>NC_059121.1:26271028-26968528 GCF_020740685.1 Jaculus jaculus
CAGTGGGAGGAATAAATGACTTACGACTTACAATGATAGGAATTAAAAAGTGGTGAGTTACAGATGGGAGTTTTCTTTTTAAAAAAATTATTTTTGTTTATTTTTATTTATTTATTTGAGAGCAACAGACACACACAGAGAGAAAGAGGCAGATAGACAGAGACAGAATGGGTGCGCCAGTGCCTCCAGCCACTGCAAACGAACTCCAGATGCGTGCGCCCCCTTGTGCATCTGGCTGAACTGTCCATATGTACACATATAGTCATCTCCCTACAGCATGGAAGGCAAAGACAGAAACTCCTTCCATTCTGAGAACTGGTATTTCCCCGTGACACCATTCCCTGGTAATCTGCTTTTACATCAACATCATCTGCATTTGCCTAGCTTTTTTTTTTTTTTTTTTTTTTGGCATGAGCTCATCTGTCTACCTGTCTGTCTCACATAGATGATAAGTTCTGTGAAGACAGGTCCATGCTGAACATGTGGTTACGGACCATGGAACTGGCAGGGGAAGTCCTTAAGGAGCCAGACATTTTCCTTCCTGTTTCTTCCCTCCTCTGGACAGAAACATGTTCACTTAATCCTTCTCGTTGCATTCTGCACGGTTCTTATTGAAGAACCACACTGTATTAATTTTAAGAAAAACATTCCCGTTGCTCTGTTGGACACTTGGAGGTTCAGTAAAGGCAAAAGCAGCACGGAGCACCTCGGCGCTGGACTTTGTCCTCACTCCTACATGGAGGAGGTGATGCTCTTTCTCAGTGCCCAGTCTGAATGAATCAGGGTTTAGGTTTGTGGGTGCGATTCACTTAAAATGAATTTATTTTTTAAATGCTTTGTAAAAAAATAAAATTTCACTCAATTAAAAAAAAATTAAAACATGGGCTAGAGAGATGGCTTAGCAGTTAAGGCACTTGTCTGCACATCCTAACGATTCAGGTTCATTTCCCCAGTACTCAAGTCAGCCAGATGTACAAGGTGGCACATGCATTTGGAGTTTGTTTGCAGTGGCTAAAGGCTTTGGTGTGCCCATTCTCTCTCTCTCTCTCTCTCTCTCTCTCTCTCTCTCTCTCTCTATGTGCTTCTTTCTCTCTCTCTCTCTCTCTGTCTCTAATAAGTAAATAAAATATATTTTTAAAAAATTAAGTAAAAATTCATCAGAAAATTCTGTAATGAAATTCAAAGGGTTAAAAACTATCACTTAGGTTCTGGGATTTTGTTTTTTACATTTATTTTTGATATGCGTGCTGGATGACTCTACAATTTTGTTCAGATAACTGCACAACCTGCAAAAGCTATTGCTGCTATTGACACATCAATACTGCTACTATTGGTCTTTTTATATAAATACATATACATTATATATAATATTTGAATTTTTGGAAACTTTAACTGTGCTGTCAACTTTGGAAAAAAAATCCCTGTTTAGCATGTTGAGTTGGCACTGAACAGAAATTAACAGCCATATTGGTCTAGAAATGCTAAACTTAATTTTTTCCCCATTTGTACAGGGGTAACGTACTGTATTAAATATGTAAGGTCTTATCTACGTGGATTTGATTACAGAAACTAATAAAGTATTCTCTAAATTTTAAGAAAAATCACTTAGGGTAACATTCATTCCTCTGGGCATGAGTGAGTTCAAAGGTCGTGGGGTCCCGGAGACCTCCACTTAAACCGAAACACATTCATCTGACCAAACAACTACTCTTCTTGGATGCATTATCAGTGAGCAGCCCTCAGGGTACTTACTGTTACAGAGCAAGCAGGTCTAGCTATGGCAACTATATAGTCATATGTGGAAGAAAAGCAAAGTTAAAAAAAAATATATAGTTGTTACTCTACTGTCGTAAGAAAAAAAAAACATAAATGACAACTACTTAGGGAAGTCAGGTGCAGTGGCTTATGCCTGTTGTCCCAACAATCTGAATGTTGATCCAGTATTCCAGAATCACACTAAGCTACAGACAGAAATTGTCTAGAGAAAACAACAAAAGATATTTAGAAATTAGAAAAAAAAAATTAAACTCTGGTTGGGGATGGGATAGAGCATTTTAGGTTCAAACTCACAACACTGCCAATAATAACAAAGATATAAGGAGTGATAAATGTTATCATTTTAGATGTGAAGGAAAGACCTTTCATTTCTGGTGGAATAAAATCTAAGATTTACATAAACCAAATAGCTACAGATAAGGACATTTTCATCATGCTCCAAAGCACAGTCTGCAAATTGAAACCAAATGCAGAAGAACTGCATGCCACTTTATTTAGAAGGTCAGTTGTCAAAACAAGAAAAACATTTGTATTACAAGTTAAAATAATCTCAACTCCAAAATTAAGCCCATTATGTTCATGAGTCAGAGCTCAAAGAACAGGGTCAATTTTTGATATTTTTTAAAAGGGAAATTGTGACAGAAAAGGCTTTAAATACATAAGATGGGGCTGGAGGGATGGCTTAGCCATTAAGGCATTGGCCTGTAAAGCCAAAGGACCCAGGTTCGGTTCCCCAGGACCCACGTTAGCCAGATGCACAAGGGGGTGCACGCATCTGGAGTTCGTTTGCAGTGGCTGGAGGCCCTGGTGTGCACATTCTCTCTCTCTCTCTCTCCCCTCCTCTTTCTCTGTCAAATAAATAAATCAAAATAAAATATTAAATACATAAGATGCTCTGGGTCTTGTATGTGGTCTTGTGACAGAACAGTGACTCTAAGTGTATACCCATCCCAAGACCCTTCAGTAACTCAAGAGCTCTCTGCAAAAAACAGCTGGTTTGGGAGTCATTAATCAATTTGATCTCACATGGTCATCTCCAGCTAATTTTTTCTCCTTAAAATTTTCATAGATAGAAAGGGAAGGATGGGGGACCTAATAGGATGGTATTGTATATATGTGAGTAGAAGAACAGATTAATGGGGGTTAAAAGGCCTAAGTGAGGTCACAGGAAGAGATTGAGTAAGGAAAGGTGGAGGGAGGGTTAATCAAAATCTAAGAGGATATAAATAAGTCATATGGAAGCCTACCTTTTTGGACAATGGAATACTCAGGAGCTGCAGATTGTTGTTAGAAAACTTTCAGTGTCAGGGATGGGATGCCTTCCAGTGAGTTGTTGGCCAGGGAGGTCCCTGATGCCCCCAAAATATTACAGGACATTGCTGAGGCCCTTAGTTTCCCACCGGGAATCAATGGTAAGACCCTACTGCTGAAGACTACACATACTTGTGCTGCAAGGCCACTGAGAAATCCTGTTGGAACTGAGCTGAAAACCTCCTCCATGTAGACCAGCTGACAGAAAGCTGGAAAAAGCCATGCTGCATACTGTTCAATGGGAAAGAGAGAAATCACCAGTGAAGATACCCAACAGTGGACACTGCAAGCCTTATATTTTGCCAGGCAGGCCAAATGAGCCAACGGGTGCAATAGTGGCACACCTGTCATGGGGGAAACCAACTGCCCTCTAATTTGACTGGAGGCCCGCTCCATGGGAGGGAATATATCCCTGATACTGAAAACCTGCAACAGGGGTAGTCAGGAGTTCTAAGAGTATAACGTCTGCTGCTGTCTGTGAAAAGTTTATACTATGCTCACCAAACTGCCCAGTAAGCACTTGCTTAATGTTAATACCCATATATTAATGTTACACTCACTTTGGGCTGGAGAACCTCCTCTTTTCAGATTACAATGACCTTGGGATAACTCAGGAGGCATCATGGTGCTGAGAAGAAGTGACAGAAGAGTGCTCAGCACTGCAAGATCTCTACCACAACTTCCATGGCTCAAGGTCCATTGTGGAAGAGGTGGCGGAAAGAATGTAAGAGCCAAAGGAAGGGTAGGACTTCTTACAACATCCTCCTCCAGACAGAAAATGGCCTGGATATCCATGACCTCACAGTGCCTGACACTACCTACCATTTGATCATAAGAGGAGGAAAAGATCATGACATCAAAATAAAAGAGAGACTGATTGAGCGAGGGAGGGTTGATGATGGAGAATGGCATTTCAAGAGGAAAGTGGGGGGAGGGAGGGGATTAATTACCATGGGATATTGTTTATAATTATGGAAGTTATCAATAAAAAAATTCATAAATTTCCTAAATTTCCAAAGAACCAGTTTTCCTAAACCCAGTCACTTATGAAAGGATTTTTCATACTTCAAATAGTTACACAATTAGAGTTATCATAAAGAGTTCATAAAATAGATGAAACCTATGCCAACAAGAGCAAATAATATTTATTATTAAATGGATTCAGATAAAAAGTGTATAAAGCTGGGTGTGGTGATGCATTCCTTTAATTCAAACATTTGGGAAGCAGAAGGAAGAAAGTCACTGTGCATTCAAGGCAAGGGCTAGAGTGAACTCCTGCCATGAAAATAGGAGAAAAGACAATTCAGGGATTTATCAGCCAAATTAACTATATATTGAGTTTTGTTTTATGTAAAAATAAGAAAAAATATGGATGAGAGAGACTACTTAGGCACTTGACTGCAAAGCCAAAGGACCCAGGTTCGATTCCCCTGTATCCACATAAAGCCAGATGCACAAGGTGGCACATCATTGCACTTGCTGGAGGTCCTAGTATTCCTGTGTTGTGTCTCTCTCTCTCTCTCTCTCTCTCTCTCTCTCTCTCTCTCTCTCTCTCTCTCTCTCTCTTTTCCCTTGATGCTCTCTCTGTCATAAATTATATTGTGTTATATTATAATTTTAAATATTTTTCTTTCTTATGTGGTGTGTATAGGTACACCAGGGATTCTTGCTGCTCTCAACAAATAGCAGATACTTGGACAGCTTTTCACGTCTGGCTTTACATGGGTGGTGGGCCATTGCACCTGGTCTGGCAGGCTTTGCAAACAAGTGCCATTAACCTCTGAGCCATGGCTTCAGTCCCTGAGCTTTGTTTTAATAACAGCCTCCCTAATTTGCATTCCCCCATCAACATCATTGTGAAGGCACATCAACCGGAAGCCCTGTCAAATCTGGCCAGTCTTATACCCTGCCTTCACATCCTCTCATCCATGAAGCCCTGTAGCCATGACTGCACCAGTTATCTGGGGTTAAAGGTGACCATACGGGGCTGGACAGACGGCTCAGCATTAAGGAGCTTGCTGGCAAAACCTAACTACCAGAGTTTGATTCCCTAGTACCCACCTAAAGCCATATGCACAAAGTGGTGCATGCATCTGGAGTTTGTTTGCACTAATTCTCTCCCTCACCCTCCACTTCCGCCCCCAGCGTACTGGCACATGCCTTTAATCCAAGCACTTTGGAGGCAGAGATAGGAACATCACTGAAGCCAGCCTAAGACTACGGAGTGAATCCCAGACCAGCCTGGGCTAGCGTGAGACTCCCACCCTCCCACCCCCCTCCCCCCCCCCCCCCCCCGTACACACAAAGATGTCCACATGAAATCCTTCCATTTGATCATTCTTGTAAGAAAGACCCACAGCTGACAGAGGCACAGGCTGGAAAATCCTCAGTCGGTACGTACTCCAAAACCACCAAGTCTAAGCTGTCAATTCTAGCAGGCACTAAAAGTACAAGATGAGACTGGTACTCAAAACTAGGTATTGAAAAGGTAAAACGTGGGCTGGAGGGATGGCTTAGTAGTTAAGGCATTTGCCTGCAATGCCAAAGGACCCAGGTTTGATTCCTCAGGACCCTCGTTGGCCAGATGCACAAGGGGGCACAAGAGTCTGGAGTTCGTCTGCAGTGGCTGGAGGCCCTGGCATGCCCATTCTTTCTCTCTCTCCCCCCACTTTCTCTGTCAAATAAATAAATAATAATAATAAAGGTAAAACTTGAGAGCCAGGTGTGGTGGCGCACGCCTTTAATCCCAGCACTTGGGAGGCAGAGGTAGGAGGATCGTCATGAGTTCCAGGCCTCCCTGAGACCACATAGTGAATTCCAGGTCAGCCTGGGCCAGAGTGAGACCCTGCCTTTTAAAACAAAAAAACAAAGAAAACAAAAAACAAAAGTAGAAAAGAAAAAGTTTTCCGTGGCAACATCTGGTATGTATTCCAGTTATTACTTATTTAAATAATTGCCTTAAAGCTTTATTTGGGAACTTCAGATCATAGTGTGTTTATTTCCTTCTAGTTAATCAAATGAAGTCATCAGTTTCACCACCTTACAGGACAGCCCACTCAAGGAAAGGAAAATTCATGCACAAACTTACTACAGTGTCTCCAAGCTGCAAAGGAAGTTATCCACATACCCTTGGGCGGAACTAATTTCCTCTGCTGACAGACTGAGTCCTCTCCCCCAGAGAAGGGAGAGGAAGAAGAGCACACGATGAATTCTATTTTCAGCCTAACGGCAACAGATTTTTAAAATGTTATCTTTTTCACTCCTAACCCAGAGTGACACAGTTCTCCAGAGGCTGATCCGAGTGCATTTGACCCTTCCCACAAGTTCAAAAAAGACAAACAATTTAAGACCTGGATTCCACTCTGTTCTGGACGTTGAGCCTGGGACCATGCTGAAAGACTCAGTTTCTTTACCAGAATGTCTATAGTTGGGCTTTTAGAAATGGGTGTATATTTAGTTTTTTGTTTGTTTTTTTTTAATTAATTTTCAATGAAGACAGATTCCTTGACTCATGTCCTCTGTCCCTTGGCATGTAGCTAATGATACTTACTTACCCCACGGTTATATTATCCTATCAATAAGGAAAAGCCAGAGGAAGTCCAGTAACAGCTGCATCTAAATATTTACGTGCTGGCAACTGGATGCTAGCATTGCTATGCAAACTACAAACTGCTCTCTCCACTGAAGAGCTTATCAAAGGCAAGTCCCTCCCACATACCACCACCAGAGGTGCTGATTCAGCACTTTAACTGGAGGGCAGGTGAGTCCTGGGACATGCAAGTCCAAGAGTTAATGCACAGCGCACACATGTGTGCATGCTGCTAAAGACAGCGCTGCCATCACCCGGATGACCCACAGAGGTCTCCAGGGCTGTGTGAGGACGGAGTTCTGAGTGGTGGTAGTGACCTCCTCATAAGAGATGCATCAGGGCTGGAGAGATGGCTTAGCGGATAAGGCACGTGACTGCAAAGCCAAAGGACCCAGGGTCGATTCCCCAGAACCCACATAAGCTAGATGCACAAGGCGGCACATGTCTGGAGTTCATTTGCAGTGGCTAGAGGCTCTAGCACACCCATTCTCTCAATCTCTCTCTCCCTCTCTCTCTCTCCGTTTTTCTCCCTCTCAAATAAAATAAATAAACAAATAAAAAGAGATGCATTAGCAACAGGTGTTCTCTGATCTTACCAGTGTCTATTTCTATTTCTCTGCTCAAACCAGCTGGGAAACAAAGGCAACTGTAGGAATGAAATGATGTGGGCTATCTACACAGAAATACTGAGAGTGGAAAAAGGATCTCTAGGCCAAACTCAGCTATGCAGTGAGGTGGCGATAACCCAGGGTCATATAGCACCATGCTGTCTCAAAATAAATAATTAATCCTGGATAACTGAAATAGTGAGAATTGACAAACAGTAAAGAATGAAAAAGGAGACGCACAGAACCTTCGGAAAGAAATTCATTCAGAGGTGTACAGGTCACAATATCTATAGGCCTTCCGGGATTCTCAGAAAGCCTGGAAAGAGTACAGGAAGAGACAGAAGCTTTCAGAGCCAAGTCCAGAGTGGAATTCACCTGTTCACAGCACCTGTGGAAGGTGGGGCTGAGTCCCACCAGGAGAGACTGGGCACGTTCTGTCCTATGAGGTTTTTCTTTTTGGAGAATTTTTTTTTGGTTTGATTTTTCAAGGTAGGTAGGGTCTTCCTCACTCTAGCTCACTCTACCCCAGGCTGACCTAGAACTCACTCTGTACCCCCAAGGCTGGCTTCAAACTCACAATTCTCCCATTGTGGCCTCCCAAGTGCTGGGATGGAAGACGTGAGCCACCGTATTTGGCAGATTTTTATTTTATTGTTTTTTTTTAATCTAAACCTCAAATTTAACTGTGAAACACCAACCCATTTATTTAATCATGTGTTTAATAAATTAGTATTAACATGCACCATAAGACATAGATATATGACACTCATACCTCAGATTCATAGCCCAAGAAATTAACCTCTAATCCAACAGTTATATCTAAGTGTGTAAAATGGCCACAGCAATGGCCTGAACAAACTCCAGTAGAGGATGTAACCCATTGTAAAGAGAGAAGGAAACAGAGCGAAGTCATTCCTGCCTGCCTCTTGCACATGAGCACAATGCAAAGGAGCCCAGGAGGCGGCCTCGTGTCTGAGACCTGACCAGTAACCGTGAGACGTCAGCTATAAGCCAGATGCTGAAATATCAAATGGGTGACTGTTGTAGTTTGGATATGACCCCATAAGCCTCAGGGATTTAAAAATGTATTTATTTATTTGAGAGAAAGAGCTAGATAGAGTGAGAGAAAGGGGTAGATGGAGAGAGAGAAAGAGAGAGAGAGAGAAAGAGAATGGGCACATCAGGGCCTCTAGCCACTGCAAACTAACTCCAGATGCATGTATTACCTTGTGTATCGGGCTTCACTGTGGGCACTGGAGAATTGAACCACAGTTCTTAGGCTTTGCAGGCAAACACCCTAATCACTGAATTCTACCTCAGGGAATTTTCTTTTTCAAATTTTCCAAGTTTATTATTCCTGCTTAAAATTTTCATTTCTGGGCTGGAGAGATGACTTAGTGCTGATCCCCAGGACCCACATTAGCCAGATGCACAAGGGGGCGCACACATCTGGAGCTCGTTTGGAGTGGCTGGAAGCCCTGGCGAGCCCATACACTCCCTCTCCCTCCCTCCCTCCCTCCCTCCCTCTCTCTCTCTCTCTCTCTCTCTCTCTCTCTCTCTCTCTCTCTCTTTCTCTCTCTCTGTCACTCTCAAATAAATAAAAGTAAACAAAAATTTTTTTAAAAAATTCATTTCTATGAGACAAACAGATCCAGAAGTATTTGTGCAAGGCTACCTATAAAGACAGTATGTCTTAAAACTAATCAGTGATATCTCCATCACAATATACAAGCAATTTTGATTAAGGTTAAGTGACCTACCAAAGTCCCCAGCAGCGGCCAGGAGAGGTGTGTCACCGAGGACGGACCTTATAATCTAACCCTGAGGTGTGTTCAGAGCTCGCTTAATCTCCGGTGTTGGTGCTGGCTTGGTTGATGTTGGTTTATCTCCCTGCTGTGGATTTTGAATGGAACCTCTTTCTTCTGTCACTTTGGAACATTCCTTGGCTTCTGTTGCCTCAACTAAACCCTTCTGTCCCATAAGCTGCCTCTGGTCTGGTGTTTGCCCCAACAACAAAAAGCAACTGTGATATTAACTAATGAGAATATTGTTTAAAATGTACAGCTCTGAATGTCCCCTGTCTATCAGCACCTACAGCAATCAAATAATTCCGCACCACAGGCTAGGGCTGCTGCTCAGTTAGCGGAGTGCTTACCGATCATGCACAAGGTCACCAGGAGCCCGAAAACCAGATGTGGTGGTCCATGTTGACGATCCTAACATTTGAGAGGTGGAGACAAGAGGATCAGAAGGCTAAAGTCATCCTCAACTCGACATAGAGCTCAAGGCCAGCCTAGGCTCCGTGAAAAGGAAGAACGGAAAGAGAGAGGATGGGGAGAGGGAGACAGAAATCTCAGTTTGTGGAGCTGGGGAGATTGCTAAGTGGGGAAAGGCACTTCCTTTCGAAGCCTGCCAGTGGTTGGGGTTCAGTTCTCCAGCACCCTCATGAAGCCAGATGCATGAGAGACCCTGGAGCTCATGCGTTCGTTTATTTGTATGGGTGCGTGTGTGTGTGTGTGTGTGTGTGTGTGTGTGTGTGTGTGTGCGCACAAGTTTCAAAGGTAATCCCAGTTTGCTTCCTAATTTGGGGATAATGATTTACCTTAGTTTTCATGTCTTCAAATTAAAAGATTATGGGGGGATCATTTAAGAAATTGATATTAAAATACTGCTTGGACAATTTCAGCTACTCCAATTTAAATTAATCTTAGACTAGAACTTGCAGCTTTTGCTCGTGTCGAACTAAAGTGGATTTCTTTTTCTTTTTCTAAATTCTGAATGGTGACCCAAACAGCCTAAAAGATATTAGGAAATAATAAATGAGAGATGAACCTTACAGTCCTATCTCCTTAGTCCTTGGCTGCATAATATATTTGAAAATAATTAAATGTTCTCATTTCCTCAGGAAAGCAAAATATTTATTTGATCATTTCTGAGCATTAAGTCTTCTAAGGGCTAGTGTCCTGGTTTAACTTGTAAGGGTTACATAATTCCCAAGACTGAGGAGATCGGTCAGTAGTTAAGACTCGCTTGTTGTACAAGTATGAGGTGAGTTTCAGGTCAGTCTGGGCTAGAGTGAGACCCTGCTTCACAAGAAAAGGGGGGTCTGGAGAGATGGCTCAGTGGTTAAGGCGCTTGCCTGACAACCAGGGTTTGATGCCCTAGTACCCACGTAAAGCCAGATGAAGGGAGTGGTGTATGACATGCCCTTTTCTCTTTCTCTCTCTCCCTCTTTCTTCTCTCTCTTTCCACTCGTAAATAAGTAAATAAAAATAGTTTTCTCTTTTAAAGAGATTTTGATCAAATGTAGGAAAACAAAGCAAACACGGAACTATTCAGATCCACCACTGAATAAATGCAAATTCAAACCATGACACTGGCAAGAATGAAAACGAATTCTAATATTCTGCACAAGATCACTGTCAAGGATGTAAATCAATGTCTATCTGTAAGGACCATTTCACAGCACGTGGACTAGATGGAGTCCTCATTTCTAGAGATACATTAGGAGTCAATAGACAAGTCCAAAGGACGAACATGGGTGTTCTTGTCCAACTCGGGATTCCGGAAGAACAGAAAACACACACAAATAAGAGCCTTAAGGAGAATTATCGCCAACACAGAGGCACATGAAGATCGTAGCTGCCTGCTCGGTGTCAAATGAAAGGGCCACTGGAGGAAGGCCGTTTCACAGTGCAGAGTGATTGGTTAGTTCGTTAGCTGTTTCTGAGACAGCATCTTGCTGCATAGTCCAGGTTGGCCTCAAACCCAAAGCAATTCTCCTGCCTCAGCTTCCTGGGTGCTAGGACTTGGATAAGACCTACACATAATAGGTAAAAGTAGGAGGGAAGGAGAGAGAAAGGTAAATGGAGAGAAGAAGGGAGGAATGGAGAGAGAGAGCTATGTGTGCATATGCAAATTATATGTGAAAAACTTTTAAAATTTATATATGTATACACATATATACACACACAAACATACACATATATATCAAACTGTCAGTGCATGCCTTTGTGTGCTGAAATTATAAATAGTGTTGCTTTCTTCTTCACGGTCTTGGCTTTGCCAAAGCCTTTTAAAATGAGGATGTATAAGTGTAAAAGAATGAAAGAGACAGAGGGAGGGGAGGAAGGAGGAAAGGTGGGAAAGGGAAGGAAAGAAGGAGGGAAGGATGTAAGGGGAGACAAAGGGAAGGAAGAAAGGAAGGAAAGGCCGGCAGGAAGACAGAGAGAGGATTCAGGATACAAAGGGGTAAAACATGAACTCAAATAAATTGCATTTTTAAAATGTCAGATTGAGAGCCAGGCGTGGTGGTGCACGCCTTTAATCCCAGTACTTGGGAGGCAGAGGTAGGAGGATCGCTGTGAGTTCAAGGCCACCCTGAGACTACAGAGTGAGTTCCAGGTCAGCCTGAGCTAGAGTGGGACCCTACCTCAAAAAAAAAAAAAAAATAGATTGAATGATTCCTAAGTTTCTGCATGCCAACAAAAAAACCCCACATAATAAATACTTTTTTTTTTTAAGAAGAAGGAATAAACAACAGCAAGAAAAGATTGGGCTATTCAGTGGCCTTCTATGCTCATCCAAATCTTATGTGAAGGCTCTCTGACCACTTGAGAATTTCCAAGGGTCAGCTTCAAGGATTTTTGAAAACAACAAAATTCTCCCTGAGGTGGTGGCTCATAATTTGCCAGGTATTTTAAAAGATGGTCATGTTCTGTTCCTTAAAAGGAGGCAGCAACTGGCTTGAGTTCCAGGCCAGCCTGCCTCAAAACAAAAACAAAAAATTGCATTACTCTTAATAAAGTCATTTCCCAGGGTGTTAAAGGTATTGCTAAAGATTATCCCACACACAGCTGTCATAATTTGCCTGTATTCAGACGCTTATAACTTTAAAAAATGTACTTATTGGAGTTTATTAACAAATCTTAATTGAGACATGTCATTTAAAATTCAGTGAGAGGACTAGACAGATTACTTAGTGGTTAAGGCGCTTGCCTGAAAAGCCTAAGGACCCAGGTTCAATTCCCCAGTACCCATGGAAGCCAAATGCACAAGGTGGCATATATGTCTCAAGTTCATTTGCAGTAGTTGGAGGCCCCTGGCATGTCTATTCTCCCCCCCTCCCTCCCTCTCTCTCTCTCTCTCTCTCTCTCTCTCTCTCTCTCTCTCTCTCTCTCTCTCTCTCTCTCTCCCTACCTATCTATCATCTATCTATCTGTCATCTCTCTACCTAACTACCTATCTACCTTTCTATTTATCTATCTATCTATCTATCTATCATCTATATATCTTTCATCTACCTATCTCTCTATCATCTATCTATCACCTATCATCTATCTATCTATCTATCTATCTATCTATCTATCTATCTATTATCTATATATCTTTCATCTATCTACCTATCTCTCTATCATCTATTATCTATATATCAATCATCTATCTATCTATCTATCATCTATCTATCTACATGTCTCAGTGACACTGAGAAGACTCAAACTCATCAAAGCCGAGTTTCAGAGAGTGCAGAGAGCTCAGCACTTAAGGAGACTTATTACACACCTGCTATGGCTCAGGAAACATTGCAGAAAGAGGGTGGAAAGATTGTAAGGGTCACAGGGTGGGAAGGAGTGTCCTGAGGCAATGTCCCCTCTGCAGAGACTGAAACTTTCTCAACCCCATGGTGAATACCAACATGCCTTTGAGGAGGGTCCTCAGCAGAAGGGGGGGGGGGGCAGGAGAGAGGGGATATGAGTATAACCTGATGAGACTGTGACCACTATGCAACATGTCCACACTGTTAAGTTCATCATAACAACAACAAAAAAATACTTTTAGAAAATCAGTGAGAGGATCTACAGTCACTTGTGAAAAATAATTAAAAGCCCCACCACTAAGAAGCCTTTAAAACACTCCTTTCAATTAAGCCTGTGGTACTTGCCTGTGATCCCAGCATCTAGGAGGCTGAGAAAGAAAGACTGTCAAGAGTTTGAGGCCAAAGCTGCACAGGAACTGTCAGGCTGACCCGCAGGCAAGACCTTGACTCAGCACCCAAAATGACCAATCGATGAATCGATTAATTAAAATGTACCTCTCAAGCCTGGGTATGGCTTGTATGTGTAATCCCTACCCTCCGGAGCTGGGGGAGGAAGGCTCTGAGGGCCAGGCCGGCCTGTGCTGTAGCCTACTTCAAGACCAGAGTGGATATAACATAATACTAATAATATAATAATACGATAAAGCCTTAAAAAGTCCGCCTGTGGCATCCTGGTTTGGAGATCACTTTGGGAGCCCAAGTGTGTGAAGCAGATTCTGAAACCAGTACAGAGATCTCAGCCACCCTTGAAATGAAAATTTTAAGAGCTTCCCTTTTCTCTGGGCAGTACAGATAAGAATAATATGAAGCCCTACTTCAAACCATTTAGTCACAGAATGAATATGGGCACAAAAACCAATAATTACATATAATTGTTTTAAGTGCTGCAGTGAATGAGCTCCAACAGCGTGCTCCATGGGCGCCTCGAACGTAGAGGAACAACTCGCCTAATGAAGCTGGGGTTTCAAAGACAGTTTGGGTCTAATAGAGACAGAAAAGGTGTTCATTTTTTTTTTTTTAAAATCTTACCACAGAACCAAAAAAGAAAAAAAACTGCAAGGACAAAAGGATTGCTTCATAGAGAGGTTCATCTAATGACACCCTAAGAGCAATTCTTCATGAAAATGCTTTAATTAAATAAACGTCTTTTTGGAGCTAGACACTGTGCTAAGTGAAAATGGAATCCTGCCCCCAATGCATTGCTGGAGGCTGTTCCGGGCTGCTGCCACAGGACATCCGAGACTGGGTCCTCGCTGTCTGCCTCGTGGTTCTGGAAGAAAGCACTGTTTAGGCATCTAGCAAGGGTCTTGATGCTCTATCGTCCCGTGGCAGAGGGAGAAACAAGGGTGAGGAGACCAAGTGAGGGTTTGTGAAAAACCCACACCCGGTGAGCACACTGCTTTTGCAGTAACACCAGTCTGTTCTATCAGCAGAGCCCACAGGAGCTGGTATTTCTTGTTAGCACCACCTGCCAACACCCTGGCAAGGGGAATTTAAGCTTCCAACTCCCAAACTGGAAAGGACACTTTAGAACGAGAAGGAGGAGTGGGAAATATGGCTCACGTTGTAGCGTGCTTGCCGTGCAAGCCCAAGGACCTCGGTTCAGATCTCCAGTACTCACGGGAAACACTATCTAGAGTACCATCTGCCTATGAAGCCAGCCCCGGGGAGGACCCCACTGGTGTTCCCTGGCTGGTTAACATAGTGGTGAACACTAGACTCAGTGAGAAGTGTTGTCTTCGAGCAAATAAATAATAAGGCAGTAAGGCTGTCAGAAATTGAGAAGACTAGGTTTGTGACCACTAATCTCCTTAGTGATTAAAGTGATAGTAGCGCTAATATCAGGTAAAATAAGCAGGGAAAAGCCACATGCAACATAGAAACGAATATTTCCAGCCATCAACAGAAGCCCAGCGAGTGGTTCATCGGACCCCAACCCTGATAGGCAAGAAGACTGCTGGGTGTTACGGTCAGGCTGGCCCATGCAGCGAGGTGCAGGGAAGTCTGGGTTACAGTGAAACCTTGTCCCCCATAGATGATGACAATGATGATGGTGATAAGAAGAGGAGGAAGAGGAAGGAGGAGGAGACTCAGAAGACAAAGAAGAAGAGGAGGAAGAGAAGGAAGAAGAGGAGAAGGAGATAAAGTAGTTGGGAAACAATGAGTTAAAGGTGACCAGGTGGAAAGATCCCAGACCACAAAGGCGCTTGTGAGTGACAATGAAGATTCTGAATTTCCCTCTTCGGCTGAGAGCCATGAGGGACAAGGAAGCAGTATGATCACTAATATAACCTGAGACAGATGACTTCTCTCTGGGCCAACTAAAGTGAAATGAAGCAAAACTGGATGCAAGAGATTCATTTGGAGAAGGCCATAGTTAAGAGAGAGGGAGCTGGCGAGGGAACGAGCCATACTCAGTGTGGCCCTCTGACTAGGGTGAGAGAGTTACAACAGCAGGACTGGATTGTGGAGTGTGGGAGAGAATAGCCCCAGGGTCTTTTTTGAATTTGCTTATTTTTATTTATTTATTTGAGATTGACAGACAGACCAAGAAAGAAACTGGCAGATAGAGAGAGATTAGGTGTGCCAGAATCTCCAGCCACTGCAAATGAACTCCAGATGCATGCACCACCTTGTACATCTGGCTAACGTGGGTCCTGGGGAATCGAACCTCCAACGGGGATCCTTAGGCTTCACAGGCAAGCGCTTAACTGCTAAGCCATCTCTCCATCCCTGAGCCCCAGGGTTTTGATGTGGGAAAAGATGTGTGAGCAGAGGACACACACACACACACACACACACACACACGCAAGGAACTTGGGAGGTTTCACTTTTATTTTATTCATTTATTATTTTGATATATGGGTTTGCTTTAGTTGTGAGTGTACTTAAAGTATTAAAGTACAGATCAGGGACTTAGGAGTTGGTAATGTTGAGGGGTCTCTAGGGTATAAATAAATGTGAGGGATTCTGGTGAAGCCCTCCTACAGTCTGCAGCGTGGGCGAGATTGCAAGAACGGAAGGGAACATTGGGTTACACTGGTATTTAAGAAACCAGAGTACCAGTGCATTCCCTTCAACAGAGCGCAGCACTCAGAGCAAACAGCCGGATCCGGGAGTCCATCCCAGAGGACACGGAGCAGCGTGACTTGGAAAGTAATGCCGAGGGCCACATTCGTCCCAGAGCAGGAGAAGGAGAGCGGCTTCCACAAGGTCCTGGAGGCCAGACAGCCGGAGCACCTGAGGGGGACGACTTCCCGACGCATGGCATACACCGCTTTGTGCAGCGGGCTCTGCATGCATACTGGGGAAGCACAGCCCTGGTCCTCAAGGCGTCAGGCTTTGCAGACAAGTGCCTTTAACCACTGGGCGATCTCTGCAGCCCTTTCCGCCTTCTTCTCCTGACTAAATGGAGACTAAAGGGAGTGTGGGTTATGAGTGTGGCTCCCTGTCAGCTAGACTGGATCTAGAACCACCTAGCATTGCCCAGGAGACACACATCTGGGCACGTCTGTGAGGGACTTTGTAGATCAGGTTCATGGAGGTGGAAGTCAAACCCTGCATGTCTGTGTATCATGCCATGGGCTGGACACCCAGACCCGAGAAAAGGGAGAACGGAGCTGAGCACGAGCATTCATCTTTCTCTGCTTCCTGAAGGGGGTGCAACGTGCACACCCCCTCAGGTTCCTGTCACCAGGCGGTCCCATCAGGAAAAATAAGATAGAATGTTTCCAGGTAACATACAAATGACTTCACTCCAGTAACACAAGTGGTTAGGAGGAGTAGAGGCTTCATAACCAAGGATGGAGAGAGACAGAGTGGGGGGGGGAGGGAGAGAGGGAGGGAGAGAATGGGCACACCAGGGCCTCTAGCCACTGCAAACGAACTCCAGGCACATGCACCACCCTGTGCCTCTGTCTTACATGGGTACTGGAGAATCGAACCTGGGTCCTTGAGGCTTCACAGGCAAACACCTTAACCTCTAAGCCATCTGACTTCAGTGGTTTTTAGCTGCACAGTATCTTGGCTACTGTAGTTTGACGCCAGTTTGGACTGTTCCCTAACCCACTCCTTACATGGAATCATTGTTTTCAAGAATCTGTATGAATAGTAATTGAGAACTTTCATGATTACATTTTACATGAAGGTAAAACCTCACTTTGCTCTTTCTTGGCGTTTCACCTTTCCTGTCCCTTCTCGAGTAAGCCTCCTTCTGCGTCTCAGCCTGGCCAGACTGAGACCGTCCCCTCCTCCCACAGGGACCCTCTGTCCCCCGACCCCACATGCCAAAAGCTCTCTGTGCTTTTCTCTTTTTTTTCCCTTCTCTTAATCTAATAAAGTCTCTTTAAGTCTTAAAATAAATTAATTTTCTTTTAATTCCTCATATTAGTATACATTGTATCACATATGTGGGTTTGAACCCTAGGTCCAAGATGCCAATTTCAAATGAATTTGTATAATTAGCCAAAACAGAGCACTTCCATGTCATTAGCCTGGAACAGGGTGTTTCATCGTTCCACAGCCTGATGAATTTTCCGACGAAACTCCGCCATGGAACTACACCCATGACCCACTCACTCACCAAGTGCCTCTGAGGCCCATGGCAGGCATACTCACAGTGGTCACACAAGTGCCCTGAGCTCTGTACAGTTAAGGAACATATATACATATATATATTAAGATACTGAGTTATGGGCTGGAGAGATGGCTTAGCAGTTAATCGCTTGCCTGTGAAGCCTAAGGACCCCGGTTTGAAGCTTGATTCCCCAGGACCCACGTTAGCCAAATGCATAAGGGGGTGCATGTGTCTAGAGTTCGTTTGCAGTGGCTGGAGGCCCTGGTGTGCCCCCCCCTCTCTCTCCCTCTTTCCCTCCCTCCCTCCCTCTGCCTCTTTCAGTGTCTGTTGCTCTCAAATAAATAAAAATTTTAAAAAAAGATACTGAGTTATAATGAACCAATCTCACACTCATTTGTTTAAGACATATCCAACTGCTCCCGCAACTTTTCTGAAGCCCAAATATTTACAGAATAGACATAAGAACATCGTTGCTGAGGCAGGCTTTGTGGCCGCCACAGCAGCATCTATATTCCTTAGAAATGTTCTCTTAGGGCAAGAGAGATGGCTCAGCAGTTAAGGCACAAAGACCAATGTCATGAGTTCGATTTCCCAGTACCCATGTAAAACCAGATGCACAAAGTGGAACATGCATCTGGAGTTTATTTGCAGTGGGTGCAGGCCCTGGTGCAGCCATTCGGACTGTCTCTATTCTCTCTCTGTTTGCAAATAAATAAATAAAATATTTTTAAAATATATGTATTTATTTAACAACAAAAAAAGGAAATGTTTCCTTAGAAATATTCCCACTAGGCTAGGCCAAGTGGCACATGAATAAAATCCAGCAACTTGCGAGGCAGAAGTGGGAGAATGGAGAGTTCCAGGTCAGTCAGAGCATAGCGAGGCCTTGTCTCAAACGAAGAAAAGAATTAACTTAATTTGGGAACAGCATATTTTATCTCTGACCCTTGAAGACTCTAGGGATGAACTGGGAACTAAAGTAACCGGTTCCAAGAGCCCAGCCCCTCTCTGGACGTGGGAAAGAGGGAAGCCATGGGCGGCTATCCCACGGCCCCCGGGGGAGGCAGCACCAGCTGACAAGGAAAGGCAAGAGCAACAGAGAAAATAAATACGTGAAGACAGGGGTTGGGGGGGACCCCAAATCAGACAAGCTAGGAAGCAAGCTTGACATTAAGTCTAGAGTCAGAGAAGCCAGAAAAGTCTTCTGTGTCAGCCAGTGAGTAGGGTATTCTGCATTGGCATACGGAGGTATTATAACAGGCACGTGTGTCATGAGTGTGCACTTTTGTGACTGTGGTTCTCCAAGGGCAGGGACAGTGACCTGGCATGCCGGACGCCCTCGCTTCCTCTGATCAGCCTTCAGTCTACTGCAAATGACATGTTTGGCTAATGCAAGGAGAGCGGTCGGGAGCCTTGTCAACTGGATTACTGAGAAGGGCACTTTGATGGTCACAGTAGCGGTCTAGCAATGGGGCAGATGGCTGAACCGCAGGCTGCGGAATACTTGACCACCTCCAAAACTCGGAGCAGAGATGCCCCTCACTCGCTCTCAGAGGAGGGGCAGTGCAGGCTGCGAGACGCACCATCCTAAGCTTCCTAAGCTCCTGGCCGGTATAACAGATTCTGTATTGTCAATTTTATCTGTTTACTTACTGATTTTCACTGTGTGTGTGTGTGGGGGGGGGGGAGTGCACCAGGGTCTATTGCTGCTAAAAAGGAATGTCAGGTGTTTTCACTACTATGTGTGCAAAGCTTCTGCGTGAGTTGATGGGGAAGGGAATCTGCGCTTTTTAAGCAAGTGTGTTTAAGCACTGAGTCGTGTCCCCAGGCCCTAACAATGACTTTTAAAAGTCTGTGCTGTAAGTATGCAAGTCAAGTGCAGTCCTGGAAGCCTGGTACCCTAAAAACCATTAGCACAGCTCAAAAATACTGCCCTGAGCTTCCTCACAGGTGCACATGATTAAAGCAAAAACTAGATTAGGCACATTATCATTTTTACGATAATACTTAAGTTGAAAAGAAACAGAATATATGACACAAGCCTTAACTGTCACTGGACCATGGTTCTCAGTGTAGTCCATAATTTTCATGCTGCTTCAACATTCTCACGCCTCTATAGATTTTCATCTGAGACTACATGACTGAGCACTGTTTTACACAGCCAGAACCACCACCGCCCCCACACAAGCACCCCTCTCCCCAGTTAATCAACAGACCCACATTACTGGGCAGTGGCAGGATGCACTGATTCTAGCACCAAAATGTTCCTCTCACAAAAGCACGAACAGGGCTGGTGTGATGGCTCACACTTGTTATCCTGGTACTGGAGTTGCAGATGCAGGAGAACAATGAATTTAGGGACAGCCTAGGCTACATAGCAAGATCTTATCTATTTAAAACGGGGAGGGCTATGGGATGGCTGAGCAGTTAAGGTGTTTGTCTGCAAAGCAAAAGGATCCAGGTTCAATTCCCTAGGACCCATGTTAGCCAGATGCACAAGGGAGCACATGCATCTGGAGTTTGTTTGCAGTGGTTGGAGGCCCTGGCACACCCATTCTCTCTCTGTCTTTCTCTATCAAATGAATGAAATTAAAATTTAAAAAAAAAAAAACAGGAAGTCCAAACCCAAAGCATAAAATAAATCAAGGAAAGACAATCTCCTTCTTCCTAAGCTTACTAAGTAAACGTATACCTCACCAGAGTGGTGTGTCTCTTTTCAAACCCACAGGTGGGGGGCCGCGAAGACAGCTCCGCGGAAAGCACTGGATCTCGCATCTATAACCCAACAGGAGACTAGCCCAGAAACCCACAACCAGCTAGTCTGGTAAAGTCAGCAGGGAACAGCAAAATGAGCCAAACAAGGTGGAAGTTGAGGGCCAGGGCTTAAAGTTATCCTGACCTCCATGTGTGTGCCACAGCACGCGTGTGCCCACTCATACCTGTGAACACACACCCAAACACACACACGCAAGAAGAGAATAAGAGGTGCAGAAAATACCATCTGAACTTAGCCACTTTCATGGGTTTACATTTTAACATTTTCAGGGCTGGAGAAATGGCTTAATGGTCAAGGTATTTGCTTGCGAAGCCAAAGGACCCAGGTTTGATTCCCCAGGACCCACATAAGTCAGATGCATAAGGTGGCACACACATCTGGAGTTTGTTTGCAGTGGCTGGAGGCCCTGGTGCATCCATTCTCTACTCTCTCTCTCTTTCCCTATCTGCCTTTCCCCCCTCAAGTAAAGTATCTTTAAAAAAAAAAAATAACATAAAGATTAACATTTTCAGGCTGGTAGTCCAAACTGTTGATTCAAATACTCATTATTTAATAAACCCAAAGCTGGTTTTGGTAGCTCACAACTATAGTCTCAGGTCTTAGGGAGTTCGAAGAAAAATCAATCTAGCCCAAGAGTTTGAAGCCAGCATGGGCTACTGTGGTATTTTGATCCAGGTGTCGCCCATAAACTCAGGTGTTCTGAATGCTAGGTTCCCAGCTGATGGAGATTTGGGAATTAACACCTCCTGGAGGGAGTGTATTGTTGGGGGTGGGCTTATGGGTAATATAGCCAGTGTCCCCTATCCAGTATTTGGCACATTCTCCTGGTGCTATGGTCCACCTGAGGTTGGTCAGGGGGTGATGTCCACTCTGCTCATGCCATCGTTTTCCCTGCCATCATGGAGCTTCTTCTTGAGCCTGTAAGCCAAAATAAACCTCCTTTTTCCCCACAAGCTGCTCTTGGTTGGGTGATTTCTACCAGGACTGTGACAGGTACATAGCAATACCATGTTATAAACAAGTAAATATTGAACGAACCGAGACACAGACTCCAAGAACTAAACGTTACCTAAGCTAGGAAAAGTCTTCTGCAACCCTGGAAACAGTGAGAATTCTTTGAAAATATCTTACAAAAGATTTGTGGGGAATGTCTAAGTTTGTGTCCTTGGATAATTAACATATTTTAATTTAAATCTTCGAATAAAGGCACATAGGTTTCTTTGATGCTAAAATAGAAAATACTTGAGGTGCTTTCTTCAAATTCCAATCTCATGATAATTTCACAAACAATGTGAACTTAAAAATCTGAATGTTAGGTTGAAGAGAAGACTCAGCAGTCAAAGGTGCTTGCTTGCCAAGGCTGCTGGCCTGGGTTTAATTACCCAGTGCCCATGGAAAGCCAGATGCACAAGGCGGCACATGCATTTGGCGTTTGTTTGCAATAGCAGGAGGCCCTGGCACGCCCATTCTTTTGCTTTCCCTCCTCTGCTTTCCCCTTTTCTATAAATAAATAAAATTATTTTTTAAAGATCTGAATGCACATACCTATAATCCTAGCACTTGGGAAGCTTAGGCAAGAGAATCATGAATTCAAAGTTATCCTCGGCTACATAGCCAGTTCAAGACCAGCCTAAGCAACATTAAGACCCTGCCTTAGAAAATTATTTTTTCAATGTGTCATTCACTAATAAGAACGACAGCTCACATAGCAGTGATTACAAGACAGAAGACTGTAAGCTGGGTGAACTTATGCTCAGCATATCTCACAGTGGAACTCAGAGCGGTTCTAAATTTAGAAAGGAAAATATCTGACTGTGATGTCAGTCAAAGCTCAACTCTTGCTGGCACAAGCAGTGCTACAGCCTTGTACAATTATTAATGTGACCACTTTAAAAATAAAATATGAACCCACAATGAGGACAGAGGTGGCCCTGATTCTTGTAATCTCCTATTAGGGCACCTGGTGTAGTTCCTTCCATATAATTAGAATTGAACAAATATTTGTAAATTGAGTGAACAAGAAGAAAAAGATGAGAAAAATGATAAATAGGTCTGCTGTCTCCTGGGAGTTCAGTGCACTACTTTCCTTTAAATTTAATTAATCCTCAATGGCCTTGCAAAACAGCCAGAGGGAAAATGTATTTACATTACTCTGAGATTGATGGAATATCTGAGAAGGGTTAAGTAAGTTCCTCGCCGTAAATAAATGTTCACAATCCTGCAAGATCAGGGCATTTAAGCCATTTCCTAGGTGGATGGTTTTCAATTTGAGCTCCTGCTGCAATAGCCACGGGAGCCCTCTGTCTGCAGTCAGATAATCCGTACTTTCCACCATCCCAGGACTTCTAGAATCCTCTTTTAGCCCTTCCCCCTGGGCATCCAGAAACCAAGCGAGGTCCCTGTGTTCCCAGGTCACCCCTGATCTGAAGCATTCACTCTGGCCCTGCCCCAGGTAGGCACACTTCACTACAGCACCAGATCAGGAAGGGGAAGGGCAGGGAGTGGTTAGCACTCATGTGAGTGATCAGAACAGAACAGTCTGTTAACTCGCCGCCAGCGGGGTCACCGTGGTCTTCAACACAGAGCCACAGCCAAGCGATTAGTGGGACATAAACGCATTTTATCTTCACTCCACGTGAGGTTGCTACTTAGGAACCTAAGTCCAACACAACATTTATGTGACCCAATTTGAAAATTTTAAGTAGAATAAGGCCTCTAGGCTTAATTTTTTTATACAGGAAATGTTAAAGGGACACAACACATGCATATTGTCTCTCTCTACTGTGGGACACAGGCATTTTTCTTTTTGACTTACATACCTGGCATTTGTGTGTATGAGTGAACACATGTGAGTTAATCATGTGGGATATTCGCGTGTGCATGTGAGGACCAGAGGACCACCTCAGGTGTCACTCCTCCAAAACATTACCATCCTCTGAAACATGACCATCCATCTCCTTTCATTCTAGCCCAGGCTGACCTGGAGTTCACTATGTAGTCTCAGGGTGGCCTTGAACTCACCATGGTCCTCCTGCCTCTGCCTCCCCAGTGCTGGGATTAAAGACGTGCACCACCACGCCCGGCCCATCCTTCTCCTTTTGAGTCAAGGTCTCTCACTGGCCGAGAGTGCACCGATTATGCTCTACTGGCCCACGATGTGCCTCGTTCTGTCCTCCCCGTGCTAGAATTACTGGCACGCATCGCCACGCTGGCATTTTACATGGGCACTGGGTACAGAACTTGTAAGGTTCAGGAGTGACCAAGACCTCGGAGAACACTCTGAGGCAAAGATGGAAGCTTTTATTTGGGAAAACCAAGATGCCAGAACTGACTCTCAAGAGGAGAGCATGGCCAACTTTGAGATTATAGATAGTGCGCTTTATAGAGCTCTTCAGTTGGCGGAAGGTGAGGAAGGGACAAGAACTCCTTTGTTCTTTACATTGGCCATTTCACATAGCTAGAGTGAGTGATCAGAAGTGACCAGATGACTTGGGAGATAAGGGGCAGGAAATCATGACCTGGGGCATGTCCCCATCCTGTTGTCCTTGATGACTCCATTTTGGGTGTCTGGCCCCACCTAAGGGAATTCAGTTCCTTGTGCTTATGTGGTACACATTTTACCACCTGAGGCATGGCCACAGCTCAGTATGTGCTATTAACAATGAAAAGCTTCCAACTTTCTTTAGGAACCTAGTGGTTACCATTATTTGTCCCCATTGCTTTCTCTCCCAAACATCTTCAGCACATAGGCTTTAATATGTGAACAGACAAAAAAGAAGTCTGAATGACTTCACCAACAGTTAGCTGGGCAAAATGTAAGTTTCTTATCTTGTTAGAAGATCTGCTAATTCATGTTCAAATCACATGCACAGGGCCAAGAAGATGGCTCAGCATCAGCTAAAAACACTTGCTTCCAAAGCCTGCTGGTTGAGGGTCAATTCCCCTGTTCCCACATAAAGCTGGATGCACAAAATGTTGCATGGGGCCAGAGTTCATTTGCAGAAGCAAAAGGCCTTGGAACATCAATAAATAAATGTTTTTTAAAAAAAAAATAAAAAAATTACATGCAAAAGAAATGGCATCAAATGTGTGCGCGTGTGCATGCGCACGCGCGCACACACACACACACACACACACCCTGTTCCTATATGTTTAGGTTCACGCTCTGGTCAGATCTGGGTTTCCCCACTCAAGGAAAATGTGGTATATACGGTGGTATTTAGTGTGTTCCAATGTTAGGGAAGGTAAAACAGGAGAAACACAATGAATTCAGGGTCAGCCCTGGGCTACAAGATGAGTTTAAGACCAGCCTAGACTACAAAGCCAGACCCTGTTGAGAGAGAGAAAGGAAGAGCAATGGGAAGAAGGGAAGGAGGGAGAGAGAGAGAGAGGCACAGAGAGAGGGAAGCCACACTGGGGTAAACACATTTCCAATGGTGTAGTTTTGATCAAACAGCAAAAGTCTTGCTGGCTGTGAACTGCCATCTGCCAAGACATTTACATTGTCTTAAGTTGTATATGAGACAAAAGCAACTATGAATTAAAAATACAGGGTGAGAGAGATTGTTCACTCATTAGGGTGCTTACTTGCAAAGCCTAATGACCTAGGTTTTATTCCCCAGTACCCACGTAAGGCCACATGCGGAAAGTGGGACTATATGTGGAGTTCATTTGCAGTGGCTGGACGCCCTGGAAACCCATTCATTCATTCATTATACGGTCCCTCCCTCCCTCTCTCTGTCCCCTCTTGCCAATAAATAAATAAAACATTTTTAAAATCTTTTTTTAAATGAAATATATGTTTAAATTTAAAAGTTCTAAGACTATGTCTTTCTATTTTTTGAGGTCTGCCAAGAAAATCTACCATTTGGGGCACAATTCTAATGAGCTTGGTTACTATTTGCAATGCACTGCAGACACTGAATGGTGTGTGGGAAGAAAGAGGAGCTGACATTGAGGGCTAAGGGCTGGAGTACCCTTAGCCAGCTTATAGGCACTAAGAAGGGTTGTTGCCTGTAGCAACCCCACTGATAGGGTTGGTTTGCTCTTTTGGTTTTTATTCATGATGATGACGATGATGATGATGATAATGGATGTGTGTGTGTGTGTGTGTGTGTGTGTGTGTGTGTGTGTGTGCATGTGTGTGTGTGTAGATGCCGGAGGAAAACTACAGGTGGCATCCCCAAAACATCATGCACCATTTTGTAAAATAGCGTCCAGGCCGGGGAGGCGGCTCAGCGGTTAAAGGCGCTGGTTTGCAAAGCCTGACCACCCAGGTTCGGTTCCCGGTACTCATGTAAAGCCAGATCCACAAAGTCGTGCCTGAGACTGGTTCTTCTTCAGCCACGGGAAAGCCGTGAGAAAGGGATGCATTTTCATCAGTGGCAGAGTCAGTTTTCAGTTACTCATGAACCAGTAAATAACCTGTGCTCATGCAAGAACCCCCTAATGTAGCTCAAATCCCCACCCCTGAGAAGAAAGAAAAGAAAAAAGTCCTGAAAGTTGTAGTGAAATTACTGGCTGGGAAGAAGTGGTCTGGCTAGAATGGGACAGGGCCAAGAGAATATACTAGGAGGTAAATGTGATCCACATATATTATATACATTATGTATAAACTTTTCAAACTATAACTTAATTAACTTTTTAAAGAAAGATAACTGCCATCTACCTTTTGCATTCCTGAGTATTTCATATAAAATTGCAATGGCTGACAGAATCTCTAAGGCGCTGAAGACATGTGTATATGCTTTCTCAACTTGGACCCCAAACATAATACCTGCTGGTTGTTTCATGGCAATGGATAGATTTTGTGAAAAGCAGACACATAATACCTGTTTCTGCTAACAAATGAGATTTGTGGTGGACACATGCTTTTGCTCTGCGTGGCAGTCACACGTGTGCCACTGAGGCAGAACTCTGGAGAGAGCTTAACAGCGGATCTGCTATGCACTTGCTTTCAGAGGTTGCAGTCCATCATGGTGGAGGGGAGGGGTGGAGCGGCTCAGATCCTGACAGACAGCTGACAAAGAAAAGAGATACTCAGGCTAGAGAGATGGCTCAGCACTTAAAGGCACTTGCCTGCCGAGCCTAAGGACCCAGGTTCGATTCCCCAGCCCTCACTTACAATCAAGATGCACAAGGTGGCACATGCATCTGGAGTTGATTTGCAGTGGCTAGAGGCTCATTCCCTCTCTCTTGCTTTTTTTCCCTCTCTCTCTCTCTCTCTCTCTGCTTGCAAATAAATAAATAACATTTTTAAAAAGGAGGGCTAGAGAGGTGGCTTAGCAGTTAAGGCACATGCCTGCAAAACCTAAGGACCCAGGTTCAATTCTCCAGGTTCCACGTCAGCCAGATGTGCAAGGTAGTTCGTGTGTCTGGGGTTCGTTTGCAGTGGCTAGAGGCCCTTGTATGCCCATTCTCTCTTTCTCTGTCTCTCTCTCTCTGTGTCTCCAATAAATAAAAATAAATCTTGAAAAAAAAGGAATATTCAAAAGGGGACAGAACAAAACATGTGTCTCCCCAAGGCTATGCCCACACTAACCTACTTATGAGGCCCCCTCTCCAACTTACCACTTCCCAATAATGCCATCATGTTATATATCCATCAGAGAATTCATCCATTGATTTTTGCCAGAGCTCTCAGGTTCAATCACTTCTGCAAAGCTAGCTCACCAGTGAACGAGGAAGGCCTTAACACATGAATGTGTGGGGCACCTTCCAGATTCCATCTGGAACCCTGTGGTCTCTGAGGAGCTGAGGTCAGTCACAAGCGCTGCATGACCGACTCCCAGCAAAATACATGGATGCCAATGAGCAGGTGAAGTTTCCCGGGTTACAATGTTGCACCTGAGTCACACTTGGCTGCCAGGAGAATTAAGCGCATACATGTGACTCCATTGAGAGGGCACCTACAAATCTGTTGTCTCGGAGACTCTGCCACATAAACTTCTGACTTTCAGCAATTATTATTTGGGTTTTCTATCCCAGGCTGACTTGGAATTCATGGTATCGTCTCAGGGTGGCCTCGAACTCACGGCCGTCCTCCTACCTCTGCCTCCCGAGTGCTGGGATGTCCCTTCTTTCCCAGTTGTCTTTTTCTTGTTTAACTCTACATGAAGAGCCTTCTCTGCCTCAAGTCTCCACTTCCGTGATGTTCTGCCCAAGTGCATGGGGCCAAACAGCCATGAACTGAAACCATGAGCCAAAAAATATCTACCTCCTTTAAGAGGTTCTCTCAGAAGATTTTGTCACAGCTATGCGGAAGTGACTAACGTGATATGTTTAAATGAGATTTTATAGTTTTTTTTATTTTCTCGTGGATCTGGCTTACACGGGTCCTGGGGAAATGAGCCTGAGTCCTTTGGCTTTACAGGCAAGTGCCTTAACCACGAAGCCATCTCTCTGGCTCTAAGCATGAATTTCTCTTTACCTCCTTGCACTAAGGACATGCTAAAACCATAATATG
This sequence comes from Jaculus jaculus, assembly GCF_020740685.1. NCBI lineage: Eukaryota > Metazoa > Chordata > Mammalia > Rodentia > Dipodidae > Jaculus > Jaculus jaculus. Next base: position 26,298,726 of record NC_059121.1, read on the forward strand.
GGCTCTCCATCTTAGTTTGGTGTCAAGACACTTTTGCCTCATAGAAACAATCAGCTAATTTCATATTTATCAATGTCTGTACTTGGGTAGTAAAAAATGATAATTGCTAGACACTAGAATCTTTATCTGCAGATTAAATAAGTCTTGGCTTTACTCGAGAAAGGTGCAGTTAGATGTAATAGATGTAATAGTTGCCAGAAATATACACACCAGAAGCTGGAAGTCAGATCCTTGTTTAAACAAAAAAAAGAATTTTTATGGGATTACTGCCATAACTAGAATTTTCCTGCCAATTACCTATAGCTGGAAAGGATTCTATGTGTATCAGACATGTAGAATTGAGGGCCCTGGAAATTTTAAATTAACAGCATAGGAAGTCAACACAAGGGTTCATTATAAATTAAACTAGTATCATTTCCAAAAAAATTAAGTTTAAAGTGTTTCTTGGCCCAAGTCTCATCAATCTGGAGCCAAATTCAACCACGAATAGAAATCTCAGTGAAATCACATAATTAAGATACACTGAAGGCACCATCCTAGGGTGCCCCCCCCCCCCGAGACCCTCCAGAATTTGGCTCAGTGAATTATTCAAACTTTTCCTCAGCTTACTAAAAATACACCTGACCGCTCCTTAACAGACATCGTTTCAAATTCTCTGCTGGTAATAAAGAGGGGCTGTTCAGCACAAGGATCTTTTTCTTTCCTCCCTCCTTCCTTTCTTCCCTTCTCTGCATAGCTAGCCACGGCGCATTTTAATGAGAAGTGGCTGCATCGCTTTTTGCCCAGCTGGTGGACACTTCAGCATTCCACTTACGTCCCAGGTCAGCATCTGAGGCTCTGCTTGCAAGGTCAGAGACGTGGACACATGCGGACTGACCAAGGTGTGGCCACAAAGAATCCATCGACTTAAGATTCTGCACACCAGCTCTCAAAGCAGAGACCTAGAACTTACTAGATCCTTTGTCTGTGTGATAGGCCAGTGGTTTCCCTGAATCGCCAAAAAATAAAATAAAATAAAATAAATCCATGTATGGCTGCATCAATCATTCACACGAACCACCAGAACACCTGTGCTGTCCACAGGTAAGGACCGGAAGGCTCCACTCACCAGTCTAGTGTTAGCCAAAGTGGCGTGTGCCTTCCTAAAGTTTACCAACAGGAGCTGCCTTTTTCGAGGGAGTTTGTGCCTGCAACCTCAGCACTTGGAGTCCGAAGCAGACAAATCCCGAGTTCGAGGTCTCCAACAAACACATAAACAAAACTAACCAAAATGGAGTTTGCTGCCTGACGAGCGTTGGAAAATCTGAAAATGTTTTTAAGCTATTCAGAGTCGTCATTTTTTTGGTCACTTAGGGGAAAATGTTTTTTACCAAACACATATCATCCCTGCATTGATTTCTTTAAATGGGATTTACCAAAGAAATGCCACATTTAGCCAAATTCCAGAGTTCCCTCACTGAACATCTTCAAAGGATGCTCCATCCCCTCTCCTAAAGCCACGGCGACAGAGTGGAGGACGTAATGAGTATTCCTGCTACAGAGTCATTAACTACCCTGACGCGTCCTAATCATGCAGCTGAGGCCTCGGCTAACTTGGGGGCTTTGATGAGTGAGAAGAGCTGAGAGTCCTTATCATAAATGGATTCAGCACCACTGAGGGTGGAGGAGGACTGGGGAAATAAATCCTCATGCAGAAATGTTAGTAGCATGAAACGCCAAATGCCTTTTTAATCAAAGCTTTCCTTGTCATAAAGCAATTTCTATAAAAATTACTGAAAAAATAAGTCTTCAGGGTGCAGTAAGAAACTGCAATTTCCACTTACAGTACGCTGCTGTTAGCCCACAAACTTTTTTTTTTAAATGAATAAGATTCAGAGTTTGCCAAGGTGTTTGCCACAAAACAACTTTCCTGAGATGTCTCAGATCTGTAATCAAGTTAAGTCTGAAAAGCCCCAAATACTTCATTCACCTGTTGGATATGTGCAATGAACACCATTATATAAAAGGCTCTAGGAAACCAATGATAAAGGACTACTTAAAGCTGTCTAAGCAAGTCCCTGACATATTTGGCCACAGCCCTAACATCTAATTAAACAGTTTGGGCAACGTTTTCATATGGTGTAAGAAATAATATTACTCTGACACTTAAAAAATAAATATTAGAAAATATTTGCTCTAATATAGGCATGCTAATAGAAATTAGAATTCTAGTCCCTAAATAAAATACTAATCTATTTTCTGTGTTGTTTTGATTTGGTTCTGATTTATAATATTTTTTAATTATTTATTTATTTATTTGAGAGCGACAGACACAGAGAGAAAGACAGATAGAGGGAAAGAGAGAGAATGGGCGCGCCAGGGCTTCCAGCCTCTGCAAACGAACTCCAGACGTGTGCGCCCCCTTGTGCATCTGGCTAACGTGGGACCTGGGGAACCAAGCCTCGAACCAGGGTCCTTAGGCTTCACAGGCAAGCGCTTAACCGCTAAGCCATCTCTCCAGCCCTGATTTATAATATTTTTAAGGCTCTGTGCCTAATAACTGCTTTGGTGTATTTTCTAGTGTTTTCCCTCTATGCCTATGAAAGACTAACAGATATACTTCCATTGTTCTCTGCCTCAGTTTTACATTTCAAATATAGTAGATATTTCATGAGTGGTTCTTGAATCATAAAAACAATAAAACAGTGACAAAATAGTTTTCCTGTTTGTCTGATTTGGTCTTCCGAGGAGTTTCTGTCTGTGTGTACGTGTGTGTGTGTGTGTGTGTGTGTGTGGGTGGGTGGGTGGGCGGGTGGTGTGCATAGAAAGTGTACACACATACGCATTCTGTATGTGCGCATGTGGAGACCACAGGAGAATGTCAGACGTCCTCTTTTCATTCATCTGCCTCTTTCCTTTAGACAGAGTCTCACAGAACCAAGACCTACGGTTGTTTTCATTGCCTTTCCTGTCCCTTGCCCCTCAGGTCTGGGGTGACAGGTGTTCAGCTGTACTTGGGGACTGGGGGATCAAACTCTGGGAGAAGGGTCTCGGATTCTCTCAGGCCTTCGAGCTTATGCAACCAACACTTAGCCACTCGGCCATCTCCCTATCCCTTGTTATCACTTTTTAAAAAGAGTGCCTCAAGCTAACCCAGCCAGGCTATCTTTGAAATTGACATGTAACCCGTCCAGCCTGGGCTTAGAACTGCCAATCCCCCGGCCTCAGCCTCCTGAGTCGTTCTCGGATTGCATACAAACTTACGCTGCCACAGCCGGTTACAATGGCAAAACATCAAAGCTCGCTAAAAATTTGTCTTTTCAATCCACATTGAAAACGTTAAGAAAGAAACCTATGTGAAGTCAGCGAGGAGCTGGCTCGGCACTAATTCCTGAACGGGGAAAATTAGTGCTAGGGAACGTGGCTCAGTTAGTAGAGTGTTTGCCTACAATGCGGCATCTCTGAGACCCACTGGGCAACCAATCTGGCCTAACTGGTGTGATCTTACAGCTCGTGTACCCGAGGAGGTGGCAGGTGTTCTGAGTCCGCTATCCCAGGCTAGCCTCTGGCCTCCACATTCCGTTGCAAGCATGCATGCACTCCGTGTACGAGAAAGAAGAGCTGAGCTGACTGTACTCGGGTCTTAGTACGTGTTTCCATTTCAAGCCAGCCTCCGCTTGCGTACTGAGGTTTCGGCTTTGGTGGCGCTGGGTTGGGACTCAGGGCCTTGCACACACGCTAAGCAAGTGTCCTGCCTCTGAGCCGCAGGGACGCTCTGTCATCTTCCACTCACGGAAAGCTTGGCCAAACCAATTCTCACCGATGTGTAAACACGACACATTGGGGATAGTTATTGGTTGTGGCTAACCTGCAAGGGAGCCTCCTGTCCTGTCAGCTCCTGTTCTGTCCTTCCATTCTCTTTTTGCTCTTCTCTTGTGCTCTGGCCTCTCACACATGAACACATGACACATTATAATCAGCTGACATGCTGCACTCCTGCCCAAGGGGGGGAAAACACACACACACAAGCGGAGCTGCTCTTTGTGATACTAAAAACCGGTTTTGATATTCAACCAACACAAATATTTAACAATCAATAAACCCTGAACAGCTGTCTTGCTAAATTAACCAAACTCCTGGAGCGGGAAGCCAGGGAGGTCCACACAGGGCTGAACCGTGGGAGCCCGAGACTCCCGCAGGAACGGACACGGGAGCGGAGGCGGGAAGCTGACGTTGACGCGGAAGAGAAGAGGATCTCGTCTGCAAGCTCCTCAACAGACACACACGATTATGTTACTCACATGCAGAAAATCAGTGGGTAAGCCGAGCATGGCGAAACACATTGTAAATCCGGCGCTTGAGAGGCAGAGGCAGGAAGATAGCCCCATGTTCAAGACCAGCCCTATCTGGTGAGTTCCAGGCCAGCTAGATTTGCTTAAAAGATACTATATAATAAATAAATCAAGACATAAATACTATGGCCTGGGGAGGTGATACCGCACTCAGATCCCAGACCCTACATGAAAGCCAAGAGCTATGTCAGGCTTGTGTAGCCCCAGTGCACCTATGGTGAGAACTGAGTTAAAGACGGGGTGCTTTCCCAGGAGCTCCTGAAGGGAGCTGTGAATGACAGAGAAGGGGAATGACAGGTGAAGGGGAAGGTGCGGACAGAGGTGGAAGGGGAGGACCGATTTGAAAGTTGTCCTTTCTGACAACTCAACATGCATGCCACGGCACACTCATGGATGTGCCCTTATAACCAAGATTCATAACTAATTAGTAAACTGATTCACATAAAGTTCAAGTGTGGGGAAACTGGATGAGCTAGAGGTTGATAATCAGAATCCTTAAGAGACACCGGCTGTACTGAAGTGACTTAGGTTGAGGTCAACGTGGAGTGAAGGTTGACGTGGGGAGGGTGAGTTGGAGGCACAAGCGACAGCAATGATTTCAAAGCAGAGGTGGGAAAGGTAGATGGTGCGTGTGAAGCCTGGGGCTGTAATTCGTGGATCAGGCAGGGCAGGATTCTGACCAGAAGACGATACCGAGAGAAGCGTATTTTAAGGAGGAATGGCATAACGTGCCGGGTTAAGCCGTACTTGTCAAATACTCCAGTGCTCTGTCTGCCATCCCAGGAGATGACATGCCCAGGAAAACTGAACTACATCACCAGCTTCAAGTCGGAGCCAAGAGTTTTATTAAGAAAATGGGCCAGGTGTGGTGGCACATGCCTTTAATCCCAGCACTCGGGAGGCAGACGTAGGAGGATCACCATGAGTTCAAGGCCACCCTGAGATGACAGAGTTAATTCCAGGTCAGCCTGGACCAGAGTGAGACCCTACCTCGAAAAACCAAAAAAAAAAAAGAAAAAAGAAAGAAAGAAAATGGAGGCTGGAGAGATGGCTTAGCGGTTAAGCACTTGCCTGTGAAGCCTAAGGACCCCAGTTCGAGGCTCGATTCCCCAGGGCCCACGTTAGCCAGATGCACAAGGGGGCGCATGCATCTGGAGTTCGTTTGCAGAGGCTGGAAGCCCTGGTATGCCCATCTTCTCTGTCTCTATCTACTCTATCTGTCTCTTTCTCTCTCTGTGTCTGTCACTCTTAAATAAATAAACACAAAATTTAAAAAATATATTAAAAAGAAAAAGGCATTTCTTGCCAGATATGGCGATGCATATCTGCAATCACTTTGCTCTGGAGGCTAACGCAGAAGGCTGCAAGCTTGAGGCCGGCCTAGGTTACAAAGTAAGTTCAAGTCCAAACTGGGCTATTCAGCGAATCTTATCTCAAAAATATTATTAGGGCGAGGGAGACGGCTCCATGGCTAACGTGCTTGCCATGCAAACATGAGGCCTGGAGATTGGATGCCCAGAGCCCGCTGTAAATGCTGGTTGCAGGGGAGGAGGCTGAGAGAGAATCCCTGGCAACAATCTGAAGATCACGCTGAGCTCAAGTGATCAGTTCTGGGCTCAAGGGAGGCTACTGCCTCAGTAAATAAAGAGAAAAGAGGTCAAAGAGGGCACCCAAAGACAGGTTCTAGCCTCCACACTCACACACATACAGACATACCTATGCGCACACACATGCCAAAGAAAAAGACCAATAATCACTTCCCACTAATGTTCCCTAAGGCTCATGGAAGATGAGTTTCAGAAATTAAGAGATGAAAGAAAAGAATTACATGTCAATAACCTGAATAAAATAACTTGAATGAATGCATGGTTGTTCTCTCTCTTTTTAAAAAAATTTTTTGTTCATTTTTTATTTATTTATTTGAGAGTGACAGAGAGAGAGAGAAGAAGAAGAGAGAGAGAGAGAGAGATGGAGAACGGGTGAGCCAGGGCTCCCAGCCACTGCAAAAGAACTCCAGATGCACGCGCCCCCTTGTACATCTGGCTAATGTGGGTCCTGGGGAACCGAGCCTCGAACCGGAGTCCTTAGGCTTCACAGGCAAGCGCTTAACCACTAAGCCATCTCTCCAGCCCCATTCTCTCTTTTAAGAAATATATGTATTCTTTTGAGAGAAAGAGGAAAAGACAGAGAGAGATGGAGGGGGAGAGAGAATGGGCACACCAGGACCTCCAGCCATTGCCAATGAGATCCAGATGTAGAAGGTGCCTCATGTGCGTTGTGAACCTGGCTTTGCGTGGGTATTGCGGCATCAACCCGAGGTCCTTAGGCTTTGCAGGCAAGTGCCTGAACCACTGAGTAATCTCCCCAGGCCCCATCACAGTTATCTTAGGACAGAATTTACACAAAAGAGAGTCTGCACAGAAAATCACCAACTATTTTTCAAGACTGATGAAGTTTCACTGGGCTATTTTTTTTAATGCAGCACAGCAATAATAGAGAATGGAAATAGATTACACAAATATTTGCATAAGGGTTCCACAGCCAAGGTACATAATTTTCCAACTAGTAACACTGTGCACTGGGCTTGGGTACTCCATGCGCCAAGAAGTAGAATTTTAGTTCTATCCCTGGCATGCCTCCATTAGCAACCCTTCCCTCTCCCCAAATATTCCCAACAACTCCAGTCAGACCAGCTGATCCAAAGCACCTAACATAAACACTGACTTACACTGAACCCTAACACTGCTCTGCCTTTTGCTAACTCCAACATACTGCAGTAACTCCACCTTGAGTTTCTTTTGCTATAAAATGTAAAGTAACTGAGAAAATGCCCACTTGTCTTTGGTGTAAACACGGGGTTACAGTAAGACAGGCAAAACACACACAGAGAAGCTCAATAAATGTAAACAGTGTAATCTGCACCTACAAAATAAAGCTTCTTTTTTTTTTTATTATACAAGCTTTAATAGAATTAATTCTAGTTGTTTTCAACTGGTCATTACTTTAGGTCAGCGGGTTAAAACCTCATTTAATAATGAAAAGTTCCCCCATCCCAAAAGAAAATCGCAGCCAGTTGTATAATCTCAGAATTCAGAACTCCCGGAGTTCCTGAGACCAGCCTGGGGTTGCGGAGAAAGTTCCAGGTCAGCCTGGGTTAGAGTTAGAAGCTACCTCAAAAAAATTTTGAAAAAGAAACTCTACAAACCAGAACAGCTGTTGGTGCATGTTGGTGGTAGTCGAGGTTGTTCTTGGTTTTGTTTTTGTTTGTTTGTTTGTTTTCTCCTGAGGCAGGGTTTCTCTATGTAGCTATGGCTGGCCTGGAGCTTACAGTAATGTTCCCGCTTCGGCCTCTCAAGTATGGGGATGGCAGGTGTGCCCGCCCTGCCCGCTGGCGGCTGTGTGTGGCACAGCGCTGCTCTTTCCTCCATTCCTCTTTCCCGGCTTCTCTACGTTCTGAGCTCTCTGCATGCTAAGGAAGATGCTTTTAAAAGTCAGTATTTTGGATAATTCTAATGTAACATTGACTTATGGCAAGAAAGTCCCCATTGTTGGAAAATGTTAACTCGGTATATGTCAGGAAGTGAGCACTCCTCTTCTGACACCTGGGAGAGCTCTAGATGATTTCAAAGGAATTGAAGTTCATATTCCAAGTTATCTAGAACGAGCATTTCTGGATGCCTTTCATCCTGATAGTCAATGCATCCTTTGTAGATGAGGGGAGCGGTTCTCTGGCCCTTTCTCTGTGCTCACACGGTCTTCTCCTTTCGCAGGAAGTCAAAGAAGACAAAAGCTGTTTCACAATCAAGTCCACTATCTCTCCCCAACCTGTCTATACATATGAATTAACACGCTGGGGCCCTACGTGCATTATGGCGCCTAGAAAGTTTGCTTAATGATCCGAATATTGCTAATTTTTTATTGAATTAATTACTTTTAAATTTTTTGTTTTTTATGTTTATTTATTTATTTGAAAGTGAGAGACAACAGAGAGAGAGAGAGAGAGAGGGAGAATGGGCACACCAGGGCCTCCAGCCACTGCAAACAAACTTCAGACGCATATGCCCCCTTGTGTATCTGGCTAACATGGGTCCTGGGGAATCGAGCCTCGAACCGGGGTCCTTAGGTTTCACAGGCAAGCACTTAACCACTAAGCCACCTCTCCAGCCCTGAATTAATTACTTTTAAAACACCAAAATCTGCAGCATGACAAATAATTCACTGTTATCTTTAAAAAATTGTCCAAATGTATTTAATTTCAGAATTATCTAGCTCTTTCATCTTTGTCCAAAATGGTTCTAAATACATTATATATCAAACCATTGTAGCATTGTTATCCCCCAAAATGAAGCCCCAAAAGGAAGAGCATCTTGAATTGCTAACTTTTTTTTTTTCTGTTTTGTTTTGTTTTTTGAGGTAGGGTCTCACTCTAGCCCAGGCTCACCTGGAATTCACTATGTAGTCTCAGGGTGGCCTTGAACTCATGGCCATCCTCCTACCTCTGCCTCCCGAGTGCTGGGATTGAAGTCGTGCACCACCACTCCCAGCCCCATTTTTTTTTAAATTAAGTTAAATTAGTGCATAGAACACTGAAAAGCTCCTAACATTTTTTCTGTACTGTCATTGGCTCTTACACCATAAATTATTTTAAACTGACTCCATAAGGCTTGAAGAAATATGACTAAATTATTTGGAATATGAAACATTTGCTTATTCCTTGTTTTTGTCTTCATGATTCTGTGAGGGTCTGGTGCAGACAGAAGCTGTTCATAGAAGATGCATTGATTGGGGAAGCAAACTGTGGGTGGCTTTAGTGCACTGTGAATTTCATTTAAACAGTTCTTTACATTAAGTTAATCCAAAATCCCTCCACAATCTGCATTACTATGTTAGCAAGGTCACGTTATGGATGTGTGTGTGTGTGTGTGTGTGCATTTTTGTTATATTTAAGTATGGTGTAAGGGAAGACAGGAGTAATTTTAACTTTGTGTACTGATGACTTTAGTGAAAGAAAAAACAAAATTCCTCTATATTTTACCTTTCTCCTTCTTCTCTCTAGTGCTTTTATTGATGGGAATGATATCCTCAGTTACCTTAACACCATGAGGCACCATACAAAGTAGCTTATTACACCACGTGACTTGCTTGTCTTTTCTCTTTACCATGCAAAAGCACAGGAAAAGTTCCTTGACCCAACACAGGGGGTTGAGCGAGCAGTACTTAGAATCACTGTTAAGAGTTCATTCCCTTCTCATCCCCCATGGCTTCTCCTAGGAGCCTGGCATTGTCAGTCCCACTGTTACCCAGACCTTTGCTGTGTGACTGGGACACGGGTGTTCTACTGGAGTCAGGACTGCCCTGGGCGTTCGAAAGTTCTGGCCAGTCGAGTCCCAGATGCTACGGCTTTCCTGTATTTACATCGCTATCAGTGCAGCAAAGACCTCTTGCAATCAAAACTTTAATTCATATGGCTTCATTGAACACAAAATTCTGTTTAAAATAATATTCCTCAAAGAAAATTTAGCTTTCAAGCATGAGGCATTTGGGACTTTTTAAAAATTAGTTTCGTAAAAAATACATATTTTCTCTAATAGTCTGCACAAAAATATAGGTTAAGTTATTGATGCCAATTTGGAACTGGTAATTTTCCACTTTCTCTAATCACTACCATTTTCTTGTTCTCACTTAAAGCACCAGCTCAGCTTTAGACACTTAAGGCAGTGTCCCACACCAGGCGCTTCCATCACCTTGGGTATAGCCGTGGACAAAACATGAGTTTATCATCAGTGATAAGAAACACCCCAAGTTCCTTTCTTCTTGAATCCATGTGTCTACTCACTATTTAAGTAATTCCTCCCACTTTATTTGGTTCTATTCCTATGAGTCTTTTTTCCAGTGATGTTTTGTGGTAGTTGACTGTAATAAACATGACCAATCAAGATTTATTTTCTAGAGGATTATAGCAATATGAGAGATAACCCAGTTTTAAATATTAGATAGCTCTCTCTTCTCTCTCTCTCTCAACCTCCTAGCCAAAAAAATATTTAGCTATCCACTCTGAACTTAGGCTTGAAAGTGAACTTGCAATAAAACATAGGAAGCCTCATTACCATCCACTTCCAAAGCATGAACCAGATATCGAAAATATTCAAGCTGGAATAGCAATATTCTTATCTAATTTTACTTAATTGGTTCATGATAATTTCCTATCTCTTCAATCCTAAAATAACAGTTACCACTGTTGATTTGTATCTACCCTGTGGTGGAAATGTGAAAGTCTGATAGCTTTTGCTGCCAACTTTCAACCACTTAACTTTTTGAGGAGAATGTTCATTGCAGAGGAATTGTGTGATTAATGTGAGTTTAGAAGTCATGTCAGAAACTGTTAAACATATCATTTTAAGAAAAAATAAGGTTCCTAACTGTCTAATTACCATGGTAATTAAAGTGAATCAGAAGTCTTTAACAGCAATCTCCAATTATAAAGTTGAGATGTATTTATTAGGGTCTCCACTTGATGTAACGTAAATGAGCAGTTACCGGGCAGATATTTTTTAAGGTCTGGTTTAATCCATCATTCCATAACAAATGGCTTCTCTTCAGTACTTATCTTGGCCCATTTAAGATTCCAGTATGGAAGCCATAGGGGATGGCTGAGAATTACTGAGATATTTTATTTTATTGATTGCAAAAATAAGGCTCTAGGGTCTTGAGTGTAGGTTTTTCTTTGTCTTGCCTATTCATAGCAGCTAAAAAAAAAAAAAAGAGTCCCTCAAAATACTCAGGTTCATATGTTAACCTCAATCAAAGGAAAGCTGTCATAAGCCACCAAGTATATTCTGCACATCAGCACCGTTGTCAAACTGACATGTACTTGAAATTTACTATGCAGCAAAATGTTTCAAGAAGAAAACAATGTGCAAATATATAATATATATAATATCTATTTTCCTTCCCCCACTCTTTTTTTTTTTTTTTTTTTGGTTTTTCGAGGTAGGGTCTCACTCTAGCCCAGGTTGACCTGGAATTCACTATGGAGTCTCAGGGCGGCCTTGAACTCACAGCGATCTTCCTACCACTGCCTCCCGAGTGCTGGGATTAAAGGCATTCGCCACCATGCCCAGCTCTCTTTTCCTTTCTATAGGCAACTGCTTACACTACTCTGCTTTCAACATTTGAACTCTTATAAAATGTGTATGTATTTACAGGAATGTCACCGTGTAAGATGCTGTGAGTCAAGGCACCAAGTGTGATTTTGTGAAGATAAAAATAAAAATGACATTATTGTTCTGCCCTGTGCCCCCCCCCCAAAGCAGATGGACATGAGACACAGAATAAGGCCTCGTCTAGGCAACTTTTCTCATTCTGAATTTGTATGAAACCCCATAGCAAGTGGCATTGCTAACCTCTTACTTGCTAATTTAGGTTAGAAATGTCCTTCTTGCCTGCCTGCCTGCCTGTGTTTTTAGCATCCATTTCATAATCCATTCAACATCTATTTATTGGGAGAGAACATTATTTTAAACAATGTGTTGTAGAAACCGGCAAGTAGTACAGAGATTTTTCTCAAAAAGCCTTTCAAGCAGATGCAAACAGGAAATTAATTACTATGCAGGTGGTCCTCAGTACCCGAAGCTTCCATTCCACAATGACGCGAAAGCAAGACGCGTTCTGCAGGAACCATGCTTTGGTTTTTGAGTTTAGATCTTTGCTCAGGTTAATGCTGTGCTGTGAAATATCCCTTTGCAACATGAGACAACTCGGAGAGAGCTGCTCCGTCCTGGCAGGGAAACAGCCCGTCCCCGGCCGTACACTGCACTGCTCAGCCTTGACGCTTGGTGTAGTCGATGAATTTCCAGTCTACCACATTTTTAACATATGGAGACATAACCCCCTCCTACACAGAGGAGCAGGAGTATATTGTGACCTCATTTAGAAACAATTAGCACCATCATATAGGGCAGGAGTCCAGAAAAGACTTCTAAGAGGAGAATGTGCTCTTAGCAAACACCTCAACAATGAATAACGACCAGAGGTGAAATGAGGAAGAAAATAGAGGGTACCGTGTAGATGGAAAGTTCCAGGCTGAATGTACAAAGGCCCAGGGAGAAAAGGGAGGTAACATATGTTTCAAGGAGCATCACTATTAGGGTCACACCTGATATTTCAAAACATTCACCTACACCAAAGGGGTACCCTTAAAAAGATGGCAGTCCCCCATGACATCATGAGCCTGGACAAAGGAGATCTACTTAAAAGGATGCTAATCCAGAGGCTGGAGAGATGGCTCAGCAGCTAAGGCACTTGCCTGCAAAGCCTAACAACCCAGGTTTCCTTCCCCAGTACCCACAGAAAGCCAGGTGCGCCCCTTTGTGCAGTGGCTAGATGCTCCGGCACACCCATCATCTCCCTCCCCTCTCCTCTGCTCTCTGTGCTCTCTGTCTCTTTCTGGTTGTAAGTAAATAAAATATTAAAGAAAAAAGATTGGGTGGGGCATGGTAGTGCATGCCTTTAAACCCAGCACACAGGAGGCAGAGGAAGGAGGATCGTTGTGAGTTCGAGGCCAGCCTGAGACTCCATAGTGAATTCCAGGTTATCCTGAGCTCCAGTGAGACCCTACCTCAAAACAACAAGATACCGATCCACCCATGAGATCACGAGGAAGCATTTGCTCAGATAGCACGATGCACATCAGCACACAAATGTATACAACATCCCAGCAAGTATTTGATTTAACAGTTCATAATGATTTCTAATATGAATACTGGAGTTCTTAGTTATTAAATATTATCACTCTTATGATGCAGCCACAACTCCTTGACCAGAAATCTCAATTTAATCAGCATGTCTTTATTTCAAATAGTTTCTAAAGGAAAGACATTAATGTTATATTTTGGGGTCAGGGTTGGAGGAAAGATGTCTCAGCCAGACCTACTGGTGCAGAGCTATAATCTCAACCATTCAGGAGGCGGAGGCAGGAGGATCACAAAGGAATGCAAGCCCAGCCTGGTTTACAGGGTGGGATCATTCCTGGCCTGAACAACTGAGTCACAAACTGTTTCAAAAATCTAAGACAGCCAGGTGTGGTGGCACACACCTTTAATCCCAACACTCCGGAGGCAGAGGTAGGAGAATCGCAGAGAGTTCAAGGCCACCCTGAGACTACATAGTGAATTCCAGGTGAGCCTGGGCTAGAGTGAGACCCTACCTTGAAAGAAAAGAAATCTACGACAAAAAGAGGACTGGGGGTCTTGAGAGATGGCTTGGCAGCTAAAACACTTGCCTGCAAAGCCATAGATCTCAGATTTGATTCTCCAGTAACCACGTAAGCCAGATGCACAAGGTAGCACTTGCGTCTGGAGTTTGCTTGCAGTGGCTGGAGGCCCTATATGCCCATTCTTTCTCTGTCTCTCTCCCTGTGGCATAAGTAAATGAAGACTAGTGATTCAGTGCAGGAGTACAGTGAAGACATGCTTGCAGAACCCAAGCCGGACCCTAAGGACAGTTTCCCTCACACACCAGCCACCACAAGGACCACAAAAACAAACGGTCCTGGAATAGCAAACAGTTGTTGGATGAGTATATTTTATATGCATGTAGACCCACAAAAATTCTAAGTGTACGCTGATATGAGAAAAGATGCATGATGTGCCCTGAAAATTGTTCTTCCTTTTGGTATGGAGTTGTTCATTATTTTTACTATTTTGGTTTGTCAGTTTTTCGAGGTAGGGTCTCGCTCTAGCCCAGGCTGACCTGGAATTCACTAGGTAGTCTCAGGGTGGCCTGGGAACTCATGGTGATTTTCCTACCTCTGCTTCCCAAGTACTGGGATTAAAGGTGTGAGCCACCACATACCATTTTTCTTACTTTTCTATCATGAAAATTCTGACACATGCATTTTTTCACATCTCACAGAGTTTGACTTTTTACAATCCTTCCCTGATGATAAACTGAAACTCAAGCAATCCCTGCCCACGCCATGGTAGGAGTGATAGGGGTTCTTTTGTTCTTGCCTGGACTTTGGTAATCAATGGTGCCGGGAATCAGCATGTCTTCCTCTCCCCACAGCAGCTGTTACAACCCATTTTATCATTTCTGCTTCTTCTGCCTCCAGCTCCTTATCAGCCTGCACTTGAAATGCGGAACTAGAATTCCAAACCTCTTGTGGCCGGCGGGGGTAGGGGGGTACTTAAGGGGTTTCCTGCTAATCAACTGCAAAATAAAAAAAAAAATGATAGGAACTTATGTGTAAGGAAGAAATGACTTTTCATGAACTCCAAATGTGTGCAGTTAATACAGAACCTCTAAAATCCGGTAGCACTGGGCAGACACCTACTATAGGCTGTGAACCACAATGTATGGCTATTCAGTTAATACAAGGGAACAAGGGATGTTATAGGAACCTGTGCTAGAATGAATAAACTAGATTACTATACTAAATAATACAATTGTATATATATACATATATATATATACACATACATATACACACATACATACAAATATCACAAGTGTTTGAGCATGGGTAGACACCATGAAAAACAGAATTCATAATACTTAATATCTTTTCCAGAGCTGTGGGATGGCTTAGAGGTTAAGGTGTTTGCCTGCAAAGCCAAAGGACCCAGGTTCAATTCCCCACCACCCACATAAACCAGATACACAAGGTGGTGTATGTGTCTGGAGTTCGTTTGTATAGGTTGGAGGCCTTGGTGTGCCCATTCTCTCACTCGCTCTTTCTCTCTCTCTCAAATAAATAAATATAAACATTTTTAAAATGTCCTTTCTGGTCATAATATTTAGATGTTAACAAATACAGCAAGTTTATATACATTTTGGATGTTAATGTGTCTTTTTGCTCATGAAGGCTGAGATGCCAAATGTATGGGAGAAGGAAGGAACAGGGCTCACAGCCATCATCTAACTGAACTTGATCATGTATGTCAAATTCTTCCTGAGCCTCAGAATGTACCTTGGAAATAAGGGGAACAGGGACTCCATGAACTTTCCCGCTAGGGTACATCTTAGAGTTGACCATTGCCTCCTCTTCTTCCTCACCTGGAACCACCAAGCAGAACAGCAGTCCTTAGCAGACACATTTTTCCCCTACAAGGACCATCTACAAACCTAATTTCGGCCATTGGCCACACAATTGCCTCCTGGCATTTCCTCTTATCTAAAGTCACTATTTTTTTCTCTCACAAAGTAAAAACAAAAGTTCAAATGTACTGCTATTATTTTGAGGAGCAACATGAAAGAGGACCGTTTATGTTTGGAACAATATGTAATGCAATCTTGGAAAGTGTCACAAGGGAAGGAGTATATTAAATTTTAGCTACAACTTGAAATGAAAACTATTTCTGAAATATGTTTTCAATGGTTTAAATGAAGTGACAGTTAAATACAATTCAAGATAATCATGTACCAGTCTCCCCATAAGATGCCCACTTGCTGCAGCGGGAAAGTCTTAGAGTGAAGTTACTGGTAAGCGAGTAAGCACATTAAATCAAGACGAAGCAGGGGTGCATGCACACTCCTGTACCCCCACACTCAGCACACAGCCAGGAACCATCCCCAGAAGTTCAAGGCCAGCCTGGGTTATACAGAGACCCTACCCATGCCTTTAATCCCAGCTCTCAGAAGGATGGATGTGAGTTCGAGGCCATGCTGGGACAACATAGTGAATTCAAGGTCATTCTGAGCTAGAGAGAGACCCTACCTCAAAAACAAAATTAAACTAAACTAAATAAATAGGTCAAGACAGAGCAGAATTACTTAATCTCAAATGCTTAATTAAGATGTCCAGATAAGAGTAGATAACAAACATGGTTTTCTAATATAGCTAGTGAAAACAATATATTTTCATTTTCAGGAAAAAAAAAAAATGTCTGCCCTCAAGTACATGTAAGATTACCTGCTGTCATGTATTAAACAACCTTTTTTATGCTGTATTGTAGAACCAATCTCTGGGATGACAGTCACATGGTGTGACCAGTTTTACTTCCACATTAAACACACAAATCCCAGATGTTTATAGGGGACAAAAGAAAACTGCAATCTCTTAATAGGATTACATAGTAAAGGAAGTATTTCTTATTTTAAAAGCAACTTGTTCCCACAGTGAAAGCTGATGTTATCTTAATTAGTTGATTATTCATCCCAACACCCTCGCCTAGCTCCTGGAGGCCCGCAATCTTTCTCCACCGCCAGCTACGGGAACACCAGCTCAGTAATTGCTGATAAAGAGTCTTAACTGCACTATCTAACAGATATTAGAAATCAAATTTGCTCCTCGTTGTACAGAGAACCAAACTAAGACCAGAACTCAAGTGCCTTAATAGAAACACACAGCAGGAATAGTGCCTGCTGTCTTGAGTTCCAGACCAGACTTGACAACAGTGTGAATCCCAACCCCGAATGCCCCCCACTCAAAAGAACGAAAATCCCACTCGATTCAGAGTATTCCTGTCTGCATGCACCTCCGCCCAAACAAATCACCCCAGCCACCGCCGTGACTACTGCCTTCAGCTGATTGTATGGAGTCTTCTTAATGGGCCACGCAATGTAATTTTGCTGCTACAATAATTCAAGGGGACATTAGTCATATATTCATGTCTGCTGGATATTAAGAGCAGGTACAGTGTTCATTTAATCGAATATCCTCTAATTTGATTTTATCCATAATTACAAAAATGATGGTACTCTCATAAATTAAGTCTGATGGTTCATTGATACATTTTTTTGACTGCTGAATCAGTGTTATGCCAATCCTGCGGCTGAGGTGGACTATATACATGGGAAACAGATAACCCTTTCAATAAAGCTTTTCTGTGCTGTAGAGTGCAACACAAATTCTAAGATGTCTTTTAAAAAATTATTTATTGATTTGATAGGGAGGGAGAGAAAGAGAGAGGAAGAGGCAGGAAAAGAGAAAGAATGAGTGCACCAGGGCCTCTAATCACTGCAAAAGAATTCCAGATGCCTGCATCACCTTGCGCATCTGGCTTACGTGGTACTGGGGAATCGAACCTGGGTCATTAGGTTTTACAAGCAAGTGCCTTGACCGCTAAACCATCTCTCCAGCCCTTCACTTCTTTTTTAAAGGTTCACTTTAATGCCAAGCTTAAAACAAAAACAAATTATCCACAGAAGAAAGTTTCTTTCACTGCGTGTATGTTTATAAATGTTTCTGTTGGCTAAGAGACATCTTGGGATGTGGTCAACTGAGATTGAATGTCAAATCTTAAGAGCAGGCTTGGGCTGAGGAGTCTCCCTGGCCTGCCTCTGACAGTTCTGAATCACATGTCCCTGAAGGAACAAAGCCTTAACTTCTCAAAGGCAGCCAGGTACACTTTTCATGTTAAATCTACTTCTAAACAAAATTGGATTTGGGCTCGTTTCAAATTGCTTTAAGTTTACCATGAAAATGTGTGTTTCATTCACTCCAGTTTACATAGAACTCTCCAAATTCTTTCTTGCAACTTAATGTAAAAACCAAAATAACCACTCCTTCGGAAGGGGGGCGACCATGAGACTGGCAGACTTCGTGTTTATGTCAACCTACTGGAAACACAGCCCCAATTCATCAGGAAAAAAAAAAAAAAAACACCACTTGTGATCAAACTATGTTGTGACATTTCCACGTCCTGAACCCGTTTTACTCCAGCCCATGAACGCATGCCTATACCAGCAACCTACTATAGTTTTACACCAGGTCTCTGTATCACGGCTTTAGAAAAACTTCCACACACAAATTTATTGCCCCCCCAACGCACCCCGCTTTATAAGACCCAGGAGACGTCAGGTTTTGAAATGTGGTTACCTAACAGGCACCAGCAGCCACACAAACAAGCCAATCAGATAGCCAAACAGAGAACCCTCTCAGAACAGAGGAAACCAGGCGGGGGGGGGGGGGGGGGGGGGGGGCGTGTGAACAGGAAACGAAGCCACTCAATTACACATAAATACCTTTTGGGGCCTCCGACGTAGGTGAAAGTAAACGTGGAGTCAGAGTATCTGAAATCTGAAACGGAAAAGTCAAGTTTTTAACAGCTAACCCTCAAAAAATTAAAATTAAAAAAAGAAAAAGAAAAGCTAACCTACCTTGAATGGACTTTTTTTTTTTTTTCTTTTCTTTTCTAACCTCAATTCTGATTTGCACCTCCTATTCCATGAGCCAGCGCCGGCAGGCCTGGCTTGGAGGAGGAGGAGGAGCGGATGAAGGATGCTCGCGCCCCCCGGGCCAGCCCGGGTACCACGGGAGGGAGGCCGCCGCCCCCCCCCCCCGCAACAAGTGCCGGCTGTCATGACAACCGCGGGGATTTCCCAGTCTGGCAGCCGGAAGTAATCACCCCCCCCACCCACTCCACACCGCACGCACACTTCCCCCGGCCCGGCTCCGGGCCGCCAGAGCCGCCTTTGACGTGTGGCCCGGGTGGAGGGCGCCGGTGCGCGGACCCGAGGCGACCGTGCCCTGCGCGCCCGGCTGGGGCCTGGCCCGCTCTGCGGGGGCCCAGAATCCCCTCCCGTTTCTAGGGCCACTGGGATGGAGTGAGGAATGGAGAGGGGACATTGAGGCTGGAGAGAGTGGGGGGCGCGGTGGAGACGACACCCCAGCAGCCTTCTTCCCACCCCATCCCCCTCCCCCGCCCACCCCGCCCGGGCGCCACGGACAGACGGACGGACAGCAAGCAGCCTATGGCGCAAAGCCGGCGGGTCCAGCCCGCCCCGCTCGGCCGGCCGCGGAGGCAGGCGAGCCGGGGGTGTGGGGTGGGGGGGGGAACAGGCTGGGAGGCTCCGAGCATCCCCCAAACGCCCAGCTCCGACCCTCCAAAGCCTGGGGCGTGCAGGGGGCTGGCGACGGGAGATGCTCGCACCCCCTCCCCCTTCGGGTCCCCAACAGCTCTCCCCGGCCAGCAGCTGTCTCCCGATGAACCCCGGAATGGGGACGAGCCACCCCACACCCGTCCATTCCCCCCCCCACACACACCACCACCACCACCTTCCCAGCCCCCAGCCCCACGCGTCGCGGGATGAGCCCCGGGCAGGGGGAGGATGGGTGAGGTAGGTGTGGGGTGGAGATGGTGGGGGGGGGACCCCAGGGGAGAGCTGGCTTCGGGTGCGGGGGGGGGGGTCCCAGGCTCTGGGCTGACGAGAGCTCACCTGCAAACAGGCAGTCTTTCTCGGCTCTGGACCCCTGGATCACCACGTCGATATCCTTCTGAATTCTCTCTTGCCTTGCACACATCCCCATGAAATAAATCCCTGGATTTAAAAAAAAAAAAAAAAAAAAAAAGGAGAGAGAGAGAGGAGAGAGAAGCAGCCCGCTGTTTCCACCCCACCCCCTCGCACGCTTCCTCGCCGCTTTCGTGAATATTCAGTGTATATGTGCACACACACGTATATAATACAAATAATGAATAGATAAATAAATTTTAAAAAAAAATGAAACCTCTGGCCGAGGCAGGGGCTGAAGGCGAAGTGGTTTCGGAAGTGATCCCGGGTGAGAGAAGAGGAGGAGGAGGAGGAGGAGGAGGAAGAGGAGGAGGAGGAGGAGGAGGGGGGGGAGGTCGGCTTTGCATTCCCAGATGTGACCGCCAGCCGCTGCTGGGTTCCAGTTTCCTCCCCTTGCTGACAATGGATGGCGATGACACCCGCTCTCACTTTCTCCCTCCCCACCCCCTGCACGCGCGCGCGCGCACACACACACGCGCGCACACACGCCCCTCGGGCCCGCACGCACGCCGGCCTTGCACACTCGCGCCCGCGGGCGGCGGCCGGGTCCCCCCCCCCCCCCGCCCCGGGGCTGCCGGGCTGCACCTCCGACCCTCCGGCCCCGTGCACCGCCCCGATCTCAGCTGCGCACCCCAACACCCCCCACCCCGGCCTCCACTCACGCCGGGAGCCCGGGGACAACGTAGGTAGTGCCCACTGCCACCCGGGGGGCTGCCAGCCTCCCCTCCCTGCCCCATCCACCGCCGCCGTCACCCCCCCCACCACCACCACCACCACTTTCATGAATTCGGCTCCACTTTCAAAAGGAATTATGACTCATATGGAAAACCCAAACCGGAGTGGCTCCCGGGAGGGAGAAAGGAGGGGGGTGTGGAAGGAGGAGGGAAAAAAATCTTTACAAATTTTAATAGATAAATAAATAAGGATACAAACTGTTCCTTGTTAGTCCAACAGACCAAAAAAAAAAAAAAAAGGTGGGGGGGGTGGGAAGACTTGAAATGCTTTTCCCAAAGCACCCTCTTATTTCCTTAATGCCTTACTTTATTGTTTGTTTGCTTTGTTTGGGGTTCTCTATCTTCCCCCTCCCAAGTTTAAGCGGTGCATCAGCCTCTTTGGGGCGCGGGGGGGAGGGTCAGGGTGGGAAACTGAATAAAATAGCAACCAACCCTTTATGAGGGGCACTTCTCCATTTCCAGAGACTCATACTAGCTCTTCCCTCCCAGGTCTGTCTGCTCAGAAGCAGCTGGCAGAAGCGCCTGGAATGTGCCCGGGTCTCCCCGGGAGAAGGATCTTTGCTTTGGCTTCCTTTCAAGGCTGCTCCTTTGCCAGATAGCTCCTCCAATCCCGTTTTCGTTACCTCGTTCAGAAAGATGGAGCCGCCCAGACCCTCTCTTCCCCTCTGCCTTAGGCTGGCAGAGCCGGCCCACCCTAACTGCCATACATCAAACGCATGGCAGTCCGGCAGGCCCTGGCACTCCTCTACTGAGAAGCTCGCCCCGGGTTGACCACGGCCAGTTCCGCTCCGCATTCCAAGTGCGTGGAATACAGGTGGTGTTCCGGGTCAGCTGCTAGGGAGCTTTTTGATCTCCCTGCCGGATAGGAATAATGGGTGGGAGACAAGATCTCCCACTGCTGGCAAGCTGCAGAGGGCCCAGGGCCTCGGGGCTGGATTGGCAGGCCACCTCGTGTGGCATGACAGCTTTAAACCCTTGTGGAAGAGAGAGAGGCTTAGACCCCACACACTCCGGTTGGAGGCGTATCACCCACTCCAGCCTTTAAACATCCCAGGCTTCTGCGCTTGGCCTCTTTGTAATCCTCATTCTGACAGCCCTGGATGGTGGAAGCCACCAGCAATAGGTGGCGCCTTCTAGAGTTTCAGCTCCCTTACAGACCCAGGCTGCCAGGATGTCCATAGGTACCAGGCCTGCACTTTCTAAGACCCTGGTCCCTTAGAGCATGGCAACGCCATAATTGCCAGAGACCAGACCCGCAGCTTCCCCTCAACACAGTGGTCAGACCTTGCAAATGTGCAAAAGGCTGCTGCTGTTGTTTGAATTTCAGAATTGCTTAGAACTAACACTAATGATGACCTTGAACTTTTTTAAAATATATATATTTTTA
Organism: Jaculus jaculus; assembly: GCF_020740685.1. Classification (NCBI taxonomy): domain Eukaryota; kingdom Metazoa; phylum Chordata; class Mammalia; order Rodentia; family Dipodidae; genus Jaculus; species Jaculus jaculus. Next base: position 26,320,409 of record NC_059121.1, read on the forward strand.
TTTATTTTCTTAACACACACAGACACACACAGAGAGAGTATAGGCCTCCTGCCACTGCAAACAAACTCCAGGCACATGCACCACTTAGTGCATCATGTTTTTCCTGGGTACTTCGGGGGGGGGGGCTCAAACCCCAGCCTTCAGGCATTGCAAACAAGTGTCTTTAACCACTGAGCCATCTCTAAAGCCCAACCTTGAACTTTTGATCCTCCACAAACAAATGTTCGGATGACACCCCGTTTTATATGGTACTGGGGATGGAATCCAAAGCTACATTTCCAACCCCCAAAAAGCCTTTTACTGAAACGCACTGGGACAGGCACAGGCGGCTGTCCCTCACCTGTCTCACCAAGTGAGACAGAGAACCTACTTGAACAGCTGGAAAAGGAGGTGTAGGAAGGCTCTTTGCCCCCACCGTGACAGCCCCAGAGGAAAGACTGTTCACACCAGTCAGACGCCTTCTGTTGGACCACTAGGGAAAGCTGTCTCTGGGTGGTGTGGGTCATTTGGAGTTGACCAAGGCTTATGTTTTGAAATAGCCACAGCAAGGACAGGCAGCGACAGAAACACAGGGAGGGGAGGAATGGAACTATGTCACCACCTGGGTTGTCCCTTGTCTCTCAGGAAGGAAGCAGAGTGGTTGTCAGGCAGCTTCTCCAATGTGTCAGTAGAGTGTTCAGAATTGCAGGTGCTGACCTGAGGGTACCTGAGCTGCTTACTTGTCTGATAATCCTTTGCTGGGCACAGCGAGGGCACCAGAGAAAGGTCTGACGGTTAAGGAGCCCCCAGCAAGCCATTGAAGGGAGGGCGTCCTCCCAGCGTGGTGACGCACACCTTTAATCGCAGGGTTCATGCTTGGGAGGCGGAGGTAGGAGGATCACTGTGAGTTCCAGTGTAAGATTACTTAGTGAATTCCAGGTCAGCCAGGGCTAGAGTGAAACCCTACTTCTGTTAATGTCCATACCTGTATATTAATGCTACTCTTACTTTTGGTTAGAGAAGCTTCTCTTTTCAGATGGCAGTGACCTTGGGATGACTCAGAAGGTACCATGGTGCTGGGAAGAAGTGACCGGAGTGCTCAGCACTGAAATATCGCTATCACACCTTTGAAGGCTTAAGGTCCATTGCGGAAGAGGTGGTGGGAAGAATGTAAGAGCCAAAGGAAGGGTAGGACTCCTTAAAACATGCTCTTCCAGAGACAAGATGGCCTGGATATCCATGACCTCACAGTGCCTGACACTACCTACACAAGACCCTCACAATAGGAGGAAAAGAACATGACATCAAAATAAAAGAGAGACTGATTGATAGGGGGAGGGGATATGATGGCTAATGGAGTTTCAAAGGGGAAAGTCGGGGGAGGGAGGTTATTACCATGGCATATTGTTTATAATTATGGAATTTGTCAATAAAAAATAGATAAAATGAAAATAAAACTATACAAAGACATCAGTTTTGTAAGCTAGGTGCCTACAGAATCATTCTTTCAAACTGCTTCCAACCAAAGTCCCTTACCTTTGTCCTTTCTAAGACTCTTAGGTAAATGTTTAGATTATGTGTGCAATAAAAGTTTCTTAATTAAAAGTTATGCCAGGTGTGATGATTCACATCTTTAATGGCAGCACTCGGGAGTCTGAGGTAGAAGGATCGACAATGAGCTTGTGGCCAGCTTGGACCACAGAGTGCATTCTAGTTCAGCCTGAACTGGAGTAAGACCCTGCCTCAGGAAAAGGGGGGGGGGGGGTGGCGAGATGGCTCAGCAGATTAAGACGCTTGCTGGCAAGACCTGCCAGCTAGGTTTGAGTCCCAAAAGCCCACATAAAGCCAGATACAAAGTGGCATATGCATCTGTGATCCCAAGAGGCCTGTGACAATGGGAGGTGGAGCCAAGGGGGTCCAAAGACCTGGGGCCAGCTAGTCTGACTTTCCTTTACAGTATGGAAGTTTGGATACAGCATCAAGTCCCTGTCTCAAAGAAGATGGAATGGGCGCTTCACAGCTGTCCTCTGTGGTATGTGTGTTCATACAAATACAGATGGTAGGTAGGTAGATATAGATAAATGGCAGATACATAGATAGATAGATAGATAGATAGATAGATAGATAGATAGATAGATAGATAGATACAGATACAGATACAGATAGATAGGTGATTGATAAATAGGTAGATAGATAACATAGATAATAGATAACTTTTTTAAAGAAGTATGAGCCAGGCATGGTGGCATGGTGGTATATACCTATACTTTCAGCACTTGGGATGTGGGTTCAGGATGATTCAAAATTCATGACCTGATGTCTTGAATATTTCTCTCTTTTATTAGATACATAACAAGTTTGAGGCCAGCCTGAGCTACATAAGGACCTCTCTCTCTCTCTCTCTCTCTCTCTCTGTCTCTGTCTCTCTCTCACTCTGTCTCTCTCTCTCTCTCTCTCTCTCACACACACACACACATACACGCATACACCTACATTGTTGTTGTCTTATATTACTGCATTTGAGATGTTTCTACCTGCACCACCCATGCACACAAACACAGACTCATATGTATTCAGGAACACCACACACGATAGGCCCTTCATTGGTAGTTAAAAAAAAAGAAATCAACATGTACAGGGCTGGAGAGATGGCTTAGTGGTTAAGGTGCTTGCCTGCAAAGCCAAAGGACTCAGGTTCAATTCGCCAAGACCCACATAAGTCAGATGCAAAAGGCAGCACATGCATCTGGAATTCGTCAGTAGCACCTGATGCACCCATTCTCTTTCTCTATTTGCCTCTATCTCAAATAAGTAATTTTTTAAAAAATCAATATTTCTGATGAGAATTTCGAGGATATCCAATAAATTAAAAATTATTTGTATGTCACATCTATTTGAAAGTCTATTCGAAAAAGTCTCACCACATAGGAAGCATGGTCCCGGTTCAACATGTATAATTTATTCCAGAAGAAAATCAAATTCCTTGCCTACGTTTAACGACTATGCTGTGGAACTGTCAGGTGGGTCACAGCTCCCTGGCGTTAAGTAGAGCAGGAGATGAGTTAGCTTGTTGTTGCTGTGAATAAATACCTGACAGGAAGCAACTTAGGGACTTATTTTGGCTTACAGGCTCAAGAAGACGTTTGTGGCAGTGAGGGCAGGTGGGCCAGCTGGTCACGTTTCGGCCAGGAAGCAGAGAATGAACATGGATGCTGCAAATCCTCAAGGCCCGCCCGCAGTGGCTCACGTCCTCCTTCCAGAGTCCGCTTCCTAAAAGGGTCTACAGCCTGCCCCAACAGCACCATCGCTGAGGACCACCTGTTCAAGCTCTCGAGTCCATAAGGGCCATTTTGCATTCAAACTACAGCAGTAGGTGTTTAGGTATGTGAGGTAAGGTAGGAACTTATCAGGAACTTTTTTTCTTTTCATGCCAGATAGTGTTCTGCAAGCCTTCCTTACCAGCAAAGGTGGGGTGACTAATTATAAAGACCAGCACTGAGGAAGCAGCTGGAAGAGCTTGAGTTTGACAATAGCCTAGGCTACAACTACTCTGTCTTAAAAAAGAAAAAAATCATGGGGATAGAGAGATTCTCAGTGGTTAAAGGTGCTTCAAGGCTGAAGGCCTGGGTTCTAGTCCCCAGTACACATTTGGAGTTTGTTTACAGTAGCAGGAGACCCTGGTAATACCCATACTCATTCTCTCTCTCATGAATGAATAAATAAATACCTTTTTAAGAACCTTAACCCTATGTATAGAGTAACTGTTCAGTAAATTTTACAATGAGGAAACTGAGGTGGCATTAAATTAACTCCTGAGATAGGACATGACCTACAAAGGTCATGTCCTCTCTCTTTCAGCAGTTGAATTGAACTTAAAGAAAAAATAAATGCTCAGAAATATCACTGTAGGGCTGGAGAGGTGGCTTAGCAGTTAAGGTGCTTGCCTGTGAAGCCAAAAGGTTCAGTTTCCCAGAACCCACTTAAGCCAGATGCACAAGGCAGCATATGCATCTGGAGAAGTCTCACTGGGAACTAAAATGACCCTCACCAGTGGTCTCAGGCCAAGAGCGGGACCAGGAAGACATGCTAGAATGATGTCTACGGTCTGTGGCCTCTCAAAATAGCCTCTGCTAGTAGCAATTATATTACCCTTTTGTGTGTTAAGCTTCCTTTCTCAAATCATCTGATTCTTGGTAAAACCTTAAGAATAGTAATGGCCTGCACTCCTGTGGGAGCAGAAATAAAAAAGAAGGTAGGCAGGACGGCAAAGGGGAGGAGAGCTCTATTTGCCAAACGCAAGACAGTATTCATTGGTATTTGTTTTATTTTATTTTATTTTATTTTTTTGAGGTAGTGTCTTTATCTAGCCCAGGCTGACCTGGAATTCACTCTGTAATCTCAGGCTGGTCTCGAACTCATAGCGATCCTCCTACCTCTGCCTTCTGAGTGCTTGGGAATTAAAGACGCGTACCAGCATGCCGGGACAAGACAGTATTTCCAAGCGCTACCTTACACAGCCCATGTGAGCAAGCTGACCTCCCGCCCAGTCCAGTGCTGTTCATCTTCCAACGCAGCATGCCTGCAGGCCAGAAGCTCCCGTTCAGACGGGCTAGCCAGAACCTCTGCATCTAACACGGCTAACGGAGCTGCCCTCAAAGGAGGCCAGCTTCCTCCTATCACATCTCCATGCTCAGTGAACAGAGACGCAGCCATCGCCCTCTGGAACATCTCTTAGAAACGAGTGCTCTCTGCTCGCCCATCCGGCCCTCCCGTCTCTTCCCCCGGATGGATAGCTGCCGGATGTTGATCTTAGGAGGCCAGTTCCCTCTTCTATTCCCTGCTGGCCTGCACTGAGAGCCTGGTTCTTCGTGTTGTTTCCACAGGTCAGAGGAGAACCAAGATCCCAACACAGAAATGGCTGTGGGTAGCAGAAATAGAACTGTGAGTTGGTCCTTGTGGTATACTCCATGGAGAGAGAGGGTAGATCCAAGGGCTATCTGGGGGAAGAGTCCATTGTTTGGTGTCTTTCTTGTTCGGTTGTTTGTTGTGAAGTTTTCACATATTTATTTTTGTTTTTGTTTCTCCAGGCTGGCCTTAAACTCCAGATGGTCATGCTTCCCAAGAGCTGAGATGGCAGATTTGTTTGGTTTGTGTTTCCTTGGTTTTTATTTATTTGTTTGTTTGTTTTTCGAGGTAGGGTCTCACTCTGGTCCAGGCTGACCTGAAATTCACTCCGTAATCTCAGGGTGGCCTCAAACTCACAACGATCCTCCCACCTCTGCCTCAAAAGTGCTGGGATTAAAGGAGTACGCCACCACGCCCGGCTAGTTTTTATTTATTTTAATACAGGATCTTGCTATGCAGCTCAGGTAGCCAGAAACCTCAAAATCTGCCTGCCTCCACCTCTGGTGTATGCCTGGCTATGGCCATTAAAATCAAGGTGAAGAGGTGGGATTTAACCTGTGAGGAATAGGAAGGCACTAGAGGAAGCTGTCCTTTTTTTTTGGTTTTTTTTTTTTTTTTTTTTTTTTTTTGGTTTTTCGAGGTAGGGTTTCACTCTGGTCCAGGCTGACATGGAATTCACTATGTAGTCTCAGGGTGGCCTCGAACACACGGTGGTCCTCTTAACTTCCGCCTCCGCAGTGCTGGATTAAAGGAGTGCACCACCACGTCTGGGTGAGGAAGCTGTTCAGAATCACTAGACGGCTGGAACTCGGTGACGTGGCTCAGCAAGGCTCAGCAGCCCTCTCAGCATGCATTCCTGGCTCCTTCCCAGTGGAGTGCGCTTGGGCAAATCTTCAGGAAACTGCCCTAAGTTTCACATTAGGAGAACCTGATAATGCTTTGAAACCTCATCCCACAGGTCTACCCAAGCAGGAGGGAGCTACCCAAGCTTTGCAGCGCAGCCCTGTGGCCCCAGCACCCAAGAAGCACAGTATGCAAGATCACCACGAGGGGAGGCCTGCCAGAACTACGGAACAAGACCTGCTCTCAAAGAAGACCGCGCGAACAGACGAGCAAAAGCCTGAGGGGATGAAAACAAAACATAAAAAGGAGTCAAAGTTGAAGACGGGCGGAGCAGGGCAAGTTTGTAATCCCAACAGTTGGCAAGCAAAGGCAGGGAGATTGCTATGACTTCAAGGCTGGCCTAGACTATAGAGTAAGTTCCAGACCAACCTAGAGTATAGAATAATACCTTGTCTTGAAAACAGAAAAGAAAAAGACAGATGTCAGGCATGGGGCACACACCCGTAAATCTTAGCACTGGGGAGGTGGAAGCAAGGATGTCAGAAATTGTTTATTTTTGAGGAACACATCTCAGATCACAGCAAGGGAGAAGGGAAAAAAATGAATAGTAGGAGACGGCATATTAATATAGGAAATGATAGGCATGTACAAGCATGGCACACGTGTTCCTTTGTTTAAAATTTAATGTATTTGTCTTTGCGTGAGTGGGGGGCCAGTGTGTCACACACGTGTGTAGTGGCCAGAGGACAGCCTCGGCTGTCGGACTTCACTTGCTGCCTGGTTTGAGGCAGGATGTCTCATTAACGGCAGCTGGGTGTCCAGGATGGAGTGACCCTTGGGCTTCTGAAAATTCTGTGTCTAGCGCCCACACTAGAACTGCATGCATGCAGGACCACGTGGGGTGGATTCTGGGGATTTGAACTCATATTTTCACAGTGTCCAGTGTTTTACTCATTGAGTTATTTCTTAGAAGAATGGATAACGAAGATGTGATATATCTACACAATGGAATTCTGTACAGCAGTAAGAAAAAACGACACAAAGAAATTTGAGGGAAAATGGTTGAACCTGGAACAGATCATTCTCAGTGAACTTACCCAATCACAGAAAAAAAATTGACACATAGTCTCACTCATCTGCAACACCTAACCTGAATCTACCCAAGATACCTTACATACCCAGCAAGCACCTCATGGACTAGACAATAGGATGGATGAGGAGGGAGGAGAGGGCATCGAAGGGGTGGAAAACAGTATTCTGGACCCAAATGGTGATAGTACCATAAAATTCTACTTCCTAAAAGACAGACCAAATGGCTGAACCTTCACTAGACCCTTACAGGAAACACCTGAACCTCCCTCCCTCTCCCCCTCTCCCCCTCTCCCCTCTATCTCTCTCCTCTCTAACTCTTGTATATTAGTTATGTTTTTCCTCAATTTCTTAGTGGGCACTGACCTGTAAGCCCCACTTCCAGCTTGGGGCTACCATCCACAGTGAGCTTTTGATCAGAGAAACCTACAAGGTTTCCCAAAACAATGACAGACTTCTGTCAGAGTACTTGATGACCCACCAAAAGCCAGTGGTAAGACCCTATTTTATTATTTTATTTTGATAATTAGAAGTTTAGGGCCAGTCTGGGTTATGTGAGACTTCACCTCCACCCAAACAAAAACTTCAGCCCTGAATAAGCTTGACGAAAGAGAGATTCTCAGTGGTTGGTGTGAAATTTGTCCCAATTTGCCTCTTACCATACCTGTCACTTGAGATCAGATTGGAATAGGAACGTACTGGTATCCAAGACTTTTTTGTTGTTGTTTGGTTTTTCAAGAAAAGGTCTCACTTGAACCCAGGCTGAGCTGGAACTCACTCTGTAGTCTCAGGCTGACCTTCAACTTGCAGCCATCCTCCTCCTTCTGCCTCCTGAGTGCTTTGGGATTAAAGGCACGAGCCACCGTGCCTGGCAGTGATGGCCACTTTTTCTGGTCCTCTGAAGCTGCTCTGTGCTGTCTCAACTCCTTTCTCATTCCAAGCTGGCCTTGAATTTTGTCCCAGTTTACTCTCCTTAGCATTAATTCCCCTTTTACTGTACAAGCATTCTCCATCCTGGTTACCACGCAAACAACTCATTCTCAGCTTTGTAACTCACTTACATTAAAAAGCTATTTGAGGGCTGGAGAGATGGCTTAGCGGTTAAGCGCTTGCCTGTGAAGCCTAAGGACCCCGGTTCGAGGCTCGGTTCCCACGTTAGCCAGATGCACAAGGGGGCGCACGCGTCTGGAATTCGTTTGCAGAGGCTGGAAGCCCTGGTGCGCCCATTCTCTCTCTCTCCCTCTATCTGTCTTTCTCTCTGTGTCTGTCGCTCTCAAATAAATAAATAAATAAATAATTGAAAAAAAGAATAATGTTTTTAAAAAAAAAGCTATTTGATTTGAGTACATGTCTTTTATTTTTAAAAGTACAGAATGGCTGAGAGACGGATTGCTCAGTGGTTAAGGAAACTGCCTGCAAAGCATAAAGACCGAGTCAGCTCCCCCAGGACCCATGTAAAGCCAGATGCACAAAGTGGCACATGCATCTGGGGTTCATTTGCAGAAGCAAGAGGCCCTGGCATGCCCATTCTCTCTCTCTCTGATTGCAAATGAAAAATAAATGTTTTTTTAAATATATATATATATATATGTATTTAAATACATATATATATATATATATATATATATATATATATATATATATATAATGAAAGTACATAAGGGCTGCATGAAACATTCTCAGTACAAATGATTTGGGGCATGTATCAGTGAGAGAGTAATGTGCAAACCTTCCACTTTTCCTAACCCCTAGTGCATTGCTTCACTCCAATTGCAACTACTATTAATAGTTATCTGGGAATCATTTCACACTTCTTGTGTGTTTGTGTTTGTTTGTTTTTGTTTGCTGGGCAGGGTCTCACTATAGCACAGGCTGATCTGGAACTGAGCGTAACCCAGGCTGGCCTCAGGCTCCCAAGATCCTCTTGCCTCAGCCTCAGTACGGGGATTACAGGGGCACATCCCCATGCCTGCCTTTTTCTTGCAGTTATCCATGTACATTCTAGTATACTTGTGCGGATAGATTCATACGTGCACATTAGGGGTGTGTGTGTGTGTGTGTGTGTGTGTGTGTGCACGTGCACATGTGTGTGTGCTGGGTTTGCTTTTTCTGGCGTGGAGCTCCCTCCCACACTGCCTCGCAGACCTTGAGCCACGCCGAGTCCCCCCCGCCCCCCAGTTCTGCAGCACAGAAGCCCCAAGGGGCTGCCTTCATGCAGCTCTGCTTTACAGAGCGGACATGTTTCCCCCAAGATGGTTCTGTGGCATATTAGTGTCATGTTAGGAAGTGAGCTTTCCCTCCAAGATCATTCCCAATGCAAGTAGATTTGTGGTTAAAAAGTAGGTTAAATAAATTTCTCTCAATAATTTTGAGCCTATAATCTACCTAATGTGGCATTTCCAAAATGTTTTAGATGACTGAATATTTAGGTTGAAGTTGTTTAAGTTTCGGAAGTGCTAAAGAATTATGCTTGCATAAAATCATTAGTGCTCATTATAAAATTCATATATTCTATTGATATTAGATTTTATTTATTTATTTTTAATTTGATGTTCATTGTGGAGAAAGTTTTGTGCTGCCTGGATATGGCTGGAAAACCTTATCATCAATTTTTAAAAATATATTTAATTTATTTATTTGAAAGAGAGAGAAAGAGGAAGAAGCAGAGAGAGAGTGAGAGAGAGAGAGAATGGGCGTGCCAGGGCCTCCAGCCACTGCAAACCAACTCCAGATGCATGCGCCCCCTTGTGCATCTGGCTTAAATGTGACCTGGAGAATCAAACCAGGGTCCTTAGGCTTCGCAGGCAAATGCCTTAACCACTAAGCCATTTCCACAGCCCCTATCATCAACTTTTGACTTAGCAACTTACTAAATACGTGAACTTGGGAAAGGTACCCAATTTCTTTTATGGTTTTGGCTTTGGATTTGGTGGTTTGGTATTCTGCGATAGCATTTCACTCTGCAGACCAGGCTACATAAACTAAGCCGGTCTCAAGCTCTCCACCATCCTCCTGCCTCAGCTTCCCAAAGGCAGGAGCCCCCACACCCAGCGTTCTGTTGCCCTTGTTGACACTTTGTGTGGGTTGGTTTCTTTTTTTAATTTATTTTTATTTTTATTTATTTATTTATTTGAGAGTGACAGAGAGAGAAAGAGGCAGAGAGACAGAGAGAGAGAGAGAATGGGCGCACCAGGGCCTCCAGCCTCTGCAAACGAACTCCAGACACGTGTGTCCCCTTCTGCATCTGGCTAACGTGGGTCCTGGGGAATTGAGCCTCGAACCGGGGTCCTTAGGCTTCACAGGCAAGCGCTTAACTGCTAAGCCATCTCTCCAGCACATCGGTTGGTTTCTTTTACAGTACTGGGAATTATACTCACTGTTGTCAGCTCCTCTTGCTGAGACAAACATCCACCCGGGCGCGGTGTCTTGTAGGAAGAGATTGACTGCGGGCTTACAGCGTCCAGGAGCACACCAGCAGGGGCAGAGGAAGCTGCTGACTCCCACACATCCGAGCGCAGACAAACATCTGCAGCAGACAAACACCAACGAAGCAACAATTAGGACCACAGGAGCTCAGCCCGCTGGGCACACGCCTCTGGGCTGGACTCAGATATGCTGCCCATTAGACCAGTCGCCTCTGCTAGCAGGAATCTGCTCACTGGGGGCCGACGTTGCAAACTCAGTGCTAAGGAACACCTGCGTCTATGGGGCCATACGTTTACACTATCACATTCGAGCGACCTCAATACCCAGGGCCTTGTAGGCACTAAGCAAGCACGCAACCGCTGAGCTGTGACACTGCTTCACAGGTAACGTGTCAGTCTTCTGAAGAACAAGGCCTCCCGGAACAACTGCGGGGAAGGACTGAGAGACACACAGAGAAAGAAACAGTGAGAATTTGGGAAGAGCCACTTTTATTCTCTTCCTGACACAGCTGCCTAATTCTTTTATTTACCTACTATGTACAGCGGTGGTTTCTACCATATTGTTTGGATGCATTTGTGACAAGCAATTTGAAATTTCCTGAATAGAGATGCCCTCTATTTCACAGCAGGAAGTCTCAGGTGCTTGGTGTCATCTGGGCACCTGGGCAGATTTGAGGCAGAAAGAGCAGCGATAGGAGCTGTGAAACAAGGTGTTTTTTTTTTCTTTTTCTTTTTCCCCTCCAGCTTTGTTTACTTCCTGGCCGTCACAATCCAGCCTTCTTAAAGTGTCATCCATTGTCACTGTATGTCTCAGGAAACATGTGGCTTCATGACAGAGCTCTAACTACACGAGAAGAGACTGGACGTAACAGGGAAACATGCTTTAGTGACTGGGGTGGTTTTATGCAAGATGTTCATAACTATATATTAATGCTACTCTCACTTTTGGTTAGAGAAGCTTCTCTTTTCAGATGGCAGTGACCTTGGAATGACTCAGAGGGCACCATGGTGCTGGGAAGAAGTGACAGGTGTGCTCAGCACTGTGATATCTCCATCACATCTTCCAAGGCTCAGGGTCCATTGTAGAAGAGGTGGCAGAAAGAATGAAAGAGCCAAAGGAAGGACAGGACTCCTCACAATGTGCTCCTCCAGAAACAAAATGGCCTGGATATCCATGACCTCACAGTGCCTGACACTACCTACCCATAATACTACCTTCATAATAGGAGGAAAAGATCATGACATCAAAATAAAAGAGAGACTGATGGAAGGGGAAGAGGATATGATGGATAATCGAGCTTCAAAGGGGAAAATGGGGGGAGGGAATTACCATGGGATATTGTTTATAATAATAGAAGTTGTCAATAAAAAAAATAAAAATATACAGAGTGAGATCTTGTCTCAAAAACTCAAAGCAGCCGAGCATGGTGACCCATGTTTTTTAATCCCAGCACTATGGAGACAGAGGTAGGAGGATTACCCTGAATTCAAAGCCAGCCTGGAACTACAGAGTGAGTTCCAGGTCAACTTGGGCTAGAATGAAACCCTACCTCAGGGAGAAAAAAATTTAAAAAATAAAAAATTTAGACAAAACAAAAGCTGGAACTGAGTGTTCATGGCTTTAATTCCAGCACTCAGGAGACTAAGGAATGAGGTCAGTTGGGACTACAGAATAATTTCCGAGTTCAAGTGAGTTAAAGTGAGACCTTGTTTCAAAATACGCACGCACGCACACATGCAAAATCAAAATTGTGAGATAGGGGGCTGGAGAGATTGCTCAGTAGCTAAGGCACTTGCCTGCAAAGCCTAGAAACCTGGGTTTGATTCCCCAGTACCCACATAAAGCCAGATACACGAAGTGGTGAATGCATCTGGAGGACCTGGCGAGCCCATTCTCTGCTTGTCTCTCTTCTCTCTCTGTCTCTCCTTGCAAATAAATACTAAACACATACTTTTAAAAACTGTGAGATAGGGCTGGAGAGATGGCTTAGCGGTTAAGCGCTTGCCTGTGAAGCCTAAGGACCCCGGTTCGAGGCTCGGTTTCCCAGGTCCCACGTTAGCCAGATGCACAAGGGGGCGCACACGTCTGGAGTTCGTTTGCAGAGGCTGGAAGCCCTGGCGCGCCCATTCTCTCTCTCTCCCTCTATCTGTCTTTCTCTCTGTGTCTGTCGCTCTCAAAAAAAAAAAAAAAAAAAAAAAAAGTTAAAAAAAAACTGTGAGATAGACTAACTCATGCTATTTCTCTATGCGGCACCCAGGGGAATTCATCTTTTGGGGAAGTGACTAATGTCAAGACAGTCACGAGCACACTGCAGTAATTGCAGGTGCAGGCGGTGCCCAGGCACGGACCCTCTTCTGCGCACCAGCCCCACTGCAAGCACTCCCTGCCCTTGCTTTATGTCTTCCTGTCTTTATTGTTTTTTTTTTAATTTTTCTAAATTTAATTTAATTTTATTTATTTTTAATTTTTTATTAGCATTTTCCATGATTATAAAAAAATATCCCATGGTAATTCCCTCCCTCCCCCCTGACACTTTCCCCTTTGAAATTCCATTCTACATCATATTACCTCTCCACCTCGATCATTGTACTTACATATATACAATATCAACCTATTAAATACCCTCCTCCCTTCCTTTCTCTTCCCTTTATGTCTCCTTTTTAACTTACTGGCCTCTGCTACCAAGTATTTTCCTTCTCACGCAGAAGCCCATTCATCTGTAGCTAGGATCCACATATGAGAGAGAACATGTGGCACTTGCTTTCTGGGCCTGGGTTACCTCACTTAGTATAATACTTTCCAGATCCATCCATTTTTCTGCAAATTTCATAACTTCATTTTTCTTTACCGCTGAGTAGAACTCCATTGTATAAATGTGCCACATCTTCATTATCCACTCATCAGTTGAGGGACATCTAGGCTGGTTCCATTTCCCAGCTATTATAAATTGAGCAGCAATAAACATGGTTGATCACGTACTTCTAAGGAAATGAGATGAGTCCTTTGGATATATGCCTAGGAGTGCTATAGCTGGGTCATATGGTAGATCAATCTTTAGCTGTTTTAGGAACCTCCACACTGATTTCCACAATGGTTGGACCAGATTGCATTCCCACCAGCAGTGTAAAAGGGTTCCTGTTTTTCTACATCCCCGCCAACATTTATGATCATTTGTTTTCATAATGGTGGCCAATCTGACAGGAGTGAGATGGAATCTCAATGTAGTTTTAATCTGCATTTCCCTGATGACTAGTGACGTAGAACATTTTTTTAGATGCTTATATGCCATTCATATTTCTTCCTTTGAGAACCCTCTATTTAGCTCCATAGCCCATTTTTTGATTGGCTTGTTTGATTCCTTATTATTTAACTTGTTGAGTTCTTTGTATATCCTAGATATTAATCCTCTATCAGATATATAGCTGGTGAAGATTTTTTCCCATTCTATAGGTTGCCTCTTTGCTTTTTTTCACTGTGTCCTTTGCAGTGCAAAATATTTGTAATTTCATGAGGTCCCAGTGATTAATCTGTAGTTTTATTGCCTGAGCAATTGGGGTTGTATTCAGAAAGTCTTTGCCAAAACCAATATGTTGAAGGGTTTCCCCTACTTTTTCCTCTAGCAGTTTCAGAGTTTCAGGTCTGATGTTAAGGTCTTTAATCCATTTGGACTTAATTCTTGTGCATGGTGAGAGAGAAGAATCTATTTTCATCCTTCTGCAGATATATATCCAGTTTTCCCAATACCATTTGCTGAAGAGGCTGTCTTTTTTCCAATGAGTATTTTTGGCATTTTTATCAAATATCAGGTGGCTATAGCTACTTGCGCTTACATCTGGGTCCTCTATTCTGTTCCACTGATCTACATGTCTGTTTTTGTGCCAGAACCACACTGCTTTTGTTACTATGGCTCTGTACTATAGGTTAAAATCATGTATGGTGATAACACCAGCCTTATTTTTGTTGCTCAGTATTATTTTAGGTATTCGAGGTTTTTTGTGATTGCAAATGAATTTTTGGATTGTTTTTTCTATTTCCATGAAAAAAGCCTTTGGAATTTTGATAGGGATTGCATTAAATGTGTAGATTGCTTTAGGTAAGATTGCCATTTTCACAATTTTGATTCTTCCAATCCAGGAACAAGGGATGTTTCTCCACTTTCTAGTGTCTTCTGCAATTTCTTGCATGAGTGTTTTAAAGTTCTCATTGTAGAGCTTCTTTAATTCCTTGGTTAGGTTTATTCCAAGGTACTTTATTTTTTTTTTTTTTTGGTGCAATTGTGAATGGGAGTGATTCTCTGATTTCATCCTCTGTGTGTTTGTTGTTAGCATATATGAAGGCTACTGATTTCTGTGTATTTATTTTGTATCCTGCTACATGGCTGCAGGTTTTGATCAGCTCTAACAGTTTGCTAGTAAAGTCTTTAGGTTCCTTTATGTATAGAATCATGTCATCTGCAAATAATGATAACTTGATCTCTTCCTTTCCAGTTTGTATCCCTTTTATGTGTGTCTCTTGCCTTATTGCTATGGCTAAGACTTCCAAAACTATATTAAATAGAAGTGGGGACAGTGGACACCCTTGTCTTGTTCCTGATTTTAGTGGAAAAGTTTCCAGTTTTTCCCCATTTAGTAATATGTTGGCTGTAGGCTTGTCATAAATAGCCTTTATTATATTGAGATATGTTCCTTCTATTCCTAGTCTCTGTAGGACTTTTATCATGAAGGGATGTTGGATTTTGTCAAATGCTTTCTCTGTGTCTAATGAGATGATCATGTGATTTTTGTCCTTCAACCCGTTTATATAATTTATTAAATTTATAGATTTGTATATGTTGAACCATCCCTGCATCACTGGGATAAAGCCTACTTGGTCAGGGTGAATGATATTTTTGATATACTCTTGTATTTTGTTTGCCAATGTTTTGTTAAGAATTTTTGCATCTATGTTCATGAGGGAGATTGGTCTGTAATTTTCTTTTTTTGTTCTATCTTTGCCTGGTTTTGGTATCAGGGTGATGCTGGCCTCCTAGAAGGAGTTTGGTAGTATTCCTTCTTTTTCTATTTCCTGGAAAAGCTTAAGAAGCAATGGTGTTAGCTCTTCCTTAAAGGTCTGGTAAAATTCAGCAGTGAATCCATCTGGGCCTGGACTTTTTTTAGTTGGGAGATTATTGATAACTGTTCGGATCTCCATGTTTGTTATAGGTCTATTTAAGTGATTAATCTCATTTTGATTTAATTTAATTAGGTCATATAAATCAAGGAAATCATCCATTTCTTTCAGATTTTCATACTTTGTGGAGTATATGCTTTTATAGTATGTCCCTATGATTTTTTTAATTTCTCTGGAATCTGTTGTGATGTTACCTTGTTCATCTCTGATTTTATTAGTGTCTCTTCTCTTTCTTTTGGTCAGATTTGCTAAGGGTTTATCAATCTTGTTTATCCTTTCAAAGAACCAACTCTTTGTTTCATTAATTTTTTGGATTGTTTTTTGTTGTTGTTGTTTCTATTTCATTAATTTCTGCCCTAATCTTTATTATTTCTTCCCGTCTACTGATTTTTGGTTTGCCTTGTTCTTCTTTTTCCAAGGCTTTAAGGCGAAGCATTAGGTCGTTTACTTGCGACCTTTCCAATTTCTTAATATAGGCACTTAAGGCTATAAATTTACCTCTTAGTACTGCCTTCATTGTGTCCCAGAGATTTTGGTATGTTGTGTTCTCATTATCGTTTGACTCTGTAAAGTTTTTGATTTCCTTCTTGATTTCTTCATTGACCCATTCATCATTTAGTAGTGTATTATTTAGTTTCCATGATTTTGTGTATGCTCTATAGCCTTTCTTGCTACTGATGTGTACTTTAATTCCATTGTGGTCAGATAGAATGCAAGGAATTATTTCAATTTTCCTGAATTTGTTAAGATTTGCTTTGTGTCTTAATATATGGTCTATTTTAGAGAATGTTCCATGTGCTGCTGAAAAGAATGTATATTCTGCAGCCTTTGGATGAAATGTCCTGTATATATCTGTTAGGTCCATTCCTTCTATGACCTCATTTAGTCCAGATGCCTCTCTGTTTATTTTTTCCCAGGATGACATGTCAATTGATGAGAGTGGGCTGTTTAAGTCACCCACCACCACTGTGTTTGGTATTATCTGTGACCTTAGTTCTAATAGTGTTTGTTTGATGAATTTGGGAGCCCCCATGTTAGGTGCATATATGTTTAGGATTGTAATGTCCTCCTGTTGGAGTGTGCCCTTAATCAATATAAAGTGACCTTCCTTATCTTTCTTGACTAATGTTGGACTGAAGTGTACCTTGTCTGATATTAGGATAGCAACCCCTAACTGTTTTCTAGGCCCATTTGCTTGAAACACTGTCTTCCAACCTTTCACCCTAAGATAATATCTATCCTTTGTAGAAAGGCGAGTTTCTTGTAGACAACAAATTGTAGGATCCTGCTTTTTAACCAAGTCTGCAAACCTATGTCTTTTCGTTGGGGTATTGAGGCCGTTGATATTAAGAGATATTTTTGAAAGGTGTGTATTTATGTTTGCCATTTTTTTTGTGTGTGGTTCTGGTTCTACCTGTGCTCTCTTGTGTTAACTAGTATTTGAGTATTGCTTGTTTTTCCTAGGTTCCTTATATGTGTGCTTTTCCTTTTCTTCAGCATGGAGGATTCTATCAAGTATTTTCTGTAGAGCTGGTTTTGTCTTCAAATACTCCTTTAACCTGCTTTTGTCATGGAATGTCCTTATTTCTCCATCTATTTGAATGGGTAACTTTGTAGGATAAAGTAACCTTGGTAGACAGTTGTTATCTTTCAGAACTTGGAATATATCACTCCAAGCCCTTCTGGCTTTAAAAGTTTCTGTTGAATAATCTGCTGTAATCCTGATGGGCTTGCTTTTGTAGGCAACTTGATTTTTCTCTCTAACTGCTTTCAGTATTTTTTCTTTGGTGTGTGTGTTTGGAAGTTTGAGTATAATATGGCGAGGAGAGGTTCTTTCCAGTATTTGTCTGGCTGGGGTTGTAAAGGCTTCCTGTATCTGCATTGGCACCTCTTTCCCAATTTGGGGGAAAATTTCTTCTATGATTTTGTTGAAGACGCCTACTATGCCTTTGGAGTGGAATTCTTCTCCTTCTACTATGCCCTGAATTCTTATATTGGATCTTTTCATAGTGTCCCAAATATCTTGAATTTCCCACTCATATTTTTCTATAAGCTTGTCTTTCTCTTTGTTGGACTGTATTAGATCTGCCACCTGGTCTTCTAGCTTAGAGATTCTGTCCTCTCCCTCATCCATCCTACTGGTGAGATTTTCTACAGAGTCTTTTATTTCATTAACTGTTTTCTTCATTGCTAGTAATTCTGACTGGTTTTTCTTTATTATTTCTATTTCCTTATTTATGTCTTGTATTGCCTTCTTTATTTCATTAAATTGGTGTCCTGCATCTTTTTTGATTCCTTTGATTTCCTCTTTGATTTCCTCTTTGATTCTTTTGTTTTGTTCTTTGACCTCTTTGAATGTATTTATAATCATTCTTTTGAACTCTTTCTCAGGCATTTCCTCTAACTCGTTCTCACTGGAGGACATTTCTGATGCATTAATACTTTTAGGTGGATTTATGTCATCTTGCTTTTTAGTGTTTCTTGTGTTATAATGTATATATTTTTGCATCTTGGATTAAGGTAAAGCTTGGATTTTCTAGCTAGCTGGGTATTCTTAGCTATATCAATTGATTTGATGTTATATATTTTTAGGGTAGGAGCTTAAGGTGTTAGGTGTGGCTCTTAAGACTCTCAGAGTAACTACAAAGGTGTTCCTAGGGGTTGAGTTTCCCTGCTATGGGAGTATTCAAGCAGGCTGAGTGGAATAAAATACAGGTAGATTCTAAAATTTAACTAAACACTGTACATATTCAATCAAAAACAGCCCCAAGTATGTATGCAAGAGTAGTTATTATAACGACCAGATCCTCTATCAACAAAGAGGTTAAGATTTCTGGCCTGTTGAAGGATGCAAATCAGCTTGCGACCAAGTGAGACCCTTCCCTGGTGCAATCCCAGTTACCTTGGATGAGTTTGGTCTCAGTCAAGTTGCTGCCTGGGTTGTTGGGCTGCTGTTCTGATTTCTGGAGCTGGGCACTGGCTTTTCCTGTGGGGCAAACTGAGCCTGGCAAGTGCGGCCCTGCAGATCAGCACCCCTGCTGCTGGAACTGCTGCTGCTCAAGCTGCCGCTGCTGGGTCCACTGCCGCTGCTGCCACAGAAGCTGCTGCTGCTGGGTCCACCACTGCTGTTGCCACTGAAGCTGTTGTTGCGGGATCTGCCGCTGCTTTCACTCCTGGGTCTGCTGCTGCTGGGGCCGCTATTACCGGTGCCAGAGCCGCTGATGTTGCTGCCGAGCTCTGCTCCTGCTTGGGTCCCGCTGTCGGCTCAAGTTGGCGTGGCCGGGTCCAGGACCGCTGCTCTGTTCACTGGAGCTGGGCTCAGGTGGTGGGGGAGGGGAAGGAGCCGCAGCTGCTCTGGTTCTCTCACTGCTCCACGTGTTCTTCTACCTCACGGTCTGCTCCTTCGCTGCTCACTGCCGCTCTCCCTTCATGTTTCCTGAGCTGCGGAGAGCGCGGTGTGAGGGAAGCGCCCGCGCCTGGCTTTTCCTGTGGCTGGAGCCGAGCCTGGCCGCTTTCTGTTGTGCTGCCCCCCGGCGGTTGGCGGAGCTGACGGGGCCGCTTTTGCTGGCCTGTGCGGGCTCTGGATGCTCTGGAACTCTCCTACTTCTCCGCTGCCACTTCAATTTCCTATACACCTCACGTTTTAGTAAAAGTGTGTATTTTGCTGCGTTTTTTTGGTCTTTTATCTCCCCTAGGCTGCTTTGGCGTGGTACCTATGCCACCATCTTAACCGGAAGTCTTTATTGCTTTCTTGAGGAAGGTTTTCTCTTTTAGCCCAGGCTGACATGGAATTCACTCTGCAGTCTCAAAGTGGCCTTGAACTTTCAGCGATCCTTCTACCTCTGCCTCCAGAGTGCTGGGATTAAAGGTGTGCACCACCACGCCTGGTTCATCTTCCTTCCTCTTTAAAAAAAATATTTTATTGTGCTTACTTTGGCAGCACATTTACTAAAATTGGGACGATACAGAGAAGATTAGCATGGCCCCTGCACAAGGATGACATGCAAATTCGTGAAACAGTCATATTTTTAAAAATGTTTTATTTATTTATTTATTTCAGGGAGATGTATAGAAATAGGCAGGGAGGGAGAGAGAGAGAGTGGGAAAGAGAGAGAGAATGGGTGCACCAGG
Organism: Jaculus jaculus; assembly: GCF_020740685.1. Lineage (NCBI taxonomy): Eukaryota > Metazoa > Chordata > Mammalia > Rodentia > Dipodidae > Jaculus > Jaculus jaculus. The sequence goes on from NC_059121.1 coordinate 26,339,951, forward strand.
GACTGCAAACGAACTCCAGATGCGTGTGCTCTCTTGTGCACCTGGCTTACATGGAACCTGGGGAATTGAACCTGGGTCCTTCGGCTTTGCAGGCAAATGCCTTAACCACTAAGCCATCTCTTCAGCTCCTTGTCTTCCTTTTGTAAGAGGCTCTGAACCCAAATACTTTTCTGTGTTGAAGAGTGCTTCTTCCAGAGTTCAGGTGATGTATGAAATACAGATGACACTTGTTGAAAGAGCAGACACAGAAGGGGTGAGTGGGGGGAGGGAGGGTATTACCGTGGGGAATTTTTTCATAATCATGGAAGTTGTTAACAAAAATATATATATTAAAAAAAGAGAGGACACCGTACCTGTCCACTGTGCAAAATGGCTATGTGGAGATGAGGCGTAGAAACAGAGTGAAGAAGTGTGTCCTTTGCAGCAGGATGTCTGCGGGGGTAATGAGCTTCAGTTGGCCCACATGACCTGAAAGAACAGTCACGCGGCTGGAGAGATGGCTCAGTAGTTAAGGCAGCTGCCTATAAAGCCTAATGACCTGAGTTCAATTCCCCACTGTCCACATAAAGCTGGATGCAAAAGTGGCACATGTGTCTGGAGTTCGTTTGCAGTGACTGGAGGCTCTGGTGTGCCCATTCCCTCTGTCTATCTCTCTTCTCCCTCTTCTCTGTTTATCTCTGCTTATAAATAAATATTTAAAAAAAAAAAAAAAAAGAACAGTTGTGTTCTTTTCCAAGCTCTGTGGTCAGTGTGATCCCTTTGTAGCCTGAATCTGGCTACAGTGGGAATATTTATGCATGGTGCGACATGGAGATATGAAGGGACAGAGATGTGGCTCCGATGACGCTGCAAACACGCTTGTCGTCTGACCATGAGCCGGCGCGGTAGCAAACAGCTGCCATCCCCGGGTTCGGGAGGCGCAAGCAGGAGGGCCATGCTGCACGTTCCAGGACAGCCTGCTCTACACAGTAAATTTCAGGCCATCGGGCCAGCCAAGAACTACATGGCGAGACCTTATCTCAATAAATAAACTAATAAAGAGTTAAGCACGGACGTCTGAAGTTCTCAGCCACAGGAAGATTGTGAAAGGGACGAAGAGAAGGCGCATGAAATGAAAATGCTCAGTTCTCCTGCCAACCTTCAGTCTACCTTCAGTCATTGTCTAGCATGGCAAAGTTAGCAGAGGGTGGCACCTGTGGCCGCCCTACATTAAATTCGTCAAGCCTGTCAGAGCAGAGCGATCTTAGCGTACATGTTAGCTCGGAACCTTGCCAGACCCCGGCTCCGCTGGAGTCCAACAGGACTTAGTGTGGCCCGAGCAGCAGAGCCTCTGACACCAGTAGCCCAGCTAATCCATAAGGTGCCAGTTTATTTCCGCATGCCACCGGGCCAACCACCCTACTGAAATGTTGATTTTAGCACAGTTCCAACACAAAGATTGCCATGCATACCATGTTTTCTTTTCTGTCTAGATCATTTTAGATGTAGTCTTGCCTAATACCAGAGGCATGAGCTCAGTGGGATTTCATATCCTCTGTTTCTCTCTCCTGAGCATGTGGCTGAGTAGCAGAGTGATTGCCTAGGACTTAAGAAGCCCTGAGTTCCAGTCCCATAGCTGAAAAAAAATAATAATAATACTTTTGAGCAGGAAAGTTGCCATCTGTTTGCAAAGCAAGCAGTGGCCAGTGTTCTCTCCAGGCTGCTATGGTGGAAGCCCATGAGATGGTGCAAACAGCAACTGCGCAGGTGACTGGACGAACTGAGGAACTCCTCGGGAGTCATCACTGGAGGGTCACTCTGTACTTCAGGTTTTGCAATGACTAAAGCCTGAGGGCATCCACAGACAGGCTCCTCGGCAGAGCAAAGGGCCGCTTCCCCTCTCTGGTTTCTGATCCATGCAGCCCGCAGAGCTTTAGTTGTCCTAACCTTGGCTCTCTCTTCTCTTGGTATCTACTCCCCTGCGAGGGGAATTCTTTATATACGGTAAGTGCCTGCCTGCAAAGCCAAAGTACCTTGGTTCGATTCCCCAGGACCCATGTAAGCAAGATGCCCAAGGGGGCGCACACGTGTGGAGTTCATTGCAGTGGCTGGAGGCCCTGGCGCGCCCATTCTCTCTCTGTCTCTGTGCTTCTCTCAAATAAGTCCATAAATAAAAATAAAATATTTAAAGTTCTTGCTGTACCTGTTTTTGTTGCTGTTGTTGCTGATTTGATGCTGGCCCCAAATTCGCTACAGTTATTTGAGAATGACCTTGAACTTCTGACCTTCTGTCTCCAATGCCTACATCCAGGGATGACAGGCTGGCACTGTCATGCCCACACTGTTTAAACTTCTTATAGCTTATGGAAAACGTTTGAAATAGAGCCAGGGTACAGACTGAATACTGGTACCACCGCTGCCGGCATGGAAGGGGCCAATTACAGAATAACCCGTGGAAGATAAAATGATTAACAGGGCTGAAAAGGCCCAAAGTGAGGTCAGGGGAAGAGATTGAGTAAAGGAAAGGTGGAGGGAGGGCTAATCAAAATCTAAGAGGATGCAAATAAATCATATGGAATCCTACTTTTTTGGACAATGGAACACTCAGGAGCCACAGATTGTTGCTAGAAAATTTTTAGTGCCAGGGATGGGATACCTTCCAGTGAGTGGTTGGCCAGGGAGGTCCCTGACGCCCCCCACTCTAGCTCAGGCTGACCCGGCTCTCGTTCTGGAGTCCCAGGCTGACTTCTGACTACCTCTGCCTCCCAAGCACTGGGAATAAAGGCATATGCCACCATGCCTGGCTTCCTGAAGATTTTGTTGTTGTTGTTGTTGTTGTTTTGGTTTGGTTTTTTTTTTCAAGGTAGGGTTTCGGTGTAGCCCAGGCTGACCTGGAATTTACTATGTAGTCTCAGGGTGGCCTTGAACTCTCGGTGATCCTCCTACCTCTGCCTCCTAATCGGACCCCATGTGGGAGACATCCCAGGCTTGATGTATTCTTAGCATGACAGAAACTATGCAGGGAATGTCTGAGTTCAGAAGCTGGGACCTTAATGACATTCTGCTTTCCCAGAGACCACTTGGGAGAGATCTGAGCCTGGGAGCTGCCGGGGTCCCTAGTTAACAACTTCCCTCTCAGGGAACCTGTCTCCCTAGAGGTGTCCAAGGCTTTCAGCCCATTGTGTCATAGTGATTTTGAATTCCTGAACTCAACCAATCCTGCCTGGAATTACAGGCGTGAGCTCCAGTAACACTTCCCATCCTACAAAAATGAAAACCAAAGTAATAGCAACCCTTTGAGCTTTAAGGGAAAGGAGAAATGGCATGTGGAAAGATAATGAATTTAAAAAAGAAGACTCAAACCCAGGAGCAGAAAACCATTCCTAAATAAACACTCTGAAGCTGGGCATGGTGGTGCATACCAAGATCCCTGCGCCGGGGAGAGGGAAGGGGCTGAGGCAGAAGATTGCAAAGATAACCCGAGCCACACAGCAAGATCTTGCCACCCTCCACTCCCCCTCAAAAGTTAGAAGTTTGGGGACTTTTGCTTAGTTCCTAGTTCTGAAAAAAAAAAAAGAGTATTGCAGCTAAGAGCTAAGACTTGCAGTCAGAGGCACGGTTGGGCCCTTAGAGAGCCGAGCCTGAGACGGTGCTCACATGGCCTTGCATAAACAGCGCGTGTTGCCCCATCCTTGTGTGATATTGAATTCCTCTCTACAGTGAGCAGATTGCTTCTTAGCAGCAGGTAGCATTTGAGCCTGCAGCCTGTTCATGTCCATAGGCATAGATAGAGAGTGACGTCTCTAAAGGGCCACTAGATGAACAGATTTAGAAGTTACTTCGGAAGAAGAGACGTGTGTTTCCGATCCCCCTCCTCAGTATTGCATTATGAGCTTCCTGACCCCTGGGCCTCTCCTCAGCTTCCTGCGTCTCGGGAGCCTCTGCCCTCCTTTCAAGAGGAAGTGTTGCCATTGAGCAGAAATTCGTGCACAGTATCTTCTACGAACTGTAAAATTTGAATCTTTCCTATTCTCAATAATGCTCAGAACCTCAGAAATTAAAAGAAAAGAATAACTTCTTTTAACCTTCCCTCCCGGCTACGAGCACAAAGAAGTACTTGGAAGGGTTGAAAGGGAAGGAGGGATGCTTCTGAAAAGTGCAAATCAGGGCTGGAGAGTAAAGGAGCTTGTTCGCAAAGACTAAGGACCTGAGTTTGATTCCCCAGGGCCCACTACGTGAAGCCAGATGCAAAGGTGGTGCATGTGTCTGGAGTTTGTTTGCAGTGGCTAGAGTCTCTTCTCTCTCCCTCCCTCACTCTCTGCTCTCTGTGCCTCTTTCTCAAATAAATAAATAAAGGGCTTTAAAAAGTAAAATTAACCAGAAGATACAGAGGCTGATACATAGAGATATGTTCAATAAACAAAGAAAAGGAACATTATATTCTCATGACTCCTCTCTCTCTCTCTCTCTCTCTCACTCTCTCTCTCTCTCTCTCTCTCTTTTTCTCTTGTTTTAGGCAGGGTCTCACTGTAGCTCAGACTTATCTAGAGCTCACTCTAGCCCAAGCCAGCCACAAACTCACAGCCATCCTTTTGCCTCAGCCACCCGAGTGCTTGGATTACAGGAGCGAGCCACTGTATCCAGTTATTCCAGAAAATATTACAGGAGGTCAAAACCAACATTCTTTCCGAATCTGTTGGTTTTGTTTACATTATCACCTTTTCTAAGAGTCTGCAACCCTAAAATAACTGGAAGAGACTGCTGAGATTGCTTTTTCCTCTTGTTCCATGCATCACACAAAGATGGTTCTGTTCTGCGCCAATTATCTGTATATCCACATACATGTACAGTTCCTACATTACCTTGCTGGTGGTCTCACAGTCATTACCACAGACTGGGTGGCATGAACACAGAAAATTATTTCCTTAAGTTCTGGAGGCTAGAAGGTTGAGGTCAGGCCTCAACGTGGTTATTTTATTCTCAAACCCTCTCCTTTACATGTAGAGCACACATTTATTTGTCATTTTGACTTTGTACAGTCTTTTCACATGCATGTCTTTTTTATGAGAGAGAGAGGGAGAGAGGGAGAGAGACAGAGAATTAGCATGCCAAGGCCTTCGCCACTGCAAACGTTCTCCAGATGGGTGCACCACCTCCTTGTGCACATGTATCAATGTTGTGCATCCGTCTTACATGGGCTCTGGGGAGTCAAACCTGGGTTCTTGGGCTTCATACACAAGTGTCTTAACCACTAATCCATATCTCCAGCCCTCTTTTGTTGACAGGATTCCACTATGCAGCCCTGGTTGGTCTGGAGATGGCTATGTGGAAGAAGAAAAAGAGAGAGAGAGAGAGAGAGAGAGAGTGAGAGAGAGAGAGAGAGAGAGAGGAGTCATGAGAATATAATGTTCCTTTTCTTTGTTTATTGAACATATCTCTATGTATCAGCCTCTGTATCTTCTGGTTAATTTTACTTTTTAAAGCCCTTTATTTATTTATTTGAGAAAGAGGCACAGAGAGCAGAGAGTGAGGGAGGGAGAGAGAAGAGACTCTAGCCACTGCAAACAAACTCCAGACACATGCACCACCTTTGCATCTGGCTTCACGTAGTGGGCCCTGGGGAATCCTGCTTCTATCTGGAGAACTGGGATTATAAGTGTCCTCCACCATGTTTGGGCTAAACCTCCTCTTCTACTGTGGACAGCAATCCTGATGGATTTGAAGTCATCTCTTCCACCTTCTACTGTGGACAGCAATCCCGCTGGATTTGAAGTCATGTCTTCCACCTTCTACTGTGGACAGCAATCCTACTGGATTCAAAGTAATCTCTTCCACCATCTACTATGAACAGCAATTCTTTTGGATGACAACTCATCTATTCAAACTCCAATTATGGAGAACAATCCTACTGCATCAGAACTCATCTATTCAACCTTCTAATAGGGGCAGCCACCCCATTGGATTACAATTTATCCATTCCACCTCATTTTATCTCATTAGTCTCCTTCTCCAAATAGAGTCACATTCTGAAACATTGGGATTTAGGATTTTAAAAAGATTTGGATGTGTAATATAATCTATAATGCATGCAATATTATCATCTGTTTATATAGGGGTATATGCAGACATATACATATATGTACACATACAAGAATGATGCAAAAAACAATTGACTCAGGGAGCCACATGAAAAATGTTCTTTTTTGAATCAAGATTTCCATAGAATACATGTTGTAGAATCACACTGTTTCTTCTCCTCATGGCCTCATCAATTAACTCACAAGCCCAGGCAAAGCTGAAGGGAGGCCTTCTCTATCTCTGACCCTAATACTGAATTTTCCCCTCTGTAATATTTTGTTTCCAAATACGAGGTCTACAGTGAATTCTTTCTAGTTAGAAATCTGATTTAATGTTTGTTTGTTTGTTTGGTGAGTGTAAGTCTGTATGGTGTGTGTGCATGTTCATACGGATGTGAGTGTCAATGTGTGTGCATGCATGTGGAAGCTAGAGGTCAATGTCTGGAATCTCCTCTGTTGCTCTCTGCCTTATTTTTGTGAACAGAGAGCTCACCACTTCATCTAGTTTAGCTAGCCAGTCAGTCCCAGGAAACCTCTGTCTGTGTCCTCCCAAGTGCTAGATTAACAGATATATACCACCGTACCTGGCATCATCATATGTGTTACGTGGGTGGTAGAGTTCTCCACTCAGGTGTTCATGCTTGCATGGAAAGCATATTGCCCACTGAGATGTCTCACCAAACTGAAATTATGCATACATATTGCATATATTATGAATATAATTAATATACATATTATATAATTTTATTTATTTATATGCAAGCAGAAAGAGAAAGAAGAATGACAGAGAATGGGTGTGCCAGGGCCTCCAGCTGCTGTAGACACCAGATGTATGTGCTACTTTGTGCATCTAGATTTATGCGAGTACTGGGAAATTGAACTCAGGTCATTCGGCATTGCAGACAAGCACCTTAATCGCTGAGCCATGTCTCTAGTCCCTGATATATATATTTTAAAACAATTACAGATAAATCAAAAATCTCAGAAAAAAAAAAAACATGACTTACAAGGAAAAGCAAGTTGTTCACTTACACATGAACCAGCTTGGTTGATTAATTATTAACACAGTGTCTTGGGAGCCAATTTAAGCAGATAATTCTTTAGTAAACATCCCTCCATTTTTCCAAGGGTATTTAGTCTACCTTTTGAAGTAAATATGAGTTCTCCATGGAAATATCTGTTTCTGGACATTTTTTTTTCACTCTTATAGTAATTGATGGAAATAGGATCTCTTGAATGATTAAAAAACTACCACAGGAAAATAATTCTTTCCTTCCCTTTTTTTTATAAGTTTTTTCTGATTTATTTTTTTATTTATTTGTTAGAGACAGAGAAAGAAAGATTGAGAGAGAATGGGTGCACCAGGGCCTCTAGCCACTGCAAACGAACTCTTGATACATGTGCCCCCTTGTGCATCTGGCTTACATGGGACCTGAAGAATCAAACCTGGATCCTTAGGCTTCACAGGCAAGTGCCTTAACCACTAAGCCATCTTTCCAGCCCCTTTCCCTCCCTTTTGAGCTTCAGTCTCTTCACTAGGACACATAAAGGAAATTAACATACTTAAATTGCTCTTATCTGATAAGGTTCCTATGAAGATTTTATAAAAATAAGTGAGAACTCAGCTATCAGCCAGTTTGGGGCTGGAGGAATGGCTCAGTGGTTAAGGCATTTGCTTGCAGAACCTGATGGCCCAGGTTCGATTTCAATTTCCCAGTACCCACGTAAAGCCAGATGCAGAGTGGTGTATGCATTTGGAGTTCATTTGCAAGAGGCCCTGGGTATGCCCATTCATTCTCTCTCTCTGTCTCCCCCATCGCAAATAAATAAATGTTTTTTTTTAAAGATCAGATTTAATTTCTTTCCCCTTTGTGTTTTTAAACTTAAATAATTACTTGTGTGGGGGGGTGTCTATGTGGGGTGTGTATAAGTGTGTGTATGTATGGTGTGCATGTGTGTATGTGGGGTGTGAATATTGGATGTGTATGTGTGGATGTGGAGTGTGTATGCGTACATGTGTACTTGGGCTGCACTCGTGGGTGTGTATGTGTGGGTGTGAGTGTGTCTTCGGGGTGTGCATGAGTGAGGTGTGTGGGCACACATGTCACAATTCATGTGTGGAAGTAGACAACTTCCAGGTATCTGTGCTCTGCCTATTTTGAGACAGTGTCTCTTATTCTGCAAACCAACTGTCAGATGGAAAAGACCTCCAGACTAGACTGGCTCTTGATTCTCCCAGCTCTGCCTCGCAGTGTCTCAGCCTGCTGGGATTCCAGAAACCTACCGCTTTGCATCTGGCTTTATGGGGGTGCTAGGGAACTGAACCTGGGGCTGTACGACTTGCAAGCAAGCTCCTTTAACCCCAGAGCCAAGTCTCTGTAGCACCTGTGTTGGGTCTTTGAGACAAAGTCTTTGTATGTAGCCCAGAGTGGCATTAAACTCAGCACAATCCTCCTGCCTCAGCCTCTCAAGTGCTGACACTACAGACATCAGCCATCACATGAGGCTATCTTCTGATTTGTTTTATTCTGGAAAAATCTCCCTGGAAGCTTCGGCAAGCTGAATAAGATATCAACTAAAACGATAAACCCTATGAAATCCTAACATACAGATTCAAACCCAAAGACATTTCCAGGATTTGATATGGTCATTCTTTTTTTATTTTAAACCAGATATTTGCTCTTTGGAATTATCTTACTTTTAATCCTGTAAATTCAATGTCATGAGCATTAGTCGAACCTCTGAGTACTTGTCAGAGTCACTGCTGAGGGAGGGGAGACTTCACCCTCAAAGTGAGGCCATGGCTGCAGAAGATAGCATGCTAAGGTTTCTGGAACTAAAACCTCTCCAGGGAATCATGGTGACCCTCCAGGGACTTATTGCACCTTTAATTACTTACAGGCTCACACTCGATCCCTTGGAGATGTAAGTGAGTTAGCTCAGCAACTAATGGACCAATTAGACGGTCACATGAAACGACAGAAACAGAGAAAAAGTTGAGAAAACTAGCAGAAACCAACACCAGCTTGAAAGCTTCCAGCTCCCAGGAAGAGGCTGGCTTTTTTCCTGACTCAGCAATTGTAGCTCATAGTGATGTGTGCATCTACACATTAGAAATGACTCAGCTTTTAAGGCATTTGCCTGCAAAGCCAAAAGACCTCAGTTCAATTCCCCAGGACCCAAGTAAGTCCATTGCACAAGGTGGCACATACGTCTGGAGTTCATGTAGTGGCTTTCTCAAGTAAATTATTTAATTAAAATTTTTTTTTAATGTTGGATCCTTTTGAATTTCAAAGTAGGAACCTAACAAGCAGATTACATTAGGTCATGCTTTTTCCGTTGACAGCCAGATTTGTTATGTATAACACATAACATATACACATGCACAGATTAAAAACCAGGATATCCCAAACACATGCATGTAAAATTTGCCCGAAGTAAATTTGAACTCAGACATAAAGGCATATGTGAGGTTTACAACTGTCCGGTAGAAGAAACCTTGTTTTGTTGGGTGAACAAATGTTGGGGGTTTCAGACTCTGCTCCTCTAATTTTTCTTGCATTATTGTCATAGAAAAATTGACTGAAGTAGAAGGACACACAGTGGACACAGGGTGGTCCCTCGGCCTCAGTGTCCCCGCTGCCATGACTGCATAGAACATTGTTTGGCTCAGCCTCACAAGCTTGAGGAGGAGGACCCCCCCCAGTTCTCAGTCCCCCCCAGTTCTCAGTCCTCGAGTCCGTGCGGGAAGCGGCTCACGCCTTAGCCACCACCGCCTCCATGTAGCTGAAAACCCCCGAGATCTCTGCAGTTGCAGCTTAAAGCCCAGTCAGGCTTAAGATATACTTGATCTTCAGCTCACTTACTCTCTAGATTTTGTCTATTCTACCTGTCCTGGCAAACATTACATTTAACGTAATGAAGACTAAGGATCACTATCTGTTCCACTGACATTATCTTTGATTTTTGTTTTTCTTTTTTCAAAGTAGAAACTGTTGAGCTTGGTGGCACATGCTTATAATTCCAGAACTTGGGAAGCTGAGGTAGGTGGATCATCATGAGTTCAAAGCCAGTTTGGACTATGGAGTGAGTTCCAGGTCAGCCTGAGCTAAAATGAGACCCTGCCTCAAAAAGTTGTGTGTGTGTGTGTGTGTGTGTGTGTGTGTGTGTGTGTGTGCAAAAATAGAAATCATGGAAGCCTATTGTGCCTGACTTATTAAGGAGTAAATGTATAAATTTATCACATAACTGCTAAGGGATTTGTAGAACTATGAAAATGTCTCGAAAACCAGACTCAAGCCAGTAGCCAGGAAGCGAGCCCCGCGCGATGCTCTGCACCCATGCAGCGAGGAAACCACCTTCCAGCCCTGCGAGAACTCAGGCTGCGGTCAAAACCACCATCGCTGCACCCCCGCTTGTTCTCAGACAACGGGTCTCACAGCAGCTGCTTCGTTGCCTCGGCGAGAAACAGAGAAAGCATAAGTGAGACTGTTTCCTCTTGATTAATTCCGGAGTCAAAATTCGGGGCAAGCAAGCAGATTGACAGCAAGTGCATCATATGCTGGTGTCCTAGCTGCACTGGAGACTGGGGAAGTGAGCATTTGGCATTTTCGCTTCTGAAGCAGGAGGTGATTTCTAAACCTGCTGGGCTGGGGAATTCCTCAGAAAGGCACGAATCCCAGTGATAACAGAAATCCAGATATCAATACAGGCTTTTCTTTTTAAAAGTAAATACAGGGCTGGAGAGAAAGCTTAGTTAAGCACTTGCCTGTGAAGCCTAAGGACCCCGGTTCGAGGCTCGACTCTCCAGGACCCATGTTAGCCAGATGCACAATGGGGTGCAAGCATCTGGAGTTCGTTTGCAGTGGCTGGAAGCCCTGGCGCGCCCATTCTCTCTGTCTATCTGCCTATTTCTGTATCTCTCTCTCTCTCAAATAAATAAATAAAAATAAAATATTTAAAAGTAAATACAAAATTCTGAGCTTTCTCCTAGCAAAATACAACACTTTTTTTCTCATTAGTTATCTGCTTCACAGTTTAAATCTGGTGTGTCTTGATCAGATGTTATGGTGCACATCTGTAATTCCAGCACTTCACAGATGAAAGCCAGAGAATCAGGAGTTCAACAACATCCTAAGCACCATAGAATTCTATACCAACCAGGGGAACATGAAACCCTGATTCTGGAAATCAGTCCAGATGCCATCTATTCCCCTTATAACTTTATCACTATACAAGCTTGATACAAGTCTTGTACGTAGCATATAAAATTAAGTGAACCATATTTTTTTATTTGTTTGTTTTGTTTTTTGAGGTAAGGGCTCACTGTAGCCCAGGCTGACCTGGAATTTACTAAGCAGTCTCAGGGTGGCCTCAAACTCACGGTGATCCTTCTGCCTCTTCCTCCTGAGTGCTGGGATTAAAGGCGTGCACCACCACGCCCAGTTTAAGTGAACCATTCTTAATAAGGCCTACAGAAAAAAAGAGGGGGGGGGGAGAAACAGAGAAGAAATGAGAGAGTGAAATTTGTAGGTTCTACAAATAATATCCAAGACCACAGAAGAAGGATAACAAAGGCCCTTATTTCTACCACGAGTCACCAAGCCGTCGTTGGCTTGCATGAGTATTTGCCGTCAACGAACACCTCCACTGGTCAGATTTTTGCCTGGCGAGATGACCACATTCTTGCTAGTGATAGGAAAATGTGCTTGGGGGCTTGGAGTGATGGGCTCGGCAGTTCAGGCACTAGCCTGTGAAGTGAAGCCTAAGGACCCAGGTTCGATTCCTCAGTACACACATAAGCCCGATGGACAGAGTGGAGCATGTGTCTGGAGTTTCTTTGCAGTGGCTAGAATCCCTGACATACCAGTTCTCTGTCTCTCTTTCTCAATTTCTCTCTATATATCTATCTGCCTCTTTCACTCTCTCTCTCTCTAATAATTAAATAGGATTTTAGAAAAATGTGCTTGCCAGTCTGTTGGCAAGAGCTCACTATGGTGATCATTAATTTATTCTATTGGGAAAAAAAAGATTCTTTTTTTTAATTTTTAATTTTATTTATTTATTTATTTATTTGAGAGAGCACTAGAGTGAAAAAAGGCAGACAAACACACACACAGAGAGAGAGAGAGAGAGAGAGAGAGAGAGAGAGGGAGAGGGAGAGAATGAGTGCACCAGGGCCTCCAGTCACTACAAATGAATTCCAGATGCATGCGCCCCCTTGTGCACCTGGATTATGTGGGTCCTAGAGAATCAAACCAACATCCTTTAGTTTTGCAGGCAAACACCTTAACCACTAAGCAATCTCTTCAGCCTCAACCAGATACTTTTCATTTTTGAAACAGGGACTCGGGTAATCCAGGCTGCCCTTGAACTTCCCATATGGCCAAGGAGAAACTCGAACTCCTGTTCCTACTATCTCCACTGCCCACTGCCCAAGTGCTGAGATTACAGGTAGGCACCACCACACCTGACTCCAGGTTACATTTTGTTTTTATTTAACTTAACAAAATGCACCTAGTGCTGTGGCTTAAATACTTAAAATTTTTATTTGCGTATCAGAGAAAAAGAAAGTACGGGTGTGCCAGGTCCTCTTGATCACTGAAAATGAGCTCCAGACACGTGCGCCACTTTGCGGGTCTGGCTTTACGTGAGTATTGGGAAATGGAGCTACAGCCAGCAGACTTCACAAGCAAGGGCCTGTAATTGCTAAGCTGTCTCCCCAGTTCTCTCGTGTTTTTAGCTTGAAATATATTCCCCAGGCTCTTGGGTAAAAAGAAAACCTTGGTTCCCAGCTGGTAGGGAAACTGTGGAAACTTTAGGAGATGGGTCCTAGCTGGAGGAAGTAGATTATAAGGGCATGCCTTGAGGGTTATACCTGGTCCCTTCCCTCCATGCTTCCCATTTGCCATCAGGTGAAATTCTTCGCTGGACCAAGTGCTTCCTGTGCCTACGCTGTCTCACTACAGCCCAGGAACAATGGTGACAGCCCAGAAATCTGTGAGCCAAAGCAAGCCTCTCCTTCTTTTACACTTTCCCTTAGACACTTATTACACTGACAAAAGTCTAACATGGTCATCGTTCATGTTTTATTGGGAGCTGATAGCTCTTTTGCTTTTTATCAATCATGCGCCATTAAGTGAACATACCACTATTTATCCATTCACCTATTGAAGGAAATACTGGCTGCTTACGGTTTGGGCCATTTATTCATTTCTACCACATAACTTAATAGGACCAATTTCGAATCCCTTACTTTCTTTTCATTTTCCCAGAAATAGTCATTCTAGGCTAGAGATTTAATATTCCAGCCACCTAAATCTTTAACTGGCTTTTGAAGGTCTGAGGAGGCTTAAACAGTCTTGCAGCAAAGATGTATTGATAGGGATCTCCTCGAGGGTGACTTAGGTGGGCTTAACTCAGAAACCAGGGGTGGCACTCTCCACGGTCACCAAAGGCCCACTGAGTCCATGGCTCCAGGTTCTTTGTCTTGCAAGTTCAGGAATAAATTTAATGGGCAACTATGGATCCACCCTCCCCTGAGAATACCAAAGAAAATGAAAAAAAATAAAATTGAAAAGGGAGAAACTTTATTACAAAGAAATAGCAAGCTGAAAATGTGGGGGAAAAGAAGATAAGCAGAGTTCTTGCATGCCAGACCTCTCTAATCCAGTGCTCAGGAGGCTGAAGCAGGAGATTGCAAGTGAGAGGGCAGTCTGTGCTGTAGTGAGACCCTATCTAAAAATAAATAAATAAAAATACAAAGAAGAAGAGCGCAAAGATTCCTAAGCTTGATTCCTAAGCTTTGACCTATTCTCAGTGGTCCATTGACATGGTTCTGGCCAAAACTGGTCGCCAATCATTCCCTCCTAGTCTTTTTTTTTTTTTAATTTTATTTTTGTTTATTTTTATTTATTTGAGGACAACAGACAGAGAGAGAAAGAGGGAGAGAGAGATAGAGAGAAAGAATTGGCACACCAAGGCCTCCAGTCACTGCAAACCAACTCCAGATGCGTGCACTAACTTGTGTAGCATCTGGCTTATGTGGGTCCTGGGGAATCAAGCCTTGAAGCGGGGTCCTTAGGCCTCACAGGCAAGCGCTTAATCGTTAAGCCATCTCTCCAGCCCTCCTTCCTAGTCTTTAATTATCTTGCCAAATTCTTGACCCCCACATATAACTATGCCCCCCCCCCAACGGGAAGTTTGCTGGAAGCTGGAGAGAGCCGCATTATTCCCACCTGCAGAGGGTGTAGGATCGTTAATCTGACGGGACTTGTTCAAGATTAGTAGCTGCTATTGTCAAGTTTTGTTCCATTGACAGGACTTCACTTACTGCAGTGATCAGGATCAAATAAGTTATTTCTGTTTTAAAAAAAAAGGTGCTTTGTGGGTTGTTGTTTTGTTTTGTTTTGGTGGTGGGAGGGGAGGAAGAAAGAGGAATTTTGTTAAAAATCCCAAGAACCACAGTAGTGGCTTGTCAGAGGCTGTGATACAGTGGTAAGGAATAGTTATCTGGACCGATTGAAATCAGGTGACAGCATTGCAAGTCACAAGTAAGCACACACGGAGTCTGATGTGAAGACCGCACAATTCGGAAACATCCATAGCATCAAAGTCCGCGCTTAGTGTCCAGGCTGCAGAGTACCATACGTTTCCTTCCCTTTGAAGGGTATATTGGGGTGTCCCATTCCATTAGTGTTGTGATGGTTTTACTCAGGTGACCCCCACAAAGTTTTGTGTTTGAAATGCTAGGTCCCCAGCTGGTGGCAATTTGAGTGTCAGATCCTCCTGGAGATGGTGTACGGTCAGGGTTGTGCTTGTGGGTGTTGAAGCCAGTTTCTCCCTGCCTGTATTTGGCACACTCTCTTTCTACTGTTGTCCACCTGACGTTGGCCTGGAGGAAATGTCCACCCTTGGCTCATGTCATCATTTCCCTCTGCCATCATGGAGCTTCCCCTCAAGTCTGTAAGCTAAAATAAACCCTTTCCTCCTATAAACTGCTTTTGGTTGGTTTCTTTGTATAGCAACAAGAAGCTAGCTGCCATATTAAAGTCAGTACCAGAAGTGGGATCATTGTTGCTAGGAACTTAACTGTGTGACTTTATTCACTTGGAACTGATTTGAGGGAGGAATGCGGGAGGATTTGAAACCAAACCTTGGCCTACAAGATGCCTTGCAGTGCCGTGAGTGCAGAGTGATGGACTCTGGTTTGAGCTGAAAGACCTGAATGCAGTAAGAACTATGGCCTGTGGGGTTCGGCTTATGAGGAGAAGAAAGAGCTTTGCCTGGTCTGGACTAAAGGCAGTTTGAGTTAGAGGCTTGCTGTTATGCATGTGTCCTGAGACTTTGTGTAAGGTTGTATTGCATAGAAATGGACTGGTATGTGCAGAAGGATATGACCCGCTGCCCATCCAGCTGCAATTATTTGAGAGATTTACTACCATTGGGATTGGGCCAGCTGATCTGCACTGGAACAGCAGGAAGAATGAGGATTATTATGAAATTTTTTTAAGTAAGGGCCCTAAATGCTGAAGGAATGTCCTGTTCTTAAAAGTCTGCTTTATTCCCCCTGGATTAACAAATTGATAACCCAACTGGTACTAGCAAGTATAGCAAATGCAGGAAATTGAAGGTCATTGAATTTGCAAGATGGTTTTGTATTTTTGGAAATGGCCATGGTCACTATGAAGCAGGCCTGTTGGATTACTTGTGTGGAGGCCCAATGGAGCCATGTGGATGAACCGTGGGTTGCAGTGGTGGCCCAAATAAGATGCCAGGACTATGGGATGGCTGCCAAGAAGACCTATGGGTACTGGATAAAGTTTTCCAGGACTGTGAGTAGCCTAGCTGTGGGGTGGAATTGGAACTCCAGTGGCTCGTTACTGGTTAGAATTATTGGTCTTAGAGACTTGCCACTCATTAGAGTTGCTGGACTTGGAGATACAGAGTTTGATGTTTGCCCTCTTTGTATCGGTTCAGTGTTTCTTTGATAAGCCCAGTTTGCAATGTGGATGTTTGTTCTGTGCCATTATGGGTTTGTTTGTTTGTTTGTTTAATATTATGGCTCAGTTTAAAGAACTTGAACTATGGGGATGTTTGAATACCATTGGGATTGATAAAAACTATGGGAACTCTTAAAGTTGGACTGAATGCTTTACATTGTACACCATGTACAGTAATCAGTTTATGGGGGCCACGGGCAGAATGTGTTGGTTTGATTCAGGTGTTCCCCATAAACTTAGGTGTTCTGAATGCTAAATTCCCAGCTGATAGAGATTTGGGAATTAACTCCTCCCGGAGGTGATACATTGTTGAGGGCAGTCTGATGGGTGTTATAGCCAGCTTCCCTTTGCATGTGTTTGGGACACTCTCCTTCTACTGTTGTCCATTTAATGTGGGCCAGGAGGTGATGTTCAGCCTCTGCTCATGTGATTGTTTTCCCCTGCCATCGTGGAGTTTCTCCTTGGTCTGTAAGCCAAAATAAACCTTTTCCTCCTATAAAGTGATTTTGGTCAAGTTTTTTCTGCAGCAACAAGAAAATAACTGCAACTTGTATAAAGGATGTATTTTTTATGTTTTCATTTTTAATATATTTTATTTATTTATTTGAGAGAGACCAAGAGGCAAAGAGAGAGGGAGAGAATGGCTGCACCAGGGCTTCCAGCTATTGCAAATGAACTTCAGATGCATGCACTGCCTTGTGCGTCTGGCTTATGTGGGTCATGAAGAATCGAACTGGGATCCTTTGGCTTTGTAGGCAAACTCCTTAACCACTAAGCCATCTCTCCAGTCCTCTTTTTCTATTTTTAATAAATTATGTCAGAAGGTAACATCATACAAGAGAGAGTGGCCATGGGACATTAAGTAATGGGACTATCAATAAAAATATTACACCAAGATGGGCTGGAGAGATGGCTTAGCAGTTAAGCACTTGCCTGTGAAGCCTAAGGACCCCAGTTTGAGGCTCGGTTCCCCAGGTCCCACGTTAGCCAGATGCACAAGGGGGCGCATGCATCTGGAGTTTGTTTGCAGAGGCTGGAAGCCCTGGCGCGCCCATTCTCTCTCTCTCCCTTTATCTGTCTTTCTCTCTGTGTCTGTCGCTCTCAAATAAATAAATTTAAAAAAAATTTAAAAAAAATTACACCAAGAGCTGGTAAGTTGGCTCAGTAATTAAGGTGCTTGTCTGTAAAGCCTAACAGCCTGGGTTCAATTCCCCTGTACTCACCTAAAGACTGATACACAAAGTGGCAGAAGCAACTGGAGTTCATTTGCTGCAGTTAGAGGTTTTGGTGTACTCATTCTCTCTCTCTCTCTCCCTGCAAATAAATAAAACATTTTAAAAAAGAAATACCACAATAGAAATATCACACTAAATGCAATAAAAGATATGTACTCAAGATAAAGTTAATATAGCAAGATGAAACTATTAGACAGAGAGAAAGTCAGTCTGAGGCAAGAGGATTGCTAGGAATTTGAGACTAGCCTTGATTACAGAGTGTGAGGCACTGCCTCACAAAACTAAAAATCAAAGCCAAATCAAGCAACCAAAACAATAACAGCAGCAACAACAAAAGAAACATATTTGGTTGAATGCAACAAAACCTAATCCATGGATAGGGGTAGAGCTCAGCGGTAGCGTGCTTGCAGAACGTACACGGTACACTGGGTAGAGTGCTTGCAGAACTTACACCTTGTGCTGGGTTAAGTGCTTGCAGAACATACACGGTGCACTGACTGGGTAGTGTGCTTGCAGAACCTATGCGGTGCACTGGGTTTGAGCCCAGCACCACAGTCAGGGGAGGAGAGGAGAGGAAGATAAGGCCTCACTGATATCATGATCATGATGTTCGATTTACCGAGCAAAACCTCTTACAACTCTGGTTTCCAGTGGTGGGTTAAAAACCTAGTGTCGGGCTGGAGCGATGGCTCAGTAGCTGAGGCATTTGCCTGAAAAGCCTCATGGCCTGAGTTTGATTCCCCAGCACCCATGTACAGCCAGATGCACAAAGGGGCACATGTGTCTGGAGTTTCTTTACAGCACCTGGAGGCCCTGGCGTGCCCATCCTCATTCTGTCTCTCTTTCTCTCTCCCTCCCTCTATCCCTCCTTCTCTTTCTCTCCTTGAAAACAGATAAATGAAAACAGTTTTCTTAACGAGAACCTAGTGTCTTTTTCTCTCACAGTTGTAAATAACCACAGCAGTTCAAGTTTACCCACATTTGTTTGTAAATTCAAAAGATAGAGAAGTTTAAAAAAAAAAAGGGGAGAGAAGTGAGCAGACAGGCTTGCTATGTAACCTTCCTTCTTCTTTTTCAATTGGGCTCGCTCTTTCGCAGAAGTTCTCAGCCTACTTGCTCTTATCTTTGAGGCCAGTAGGTGAGAGATCCTTCCTCAGCGCAATCACAAGCAGAAGGGAAGTGCTGTGTGGATGGCTCTGGCTCTTTCATGACACACCAACCGAGACCAAGTTGTCAGAGAAAAATGAGAAAATACCTGTTGGGTGCAAAAGAGAGTCCACCTCAAATATATATATGTATATATATATATATGTGTGTGTGTGTGTGTGTGTGTGTGTGTGTGTGTGGTATGTGTTTGTGTGGATGCAACTTTCTTCATAAGCATGCGAGTGTGAGGCAGGTTTATTCTGCTCTCTATCTCTACAATTTGAAATAATTTTCATGGTGTCTTTCCTCATAACTAGTCTGGTGGTAAATAAATTAGTACTTTTATCGAGCCACCGTGTCTTGTTCTATGAGTTGTCCTGAATTCTTCAGACATGGGTAGAATTCAGCCATGAACTGGTCATGAAAAGAAGCATCTAAGGAAAAGACAATAGGTCATGATAACCACCTCTGCTCACCTACAATCTCACACCTATGCCTTCACAGGCAAACCAGACACCACAGAAGAAACAGCAGGAGATAAAAATCTGGTCAAAGCACACGACATCCTGGACAAGTTTCTAAAATTAAGCAAGGTGCTTATCATTGATTGCTGAAGGCTTTGGGATAAGCAGAATAATTGCATTGACACAGAACATGCACACATTGCTGATTTTTTTCCTCTCTTATGGTATCTGCTTTGTGGAAAGAATAAAATTGAACACAGCTCCTTGCCAGTTCTTTCCACCCTTTACTAATTAGGCATGGGCACCATGTGTGTTTGCTAAAGGATAGAAAGAAACTGCATGTGATGGCCCATTTAAATAATGTTAGTGCTTGGGAAGCTGAGGCAGGAGGATGGCTATGAATTGGAAGCCAGCCTTGGATATCAAGTGAGCAGATCCTCTGGGGCTACAGAAAGACATTTTGTCTAAGCAACAACAACAACAGCAAAAACACATAAGTAAGTAAAATTTCAAATCAAGATTCTGGGCTGGAGGGCTGGCTTAGCCGTTAAGGCACTTGCCAGCAGCCCAAGGACCCAGGTTCAATTAACCAGAATTCACCTAAGCCAGATGCAGAAAGTGGTGCATGCGTTTGGAGTTCGTTTGCAGTGGCTGGAGGTCCTGATGTGCCCATTCTCTCTCTCTCTACTGTCTCTCTCTCTCTCTAATAAATTCATTAATTAATAAAACAGTATTTAAAATAAAGTAAAATAAAGGTCCTGAGGTCAAGAATCAAAAGAGCTGAGAGCAGGAAAAAAGCAGTCCCTAGTGACAGGGTAAAAAAGGCCATCACGTATGTGACCACAGGCAAGCTGAACACAGGTAGCAATGGTTTGCAAGCCAAAGGGACCCTTACTGCTCAGAAAGAGGGCGACACGTTTATACAGGCCGCCAGCCACCAAATCCTGCTGGAGGCAGAGGCTCTCAGTGTTTCACATACTACTTACGCCCACCTCCCCAAATAGCTCAGAGGTTCTCAACATCTTAGTATTTAAACTATGTTGTGTTTATTGCACAAGGATAAATCTAATTCATCAAGATATTCAAAGGAGTGGGTGATATTTTACTTTTATGTTTAGTAGGTGTCAATATGAATGAGAGAAAAACATTGAAAGGGAGTTTGTAAAGATGTTACCAGTATATGAAGGGTCTACTTTTTTGGTTGTTGTTGTTTTTGATGCAATGTCCCACTTTAGCTTAGGCTGACCTGGGACTCACTCTGTAGCCCAAGCTGGCCTCAAACTTGCGGAGGTCCCTCTGTCTCAGCTTCCTGGGCGCTGGTTTGGCAGACACGCGTCACCACCCCAGGTTGATACGAAGGCTTTAGTTGCACATGGCGGTGCATGTCTGTGAGCCCTGTGTACAGGATGTTATGCGGAAGAATCTCGGGGTTGAGGCCTGCCTGGGCTACAAAGTGAGACTGTCAAAAACTAAACAAACAATAAGGAAAGAGGGAGAAAAGTGATTACTATGGTCAGCACATCCTGCTTCCTTGTCACTGAAGTGTAAGATAATTCTTGAAATAAAAATACATGCTGCTCAGCTAGTGAGTCAGGCAATGTGAGTTTCTTTCCTCCTTCCTTCCTTCCTTCCTTCCTTCCTTCCTTCCTCCCTCCCTCCCTTTCTTTCTTTCTTTCAATTGTCAGAATCACAAACTTTCCAGAGACATTCTTAAAACGACTGGCTCATTCCATAAGGTTAATTAATAGAAAGGAAATGCTGCCCAGATGACTAAGGTCACTGAGTTCTTTGCAATTTGCAAGTCGGGATTTCATGAGGCCAGGGAAAGAGAAGGGAGCGCAGCGATCAAGTCAAGGCGCACTGTGAGGCGAACGGTTGAGGATTTAATGTAGCTGTAGAACACCAAGGCCCTGGGGTCGGCACACACACACACGCACACACACACACACACACACACACACACACACACACACACACACTTGTGGGAGGAAAGGAAGTTACAGGCTTTATCACTGTTGTGGTTTTAAACAACGGTTCCACTGCGGTGAAGTGGAGGCAGGGGGATGGCGTGCTTTGCGAGCTGGCATCTCTTGCCTTGAGTTCCAAAAGTCTGCTGTCTCCTCTTCGCCTCGAAGCCAAGATGGACACCGCCTCCCATTGCTCAGTGAGGGCAGCCAGGCCACTCACATGAGGGGTCTCTGTGCTCTGTGTCGGTTTTGTAAGTGGGACTGAAGAGCCTGTCTTGTCACGCCCCCGTCTCCTTATCAGCTGGAAATGAACTCTTTCCCTGCCTAAGGTGGGGGTAGAGCGCGCCCTTCTGCCAGGACCTTGCTGGAGAAGCAGGCGGTGAGGAGATCCCGACAGGTTTGGAGGGTTTGCCTTCCTCTGAAGTCCTCAAGGGGGTCGGGAAGATGGCTCGGCAGTTAAAGATGCTTGCTTGCAAGACCTGAAGGTCTGGGTTCAATTCCCCCAGCCCCATGCAAAGCCAGATTCACAAAGTGGCACATGCATCTGCATCTGGTGTTCACTGGCAGGGGCAAGAGGCCCTGATGTGCCCATTCCCTCTCACTCTCATTCTCTCTCCTATTACTTGAAAACGAGATAGATAGGTAGATAGATAGGTAGATGGTAGATAGATAGATAGATAGATAGATAGATAGATAGATAGACAGATAGATGATAGATAGATAGATAGACAGATAGATGATAGATAGATAGATAGATGATAGATAGGTGATAGATAAATAGACAGATAGATGATAGATAGATAGACGGATGTATATCCTCGTGTGGAACTGGGAGATGGCTCTGCAGTTAAAGGTGTTTGCTTGCCAAACCTCCACACCCAGGGCTCAATTTCCCCATACCCATGTAAAGCCAGTCACTCAAAGTGATGAATGTGTCTAAAGTTCATTTGCAGTAGCAAGAGACCCTGGGGCACCCATACTCCTTTCTCTCTCTCTTTCAAATAAACATATATATTTTTTAAAGCCCTCATGTGAGCCAGGGTCACAGGATCTGTATCTAAACAGCAAGGATAAGAAATTAAAAATCGGCCTGGGGTGGTGGTGTACATTTTTATTCCCAGAGGTAGGAGGACTGCCATGAGTTCAAGGCCAGCCTGAGACTACATAGTGAATTCCAAGTCAGCCCAGGCTAAAGCAAGACCCCATCTCAGGGAAAAAAGAAAGAAAGAAAGAAAGAAAGAAAGAAAGAAAGAAAGAAAGAAAGAAAGAAAGAAAGAAAACAACAAAAGTGAAAAACTAGACTCTTTTTCCAAAAAAGTGATATGTTTAGACAGTTAAGAACAAGACCCAAAAATTTTCTAGGAATTTCTAACTCTGCCTGTGGTATGCATGATCTCTTGATCTCTACTTGTTTATCATTTTTCTTATTCTCAAGTTGACATAGAAATCTTCATCCAAGAAGCCAAACACATTTGATTTTTTTTTTTTTTTTTCCTGAATGAGGTCAAGTAAGGGTGATAGCTGCTATTTGGAGAAATGCATTAGAGAGGAAAAAGCTTGAAAAAGTAATACTACTGTGAAACATGCTGAACAAGAAGAGTAAGGAAGATCAAGCTGAAATAAATAAAGAGCCAAGAGGGTACAGACTGTTAAGGCTTTGATGAGATGTCTCAGGTATTGGCAGGCTGGGAACTTGAAATTCGGATGGGAAGAAAGGTCAATTTGAATCTTTGGTTGTGCCACGCTGCGAATCAGGGAGAGTATGTAACAGGGTCTGGTTCTAAAAGTTTTACGTATTTGATGGAGAAAAAACAGAGAACAACAGAGTAGAAACAATGGGAATAAAAGAAATTTATCTGCAATTACTGAAACCAGAAGACATTCTGTAGAACTATCTAACAGAACATTGATGGAATTGAGGTCTGTAAGGAGAAGACTCAAATGAAGACATTATATATCACCAATATCCATAATTAGCATATAATTCTGTCTATAATTAACATATAACTCGGACGGATTTTGCAGGAAAAGAAAGGTAACACCTAATACACGATGTATGAATGGCACAGTGTATCCTTTTTCCTTTGGACACTAGGTTAGATGAATAAAATGGTGATTTAGGATTTACACTAATGTAAAACACAAGGAAAATGGCTCATATTGCATTGGAAACGATCGCTTGTACGTAAGTAATTTGGTACTCTGGTAAACAAAGAGGCATAAATTGAAACAAGATGCCTTCGGACAGCTTCCTTCGAACATCTTCCGTAGCTTTTCGCATACAGCAGCCGAGTGCTTGCTGGGGGCTGAGGAGGTGGTTCCAGGATTAAAAGCTCTTGCTTGGAAAGCCTGCTGGCCCAGGTTCAATTCCCCAGTGCCCATGGAAATCCAGATGCACAAGGGGAAGGGCACACACGTCTGGAGGCCCTTTGCAGTGGCAGGAGGCCCTGGCACAAAGTGTGTGTTCTCTCTCTTTAAATCAATAACAAATTGATACCTTGTATTGGCAGAAGCGCAGTGAAATTCCACTTTCTGTGTCACTATTCACGTGTTATTTTGCCCCATTATGTTGGAGACATAATGTGAAAATCTGTTTCTTTACACTCAAAAGTGATCAAGACTATAATTTAGTAATGTCTTTCTAGGAAATTATCATTAATGAAAGTATGGATTGCTGTCTATTGCAACATTACTTAGAGAACAGAGAGTTGAGAACAATTTACGAAAACCTCAGGGTGTAGCCGAGCGTGCCGGCACACGCCTTTAATCCCAGCACTAGGGAGGCAGTGGTAAAAGGATCGCCATGAGTTCGAGGTTACCCTGAGAACACAGAGTGAATTCCATGTCAGCCTGGGCTAGGGTGAGACCCTACCTCCAAAAACCAAAAACAAAACAAACAAACAAAAATAAATAAATCAATCTCAGGGTGGATTGGTGTGCATTTACTTAAAGGACATTATAAAAAAATATTGAATGTGATAAAAATAACTTGATACAATACTTAAGAAACAGAGATTTTCATTGCTAACAATATAACAGCCTCAGTTTGTGTGGGATTGTTTAAAAATCTACAACTACCAGGCTGGAGAAATTGCTTAGCAGTTAAGGCTTTTGCCTGTGAAGCAAAAGAACTCAGGTTTGATCCTCCAGGACCCACACAAGCCATATGCACAGGGGGCACATTCATGTGGAATTCATTTGCAGTGGCTGGAGGCCCTGGTGTGCCCATTCTCTCTCTCTCTCTTCTCTCTTCTCTCTTCTCTCTCTCTGCTTGCAGATAAATAAAATTTTTAAAAAAGAAAAGAAGTAATTCAATGAAGTCTGGACTTGCCAGTGGGGAACAAGAATGGGGAAAATGGGCTAAAGGGATAAGAGGATGAGAAGAAAAGAAGCAACTGTACAACTGCCACGTGAAACATGCATTCCTATGTTTTCTTAAATTATGTATTTTAATGTACATTTCAGGGAGAGTCAGGATCCAGGGGAAAGGCCAGCAGGGAAACCCAAACTGAAGGGAATTCTCCCCACAGCCTGGCTGGGTTGTGGGGGGGCAGAGGAGTCTCCAGGGAAGAACCCTCTGGAGAAGGGGCTTTCGCAGCTAGAAAGCAAAGCAAGAGTGTCCAAGCTGAAAGAGCCCTTCCCGTGGAGAGTCGGAAACATGCCGAGATAGAGCAGGACTCGGCGGCTAGAGAGAGATCCCGCATGTGGCACGGGAATCTTGAGATCGCACCAGTACACACCACCACACCAATAACTCACGGTATTCCCAAGTTCTCATCTTATGAATTGGAAAATTGAAATCTACAGACCACAGGATAAGGTTCGGAAAGATGGTGTCAGAGTTTGAGGGAGAGAGAGATTTAAGAGAAGGAGGCTGAGCCGAGCACCCAAGGTAGAGTTCCTGCCCAGGGAGGCCAGATTGGGAGGGGAGTTCAGGAAGCCCATTTTGAGACTTGGGTTTGTTTTCTTTATGAGCCCCATGGAGATGCTGGTCTAATCAGTCCAAACATCAGGAGTCTGGATTAGGATTTTTGGAAAAGGCAATCTTCCCAGAAATCTTAATTCTCTAAGAAGGGCCTTCTCAGAAGGGAGTGGAAGGACAAGCCAGGCCCACTGACGCTTTTGTTTGTTTATTTTTTGAAGGTAGGGTCTCGCTCTAGCCCAGGCTGTCCTGGAATTCACTCTGTGGTCTCAGGGTGGCCTTGAACTCACAGCCATCCTCCTACCTCTGCCTCCCAGTGCTGGGATTAAAGCGTGTGTTACCACACCCAGCTCCTTTTGACCCGTAGTAAAGCGTAATGATCTTGATTTTTCCCTTACAGGCCCAAGGATGATGCTTGCATTTATCCCAGCTGTCCACTTTCTGGGGACATTCACGGGGTCCTGCCATCCAAAACTGCCTAGCCAAGTTCTAACTCTAACACAAGCACCCCCAAAACACGCAGAAAAATCAAGCAGAATAAAAGACGTCCTCCCCATTCCTGACCAGAAAGTAAGGGTCAGGACTGGCAGGGGCCAGGAGGGGAAGAGGGATGTGTCACGGTTTCTCTTTTGTTTGTTTGTTTGTTTGTTTGTTTGTTTTTCCAGGTAGGGTCTCACTCTGGCTCAGGCTGACCTGGAATTCACTATAGAGTCTCAGGGTGGCCTCGAACTCATGGTGATCCTCCTACCTCTTTCTCCTGAGGGCTGGGATTAAAGGCGTGTGCTGCCACACGCAGTGTGTCACAGTTTTAAAGTTCATTACACTGGGGAACAAATTAGGAAACTGACTGAAGGCACTGGGAAAGACATGCGTCTAGGGAGTCATCTAAACCTCAAAGCTCGAGGTTTCCCCATACGGCAGTGCTCCTCCAAGTACCCTGGGCTTTAAAGCGGACGAGGACCCCAGAGTGGGCGCTTTCACGGTTAGCTGTTGGAGGACTCGGCTCAGTGCCACAACGGCAGAGAGCTGAAATCTCAGCACAAGCAGGACCAGAGGAAGTGAGTGGGAAGAGATCTAGGACAGTTTCGGCCCCAACCTCAGTGCTGCAAGAAAGCGGGGGGGGGGGGGGGGGGGGGGGGGGGGGGAATCACAGCTCGATTCTCACAGGCATTTGTGCTTTACATTCTCACTACACATGTCACTTAAAACACCCACAGGCAAAATTCATTTCGCAATTTAACTATCACATACATTGGTGTGATCTTGGAGAGGGGGCCCTAGTATCTTAGGAGAAATCAACATTGATCCCAGATCTCAAAGAATTACCAAAGATGAAATACCACAAAATGGCATCAAGCAAGGCTGTCACGTCATCACGAACTTACACAAGCCATGAGCTATATCCAAGAATACATATGTCATACATATATGTATATAATATCAAGCATACTTGAAATTGAATTCAGTAGATCTTTGTGGATATAGTAGATACAAATGGATACTTAAATGAAAACTGAATGGAGGAATTACCCTCTCAGGACCACTCTTACTATTCAGTAGCTCTCCTTTCTTTCTTAAGCTGTATGACATGTTTCTAAACTTCCATGAGTGGACAGGTAAAGTACCATGTTAGATAGGCTCAAGGAGAAAAATAAATGAATTGGAAGTTAGACATAAAGAAGCTATTCAGAATACGACACAGGGAGGAAAGTGGATATAGGCAGGTCATATCCAAGAAAATAACATGTAAGATTTTTCATAATTCAAATTTTAAAAGTTTAAGATGAAATAGAAAGCCTGGAGTTTTCTAACCTAAAGAGCATTAATTAGGAGTTCATTTTCTTTTTCTTCACAAAAAGAGATCTAGCAGAGACAGATATTTTGCTGGCATGTTCTACCTAATGTTTTCAGGGACCATATTCTTTCCCTCTGACAGAGCATTCCAGGCTAGAAAAGGAGGGACACCTCTTAGTCCACGTGCCAAGGTCAACGCAGCCTTGGTCCTGATGTCACAAAAGACATGAATAAGGAAATGGTTTCTCAGGATAACCTTCCTCAGGAATGGTGTGGCACACACAGGCACAAACTGTAAATTAGCAAACCAAATTAATCAACCTACGAAACAAAGTAATACGGCATGGCAGTTGAGAATAAATTGTATTCATCGCATGAATAAGAGAAAATTGACAGGAGCAAACGTGTGCAGAAGGGTTCATGCAGCTCGCCACGTTAATACGTTAAAAGGGGGAAAAACAGATCATTTTTCTGAGATGAACAATGTGACTTCAGTAAAATTGAAGCATGATAAATCTTCCGAGAGAACTGGAGATAGAAGAGCTCTTAGCGTCCACGTGTAAATCAGAAACTATTCTTGGTCTTTGATTCAGCCCTGATTTAATATAGGGGACCGACTGTGCTGGTGAGGAAAGCCAAACCAGGCGCCCTGAGTCAGCCGGTCGCTGGAGAGCAGGGTACCAGCCCTCTCCCGGAACCAGGGTAACGGGAGCGGCACTTGCTGCCCAAGCTAAGAGGGCCAACAGTAGGCAAGCGTGGGAGGTAAAATTAGTATTGCCAGGTGGGAAGCAGGGTCCTGAAAAACGAGAGCTTCAGGCAGGAGTTGGGTGTGCAGAGGAGAGCCAGGAAATACCGAGAGAGACCACACGCGAAACTGCCTCCCTGCATCTATCTTCCGCTGTCTCCTCTTAGCTACCCCACTGGGTGCCTGGCGGGCGTAGCAGGCTGAGAGTGGTATTGTCTGTGGATGGAGCCGAGGAAGGCAGTGACTGGGGAGATGCAAGGGCACGTGCACTGGGATTCAGTAACTGACTGAAGCAGAAGGGGAGAGACGCACAATGGTCACTGCCGGTGAGCTGCTCAGGTATTTATTCCAGTGTTCTTGTTTTGAAACTTGGAGGTAGATCTGTGATTATTTCATTACTGATCAGATATCACATACATATTTAAAAAGTATTCATAGATATGAATATATATATATATTCATAATATATATATTTTATTGTAATATATAATATGCCGGAGCCTGCTGGCTGAAAGGGTTCGAGCCTGATGGGGAATGAGGATTAAAGAAAGACAGAAGAAAGAGTGAAAGTATGGACCCCAGTCCAGGGCTGAAGCAAGGCCTCAAGCCAGGACTGAAGACATGGTTTATTTCACAGCATTCCTTTTTATATCTTTTTACAAACAGTTTTTCCATGGACAAAGATTTTATGAGCTTTACAAGTTCCTTATCAAAAAACCTTCCTGTTACAGAGTTTTTGCATTTCAGTCATTTCTCAGTACAAAGGACCAGCCAAATGGCTGAGGATACCTAATCTTGCTTACAGGTAGGCTGCTATAGTTTTGCTAATGTCTTGCTGCCAGACAGCTTCCTGACACTGAAGATACACAATCTTACTTGCAGGAAGGCTGCTATAGTTTTGCTAATGTCTTGCTGCCAGAAGCCCAGAGCTATGGATACAAGTCCAGCCAAAATGGCTCTCAACAATAATATATATATATTATATATATATATATATATATATATATATATATATATATATATATATATGTATGTATGTATGTATATTATTTGAAGGGCTGGAGGGATGGCTTAGTGGTTGAGGCATTTGCCTGCAAAGCCAAAGGACCCAGGTTCGATTCCCCAGGACCCGCGTTAACCAGACGCACAAGGGGTGTACACCTCTGGAGTTTGTTTGCAGTGTTTCAGTGTGAACTGAAAGATACGTGATCCACCTTCTCTAGGAACGCTCGTTTGAAATCCAGCCGTGGGCTGCAGAGATGGCTAAGTGTGCTTCCTGTAAGAGAATCAGGTCCCACATAAACAGCTGGGCATGGCCGTGGGAGCCTAGAACCACAGTCCCACAAAGGGGACTGGAAACCCGGGAGTCACCTCGACTCACAGAAAACAGCAAGCCATGGTGGGAAACCAGCTGCTCTTGACTTGGCTAACTGATCTGCTCAGCGGAATGGAACCCATAGCTGGAGCTGGGAACCAAGTCAGATCATATCCAAAATCGAACCTGCTCTCCATTATCAAGCTCCCACCAATCACGGGCTACAAGAGGGCCTACACCTATTAAATTCTCTCTCTTAAGAAAAAATGGCTATCCCATTTATCTGGTGGTAACTTCACTCTCCGTTGGAGAATTTGCTTCTCCTTTTCAGATAGATGCAGATCCTAAGGAGAGAGCCACCCCATCATTCCTCAGCAGGACCCCGGCTGAAACTAAGGACAATTGGCGAAATAAGCAAGGGTGATGTTTTCCTGTGAACCGGATACCAGCACAAGGGTGAAGGAGATAGACACAGAGAACACTCAACTCCTAGCAAACCAAAATTCCACAGATACAGAGGTTCCCAAGACCTCATCACTGAAGTAGACCTAAAGTGAACCGAATATGGCTCAGGGAAATTTGAGGAAGAGGGGGCAGAAAGAATGTCAGAGCCAAACATTGGGTCATGATACACAGAGACATTGCCCCCCACCCATAACTGACGGCTGCCCCACAATGCACGACCCCCATTCCCCAACGAGGAGGCTCCCTGTGGAGGGGGGAGGACAGGGAAGAGGCTAATGATGGTACTAACTTGACTGTATACACTGACTACAAAACTATTTTAAAAAAAATTTAAAAGTATTTGCTTCACAGGCATGGACCCCTGGCACTTCCTTTCCCCACTAATAGCTGTGTAAAGACCTATCATATATAAATTCAATATAACATAAATAATGAATGGCAATACATTAGGCTATTTTGAAAGGGATGTAGCATCTACCTATAATCCCAGCACTTAAGGGGCAGGAGGATGAAAAATTCATGGTCAGATTGGGCTATATTGCAAGAGACCTGTCTTAAAACACAAGGGCTGGGAACAGTTCACTGGAATTTGCTCCCAGCCCCACCAAAAAGAAAAGGAAAGAGTGATAGTGATAGATTCAGAGAGAATGTGACCCGGGCACATGCCTGTAATCCCGCAGCTCTGTTGAGTCTGGTCATCCCAGGTGCAGCTGGTGCTCTTGAAAGCTCATGCGTTAAGTAATCAGCTGAGAACAAAACTCTCTAGGACTGTGGTGAGGTTTTTATTTTCAATATCAATAAAGACACTGAGAAAAGAAAAACAACAGCGCCAGATGTACAAGTGGAGAGGCTGTAGATATGTCATCTGGCAGAGTCCTTGCCTATCCCAACACTGTGCAGACTGGGCATGGTGGTGTACACCTGCAATCTCAGTTCCCAGGAGGGAGAATGAGGAGGATCAGAAGTTCAGCCTCATCCTCTATGATGCAGTGAGTTTCAGAACATCCTCAAAAAAAAAAAAAAAAAAGATTTAACAAACTAAATAAAGTGAAACATGCCGGGCGTGGTGGCGCACACCTTTAATCCCAGCACTAGGGAGGCAGAGGTAGGAGGATCGCCATGAGTTCAAGGCCACCCTGAGAATACGTAGTGAATTCCAGGTCAGCCTGGACCAGAGTGAGACCCTACCTCGGAAAAAAAAAAAAAAAAGTGAAACAAAATAGTTCATAAGGAGACATTTTTCAGCCTAATTATTTTTATAGAACTAATGTTGTATAGAAGGGTAAAAAAAATATCTTTTCTAGAAAAATGCATTGTACAATGAACAACAGCACAGGTATGTCCAAAATAAAGTTAAAGAAACAGCAAACCTAGCCCATGTGCCCAAGCCATAGTTGGGCATTTTGTCCCTTTCTGTAGTTTCCCTGTGGGCAGGTATTCTCTGGGGCCTCTGGAAAATTTGAATACTGTACTTGACAAGGCAGGTCTTACATTTTAAGAAGTATGAACACTTAGAAATGTTTTCTAAACTGGGTGTGGTGGCTCACACCTTTAATCCCAGCACTTGGGAGGCTGAGGTGAGAGGATCATCATAAATTCATGGCTGTGGTGGTTTGATTCAGGTGTCTCCCATAAACTTAGGTGGTCTGGATGCTAGGCTTCCCCAGCCAATGGCAATTGGACATTAACACCTCCTGGAGGCAGTGTATTGTTGGGGGCAGGCTTATGGGTGTTATAGCCAGTCTCCTTTGCCAGTGTTTGGCACAGTCTCCTGTTGCTATTGTTCACCTTATGTGGACCAGGGGGTGATGTCCACTCTCTGCTCAAGCTATCATTTTCCCTGCCATCAGGGAGCTTCCCCTTGAGTCTGTAAGCCAAAACAAAACCTCTTTTTTTCCCACAAGCTTCTCTTGGTTGGGTGATTTCTACCAGCAATGTGAACCTGACTGCAACAGTGGCCAACTTGGGATCAGAGTGAGTTCTATGTTAACCTGGGGTAAAGTGAGACCCTGTTTACAAAAAAAAAAGAAAGAAAGAAAGAAAGGGAGAGAGAGAGAAGGAAGGAAGGAAGGAAGGAAGGAAGGAAGGAAGGAAGGGAGGGAGGGAGGGAGGGAGGGAGGGAGGGAGGGAGGGAGGGAGGGAGGGAGGAAGGAAAGAAAGAAAGAAAGAAAGAAAGAAAGAAAGAAAGAAAGAAAGAAAGAAGGAGAAAAGAAAGGAAGAATGGGAGAGAAAGAAGAAAGACAGAGAGACAGGGAGAAAGAGAGAGAAATGTCCCGACCCGCGGGACCTCGTTATTCGTGGGGGCGAGGAGGACCCCAACCTGAAATAAGATGGGCGAGAGAGAGGAAGGGACTCAAGCAAATGTACACTTGTCAAGAGTCCAATTTTATTGAGCCACAGCGGCCTTTTTAAGGGTTAGGGTTAGGGTCTTGGGTGAGGGGGGGCTGGAGGAGGCAGGTGGTGGAAAGTTACAGAATCTTCTTGGCCTTTGGCCTAGGACAGTTTGCAGTTATTCCAAGAATTCCCGGTATAGTTCTCACGTCTCTGCAGTCACCAGGCAGGATGTTAATTAGTTAGGTGTGGCGGGGTGAGGGGATGCAATCAGTTAGGTATGGCAGGGTGGGGGGATGAGGAAAGGTCGGAAGTTGCTCAGGGCAGAAGTTATCTCAGGGCAGAGGTTATTTCAGGGCAAAGATCTGTTCAGGGCTCATCTCCTCGTCTCCAACAGAGAAAGAAGGAAGGAAGGAAGGAAGGAAGGAAGGAAGGAAGGAAGGAAGGAAGGAAGGAAGGAAGGAAGGAAGGAAGGAAGGAAGGAAGGAAGAAAAGGGTGAGAGAGAAAGAGAGAAGGAATGAAGGAAGGAAGGAGAAAGGAAAGGAAGAAAGGGAGAGAGAGAAGAAAGAGAGAGAGTCAGGGAGAGAGAGAGAGAAGGAAGGAAGGAAGGAAGGAAAAAAGGAAGGAAGGAAGGAAAGAGAAAAGAAAGGAAGAAAGGGAGAGAGAGAAGAAAGAAAGAAGGAAGGAAGGAAACAGGAAGGAGAAAAGAAAGGAAGAAAGAAAAAGAAAAACACTCTCTACCTTGATTGTACACTCATACCATCTTGGCAGGTTTAGCAGCATCCCAGTTCTCTGGTCACATGCTAGACTACTGAACCACTCTCCTTGAAGCAGATTCTGATGGCCATGGGACCCCTTGATGCAGGATGGAAATCTGTCAGGTTTAAGACTTGGACTGAATTTAAGAGAAGTATGCTTGAGATAAAAGAAATGTTTGGTTCTTCCTTCTTGGCCAGGGCATCCACAGATTAATGAAGAATGCCCTTGTACCAGTCTATATCCATTTAATCAGAATCCCTGCTTGTGTGTCCACAATCTTGCCATAAAGAAATAGAGATGCTGACATGATTGTACACTCCGATTATCCCAACACTTGGGAGATTCAGGCAGTAGAATCACTGAGAGTTCCAGGCCAGCCTGGTCTACCTAGCAAGTTCCAGGCCAGCCTAGACTACAGAGTAAGACCTTCTATCAAAAAAAATATATGATAAAATATGGGCTAGAGAGATGGCTTAGCAGTTAAGCATTTGCCTGTGAAGCCTAAGGACTCTGGTTTTGAGGCTTCATTCCCCAGGACCCATGTAAGCCAGATGCACAAGGTGGCGCACGCAAATGGAGTTCGTTTACAGTGGCTGGAGGCCCTGGCACGCCCATTCCCTCTCTGTTTCTCTCCATCTGCCTCTTTTTCTCTCTGTCTGTCACTCTCAAATAAATAATAAATAAATAAATAAGATAAAATGAAATAAAAAGCAGTGGTTATCTTGTCTGTTGCTTAAGAATCAGTATTCTACCACGAGGGAACTCAGAGGAAAGGCAGTCCTCTCTTGGAGTACCCTCACGGCAGTGGAAAATGCTGTGGGAGTTACTGGGTAACACTGGTCTCCAGCAGCATAAATAAGCAGGGGGCCCGACAAGCTATGCAATCAAGCAGGCAGTTAAGAAATGCGCAATGGTGTAGTAGTGACACGCCTACCCATATAACCAGCTGCCCTCCAATGGAACATGAGGCAGAGAAGTCATAATTGGTACTGGGAACCAAGTC
The DNA here is from genome assembly GCF_020740685.1 of Jaculus jaculus. Taxonomy (NCBI): domain Eukaryota; kingdom Metazoa; phylum Chordata; class Mammalia; order Rodentia; family Dipodidae; genus Jaculus; species Jaculus jaculus. The sequence goes on from NC_059121.1 coordinate 26,373,155, forward strand.
AGCACCCCACGGCCAGTAAACTCATAGAGCCCTGAGATAACTCCCCCCACCCCACTACTCTCTGGATAGAATGGGCTTACGCCTCAAAGTGTCTCTAAACTACTGTGCATATACCCCTTAGTCAAAGCTGCCCTCGCGCTTGATTAGAAAATCTGTTTGATTTTACAGAACACAGAGAATACTGGGGAAGTCCAGGATCCATCAATATGACAAGGAAAGATAGCCGATTGCTCACCACAAGATGCGTCCACTTCTACCCCTTTCACCAGGATGCAGGAGAAGCCACAGAGGAGGCAGCTCCCAATGCCAGCCTGACAACCAGCTCCAGGGAAAGGGCAACAAACACTGTGGTGAGTTGAAACACAGACCAGAGGAAACACAGAGGCTACAGAGAAGTCAACACTAAACCAGACTGCTAACAGATCCACCAAGGCTCCGGGATCGTGGACAAAGGGGGGCTGGGAAGATTATAAGAGTGACACAGGATGGGAAGAAGTATTCTGAGGCACAGCCCCCCCAAACACCCTCAGAGAGTGACAAAGGCCCTAATTACTACATAGTAAACACCAATAACCCCACACAGGAGAACCATCAGGGAAATGCGGGACAGGGAGAAGGGCTATAAACTACAATCTATGCAATAAATAAACAAACCAACCAACCAACCAACCAACCAACAAAACAGTGACCTAAAGGATCCATGTATAAAGAGCTGTTTGAGAAGGGGTGAGGTTCGTACATTGAATTCAAAAGAAGAAACATAATGAATCAGTCAAAAAGCAGATAAGGAGTAGACAACAGAACTTCCACTTACATGCGGGCTGGCATTTGGTCACCATAACTGGAGCACATTTTTACTTAAATAAATTCCAGCTAGGCAAGTGCCAACACTGAATGTCCCCTTGTGACTTGGGAGAACTGAAGTGAGAGATGAGGTGTAGCCATTTGCTCAACGGACAAAGTTTTGGTTTTAACTTTATTTGCTCAATGTGAAATGTTTGTCCATGTGGAGTAGTGCCCGCGTGTGGATATAAAAAGGAAAATTCAGTCAGTGACATTGATTAACAACAGCGGGCAGAAAAAAAAAAAAAAAAAAACAGACCAAGTGGAAAAACTTATTCATGTAAATGGCTTCGTTTCACTGACGGCAAGTGATTTGTTTTGAATGTGATTTTGGCTGCTTAACCTGATGGGCTGATGGACCAGAGAGAGGTCTTAGAAATGATGTTACATAGTTTAGTTCCAAATGTAAAATCTGAACCAAGCTATATACCCTTCTTTTATATCAGCCTCTTTAGGCATCCATCTTAAGAAACTAATAATTGTACAATTAAAAACAGATCGAGGGAAGAGAAATAAGAAGACAGCATAGGGCTTTCCTAAAAATTTTGAAGTCAGAATTACCAAATTTGAAAAAGATTAACCTCCTTTTTCTTCATCTATACACAAAAATAAATGAGAGAATACAAAAATGACTCAGAATTTCATTTACCTAATCATTCCTGCTGACACAAAAATATAATTCATACATCTGACAAGGGAACTCACAAATTCAATCAAGGTAAAAAAACAATATGAAGTATTCTTTTCTTTGGTCTCCTACCAGCAGACAGCTGGGACTTCTCTGAAGATAATCACACTGGACAGTTTCTTCCTGAAAATGGTTTTAATACACACCCCCCTGCACAGAGTGTGTATCTGAACCAAGGTATCCAAATGTATCATCTCTTTCTTTCTTTTCTTTCTTTCCTTCCTTCCTTGCTTCCTTCTTTTTTTCCCTTCTTTCTAAACATAAGACCATGTTGCAAACTCAATGGCTCTCTCTTTCCTGCATTTCTTATACTCCACAATAACAGGTAGGGTGCCAATTTGTTAATCCAGGGGGGAATAAAGCAGACTTTGAAGAACAGGACACTCCTTGAGCACTCAGGCCCCTTCAAAAGCATCTACATTCTTCCTGTTGCCCCAGTGCAGGTCAGCTGGCCCAATCTCAATGGTTGTAATCTCTCAATTGCAGCTGAACAGGCAGCAGTTCACCCCCAATTTTTTTTTTCTATGCTATGATTACACCAGTTTGTTTCTATGCAAAGAAGCTCTGCACAGCTTCTCAGGACATGGGTATAACAGCAAGATTATCACACAACCTGCCTCTAGCCCAGTCCAAGCAAAGCTCTTTCTCACCCTCACAAACCAAACCTCACAGTTCATAGTTCTTACTACATTTTGGCCTTTCAACTCTGACCAGAATAGTCCATCAAGCTGTACTTACAACACTGCCAGGTGTCTCTCAGGCTAAGGTTTCAAATCCTTCCACATTCCTCTTGAAAATCAGCTCCAAAAGGCCAAAGCCGCACAGTCAGGTGTCCAGCAGCAGATGACCCCACTCTCGGTACCACTTTACCGTTGCAGTCAGGTTCACATTGTTGGTAGAAATCACCCAACCCAGAGCAGCTTGTGAGATTTAAAAAAAAAAGGTTTATTTTGGCTTCTGGGCTAGAGAAGGAAGCTCCATGATGACAGGGAGAAACGATGGCATGAGCAGAGGGTGGACATCACCCCTTGGCCAACATAAAGTGGACAATAGCAACAGGAAAGTGTGCCAAACATTAGCATGGGGAAACTGACTGTAACACCCATGAGCCCGCCTCCAACAAAACACTGCCTCCAGGAGGCTTCAATTTCCAATTGCCATCAGCTGGGGAACCTAGCATCCAGAACACCTAAGTTTATGGGGGACACCTGAATCAAACCACCACAGAGGGAATGATACCGCACGCTGATAATCTCAGCACTTGAAAGCTGGATGAAGGAGGATTAGGAATTTAAGACTAGCCTTTTCTAGAGAGAGGAACAAACCATCCATCCAGGGCTACATTAAACCCTGTCTCAAATCAGTATCCATCCGTCTGTTGAATGGAGAGACTATTTCTATGTTAGCATGAATGGTGTAGAAAGAAACGTAGCTGTGTGTGCCAGTGTCTGTGTGGTAGCCTGTAGAGTCCTCTGAGTGGATGGCAGGAATGGTGTACCTACCATACAGCGGTTCCAGGGTGGCCATGGTGGCTCATGCCTTTAATCCCAGCACTTGGCATCTAGAATTAGGATTGGTGTGAGTTCAAGTGCAGCCTGGGATTCGAGTGAGTTCCAGGTCAGCCTGGGATAGAGTGAGACCCTACCTCAAACAAACAAACAACAAACAAACCAAGAATAGGTTGCTTGATGACATTCTCACACATGTATATATATCAGTTACGCTTTGCTAATATTTACCTCACAATCACCTTTCCTTGAAATATAATTTTACCGTTAATATTACATAAAATGCTACTCATCACCTGCTCTCTGAAGATAAATGTTAATCATTTATCTTCAAGATATTCTTATTTTTGTTTGTTTGATTTTCATTTCTTTATTAAGGTAGGGTCTCTCTGTAGCCCAGGCTGACCTGGAATTCACTATGTAGTCTCAGGCTGGCCTCAAACTCAAGGCAATCCTCCCACCTCTGCCTCCTAAGTACTGGGATGAAAGGCATGCCCCATTACACCCAAGAAGATATTCTTATTTTTAACAACTATGAAATCATTCTTTATAACAGTAATCTGCTACCAATTATATTAACAATCTCTCTTGAATTATATCCTTGTTCAAGTTTATCTGTATTATAAATTCCTGTCAGTAAAATTGCAATAAAAATACAAATTCAATATTTTATTACTGTCAATCAAGTGCTCCCAAAACATAGCCTAAGTTTATATTCTTACTGACATTGTGTTAAAAGTTGCTAACATTACCATACTTTAAAACTTCATCAATTTGGGCTGGAGAGATGGTTTAGCGGTTAAGCGCTTGCCTGTGAAGCCTAAGGACCCCGGTTCGAGGCTCAGTTCCCCAGGTCCCACGTTAGCCAGATGCACAAGGGGGCGCACGCGTCTGGAGTTCGTTTGCAGAGGCTGGAAGCCCTGGCGCACCCATTCTCTCTCTGTCCCTCTATCTGTCTTTCTCTCTGTGTCTGTCGCTCTCAAATAAATAAATAAATAAATAAATTTTTTTTTAAAAAAAAAACTTCATCAATTTGATTGTATTGAGGATCTTTTTAAAGTGTTTTTTTTTTTAAATTAAGAACATAGTTTGTATGGATACATCATGTGTTGGTACTAACTTTTCCTTCCTCCCTGCCCCCATTCCACAGGGGACCTCCTCAGTGGGGTTGATGGTATTCCCCATGGTGTTTAAATTTTTTTAAATATTTTATGTATTTATTTTAGATAGATAGATAGATAGATAAGGAAGGAGAGAGAGAGACAGAGAGAGAGAATGGGCTCACCAAGGCCTCCAGCCACTTCAAATGAACTGCAGATACATGCACCACTTCGAGCATCTGGCTTATGTGGGTACTGGAAAATCGGACCTGGGTCCTTAGGCTTTGCAGGCAAGCTTCTTAACCACTAAGCCATCTCTCCAGCCCTCAGCCTCTCTTATTAATCCTTGTCATTTGTATTTCTTTTTCTAGCTATTCATCTGCCTTATATGGTATTTTATTGTATTATTTGGTGGGTTTTTTTTGCTTCATTTATTGGCAAAGATGAGATGATTGGCAGTAGTGAAAATACAGGGGGAAAAAGGCAAAAGACGCAAACATTGCATAATGCCACACACTGTAGTGCATGTTGACCGTGCATGCTGCATTTTAATCATTTGGATCTTTGTACATGTGGGTGTTAAAAGTGGTTGCTTTGAGAAGTGGTACTGGTGTTCACCTCATTTTATACACATACATTTATACACATATATATATATTTGAGCAAGCGAGACAGAGAGAGAAAGGCAGTTTGCGAGAGTGCAGGCATGCCGGGATCTCATGCTGCTGCAAACGAACTCTAGACGCATGTGGCATTTGGTGCTTCTGGTTGCGTATGGATTGCACTGGGAAATCGAACCCTTGCCCTTCAGACTTCGCAAGCAAGTGCCTTTAATCGCTAAGCCATCTCTCCAGTCCCCACTTTCCTTTTAGTCAGTTTTGTACTTATTTATTTTATATTTTCAGAGGGGATCTTGTGTAGTGGTTCAAGCTGGCCTGGAACTATATAGCTCAGGCTGACCTTGAACTTACGATCCTCCTACCTCAGCCTGCTGAGTGCTGTGACATGCTACCATACCTAGCTTGTACTTATTTTCTTTTATAAGCTTATCTTACTCATATAATAAAAAAAATGATATTGAAAGAGATTGCTTAGTGATTAAAGGCATTTGATTGCAAAACCTTGTCCACCCACCCACCCAGGTTTGTTCCCAGTGCTCATGGAAAGCGAGCTGCCCAGAGTGGTGCATGCATATGTCTGCAATTGGTCTGTAGTGACAAGAGACCCTGCACTCTCATATTTCTCTGTCTCCCCCTTACTCTTTTTCTCATGAATAAAATTTTTAAAAAAACAATAAACTTGTTTCCATTAAAATGTAATTTTGACCGATGTAGTATCACTGCAGTCGAGCCGCAGTACAAGGTTTTCTAATTCTTGCTGCAGGTAGGAGGGACTGCGAGATCGCAGACTGCCAGATGTGTTGGGCTTTCGTCTCCTGTTTGAAGATGCGTTTGTGGGGTGTCGCCACCTAAGTTACAAGTTTGAACACGACCGTTGATGCATAGGAAGCCCTGCACGGGCTTGAAAGATACCGTGTTTTTGCTTCACAGTCTCTTCCTTGCCTGGTTCTCTGATGTCTTGCTGTCCATTTATGCTTGCTTATGGCATTGGCTATTTGGTTGTCTCTCTGCTTGGATCTGTCAAAGGGAGCCACCTTTCTCCACCATTGGTGGAACTTCCCCTTGGATCTGTAAGCTGAAAGAAACCCTTCTGCCTGTAAACTCTGTTGTGTTTGGATGTTGATCCCAACAATGTGAAGCTGACTACAACCTTTCCTGAACTCCAGTCACCTCTATTAAATAAACAGTATGCTTTCTTTTGCTTTTTTAATTCTTTAAATTTATTTGAGAGAGAGAGAGAGGCAGATAGAGAGAAAGACATAATGAGCATCCCAGGGCCTTTGGCCATTGCAAATGAACTCCAGACGCATGTGCCACCTTGTGCATCTTGGCTTACGTCGGTCCTAGGGAATTGAACCTGGTCCTTTGGCTTTGCAGGCAAGTGCTTTAACTAAGCCATCCCTCCAGCCCAACAGCATACTCTTCTTCTGATTGGTGAAGAATTAGGAGGCAGTATGTGCCCAGCTCTACTAGTAAAGAGATACTATCTTCTCACCAAGTGGAGGGAGGAGGCAGAAGCAATAATTGAACAATAATCTCATTAGGTGTAGTGGCCACCATGGCATGTATGAGAAAGCCTGGAACCCTGGTCACTAGGTACACCTAAGGCTCAAAATTGGGGTCTCTCCAAAATAGTTCATAATGTTGATTTTCAAAATTATAAAGCACGAGAAGTCTTGGGCTCATTTGCCAGGGTTCTGTAGAGGATCAGAACTGATAGGGGAACACAAGAGGGATCTTTTGGATTAGTTTATAGGATCCCAGCCAGCCCGTCCAACAGTAGCTGTCTGCAGGCTTGAGTGTCAAGGCACCAGGTAACTGCTCAGGCCACAAGCCTGGGTGCCTCAGCGCAGCACTGCAGGCCTGGACGGTTCTTGGAGAGTAGCTGGTCTTCAGTCCACTTGAAAGGCTGAGGAGCCTCGGTTCCAGTATCCACGAAGGACAGCTGGAATGGGACAGAGACAAACACGGGTTGTAGTAAGGGCAGCCAGGCAAAACTCTCTCAAAGGTTCTTCTATGTTGTCCACCAACAGAGGCACCACCCACTCTGGAGAACTCCCTCCTTCAGTTGACTCTTCCTGAAAATCTCATCAAGTTTGACAGCAGAACTTTACCGCCATATGAGCTACTGTAGTTTGGCGTACGTGCTACATCCATACACACATACTTAGGTACTGTGTACCAATAGCAGGGGGAAACAGAATACGTGTTAGGAAAGGAAGTAAGAGACCACAGCACTTACCTGAAGTCACACAGCTCGAAAACTCACGATGGGCCGACATCCTGACATCTGCTCTTGCTTATTCCTCTGGAACCGAGCGTGTGTTTATTTATTCCCTGCCCAATCTGAAAGCTCATCTTGATAACATCTCCTTGGAAACTTTCAAGCTCTTTCTCACATCTACTAAGAAATAATAACTCACACATCTTGTTGGAAACTTATAATGGGGATAAGAGACTTATGGTAAAAATATAACTGAGGGAGAGATTAAGAAAGTCATATTTTCTCTAGAGAGAGAAAGAACATGAAAATTTTGAGGCCTGGGAAAGCAATGCTAAGGAAAAGATTGGTTCCTTATAGCACCCTTTTGAGGACTCCTTATATAGCAAAGGAATTACAAAGGAGGTTTATAGAGAGAAATAAAAATAGTATATGCTATAAGTTGGAATATCAGGCAAGGGAGGTAGAATGACAAGTCAGAATAATGAGTAAATGTGGGGGAGGCTGTGTTGGGAAAGAAAGACAGAAAATTAGACTTAATGAAATTTAGGTGCCAATTCATAGAGTTAGGAAGCTTTTTAATGAAATTTTCCAGTAAACATTTTCAACTATTATTTAGAGCAGAGTGAGTCACTTGAAATTCTACCACCTCCAGGAAAAATTTTCCCTGCTCTTATATGCTTAAACAACTAACCTGACAATTTTCTGCTCTTCTTCACTAAACAATATGAAATGAAATAATCCCATCTTAATAAATATGGGCACACATTATCATCACAAAGCGTTGATTGGTGTTCTAGTTTCCTCAGGAAACATACCTGGATGACAGCTACTGGGGACTGAAAACTCATCAAAGCTGATAAGTCCCTGATCGTTGTCTTGAAGAGTTGGGTTATGGTTCTAGCGTCACCAGGACAGGTTAACACCCATGTGCTTCGGGGCCTGTTTCCTAGCTATCCGCCTACAAAAGAAGACCACCTTGTTCTGTCATCAGCTCACAGGGGTGTAGCAGATGCCTGAGGTATATGAACATGGGAACCATTACAGACATCTCAACCAGAAAATGTGCAGGATGACTAGCATCCAGGACTCTATTTGCCACACAGAACTAGAGACGCCAGGCTTAGAACCATGGCATGGGGCACTGCGCTGAGGGCAAAGAAAGAATGGCATGTCCAGTAGGCATGTCCAGTAGGCCATCAGTAGGACCACAGCATCAGCGGGGGCGGCACCCTTCCCTTTTCCCCTTCTTATATGCACAGGGTACTTAGCAAACCAGGAAAACTGAATGCGTGGCAAGGAATAGTTAAACCAGAGGGCTCATTGCTCTCAATAGTCAAGTCTAAAATGCAGGTCATCGTTTTCACATCTTCGCTTCTGGTCACATATAGATTACTCTGCAAAGATCACTGAGGCAGAAAACCAGCGGTGAATCAGACTCTTTCTGCCCCAGATTTGTCTCTGGCTACACATCTCCCCATGGATAACAGTAAAAGAAAACGTGGTGAGAGTTTTCTTGCGTGGCCCTTGCCAGTGGGACCATAACCTCTGGGTGAAAATGATGAAGAATCTAGTGGCTATTTTATTTTTGTATTTATTATTACATCAGTATTTTTTGGCTGTGCAGGGATAGACCCCAGGGCCTCACACACGCTATGCTCGTCAGCCGCTTCCACAGTTGTGAAATGTATTTTTGTCTGTTTGTAATGAAGTTTTATGTATATATATATATATAACTTTCTAGCATCCTGATTTTCTTTTCTTTTCTGCTGTCACACTATGAACTTGAGAGTTTCCTGCTCTTTAGAGAGCCACTCTTGGAGACTCAGTGACTTCTGAAGTTTTTTGCTTCCTCCTGGCAAATGAATAAAATTGTACAGGCTTTTGTATGTGTGAAATGAAGTAAAAAGTCCTTCCCCATTCTTATGGAAAGAAGTTAATTAACCTTTGCAGGCTGGTTCCTACAGTCTCTCTTTCACTTTTTCTGTCTCATTGCTGGCACAAAGCACCCAACCAAAATCGGGATGTGGGGGAAAGGGTATATTCTGGCTTACAGACTTGAGGGGAAGCTCCATGTTGGCAGAAGAAACGGCGACATGAGCAAAGGCTGGACGTCACCTCCTGACCAACATCTGGTCAACAGCAGCAGCAGAACAGTGTGCCAAACACTGGCAAAGGGAAGCTGACTATAAGACCCATAAGTCTGCCCATAACAACACACCTTCTCCCGGAGGTTCCAATTCCCAATTACCATCAGCTGGGAACTAAGCATTAAAAAAATACATGAGTTCAGGAGAAACACACAATTCAAACCATCACATTTCTCTGAGGAAGTATTGTCAGATTAGTTGGATGCAAAGATTGACGTTTTTGTGAATATTCTAGAAAAGTTTTTGCAAAGTGATTGTTAGGCCCATGGGACCTGCCGTACCCTCTCATGTGCCCTGAGATTATGGTATGAGTCAGCATGCTTGGCTTGGGAATTCTTATTACAGAATCAAAAGTAATAAACCCTTCTCTCTCCTCCAAAAACTATACAAATACTGACCTCTTAAAATAATACAAAACATAATATTCAGTTTTCTAAACTTTTATAAGTTGATACCACTTATTAAATATAAAAGATTTAACAAAATTTTTCTGACTCATATAACTTGAGCCTGCCATCCTTCTCCATAAATGTAATTGAGAAAAAAGGTTTTAACATTACTATGCTGGAAGCTCCATTCAGCTGGAGAAGACAAATCCAGTCATATGGTCTATTTTGTGTTTACGTGATGCTTTCATCATCCTTTAAGGAAGATGATATGATACTTGCTAGATATCTCAACCTTGGGAGTGACAGAGAATGTCACCTCTTGGCAGGAGAATGGAACTAAGAAATTTGGATATCACTTCACAAAAAGAACATTTTTAAATTATAAATGCAGTAGGTGAAATAAGGTAGAGCAGAATTGGACAGTTTGGTCTGCATTTAACTAAGCTTATAAACACATAAAATTTAATGAAGATTATAAAGGCCTTTACAGACCGAAGGGTAGAAACAAAAATCAGCCTTAGTATGATATTGTCCCATTGAGAAATAAATATCTGTAAGTCATTATATATTAGTCAATATTTGTTACAGCTACACAAATAACATGGGTCCAGGAAAACATGTAAGGTCGATAGTACTGATTGAGAAAATCATTAAGCTAATATAGGTGGACACCATTTCCTATAGGAGAGGGAAAATACATGCCTTCCAGGAGCACTCTGAGAACGGTGACATCTGATATCACAACATCATGGGTCCACATCTTGCATCCCGCTGCTAAACAAAGAGGAACCCACTTCCCACTCAGGTGGAAGTAAAAGCTAAGGGCCTTTTCATCTCCTTGTCATAGGGTGAACACGCCCATGAGTACTTTCTATAGGCTGCCACCTCCTGGAAGAAATGGCTTCATCCCCCACAGTTGCGATGCTTTTGTCTAAATAGATGTTATGAAGTCTCTCAGGATGGTAACCTCTGGAGAAACTGGCGCTTACCTACCATGAAGAGACAAGTGACACTGAGAAATTTGGGTACCATTTCACAAAAATAAACATTCTTTTTTTTTTTAGATTAGTCTGTATAACATGTTTTTTTTTTAAAGGTCTGTTTTCTTTTCTTTTCTTTTCTTTTTTTTTTTTTTTTTTTGTTTTGTTTTGTTTTGTTTTGTTTGCGAGGTAGGGTCTCACTCTAGCCCAGGCTGACCCGGAATTCACTATGGAGTCTCAGGGTGGCCTTGAACTCACGGCGATCCTCCTACCTCTGCCTCCCGAGTGCTGTGATTAAAGGCGTGCACCCCCATGCCTGGCCTAAAAGGTCTGTTTTTCAAACTTGTTGGACCCTTCATTTTGAAATCTTACTACCCTAAATTCTTTGCAGGTAAATGCTGCCTTTTATTCTTTCTATATGCTGCAATTTCCGAGGCACCTTTTATGCCCAGTACACACAAATCTGCAGGAAATGGTACCTGCAGCTATGTTTGGAGTTTAGCTCACTTTAAATAAAAACGATTATTTCTGTTCTAGCATTGTTAACAAAAGACCTGAAATCCACACTAATCCAGTCAATTGTCCTCTGTATTTGTCATCTGAAAGAAGGATTGAAGTGTCCTGGGCATTGCAAGACTCAAGATTACTTCATTCTTGCTGCCAACACCGGCCTAGTCTATGCTCTTTCATTGGATGACAAGCAGTCAGCGATGTGGTAATAAGAACTTCATTTCCTCCCTCTCTCTCTCTCTCCCTTTCATTCTCATTTTTCTTTTTTCCCCCTGTGGTGTTGCTGAGTGTCAAACACAGGGGCTCACATATGCTAGGCAAGTACATTAGCACTGAGCTACAATCTCAACCCAAGAGCCCAATTTCTTATCAAGCTGGATCCTATGTTACTAAGGCAACTTCTCCCCCATTTTTCCCCCCTCAGTGGTTTTGTTCTGAACCCCTGTTGGTCTTCCCTTTTGTTGGGCAGTCTCCTTCTGTTTATTGGCACAGTCCTCCAAGTGGACTGATTCACTCGTTGAGATCCTGAGTTTTAGGTTCCCTCACAAACAGCCACCTGGATGCCTGCTTGTGTCGGGATGTGACAATCTTTGGATTCTGAAGAAATCGGTCTTAGAGCTTACATCACCTCAGGCCAGGTGCCTTAAAGAACAGACTCAGAGCCAGGTGTGGTGGCGCACGCCTTTAATCCCAGCACTCGGGAGGCAGAGGTAGGAGGATCGCCGTGAGTTCGAGGCCACCCTGAGAATCCTTAGTGAATTCCGGGTCAGCCTGGGCTACAGTAAGACCCTACCTCAAACAAACAAACAAACAAACAAAGGAACAGACTAAGGACCTGGAGAGATGACTAAGCAGTTAAGCACTTGCCTGTGAAGCCTGAGGACCCCAGTTCAAGGCTTGATTCCCCAGGACCCATGTTAGCCAGATGCACAAGGAAGCGCATATATCTGGAGTTCATTTACAGTGGCTGGAGGCCCTGACATGCCCATTCTCTCTCTATATATATGCCTCTTTCTCTCTGTGTCTGTCACTCTCAAATAAATAAAGAAAAATATTTTTAAAAAAGAACAGACTCAGTTTCAAGTTTCATACAATTGAATTTCATTCACTTGCCATTTGATGGCAGTTACAGAAGCTTACACCATACCACAGGGCAGACAGAGGGTGACTGAGCAGGGAAAAATACTGTTTTAGGTAAGCGCAGGCCACACATTCTCAAGGTGATTCTGCTAAGATCAGTCCCAAAGATGGATATTCGATAGATGATGTATTGATCTAGTGCAGGAGGAAGTGGATAGATATGGCATTTAACTGGTTAACAGTATGCAGAAAATATAGGGAACCAATAAAACGGGAGTGGGAAGGCCCAGTGAGTAATTCAAGTAATTTAGGGGAAACTGAAGTTCTGGGAGGTGACCAAGCTCAATGCTGAACAGTGTATGAACACGTTTGTAAACGTGGTGCATGCTGCGGGATTCATGGAAGGCTGATCAACAGAAGTGGCTACCTGCCTTCTCGGTTATAGACATGTCAAAAGGTCACTGAACATCAAGGTCATCCTTTACTTAAAACCCCATTGAAGTTGCCCTTTGATGACCTTCACAGCATTCCAGCTAGATGGATTGATCGGAGGAGAAAAGTCACTCAGCAGGTCATGGGACATGTCTATGGGAACTCATATCCAGTCATCCAAGAGTTTTGCTCCGCTTGAGTGATTTGTTGTTCTGACTATAATTAAAACTCCAGGTGTAGCCCCACTGAACTAGGAATCTAGTGATCATAAATGACAGACGGCATTCTAGCAGAGTCAGGGAGCAAAGTGCTCTAAGGGGAAAATGAACTATATGCGGTTTTGTCCTTCCACCAGGTGCCTCCGCGGTTTTTCCACCCCAGCCCGGCCTGGCCTCCTGCTGTCTAGGCAGACTCTACGTAGTACAGATGCTAAAACCAGTCCTCTCCATCGTGAGTAACACACCAGGCCCTAGGACGAATCGTCCTGTCCATTGAGAAATGGCTTTTTTAAGATAGTTGATCATGCTCATACATATAAAAGAACCTGGGGGGCTGGAGAGATGGCTCACCAGCTACAGGCACTGACCTGCAAAGCCCAAGGACCTGGGTTCGATTCCCCAGCATCACACAAAGCCACTGGAGTTTGTTTGCAGCAGCTAGAAGCCCTGGTTCGCCCATTCTTTCTTTCTCTCTCTTTCCCCAAATAAGTAAAAAATTTAAAAGTTTTTTAAAAAAGAAACTGTATTTCATCAAATAAGATATGTAAATCAAGGAAGAATAACTGATAGAAAGTTTCCTCTGCTGGGGATTAGGAACAATATCACTGAGGAAACAACACTTATACCACAAAAAGTACGCAGATAGCTGGAGGGTAGGAAATAAGCCATCCATGAACTCGGAGATTTGGGTGTTCTTTTAATCACCCAAATAGCAATAGGCTTTTTTTAAAAAAAGAAAGGTTTTCAATTTACATCACAGGAAGAAAAGAGCTAAGAGTGCATATTAGAGAAAGTGAAAGGCAACCACTTCTAATTTCAGTTTCTATTTTCTGTAAATTAAATGTGGTTTTGGTAAACAACTTTTCAGTGTCTTTGAAAAAGAATTTAGAACCTTAGTGTTTTAGCAATTTTTTGTTTTGTTTTGTTTTTTCAAGGTAGAGTCTCACTAGCTCAGGCTGACCTGGAATTAACTATGTGGTTTCAAGGTGGCCTCGAACTCACTGAGATCCTCCTACCTCTGCCTCCCGAGTGCTGGGATTAAAGGTGTGCACTACCACACCTGGCTGTTTTAGCTGTTTTATCAATGAGTTCAGTTCCATTGGGGAGGGGGATGGATTAGTGGCTCATAAGTAGGAATCAATATTTCACTGGAAAATAGCTAAAAAAAAAAAAAAAATCCCAATTGTCAAAGTAAAGGAGAAGTTAAAGCCATGGTAATGACCTCACAGATAAAGTGTGGCAGAGGTATCAAGTAAGGAAATGACGCAGCACATTCAGCCACATAAAACAGTGTCTTGAACTCATCTTTATGATGGTTACGCTCCCTTCTGCTGCCCAAGGAAAGTAGGTGCATAAACAAAACCCACAAGGGGCTTCAGTAACGTATGGTCAGAGGCTTTCTGTGAAATATATCTGCTTTCTTTCCATAGCATCTTACAAATCACTTCTGACGTTGGATTTTTTTTTTTTTTTTTTTTTTTTTTTTGCAAATAGTGTGATTCAAATGAAGAGTGCTAAACTCAGCCAGAAATTTCAGTCCAAGTTTGGGATTCATCCGCTAATGATTTGGGACACATGGCTTAATCTCTCTGTATTAGGCACTTCCTTTGGAAAGTGTGACTGTGATGTCCTTAAGGGGTCTGCATTGAAGATCTATGCCTGGTCAGATGAACAAAGGTAACATTGTCAAAAGGGGTCTAACAGTGACTAGACTGGCAAATAACCTAAGTGAGTTTCACAACAGCCAGGACTACACAGGCTCTGTCTCCAAGAAAACAAATAAACCAAAACTACAATGAAAAGCAGGGGACAGAGCTCAGGTGGGTTAGCATGTGCAAAGCCCTGGGTTCCATACTTAGCACTGTAAAGCAAAATACAAATAAAGACAGCCAAAAATTCCCAATGATGAAAAAGGAAAGTATAACTTGAGGTGTGAGACATGGGCTTTTTAATTTCTCAGTTGGAGTGAAGGGTGCTTACTATCCTTTGTGAACAACAAAAGAATGTAAGAACCAAAGGAAGGGTAGGCCTCCTTCCAACATGCTCCTCCAGACACAAAAATGGCCATGACCTCACAGTGCCTGACACACCTACACAAGACCATCAAAATAGGAGGAAAAGATCATGACATCAAAATAAAAGAGACTGACAGAGGAGGAGGGGATATGATGGAGAGTGGAGTTTCCAAGGGGAAAGTGGGTGGAGGGAGGGCATTGCCATGGGATATTGTTTACAATTATTGAAGTTGTCAATTAAAATAATAATAAGAAGAAGAAGAAGAATAACAACAACAACAAAGGGACAGAGGCCCATTAGGTAAGTTTCAAACCAATAAATTCTAAAATCGGATTGCTATTTCTGGCCAAACACTGTTAAGAATCAAATTGAAATAAAAGCAGCAAATCAAGCCATACGGCACTGTGCACTGCAGTGCGCAGAGCTTCCAGAAATCAAACAGAAAACAAAGAAAATGGATTTCTGGAGAAGGGGTGGTGTGGGGACAAGCAAGCCGGCCGTGAAAGGAGAAGACGGCAGCTAGACGGCGGTGCGTGTCTGTTGGGGAAAGTCTTGCCTCGGCTTGGCCTTGGAAAGTCAGGGAGAATGCACTAGTGTCTAGGGGGCTGAGAAGGTGGCTCAGTAGTTAAAGGCTCCAGCTTGCCGAGCCTGCCAGACCCGGGTTCCATTCTCAAATCACCCATCAAAGCCAGATGCAGAAACAGGGCCCAAGGGTCTGGTGCTTTCACACCTGCCCGCCACCTACTCACGCCCCACACATACAAATAAGTAAACAAAACTCTAAGATAGGCTATATAAATCAACAATGGGAAATTATCAAAGAAACAGGGTTGAAAGGTTCACTGAGAGGAAGGTCCCCAACGGAATGGGGGCAGAGACAAGGAAAAAGAGGGTACCAGCACATGATGTATATATATGAAATTTGTTGCTAATTATAATAAAAGAGGGGCCGGAGAGATAGCTTAGCGGTTAAGCGCTTGCCTGTGGAGCCTAAGGACCCTGTTTGAGGCTCGATTCCCCAGGACCCACATTAGCCAGATGCACAAGCGGGCGCATGCGTCTGGAGTTCGTTTGCAGAGGCTAGAGGCCCTGGAGCGCCCATTCTCTCTCTCCCTCTCTCTATCTGCCTCTTTCTGTCCCTCTCTGTCTCTCTCAAATAAATAAACAAAAAATAACAAAAAAATTAAAATAATAATAATAATAAAATAAATAAAAAGGTTCTGTAAAATGGACCATAAAGCTTAGGTAAAAGTAATGGCAACAGAACCCAAGACAAGTGGAAATAGTAGAATGACCAAAGAGAGTACAGAGGAAAGTTATTATTATTTACTATTATTCAATATTATTTATTATATTAGTATTATAAATATGTATATTATTTAATATTATACTCTTGGTATTTAATATTGTTATGATTTATCATGATTACATGATGTTTCCAGTGTGACAAGGCATTTCCATTTACCTCCTGAAAGGGTGGTGCTTTCTTCTAAGAGCAGAACAATGAGGATTCCTAAGGGGCAGACACAGAGTAATAACTGGCATAACCTGAGGATGATTTCTGTGGAAATCGTAGTCAGGGAACAGACACCTCGAGATGGCTCTGGCTACAAAGCATCGACTTGGGCCCACACACAGTCTGACAGCAGGCTGGAAGCCCAGGTTCTCTGCCGGCATCAGATGTCTGTCTCCCTCCAGTCATGTGTTTAGTTCTGCACACAGGCATGATCACTCAAGGACCTACCTCAGCCCACTGCAACGCTGAAGACAGGGAGGTGAGCCATTGTCCTAACCCTGTGATTACCTTGAATTCTAGGAACAAAATCATGCAGGCCAGACGCCTACCCATCCTCCATGAGAATACTTCTCCATGAAGGGGCCCAGGACCACAGGTCAGAAGTGATACCTGGTAGGTACCATATCCACCCGCCATGGTGTACTTATCCATGAAGGGGGGGGGGTGGAATCACAATTTAGAATTAATACCTTGTAGATACCATATGCATCCCTCACCCCCAGTGATGGTAGCTACAAAGACTTCTTCTGACCACCTTGCAGATCCAGAGATGAGACACTGATGAACCAAACCAGGACTGCTTCATTATGCACAGTCTCTTGACTTCTGAAGCAGTCCTTCCTCTGCTAAACCTAAAGCTGGTGTCAGTAATCCAAAGAGGGCCTGAGGACCCTTTATCTGTCCCTTTTCCAATCTGACCCTAAGGAATAAATCTCCAGACATATGTGCCACCTTGTGCATCTGGATTTATGTGGGTACTGGGGAATCAAACCCAGGTTTGTTGGCTTTGTAGGCAAGCACCTTAACTGCTAAGGCTTCTCTTCAGCCCCTGAATAAATCTTCTCTGTGCATTTCATGATTATTTGACTCTTTAATTGACATACTGGGACAGAAAGCCAAACCTAGTTCTTGGGGTATAGGAGACTGACCTTTCCCCCTAAATCTTGGGTTAAGGGTTAGAGAAATAGCTTAGCATGTTAAGGCACTTGCTTGCCAATCCAAAGAACCCATGTTCAATTCCCCAGTATCCACTTAAGACAGATGCACAGGGTGACACATGAGTCTGGAGCTCGTTTGCAGTGGCTAGAGGCCCTGGCTCACCCATTCTCTCTATCTGCCTGCCTCTCTGTCTCTGACTGTCTCTTTCTCTCTCTCAAACAAATAACTAAATAAAATATAAAACAAATCCTTGAGGTACTCTCGAACCAAACCCCCACAAGCGCCTTTAACTACTTAGCCCCTTAAATTGAACTTTCTAATAGCATAATTTTGCCTTTCATATTTGGAACAGCATCAAAAACTTCACTTAAGGGCTGGAGAGATGGCTTAGCGGTTAAGCACTTGTCTGTGAAGCCTAAGGACCCCAGTTCAAGGCTGGATTCCCCAGGACCCACATTAGCCAGATGCACAGGGGGGCACATGCATCTGGAGTTCAGTTGCAGTGACTGAGGCCCTGGTGTGCCAATTTTCTCTCCCTCTCCCTCTCTCATTTTCTCCCCCCCCCAACCTTTTTAAAATAAAATTAAAAAAATAGAAGATAATAAAAAGAAAAAAATCACATAAAAATCTCACTGCCCTTGCTATGGAATTTTTCAAACATTTACAAACGGGGAGAGAGAGAGAATAAAGACTACCAGTGTCTCCCTCACCCACATTTATAATTTCCAATAGTCTGACACTCTTATTAACTGTTGTCTTTGCCCACTTCAATGCACAGTTTTGCCAAAGTGTTACAGGAATATGTAAAATCAAATTCCATTTGTCATAATATTTTTCCAGAAAAATATTTCAGTATGTATCTCTCACAGGAGCTGAGGGGGTGTAGGTCAAAAGAAGAATGCTTAATGTATTCAAGGCCCTAGATTTGAGCCTCAGTATGGAAAAAAAAAAATCATAATGCTATAATCATCCCTTGCAGTTAAAAATTATACTTTAATATGATTTTTCTGGTGAACTTTGAAATGTTTTCTTTTTTCCCAAATGAGGCACCAAAGAAGGATTTGCTCACAAATTAATAATATTTTAAGTCTGTAGTTGTTTCTTCTTCTGCCTATTTCTTAAAATTTGTTTTTATTAGTTATGGACATACTTAGTATGTAAACAATGTGTATTGGTACCACTCTTTCCTTCAGACCTGCCCCTTCTCCAGAGGGCCCCTCCTCGTTGGGGATGCAGGTCAGGCCCATGGCAATTGTGGGTCAGGCACTATGGGCGCAGTCGTCAGTTATGGGGGAGAGGCAATGTCTCTGTGCTTAATGTCCCAACTTGTGGCTCTAACAATCTTCCCGCCCCCTCTTCCACGAAATTCCCTGAGCCATGTTGGCTGCATTTTAAGTCTCCTTCAGTCATGGGCTCTTAGGAGCCTCTGGATCTCTGCTTTGCTGCGTGTGTGTTGAGTGTTCTCAGGGTCTGTCTCCTTCACTCTGGTGCTGTGGGTGAAGAATTATGTCTGTTCTCCAGAAGGATTTCCCAGTTTGTGGATTTTGCTGGTTGCTTTCTTGTCCTGTCACTTGACTTATTTGGTTTTCTCATTCTTTTTATTTTCTGAAAATTGGTAGTTAGATCCAAGATCTAGATCTTGGAATGCAGACTGATACTACGCATATCATTTTTATAAAAACGAGATATATTAATATATGATACATCCTCGATCTTGCATGACATACAAAAGAAAGACAACATTTGGGAGGAAACCACCAACCCTTTCTAACTTTGAAAGTTCTAGAGAATAATAAATGATGAAAATAAATGGTGAAAAGCCTGAAGGGGAAAAAAAAATGCAAAGATGTTAAAATCGTCAACTCTCGACATTACAGAATGCAATTGGGTAATCAAAGAAAGAGAGGGAAACGTCAGTGTGAAAGTCAATAATGAGGCAGGTGCGTGGGAACCGGGGACTGAGGGACATCACATTAGACCAGCCGTGGTCACAGCCCTGGGCGGCTGGGCCTCCGGGCCTTTCTTCCCACTGCTCACCATTTCACAGCTCTTCGGTTTTCTCAAGTGTTTTTCCTCCATTTCTCACACATCCAACTCCTTATTCAGTGAATAAATTTGAATTAATGATAGAACTATAGAGGGAATGCCTGCTGTTTCTTTGAGCTATAAGGATGTTAAACATTGTGGCTAACTGTTCTTTTTCTTGAGATTCTTTTTTTCAGTGATATCTGAAAAGTAGCTTACCAAAAAAAAAAAAAAATTCTTTTTTTCTCCCCTGAAGATAAATGGACTTAAATATGCATTAGTGTTTGGGCTCTCAAACTTGTCTTCCAATCTCAGTTAAAGTGGGGAGGAGAAGCTCGGACTTAAAAATGTTCCTTTCTTTGAGGAGCAGGACGAGGTTTCAGGTGTTGGAGTGGCTCTAAAGACAGGCTCTTCTGTCCTCGGCCCCAACGCAAGCTAGGAGACCCACCATCAAGTCTCCCTGTTGAGCGTCATCATGTCCCATGTATCACTGTGTTTGTCTTTCCCCCAAGGGCTGCCCTCGTTTTCACTGGTTTTCTTCCCACTGGACATCTTGGTCTTTATTGCTGGGTCACATTTTGGGGCAGTCTCCTTCATTTGCGTGTCACCACCTAGCAGCTGAGGGCTACAATGCCAGTGGATACAGTATTGTTGGAGCCTTTGAGAATTACCTAGGACTCACTTGGGAAAGATTTTTTTTAATATTCCTATTTAAAAAAAAAAAAGGAGCAAAAATTAGCATCCTAATCCTCTCACTGTAGCCTTACTGTGAGAAATCCTGAGTTAGGTGGAAGAGGCATTGGACAAGGAGATGCCAAGGGAATCTTTTCTTAATCTAGTAGTTTTGCTGGTTTTTTTTTTTTTTTTTTTTTTGAGGTAGGGCCTCACTCTAGCCCAGGCTGACCTGGAATTCACTATGCAGTCTCAGGCCAGCCCTGAACTCATGGTGATCCTCCTACCTCTGCCTCCCTAGTGCTGGGATTCAAGGTGTGCGCCACCACGCCCGGCTTTATCCAATGCCTTTTTCACGGTGGTTTGGCAGGCTTCCTTTTTCCTTGCTGTTTCCATTTTTACCCTGAAGTCAAAAGATTCCGAGCTAAGATCACACACAGCCCTTCTGCCTGAAGCTGGTAGAGGTCAGAACGCCTCCCAGGAGTAGGTGTGAGGCGCATCATCTTGGCCGCTGACCCCTGAGTGTCAGTTCAAGGGCTTTGGTGGAAAACAATAGAAACCGGCTGTGGTTAAATTAAATAAAGACATTTGAATGTCTTTTGTAGTGCACACAATAAAAACCAAGGTAACCAGGCGACAGGACAGACTAGGGTGAAAACAGCTTTGGGCATCTCAGTCAGGAACTCAGAGACAGTCTCACTTCCAAAAACTCTGTAAAAACGTGACTCCGGTTTCAGACAAAGGCAAGAAGGGGGGATGAAAAGGGAAGAGAGGAGAGGAGAAAGAGAGAGAGAGTCACGGTTTCCTTGCTCACCGCTGGTTCCAAACTTGCTATGTCATTGAGGAAGACCTTGAACCTCTGACCCTCAAGGCACTTTCTGCAGTGAAACCTGTCTATGCAGGGAAAGGCAAGTCCATATTCTGGATGTCACTTTCCTAGGCCTCATGCCCCTCCTTCTGTGGGCAAAGAAGATGACAATGTCTCAGCTCAACCATCTTTCATCCCATAGAATGTGAGGGAATATTTTATATTATTTAAAAAAAATTAAACCAAATCATGAGAAAATGCATCTGATAGAATGACTAAGCTCTATAATTTAGACTCATCTGGAGAAAAAGAAAAAAAGATTGTTGGGTGTCGGGCATGGTGGCGCACACCTTTAATCCCAGCACTCACTCGGGAGGCAGAGATAGGAGGTTGCCATGAGTTCAAGGCCACCCTGAGACTCCATAGTGAATTCCAGGTCAGCCTGGACTAGGTAGAGTGAGACCCTACCTCGAAAAAAACAATAAAAGAAGGTTGTTGGGAAGGGATTTTCTTAGCAGATAAAAACACACCACAAAGCTACAGTGCACAAAACCAAATACATACTAGAGAAGATGAGGGAGCCCTCCATCTCTCAAGTGTGCCTCTGAGCCAACAGCACAGCCTGTGTTCTGCTGGAAAGATAACAGAATCCTGGTTCCTGCCGGTACCCACCAAGGAGACTCAAGGCTTGGGAGGGAAACGAAGCCGCCAACTACTAGACTTTATTCCTTCTTAGCCACATTGCCATGGACCTGAAGAAGCAATCTTCATTATTGAAAGGAGTTTTAAAAATTCATGTGTTTTTTAACTCTATTTTTATTTATTTATTTGAGAAAGAGAAAAAGAAAGAGGCAGAGAGAGGGAGAGAGAGAATGGGCACACTAGGGCCTCCAGCCACTGCAAATGAACTCCACACACGTGCACCCCCTTGTGCATCAAGCTTAATGGGTCCTGGAGAGTTGAACTGGGTTCCTTTGGCTTTGCTGGCAAACACCTTAACCACTAAGCAATCTCTCCAGACCATATGTCTTTAACTGATGAATAAAATTGGATGCTGTATATGACATGTTGTATTGTAATGTGCAAATGGTGTGGAATGTATGTACATACATCCACTCACATACTTAGTTGTGGTGTTAAGAACACTTAAAATGCACTTGTCAGTAATTTTCAAGAAAGAGTTTTTTAATGTTTGGAAACTAAAAGCTCTGGATGAGGTCATGAAGCCTTGAATATTTATCTATTTTGTTATGATGCTCAGATAATTTTTATTTTTTATGGTTTTCCCTTGTACAATTCTGGATTTCCTTCTCACAGGAACAAGAGTCATGAACACCACAGAGGGATTGTACACACCCAATAACATTTTACATCAATTCTAATAAAAAAAAAGTTACACATGTTATTTTATTAGTTATACTTATAAGATCTACAAGGCCCTTCCGAACATCTATAAAGACATCCGGCATGCCAACCATACAGTAACAAGGAACAAAATGCACACACAATGGTTGTAACACAAAAGCATCTACACATGGCCAGCCCCTCCTCGCATTCTCACGTCTTCTGTGTCATTCCCTCCAGCGCCCCGAGCAAACGTGGCTTAGTGTCACTTAGGGGTCTTTTTGTACGAGGGCACAGCCTCATTTCTTCCAGTCACTTTCAGAGATATTTCTATGACAAAACAATGGACGTTTAGAAGACAAGTGATTTTTGACGCAACTGTCACAAATGAGCAACCCGACCATCTCCCACGTGAGTGTACGCAGTCCTTCACAAACAGCCTGAGAACCTTCCGTGCGTGGTTCCAACTGGCCACACCTGGCATGTCTCACTGCTGCGTGACCACTAACAGCCCGCTCACGAGAACTGTCCAGACCTTCCTTCCTGGCTGATGGAGGAGGCAGGGTCTCCTCCAACTGCAGTGGATCGGCCTTGTGGCTCAGTGTCCCCCCGCAGTGATGATTTTGTTGGCTCTAGAAGCCCCAAGGGATGCTCGGGACATTCAGCGGTCTCGCTCCTCTCCATGCCTCAGCCACCACCCACCATGTGCAGTCACCACGTCCTCAAGGGACTGGCTGGGGCTCAGCCGAGGCCTGGCAGGGAGACCTGGTGATCTGCATGTCCAACTCACAAAAGCCATTCTCACCCTCAAGGCCTGGCCTGGGCCAGAGAGCAGCTGCAGGGGCGTTCTTGGGTCTTCCGGGCAGTCCCAGAACCAGAGCTGGCTGGCAGAAAATTTACAGCTCATCCACAGGTGCCAGGCTGATGGGCACTGAAAGCTCCTGGCCTTTAGGTGGTATTGCCTTCCTCACTGTCTATCAGAATTCTGCTTTAATTTTTTATATTTTAACATGAAACTCTTTGATACAAAACTGACCTTTAAAAGACTTTGAAATGTTGGGTTTCATTACTTTTAAAAAACTGTACAAAGAGCACATGATGCATGAATTTAAAAAAGGGGGAGAGATATAAGGGGATTAAAAAAGAAATACAAAAAAGAAAATCAGAGACATGAAACAAAACAATTCCATTCTGCCAATGGAAATGAAATGGCTTTTTAACTTACTACAAAGTGTCATTTTAATAGATTAAGAAGTCTTTTGATTCAGACACAATATACGACTTTGATTGGTTCATTAAGCAGTCAGGCCATCGCCAAGAACAGAGGAAGGGTCACTGCATGACCCAACGGACCCAGGCAGTGATGGAAACGGGGTGGAGAGCAGACAACGTCCCTGAGGTATCACCATGAGTGGACCAATTTGCTGATCCACTGGCAGCAGGGAGTGGATGTCTCCATTTCGACTGCCAACCAGAGACCTTACCTCCGTCCTTCTTCCTTGGATGGCTCACTGTGAGTGAGGAAGCTCACATTTGTAAATCAGAGCTCATGGCTCTAAAAACAGTTCCTCACTGGCTTCTCTGTATCCTAGTTCAGACTCTGGCAGAAATCAGAAAGCCCCAGGAAGGAAGGCTCCTTTCTCTGATGCATCACTGCTTTGTTGCAATGAGGTGAGAATAGTTTACCAATGGATATGGTGAAGTCAGTCTGAGAGGTGTCATTACAGACAAATCAGAGATCAGCAATGACAGGACATTATGGTTTTTTGTAGCTGTTATAGGACCTTGAAAATAGTTTCCTGTTTCTGTAGTCTCAGACTGACAGCAAGACTGCTTTCTCCTTTCTGGAAGGTTCAGGAGCGACCAAGGCCAGGGAAACCACTCTGAGGCAAAGAGGAAAGCTTTTATTCAGGAAAGGCATGAGCTGCCAGGGCTGGCTCACAGAGAGGAGCCCAGCCCACCTGAGTTTTCAGGTAGAGGGCTTTTTAGGGCTTCTTCAGTTGGGGAAGGCAAGGAAGGGAAAAGAACTCCTTGGTTGAGTTGAATAAAAAAAGGTTCCTTTAAGAGAGATCTAAGATAGCCAGGGTGTGAGACAAGAACAGTGACCAGGTGACTTATGTGATAAGGGACAGGAAACCATGGCCTGGGCGCATTGTTAGGCAAGGAAGGGATAACGGCTGAGCCGTTTCTTGAGGAATGTGGATAATACACTTCCTTATACCTCTGTCACCATTTTGCTGACCTTGGTGACTCCATCTTGGGAGCCCATTCTGACCTAACATTCTCTTTCTTTCCTTTTTTCTTCCCTCTCTCCCTCCCTCCCTCCCTTCCTTCCTTCTCTTCCTTTCTTTCTTTCTTCCTTCCTTTCTTTCTTTCTTCTTCTTTCTTTCAGCTTCTGATATTATTTTTACTTTTCCCATCAGTAGAACCAACTCAAGCAATACCACGCTAATTAGAACTTTAAGAACATAGCTGTATCCATTTGTAAGCCACTTTCTCTTTGATAATCTAGCAGAACATGTGATTTTATGTAGTTGTTCAGAATCACCATGAAGACTTAGATTAATGCCTAAGTAACAGTAAAGTGAAGGGACAATGGGAGGCATCTGTGAATAGGCGATCAGCCTGTCTGAGTCGCAACAAGGCAGCGAGTGGGAGTGGAGAAAAACTGAACATTTAATAATCATGTAATTTTGCAGGTTACCTTCTCTTTATAGCTCATCAGACCGGACTGAAATTTCAGCCACCACTTTCTTAATGCCTCCTTTAGTATCTTACCATCTCTCCGCCTTAAGAACCTCTGGAAGTAGGGCATTTATCCTGAGAGGGTCAAGAGAAGCTCTTCTCGGCCTTGTGTGAATCTCCCCTTCCCTAGCTGTCCAGCCTAGTCTCTCACCCCCCCCCCCACACACACACACCCCTTTCTGGCTCCTTCCTGCCACCTTCTCCAGGCTGCGTTCCCATCCCCTTGCTCCCATGGGGAAAGAGTGATGGGGAAATAAATACAAAGGACGCACAAGGGAGCTCCCGCTGGGCAGGGAAGAAATGGCAGGACTGGCGAGGAGCAGTTTTATGGGGTTGCTGGAGCTGGAAGGAGAACACGTGGAATTGGCGGATGGGAATGTTTACATAACCACCCAAGACAACGCAAAATCCTAGGTGAGGAAAAAGCCTTTGCCCAAGAGAAGGGTGTATACGGGGTAAGCCAAACTAAGTGAAACCGGGCGCCGGGAATCAAGCTACAGCAGAGCAGGCTTGTTTTAATCATCTTTTTAGGCACTAAAGGAAAGAAGGGAGAACGCATGAGAACTAGCTTCTGGTTAGGGCAGGATCTTTGCAACACTGGCATTTGGAAAGCGCAGCTGAGCCCAAGGCCTGGGCGTCAGGTGATCCTGAGCTATGATCTATGGAGAAGAAAACAGGAAGAAAAGGACACAGCAGGGGAAACAGTAGCAATGTTGCTGTCTTTAGAAATAACATTTTGCTACTTTGTATTTTTGGAGAGGTCTGGGGAGGTGGCCCAGCAATTAACAGATGGTTCCTTGCGAGGCTTGTAAACCCAGGTTCAGTTCCCCAGACATCCACATAAAGCCAAATAGGTGTTCAGACATTCATTTGCTGTAGCCAGAAACCTTAGCATGCCTCCCACCAATAAATCAATAATAATTTAAAACATATTTGTGCAGGTCTTGTTGGTTTGGTGAAAATAAAAAAAAAATCATGAGAGTTGAGTTAAATTAGTGATTAAACACATATAGTCACATGAACTCTCACTGTGATGTGTTACCAACCTTTGTGATTTCATTAGCATCATGGAGGAAACACATTTCTTATTGTGAAATAAACATTTTGAACATTTTTTTTCTACTGGAGGGAGGGACAAGAAAAGGAGAGGATACGGAGAAATGTTCTCAAAATGATGAGGAAGCATTTGTCTAGACATCTTATGCAAAGGGACTTAGGGAATTTGCCTTTTTGAAGTTGAACAAACACCAAACACCGTTAGAGAAAAAATGTTGCTAGCTAAATTGTGTGTGTGTGTGTGTGTGTGTGTGTGTGTGTGTGTTGGTAGATAGCATATAATGAAGCTAAAAGGTTCTGGTTTCATTTTACAATCTATAAGGGATTTTTCTTTAACCTTCAAGGAATGAAATAAAATGAATAAAATAAATAAAATAAAGTATAGAGAAGTATGCTAAGATTTATAAAACGAAAGTATTTTTACACGCTGAATTCGTCATGCCATGAAGCAATAAGAAAAAAAATGTTATTAAACCTTCCCATCATAGATGGATATCTTAGTTATGCTGCTTATGGCTGTAACCAAATACCTGGCAAGAAGCCACGTAAGGAACGCAGGGCACACCTGGGCTGACAGGGTCCGCCTTGCAGGAAAGGTGTGGAGCCAGGGATAGGACATCACCAGTCACGCTGCACTCAGCCAGGCAGCGCCATCTCAAGGCCTGTCCCGAGTGACCCGCTTCCTGCGGCAAGGCTGCACCCCTAAAGCACCCAAACTTGTTAAAACAGCGCAGCCAGCTGGGGCCAGTGGGGAGCGCTTCACGCCCAGATGCCAGGAAGAAAACCCAACGTTCTAGAAGTCAGTCACAGATTAAAACCCAATTCTGTGATATTTAAAGATGACATAAAGAACGGAGTACGACGTCCCATATGGGGGTACGCACCTATGACCCCACGTGATGTTTAAAAAGTGACCTAGCCCGGCGTGGTGGCGCATGCCTTTAATCCCAGAACACTTGGGAGGCAGAGGTAGGAGGATCGCTGTGAGTTCGAGGCCACCCTGAGGCTACATAGTGAATTCCAGGTCAGCCTGAGCTAGAGTGAGACCTTGCCTCGAAAAAAAAGAGAGAATAACCTAAAGAATTGGGTATGACATCACACACGGGGAGACACACCTGTGACCCCAGCCCTGCAGAGGCTGAGGCCAGAGAACTGAGACTTCAAGTCCGGTCTGGGCTATGTATAAAATAGGGCTTTTTCAAACTAAACAACCACCACAAAACCCACCAGAAAGAAAATACAAAACCAAAGAATTACATATGAGATGAAGCACAGGAGATTGGTGGCACTCAATTATATTTAAGTCATAAAAATGGAAATTTCATATCATTCAAATTCATATATAATTTATAAACATTTAGAACTGAGAGTACACCCCAATTTGCCTCTAAGAAGGAATATAATATCTTTCATTGATTATAACCATCCATCAAAGATATAAAAATAACATTATATAGCTTGACTAATTTCATAAATGTTGAGAGAAGACAGAAGAGGAACTTATTACAGTAATTGAATGTTACACAATTCTTCCTGATAGCTTTAAACACATTTTTCTTTGCTTATTATCATTTTTTCTGTTTTCCAGGGATTGCTTAGGTATTCATAAAAAGGATTGACAACCTTCCTGATTTGATATCAGGTGATCCACACCCATCTTCCTGGTAATAGCTGGTTAACTAACCCACACTCTCCTGTACGCTAGGTGTTACAGTCAGGTTCACATTGCTGGCAGAAATCACCAGACCAAGAGCAGCTTGTGGAGAAAAAAAAAAAAAAGATTTATTTTGGCTTACAGGCTTGATGGGGAAGCTCCATGATGGCAGGGGGAAACAATGGCATGAGCAGAGGGTGGACATCACCCCCTGGCCAACATAAGGTAGACAACAACAACAGGAGACTGTGCCAAACACTGGCAAAGGGACACTGGCTATAACACCCACAAACCCGCCCCAAGCAATTCACTGCCTCTAGGAGGCGTTAATTCCCAAATCTCCATCAACTGGGAACCCAGCATTCAGAACACCTGAGTTTATGGGGGACACCTGCATCAAACCTAGGCACACTGGGCAAGTGCTCTACCTAAGTTACATCCCCAGCTTTGAGGCAGTTTTTCCTCCAGTACTTTCTGATGTCAAATTTTAAAATGTGTGACCTATTTGAAAAACAGTTCTCTGAAAGATGATTTTGAGAAGAAAAACTTGATGTATCCAAACCCGAAAGGCACAAGTGTCATGAAATCTCTGGGGACGTTTGAGATCTGTTTCTCCAGGGCAGCAGAACGCAGCCTCTCCGCCCCGGGCCCCAGAGGTGGATGGAATGGAGGAGTTAAAATCACCCTAGAGAATATAAAAAGGAGAAAGACTGCATTTTCATTTTGGCATAGGAAGTGACAGAAGATCCTTCTTGAGTGTATAAGGAATTCAAATTATATGACAAGTCAGGCATTTCTGCCTTAAAACAACGTTTGAATTACAAAGTGGAGACTAAGCAGAAAGAGTATCCACACACTGTAAACAGGCAAATGTAAAACGAAAACACGTTCATTCCTGCAAGTTCTCACAAATGCCCTGAGCATGCACATCTCAAGCTACTTTTCCTTCATTTTCATTGGGTTTATGTCATTAAATATACTGTAGTGATTTTTTTCTCAGTTTTATTTTCAAAATTACTTTTATTTATTTATTTGAGAAAGACAAAGAGAGGCAGAAAGAGAATGGGCACTCCAGGGTTTCCAGCCTCTGCAAATGAACTCCATATGCATTAGCTAGCCACTTTGTGTATATGGCTTACATGGGTCCTGGGGAATCAAACCTGGGTCCTTGGCTTTGCAGGCAAGTGCCCTAATCACTAAGCAATCTCTCCAGCCCTTACTTTGTTGTTGTTGTTTCTAAGATAGGGTCTTCCTGTAGCCCATGCTGACCTGCAATTCACTATGGTCTCAGGCTGACCTTGAACGTACACCCATCCTCCTACCTCTGATTCCTGAGTGCTGACATTAAAAGCAAGCGCTACCATGCCTAGATTTATATATTTATAATATGTATTAATTATAATATATATGTGTATATCTTGAAGCACTGTATGTTCATACTAGCAGTTTGGGATTTTTTTTAAGTTTTATTTTTTAAAGTGCTTCTTTTTTAATGAAACAAATCAAAAAACTGTGCAGTCAGGCTCATGTTGTGTAGTTCACAAGCACAGAGAAAACAAAAGGAAAGGACAGAGTTCTGACAGTGGGAGCTAACCCAAGACCAGCTTGGACTGGCCGCCAGGGGCTTCCTCCAGGACTGTGCACGGCTGGTGCCACCAGGCTGGGCACAGGAGCAGCTGGCACAGTCTTCTCTTCACTGTGCCCCAGGCTGGCTTGGAAGTCTGTGTGCATGTTTACAGCATGTCTGAATGAATACCACCTTCCCTTTTCAGATCAAAGCAGTCTCCAGAGCTTGCTTCCAGAGGACTGCCTGCTCTGTGGTCCAGATGACTTCAAATCTTCCCTGCTACCCCTAGATGTATCATTTAGACCCAGAAGCTATTCCTGCTGCTGGAATCAATGCCCTTAAAGGTGACAGTGCTGCTCATGGAGCCAAGGAGCGTGGGAGGCTGGCACAGGAGCAGGGCACTGAGCGGGTGAGGACCCGAGGGGCATAGACAGCTCCTCGGCCACCCATAGTAGCTAGTTTGATGTTGACATTTAAACAGTCTATTCACATCTGAATCCCACACCAGAGATTCTGATTTTTTAAAATATTTTTATATTATTTATTTATTCATTTATTGATTTTTTTGTGAGCAGAGAGAGAGAGAGAGAAGAGACAGGGATAATGAGAATGGGCACACCAGGGCCTCCAGCCACTGCAAAGGATCTCCAGATGTGTGCACCACCTGTACGTCTGGCTTTACTTGAGTACTAGGGAATCGAACTTAGGTCGTTAGGCTTTGCAGGCATGAGCCTAAGCTGCTGAGCCACCTCTGCAGCCCAGAGATTCTAATTTAATTGGGTCCAAACAACAACAAAACCCACTGGTGAAGATTCCACTGCATAGCCAAGACTGGAAGCAGCTGCTCTGAGGGAACTGGAATAGATGCACTCAAGAGATACCCCAAAGGGATCAAGAGGTGACACACTGATGTATTCCTTTAAAACTTTACAGAAACATAGACGACATCAATACTGAATAAATGCCAACTTGGGGAAAGTTCGAGCTGTCATGGATATGAGTCATTAACGTGTTTGTAGTTGGGTGGGCTCACCTTCTCTGCTCTTCTCAACTTTAATAAGAGGCAATCCCAAATTTGTGTCTTGAAAGAGACAGGGCTTGAGACAGGTTAGTGACACAAGCAAACCTTTGAAAAGGCCATCATGGAAGAGAATGCTCGGGTTGTTAAGGCAGAAATTGGACCAAAATAAGAGTGAAGGAGGGGTAGGTGCTCCAAGATCAGAGATGGAAGCGGCAGCTAAAGGTCTTGTTATTTTTATTTATATTTTATCTATAATATATTATATGTAATTGTTATTTCAATTATAGCATCACAGCTCTTGCTATGCGGGGTACAGCTCTTGCACAGTGAGCTAAAGGCCTTTCTTTTCCATCTCGGAAAAGGAAACGCAATGTTTGTTATTAATTCAATTGCTTTTCCTAGATAGCTCACAACCCTTGGCAGCAGAGTGTTGTGAGAATAACAAAGCATTTGGGACTCAGACCTGGAATCATCCTGTGACTCAGGCCACTTATTGATGGGAGGAAAAAAAAATCCCGAGACGTTAAACAATGTGCATATCTTGGTTGTCCTGACTGTCCTTCTGTGAGCAGAGGGAAGTACGTGGGGAATTCAGCAAAGCAGCAAGGCGAGAGAAAGATCAGTTAACTAAAAATGCTTTTTAAATAATGAAAAAGGGGAGGCTGGGGCTATGGCTCAGTGGCTAAGACACTTGCCTGCAGGGCCTAATGGCCCTGGTTCAGTTCCCCAGTGCCCATGTAAAGCCAAATGCACAAAGTGGCACTTGCATTTGGAGTTCCTGTGCAGTGGCAGGAGACCCTGGCATGCCTATTCCCCCCCCCTCTAGGTTTATATCTCTCTGCTAATCAATCAATCAATAAATAAATAAATAAATAAATAAATAAATAAATAGTGGTTTTGTTGTTGTTGTTTTTACTTTCAATGTGGATTTTTGAGAATAAGAAAAGGTTATGGGGAAGAAGAAAACAGGACATTTGGCCACCATTTATCTCTTCTCAGGGAGACATTCCAGGAAGGCCTACAGACTGCAGGAGTAAAATCACAGAAGGAAAGGAGTCAGATCATCTTGTAAGAGTTCTAAGGCTGAGGAAGTTTTACAGACAAGCAAAGAGGCAGCCCAGCCCCTGAGGAATGATTTAAAAAAAATAAGCAAAATTTTCATACATGTGCATATTGTATTTTGATCACAATACCCTCTTGCCCATACACCCTTCTTTTTTTCCAACTAGCCTCTCTCTCTCTCTCTCTTTCATTTTTTTCTAGGTAGAGTTTCACTCTAACCCAGGCTCACCTGGAATTCCCCATGGAGTCTCAGGGTGGCCTCGAACTCATGGCGATCCTCCGACCACTGCCACCCGAGTGCTGGGATTAAAGGCGCTCTACCATGCCCAGCTCCAACTCGTCTCTTGAGGAGTTTTGCAAAGATTGGCATGACCTTCCCACAGCAATCCTGCTGGAGCCTGGGGCTGTGCAGGGTGGGGCTCCTCGTGGACCCTCGGACGGGCTTCCCGGTGGTGTGGACTTGCGCCCAACGTGACAGGAGGCAGAGCGTGTGTGAGAAGCAGGCCGGGGTGCCCTGGCTCTCACTGACTTCTTAACTCCCCTTTCATCTCCGTCCTCATCAGGTCAAGGCTATCACAAAAGCGTCCTCAGTTCCTCAGACTTGACTTTTTCCACGTAAAGCTGCTGCTTCTACTTTGTCAACAATATCACTCGGATCCAGTAGTCGTCTCTACGTTCTGAAATAAAGCCCCACATCTCTAAAGCTGAATATAGTCATTAAACTCATGTCCACATGGCTTTCCTGTTCTAACAAAGCCCTTTGAATTCTTCAGCTTAGGGGAACTCAGCAACATCACATTAACCATAAGGGACAGTGGTTCATGCATATTCAATTCTAAGATTTTTAACCACCCTCAGAGAATGAGGTAGTAATATTCTTTCTATGTTTTGTAAGAGTATATATAATTTATTTATTTGAGGGTGGAGAAGGGAAGAGACAGACAGAAGGAGACATGGGCTCACCAGGGTGTCCAGCCACTGAAAATGAACTCCAGATGCATAAGCCACTTTGCGCATCTGGCTTACATGGGTACTGGGGAATCGAACCTGGGTCCTTAGGCTTTGCAGGCAACAACTAAGCCATCTCTCCAGCCCCAGGTTTTATTTTTTGTTAAGGTAGAACCCCCCAGCTCACATTGCCTTCTCAAGAAACACTCATGACTTGGACTTTTCAAGACTTGTTTTCAACGTTTGGGCGTAATAACATCTGCAATACTTTACAAATGCAGAATTTTAGATGCAGTGAATGTGAAATTTAGTCAAGATAACTTAATAGGATCCTGGGGTTACTCATTTTCACACTGAAGTTTAATCAATGCTCCAAGTTAAATGTCTAGTTTGTAGTTTTCTTGTATACAAGGCACTGGACCACCTGTGGAGCAGAGACAAATCATTGCATGCTAGAAAGAGTTAGTGAATGCTGTCACTCACTAACTGAGCGAGGACGAGACAGCTCTGGCATTGCTGTGGACTATAGTCTATTAAGTAATAACAGAAGGCATTAGCTTGATCACTGACCTGGATTTCTGTAAACAGGTTTACAGATCCATTAGATGAAATTTGAGGCATTTTCAGATAAAGGTCACTATATTGGGCTCATTTCAGGACCACCATATTAAGGAGTGTCATTGAAAACTACCTTTATAACCTTGTACAGAAAACTCAAACAGAAAGTTTCCTAGAAAAAGATTATTTCTTTAAATAAACAATTTTATTTATTTAATTGCAAGGAGAGAGAAAGAGAGAGAATGGACATGTCAGTGCCTCTTGCCACTGCAAACAAACTCCAGACACATGTACCACTTTGGGCATGTGGCTTTACATGGGTCCTGGGGAATCAAACTCAGGATGTCAGTCTTTGCAAACAAGTGCCTTTGCCGCTGAGCCATCTCTCCAGCCACAACCTCGTTCTTATTTGGATATTTTACTAGAAAATGAATTGGATCTGTCAATTTGCCTTTTACTTACCCTATCTATTCCTGATCATAATTTTACAAAAGTACAATAGAAGAGCTTAATACAGATTTTAATTCGATCTTGTGAGATCTAGAAGTTTCCTAATAGCAAAGGTTTTTCTAAATCTATTGATGTCTACAACGTGTGTATGTGTGTGTGTGTGTGTGTGTGTGTGTGGTGTGGTGCTGGGAACCAATCTACCCCAGCTCTCATTGGTGGCTTATTTTAATATCTAGTGAAAACAGTATGCTTAATTCTAAAAATAAACTATAAACCATATAATTTTATATTATAAAAACATCTTTTAAAAATGCTTTTTCTGGGCTGGAGAGATGGCTTAGCGGTTAAGCGCTTGCCTGTGAAGCCTAAGGACCCCGGTTCGAGGCTCAATTCCCCAGGACCCACGTTAGCCAGATGCACAAGGGGGCACATGCGTCTGGATTTCGTCTGCAGTGGCTGGAGGCCCTGGCGCACCCATTCTCACTCTCTCTATCTCTATCTGCCTCTTTCTCTCTCTGTCACTCTCAAATAAATAAATAAATAAAATAAACAAAAAAAAATTTTTTTAATTGCTTTTTCTGAGTTTGATTACAAATAGACACATAACCAAATACCACCAACATCAGTATCTCTATAAAGAATTTCAAGAACATTATCCAGTGTGGAGCTACAGCTAATTAGTATAATAATTGGGTTTAGCCACCTATTGTGGGCTGGGGGCTTGTCTCCCCAGCCTTCATATGTCAACTCCCAGGGCGGTGGTATCTGACAGTGGAGGTCTCGAGGAAGTAATTAAGTTAAATGGGGTTTTAATAACGGGGTCCTGATCTGATTGGATGTGCATCCTTCTGGAAGCGACTGTACAGATCTCATCCTGGCTTTCTGCCTTGTGAAGATGCAAGAGAAAATAATAATAATAATAACAATAATAATAATAACTTTACCAAGTGAGGGAGAAAGCCCAGAAAGTGACTGGCAACTGATTTTGTCCTCCTGAGATCTGTGATTTCTAGCATCCAAAACTATAAGAAAGTAAGTTTTGATTGTTTTAAACTGCCTTCTCTGGTCTGTGCTACTTAATGTGGCAGCCTGAGCCTTCGTCTCCTTCAACAATGATCTTATAGAGAGAGCTTACCTGTAGGGAATTTGACCTGGCGAGCACCTGATTTTTAGGAAATACTTGAACTTTTAAATCTCTAAACAAGTTTCTCAGAGCCCCAGGTACGCTTGCGGGACCTGTTTCAGAGTCTCGCTCATTGAATGTATAATTTTGAATAAGGTTATTTATTTTATTTCACTTCTCAGAGGACATTGCAAACGAAAAATGTGAGGGTTATTAGACATACAGTAAGTTTATACACCTGCAGTGGTATAAACTCAAGAGAATCTAAAATATAACTTAGAAACTATATTTAAGCCATATTACCATAAAATTTATAAAATGCATTGCCGACTTAGTAAAAGTTTTACACATAGTTTACAAAAATTAACATTACCTGAATAGGGGGTAGCCATCAAGACAAATTTAATATGCATGGGTTATTCTCCTTCTTGTTGTTGTTGTTGTTATTATTATTATTATTATTTGAGAGAGAGAAAGAAAGAGGCAGAGAAGGAGAGGGAGAATGGGTGAGCCGGGACCCTCAGCACGCTGCAAATGAAGTCCAGGTGCACGCGACTCTTATGCACATGTGTGCCATTGCACACATATCACTGTGCATCTGGCTAACATGGGTCCTGGGAAATCGAGCCTCGCACCTGGGTCCTTCAGCTTCACAGGCAAGCACCTAAACCCCTGAGCCATCTCTCCAGCTTAGGTTACTCTTGTTTTAATTTTTTTTTTTTTTTTTTTGGCAATGTTGGAGCCTGCAATGTTAATCAAACACACCACTGAGCTACTCCTACAGACATGTTCTTAGTTTAAAGAGGGAGAAGTGAGATGCCTTGTCAACAAACCCTGACCCACGTCATAGAAACTCCAAAGGGAAGGCTCATACTCTCTCCATGTAGTGGCCCCTGTGTCTGGCAGCCATGTTATATTTATAGAATGAATAATGCAATAAACAATGCTGCATCTTGAGGCTGCAGGTGGTCGTTATTTGGAAACTTTCTTTGTATGTACATATATGTCAAGGAGCTGAGACGATGGCTCATTGGCTAAAGTCACTTGTTTGCAATCCTGCCAGCTCAGGATCAATACCCCAGTCATCTCTGTGAGTAGGAAGCAAAAAGTAACACAAGTGTCTGGCATTCATTCACAGTAGCAAGAGGTCCTGAAATCCCCTTCCCACCACACACACACACACACACACACACGCATTTAAGCAAATAAATTAAAGTCAAGACGCCAGTGCTTTTCCATTTTATTCCCCAAAGGAAGTTTGGTTTTGGAATGCCAAGATTGAAGCCACCTTACTCAGACATATATGCTCTAATTTCTTAGGGTTCCTCCTTCATTTATTGAAGGCTCATGGCACAATTGCACTCATGAAGTCCAATGCCCCTTCTGCAAGGTGTTCTACCTTAGACCATGACTTCTGCAGTGGCAAACACAATTCCCTGCTTCTTGCTTATTCTTTCCTAAGTACTATTTAGTGCAAGCAAAATTTAATTCTGTTCAACTTGTTATTGTTTAGATGATGCTGTCCTTTAAAAAAAAAAAAAGCAGGCGTTCCTTTTTTATGAGGTAAATTTGTGGTCATTAGAATAATTTGCATCCCGCAGATGAAACGCTGTCCAAATTCGATGACCCAGAAGTGTTCCTTGAACACTAAAGTGAAAATGTGTATTTTTTATAACTCCCTGATGAGATCGGACTCGGCAGGGATGGAGTCTGGGGCCAAGCCAAGTTCATTCCAGAATTTGCAATCAGGTTGGCTGCACAAGAGACCGAAGAGGTCACACAGTGTGTGAGCACTGGGCCAATGTCAGTCGTTCCCAAGGGCTGCTCAGGAAAAGGAGGCCTGATTGTGGGTAACAGTCAGCATAACTGACCCTAAGGAGTCCTGGAGCCTGGCTTAGTGCACCTGAGACAGTTTAAAGTAATGGTTTTCCGAAGATCGGCTCTACCTTGGGGCATTGCTTTAGCTTCTGTTTTCTATCTTATAAGAACAAATTTCTAACAGTTCTTGAAAAATGAATGCTCTACAATACATACATACACACACACACACACACACACACACACACACACACACACACACACATATATATCTGTGTACAGTGGAAGTTTTTGGATGGGATCAATGGCAAAAGTACCTTGTTGGACGCTATGCTCTAATGTTTGGAATTAGATGAAAAACTATACCAGGCAAGCTTGGGACTGACACTTAGTTCTGTGAGTTACGTATTTCGATTTAAGTCTCAGTTTTGTAGTGGCAAGCACGGTGGTACAAGCCTGTAATTCCAACACTCTGGAGGCTGAGGCAGAGTACTGTGTGTGTGGCTAACCTGAAATACATACAAAGACCCAGTCTCAAAAACAAACAAACACCTGAACGTAGTAGCACATGCCTTTAAGCACTCGGGAGGCAGAGGTAGGAGACTCACTGTGAGTTTGAGGCCAGCCTGGGACTACATAGTGAATTCTAGGTCAGCCTGGGCTAGAGTGAGACCCTGACTAGAAAAAAAAAAAAAAAAAAGGTCTGTTGCTGTCTGGCTAAATGTATATACTATGCTTATCAAACTGCCCAGTAAGCACTTCTCTTAGTGTTCATACACTTATATTAATGCTACTCTCACTTTTGGTAGAGAATCTTCTCTTTTCAGATGGCACTGACCTTGGGACGCTTCAGAAGGTATCATGGTGCTGGAAAGAGGTGACCGGAGTGCTCAGTACTGCAATATCTCTATCATACCTTCCAAGGCTCAGGGTCTAATGTGGAATAGGTGGCAGAAAGAACGTAAGAGGCAAAGGAAGGGTAAGATTCCTTATAACATGCTTCTCCAGACGCAAAATGGCCTGGATACCCATGACCTCACAGTGCCTGACACTACCTACACAAGACCGTCATAAGAGGAGGAAAAGATCATGACATCAAAATAAAAGAGAGACTGATTGAGAGGAGGAGAATGGAGTTGTAAAGGGGAGAGTGGGGGGAGGGAGGGTATTACCATGGGATTTTTTTTTATAATCATGGAAGTTGTTAATAAAAAATTGAAAAGAAAATAAATAAATAAATGTGCTGGGCATGTTGCTGCATGCCTTTAATCCCAACACTTGGGAAGCTGAGGTAGGAGGATCACTGTGAGTTCAAGACCAGCTTGAAACTACATAGTGAATTCCAGGCCAGCCTGAGCTATAGTGAGACAGTGAGACCCTACCATGAAACCGTCTAGGCAAAAAAAAAAAAAAAAAAAAAAAAAAAAAAAAAAAAATGCAGACCCCCATAAACTTGGTTTTCTCATCTCAATTAATAAACAACATTTACTTTCCAGAATTAACATGGAGATTAAATAAGTTTTAAAAAGCCCAGTGCTTGATATCAAAAAGAAATTCAGCACATTTTATTATGATGATTTTGTCCGTCAGATAATTATTTTACATATGTGCTCAGAAGTTGCTCTGTGAAATTTATTTGATGTAAGTATTCAGTTGCTAGAGAGGCATAAATGTTTGTTCATATTTCGTTTCTCATGTAACAGCTCCATGGTGTTATCATCCAAGGACCATGTGATGCACCCGTGTCAACTGTTCAGCGATGCTTGCTCTATTCACAGTTATACAGTCATGACCACAATCAATTTTAGAACCCTTTCACAACAGAAAGCGGCAGGCCTATCAGGAGTTTGACTCCTTCATTTCATTTCGTCTGTAAGAGGAAGGGAAAGGTCATTGTCTCACTCAGACTGCTGTTAGGATCAGTGGATGTTGAGTAACTACTGGGCAGTGAATGAAATCAGAGCAAATGGTTTGAGATCAATGCATAAATATCAAACACAATGTGTGTGATAAAATTCAGTGAGTCCTCTTCTAAGTGCAAAGAGTAAACAACTGAAAAATAGAACTATGATTCTTTCGACGGATAATATCGCTATCATACATAGTATCTTTCATTTTTGCCAACGTCATGAAAACATTCAATATCCCTGACTGAATAATGGTATTCTGTGAATACAACCTTATGAAATACTGCAAATTAGCAAAAACAGTTTTACAATATTGTGCTTATGGTCAGGATATCAAAGGACAGGAAAACAAAAACAAAAAACTTTTTGTCATTTCTAGCAAAGCAATGTGCTATGTGACAAAGCAAAAAAAAAAAAAAAAAAAAAAAATCATACATTTGCTAAAAACCCATTACTTGGGAAAAATCCTATTTCACAGGTGCAAATTCAGAAGAATGAAATTCCTCTGGAGAGACACACTGTTGGAAGGATTTTGACATCAGGAGGGCTCAGCACCTGGAGCCGTCCTGGAGGTTAAGTGAGGACGGGCAACCTTCCAGAGCAAAAGCAACCTTTACTTTGAGAAAGAGAAAGCCAGCAAGCTTCTTTGAACCCCTGAGCTTGTTACCAGGGCTTTCACTCCGAGGAAGCCTCCGGTGTTTCAAAACATGCCGTGCGCCCACTCATCCACTTGTGGGAAGATTTTACTGAGTCATCAAGGCCTGGATCAGGGCAAGAAAGCTGAGATGGCCTAGCCTTGTAACCTTACCGTGGTGCTTTGATCCAGGCATCCCCCGTGAACTGATGTGTACTGAATGTGCGGTCCCCAGCTGGTGGCAGTTTGGGAAGGAGGAATGTGTTGGGGACAGATTTATGGGTATTATAGCCAGCTTCCCCTTGCCAGAGTTTGGCACACTCTTCTGCTGCTCTCATCCAACTGATGTTGGCCAGTCGGTAATGCCCACTCATGCCTGCTCATGCCATTGCTTTCCCCTGGCACCACGGAGCTTCCCCTCGAGCCTATAAGCCAAACTAAACCTTCTCC
Source organism: Jaculus jaculus (assembly GCF_020740685.1). Lineage (NCBI taxonomy): Eukaryota > Metazoa > Chordata > Mammalia > Rodentia > Dipodidae > Jaculus > Jaculus jaculus. Next base: position 26,412,207 of record NC_059121.1, read on the forward strand.
TCCCGCAAGCTGCTTTTGGTCGGATGCTTTTTTATGACGTGACGCTAACTGCAACACTCATGTTTAAAAAAAGGCTTATATTTTCATAGTTTCTGGTATTTGGAAATCCTGCAGTCTCCAAGGCATGAGCTGCATTGTATTAATGTCCTGAAGTCTTGGTGCAATGACTGAAAGGAATGCTAAGTGTTGACAGGGTTGCCAGGACAACTGGAAGGTAAAATGCAGCAAGTATTGATTAAACATACCTTATACCCTAGTCATTCCACTCATAAGGATGAGCTGCAAAGACGGAAAATGACTGTGTCCATAGAAAGACTGGTGCCAAAATGTAAAAGGTAGCTTCAAGCATTCACGATGTTCATAAACTAGAAACACGGCAAAGTCCTTCAACGCATGGACAACTAAACAGTCATATACATGTACATTCTCATAGAACTCAGCAGTAAAGAGACAAACCTATGGTCATGGATAAGTCTAAGGAAAATATGTTGACCAGCTGAAGAAGCTGGACCACAAAGTGCATAACGCAGAATTCATCGCTACCTTCACTGAACACAAGCTTACTGAAGGTGACAGAAAGTTGACAGATGGGCGTTGGGGGTGGGGGCAGGGGGAATTACGTGTAAAAGAAATTGAATAGACATTTCTAAAGTAATGAAACTTTTCTGTGTCCATATTGTTGGCTCTGCAAAACTTACTCTCTTGTATAATTAAAACGTGTACTTTATGAAGTATGAATTGTATTCCAGTAGTATGTTTTTTTAAAGATACAAATTCAAACAAATCCTCTAAAGTAATCTGCTAAAAACTATTAATTTTCATTGTCCCCGCAGCACAGCAAAACAGATCCATAAAGGGATGGAAACAAACTGCGGAACGGGCAGTCAGGCAGTCATGTCATCAAATTCTGTCTCCCCAGCGTTGCACAACATTGTTCGAGGCGGTTAAATTTCTAATTATTAAGACCATGTAGCAGCATGGCAAATGTTTTACATGTAAACACAAACAGTTAACTAGAAACCCTAGACTACAAAGCTGGAGTTTTATGGATTGCTGACAGTGACATTAATGAGACGCATAAATCTATCCTCTACAATCTTCAAGAAAAAAAAAAAAAAGTAGTTGATTCTCCACCTGCCCGATGGTATGCAACCCAAATAGCACAGTAGCTGGTCAGCAGCGCTAAGGTAGTGGGATAGATCAAGCCGTGCTCCCTGGCTTAAGGAAGGGCGCTGACAGCAGCAGTTTATCGTCACCATTTCTCAGGGTAATAAAGCTGTATTAGGAGGGAAAAAGCAGCCCGTGACTTAAAACAAATTCTTATTTTGATTTAGGTAGAAAATTCTAAGACTACAAAAATATTTTCAAGGAAAATTTTTAAAAATTGAGATTCATTTGATTGTTTCTAGAAACACTGCTTAATGTCATGTTATCTATCATATATATATATATATATATATATATATATATATATATATATATATACATACACATACACTATTTGGTATGGCATAATACAGTATAATAGAAAAAAATAATATTTTTATACAGCAGAGCATGAAGCAATGTTCACAACATTAATTTACATACTCGGTATTTTTAGTTGCTTTAGGAAAAGGACCTACCCCGAGTCCAGACGTTTCTGATTCCTGTCAATTAGGCTGATCATAGCAGACTGTATCTTACATGTAACCCAGGGCTCTCCAGTTATAGTATAAGCCAGTATACTTTTCAAGGACTGTGTGTCCAGGTCTTAAAGAATTTCCTCTGGCAGCTCAAGGCCACTGTTCCGGTGCTCAGTAGGCAACAGACAGAAAGTACAGGCGTTACCCTCTCTAGGCAGTAGTCCACTGTGAAGTGTGGAAGACGGTGGCCCCACATTTCAGCTTGTCTCTCAGTGAGAGAAGGCTCCTGTGCCCATGGTACACTCAGAGCCTGCAGACGTAGGTTATTTGTATTCATTCATCCATTCCCTTGGGTTATTTGGGGTTTTCATATATGTGTGTGCGAAGGCACACAGGCATGTGGGGAACAGAAGATAGCCTCGGTGCCATCCCTGGGAATGCCATTCTCCTTTCCTTGGGCAAGCTCTCACTGGTTTGGAGATCTCTGGTTAGAACGGCCTGGCTGATCAGCAAGGCATGGACCTGTCTCTGCCTCTCTAGCGCTGGGATCACGGGCAGTTTTACATGTTTGTGGAATCACACTCAGGTTCTCATGCTTGTGAGGCAAGCATTCAACCACAGAGCCACCTCCCCAGCCTGAGCTGAGGTGCCAGCACACTCTGGGCGCCGTGGTATTACACTGCCGTATTACCTAAGCTGTCTCCACTTTCCAGCTCAGCACATCGTTTTGCCACCAGTGCCTCTCAGGGCTACCTGTCAGCTACATTATTTCCCCTTGAATCTTTTTTTTTGAATGGTGGGGAGCTCAAGTACCACGTCTATCACTTTTATTATATGTCCTTTCTAACAAAACCTGAAATTCAAAGTATGGTGGAGAGAAAATGGCACAAACAAGGTTCATTTGGATTATCTTCCAAAAGTGAATTAGATTGATGCCTCTTGGGGGGGTGGTGGCGTGAGGGACTTTTCAGATAAGGTCTTGGACAAGTCCAAGCTGGCCTGGAATTCACTATGTCGACTCAGGGTGGCCTTGAACTCACGATGAATGACTATCCTAACGGTGCCTCCCATATGCTCTGCGATTAAAGGCGTGTGCCATCATACCTGACTTGCGTTTATTTTGAACATGGCAATATCTGAAATAATCTACGTAAATTACAGAACAATGAAAGTTTTTTGAGTTTTGGTTATAATGCATGTTCATTCATATGTAGAGATAAAAAGCTGCAGCTTCCATGCAACGTATCAATTTATTCTACCTAGAATTTTACTTGAGCACTTCCTTACAGTACGAGGCTTGGAGGACAAAGTGGTCATTAATATGGAATCATCCATATATTCACGCTTCTGTAGTGTCATACATGAAAGGAAGCAAATGGCCAATAGCCTTGTTTCACTCGGTGTTCAGCTGGAGCAAGTGGTGTGAGAGGGACTCTCAGAGCCCGCCGCGCTCATTGTAGATGAAGGTGATGCCTGGATAGTCTTCCTTAAGGGAGTGAGGCCTGGGCTCGGCTCTAAGCAGGTGTCAGCGGAAGTGTGATGAAGACACCAGCGAAGAGGAAGGAACGCAGGTGAAGAGGCTCCAGGTACCAAGAACTTTTTCTACCTAGAAGGTGGTCCCACAAAGGAGAGCTATGCCCCCAAACCTTCCTTCCTCATGGTCCCTATTAAGGGTATTGTGGTGGAATGAGTCAGGTGCCCTGCATAGACTCATGATTTGAATGGTTGGCTCCCAGCTGGTGGCAAGTTGGGAGCCTTGCTGCATGAGGTGTGCTTGCTGCACAAGTGTGAAGACCCAGTTTGAAGGATCCCCCGAACACCCATGAAGCCAAATGTGGCAGCCCATATCTGAAATCCCTGAACTCCTCTGCTGAGATGGGAAGTGGAGACAGGAGCACGCGCGGACACATGAGATCCAGCCAGTCTGGTACACACAGCAGTGAGCAGCAGAGACTCTTTCAAAAAAGTAGAAAAGGCAAGGACTGAGTCCTGAGGTTGTCTTCTGGCCTCTGCATGCAGTCCATGGCACGCACACACTGTACATGTGCACACACGCACACACACACTGTATCTTTGAAAATCATATTTGGGATGGCAACACCCAGTCTTGATGAGAAGATCCAAGTGTCTTTGTGATTTTCCATCACTGATAAATGTTCACAGAGGGCAACTTCTTGCTGTTGTTTTGCTTCTTTACTTTCATATGAATGACCCATTTCATCATTAATTCATATTAGAGAGGCCGTAAAGAAATATAAAAAGGTAGCTTGAAATTAATTTGCTTTGCTAGGTCTGCTGGTGGCATGGTCCCAATGGTATTTCAGAAGATGCTTGACTTGCTTACTTTTTTAAAACTTATTAATTTGACACACACAGAGAGAGAGAATGGGTGGACCAGGGTCTCCAGTCACTGCAAACGAACTCCAGATGAATGCAACCCCTTGTGCATCTGGCTAATGTGGGTCCTGCGGAATTGAACCTGTGTCCTTTGGCTTTGCAGGCAAATACCTTAACCACTAAGCCATCCCTCCAGCCCTGATTTACTTACTTTTTGCTTGTGTATATGTGTTGGCGTGGATGTGGATGCTCAGGCACATCTATGCATGTGGAGAAGACAGGCTGGCAGCGGGTGTCATCCTCGATTGCTCTCCGTGTTCATCACTGAGGCAGCATCTCTCCTTCGAACCCAGAACTCGACCACTTGGCTGGTCTAGCTAACCGGCTTTTGGCAGGGATTCCGTCGCTGCCTCCCTGGCACTAGGATTACAAGCAGGTTGCCACACCTGCCTGGCATTTACGTGGGTTCTGGGGACCCACACTCAGTTTCTCATACGCATGTGGCAAGCTTTCTATCCGCTGGACCGTCTCCCCAGCTCTTTGTTTTACTTATATCAGTCTTCTTAACTACACAGCTATGTCTTGGCACTCCACTTATACAGACACGGGAGTGTTTTATGAGAAAAACAGTTGGGTGGATCTCCTAAAGTTGTCTAAATGATTCATGCATGACAGTATTAGGTAGCTAGATTATGATAATTTTTTTCACTCCCTAAAAATTACTATAATATTTAACTGCTGTGAAGTGAAACCATAAATTATAATCTAAATGGCAATGGAAGAAAGAAAATCTGTCAAAACACATTCAAAATTGTTAAAAATACATAGTGGATGTGTCTGGTTAAGCTAGATTTAGACCTCTTAAGCCTTTTATAATTGTAGAAAGGAAAAAGCGCTTGACATTTTAATTCTAAACAGAAGGAAAGAAAATCAATGAGGTGTTAATTAAGCAGTCCCTGCAGCATTAACTTATGCAGTTTCTCTAACCCTTGGTGACTTGTGTCATTCATTCACATTCTTTAAGTATATCAAATTTTGACAGGGAAAAAGAAAGAGATTTTCCAGAGAGAGAAGAATAAATTTTACTAACATAAGAAAGTAAGCCGACGGGACTAAATCAGTAAATACTTCAATGGGTAACTGCAGCTATCCGTGCTAATAGCCGTACGTGGAGCAGATTTTCGGAGTAAAGTGCTTTTCTTCCTGCAAGGCTATAAAAAGGGATTCTAAGGGCATATTAATCCCATTTTCCTCTTAATGCAGCTGTGGGCATCAGGGTACCGTCCAGGTACCATCCCTACAGCAGTGAGCACCTCCCGAGGCGTCCTGCAGAAACGCAGCGGCCCTGGAAGAGCTCAGAAGTCCTCTGCAACGCCGGTGAAGACCTTCCGGGCTACTGCTCACGGAGAACATTCCACTAAATGGCTCAGGAAAGTTAATTTGTAATGAAGGAAACCTTTTTGTGGTTCAACAGTTTGAGTGGGAATAGCAGTTAATCAGGTTTTTCTACTTGGAAATGACACAGGGAAAGAACGAGTGAAAATGCCCCTTAGTGTCTCATTCCCTCACTTTCTGTATGGGTGACGCACCCGTGGGCGCATCACCCTTTGTGGTATATATCCACATACACACAGGCTGTCAGTGTAACATCTCTCGGTATGCTTCCTTTTATCTTTCTATCTAGTATGTCAAGGTCAAAAAAGAAAGCACCAGGGCTGGAGAGATGGCTTAGCGGTTAAGCGCTTGCCTGTGAAGCCTAAGGACCCCGGTTCGAGGCTCGGTTCCCCAGGTCCCACGTTAGCCAGATGCACAAGGGGGCGCACGCGTCTGGAGTTCGTTTGCAGAGGCTGGAAGCCCTGGCACACCCATTCTCTCTCTCTCCCTCTATCTGTCTTTCTCTCTGTGTCTGTCACTCTCAAATAAATAAATAAATAAATATTAAAAAAAAATAAAGTTTAAAAAAAAAAAAAAGAAAGCACCATCCATGTCTAGAAGTCCAGTTTCCAAAAACAGAGACGGAGCAGATAGGCATGATAACAATCTAAATAACCATGGTAAGTAAACAGTCACCATCTGCCCCAGGAAAAGAGCTGTGGTCCATGCCCCCACCCCCGTACTGTGTGAAACCTGGGGAGAAGAGACAATGAACTGACCTTGAAAAGAAGTGGCAAAGAGAAACAGTTAGTGATAAAATGAATAATGCACCAAAACACAGTGGTTTATAAGCTTGAGCCCACCAAACCGGAACTTTGTGACATATAAAGCAATGATTGGCAGGATTATAGGAGGAAATAAAGATCTGAAATGTAGGGGCTGGGAAGATGGCTCATTGTTTAATGAAAAGAGAGGACAAATTGAACTTGAATACTATTGGCCCCATCCGCACGTTGTCATGGATGGTGGGAAAAGACAGAAAGATGACATCAAAATAGAAGAGGGATTAGTTGGAAAGAAGGAGTTCAGTGAATAGGAATGAACAAAAGAAGGTGTGGAAAGGGAGATTTCATATACATAACATATATATAGAGGGGGGCGAGGGAGAGAGAGAGAGAGCAGAGACCAATTGTCAATTCTTTTAAAAAAGAAAAATTGACAATAAAAATGTAGCATTCATCTTAAATGGACACAGATAATAAGATACTGAAGTCAGAGGATTGCTGTGAATTTGAGGCCAGCCTCAGATACTTGATTAAAAATACTCCTGTATTCATAGCAGAAACTCAGGCATTCAAATTGGTTCTTCTTTCAGCGTCAAGTGCCCAGAGAAGGTCTTCACCCCTCCGTGTCTTCTCTGTAGAATTATGTAAAGTTCAGAAACTATGTCTCAAAATAATATTCTCCAAATGGTTGTTCACACGAAGTTGGCTATGCCATGGAAATTATTGGACATGCAGACAACTGTTTGGGAATTTTAGGCAAAAAAAAAAAAAAAAATGGGGTTTTGCTTGAAGCAGAGAGGAGCAGCTACCACAAACTTCTCTATGAACTCTTTTATCCTGAAAGAGAAAAAATGACAAACTTAATGAGGTCATGGCTTGCAGTGGCCAGCATAAGTTCTGGGACTAATCTTCTGACTAATGTAGTGCGGCTCCTTGCTCAAAGGCATTTATTACAATATCAGGAGCCAAATGCCTCTGAGCAGTTAGTTGTGGCGCTGTGTGATATCAGACAGAATTGCCCAGCGAGGAGAAAAGCATCCCCTTGGTGTTTCATGGCTATACCTCTGTTTTCAGCTTTCAGCTCCACCAGAGCAACCCGAGTGGAAATTACAGAGGTTGGAAAGACACATTCACTGGAAATAACAGCACTGCAGCTGTGTCAATGTTGAGACAGGACTATAAGGGAAAATAGAAATGACACTGAAGCCACGCTTGCTTTTGCTCTCAGCTCTGGCTGAGACAAAGGCTGTTAGGAAAGACTGAACGTGGAAATTGCCACACCAAGAGAGAATGGGAAGGAAGACGGTGATAAGAGTCCTCAAAGAAAACAGAGGTGGGGGAGTTGACTTGAAATCATGAGCAAGGAAAACCCAAACCTGAGCCTGAAAGGAAGTAAAGAACAGAAAGAAAAGGATAGATCGGAGACAAAATCAAGGACTTTATAGCTTATTTGGGGGCGCTTTTTCGAGTGTGAAAACTGTCTCAATCGTCCATCGGGAGAAAGTTTTTTGTTTGCTTGTTTGTTTTAACTTGTCCTGGGAAGTAGGACATTATACACTGGGTTGGGTCTTTGCCATTTCTGTCCAGTTAAATACTTCATTATACTGATAATGATTACTCTTTATGGACATCTGACTCTCATGCACATACCTTTTTGTAGTTTTTGGAATAAAACTTGTTTCAAGAGAATCTACACACGTAGAAAACTGAAAGAAAATACAGGAAGAATGCCAATGGTGAAAAGAGAAATTAATAAAATAGATAACGAAGGAGTAGCACAAGCAATCACAAGAAAAGTCTCAGAAATGAACATCAGCAGGACTCTGCATTAATTCATTAAAAACACAAGATAGGGGCTGGAGAAATGGCTTAGCAGTTAAGCACTTGCCTATGAAGCCTAAGGACCCCGGTTCGAGGCTCGGTTCCCCAGGTCCCACGTTAGCCAGATGCACAAGGGGGCGCACGCATCTGGAGTTCGTTTGCAGAGGCTGGAAGCCCTGGCACGCCCATTCTCTCTCTCTCCCTCTATCTGTCTTTCTCCCTGTGTCTGTCGCTCTCAAATAAATAAATAAAAAATGAACAAAAATATTTTTTAAAAAACACAAGATAGGCATCATTGTAAGCATGGTAAAAATAATCTAGTGTTCTTGATAAAAAATAATGACATAACCTATGTGAGACATTTAACAAGCATACAAGAACATAATGCATAAATATCTACTGGGAAGCTTGAAACCATAAATAAAATATTTATCTAAAACATTATATATAGATCAAGAAAAATGATTTTAAAATATATAAAAGAAGAAAATTTCATCTAGTTCCCTTAGGAGACACCAAGTCGAATGTTTGAATGCCAATTGTTTCAATGTAATGGTCCACATCCAAACGCAGAGAGAGGAGTATGGAAGGAGGGAAGTGAGAGAAAGACAGGGAACGTTCTCACACAGGGTGGCCCTGGGCATCAGGGACTCTATCCCTTCTGAGACACAGGAAAGGCTGTGTGCATCACTTCTCCACCGCGAGGAAACTGAGGAAAAGTTCACAGACTCCCATCTCTCATTTGCTGCTGAGGAACAGAGAGTGCCCCGTGAATGAGCACCGGCAGCCGTGCCAGGGTGCCCGTCCGTCATGTCGAAAACATCTCCAGAGATGGCTGAGGGGAAACAGCGTGAGAAAAACCCATTACAAGGTACCCTTCCCCAGAGGTCTCTCGGTTTCTCGGTCCCCAAGAGCCCTGTACCAGCTATTTGCATTCACTTCTTTTTGCTGTATTAGACCCAAGACAAATAATTTTGGAGAGGATGATGCTTTAGAGGCTGTTACTCATGAGCACAGTAAAATCTGAAGGGCTAGCAAGAAAAAAAAAAAAAGTGAAGACATTCTAGGTAGAATAGAGTGCTATAAAAAAATGGACACAAGGGTAGAGATAAGAAAGCACAGTATATGTTTTTAATATTTTATATCAATGAAAGTTTATCTTCACTGAAACAGAAGGTCGGGTTATGTTTGGCCAGAAATTTCAATGGAAAGTTATTCAGAAAATTCTGAACTAAGACTTTGCCTACTTGACATGGGTAAATAAGAAACAACAGGAAGTGAAATGTTTCAGTGAAGTTTAGGTAGGCTTTAGGTCGAAGTGCTGAGTCAATGATGGAATACAAGGTGACCATGGGCTCACATTGGATTGGCTGCCATGGGGAATGGGCATGGGACACTTAGAGACCTAGCTCAAATCCAGAAGATTGCCTCACACCAGACAGTTAGCCTATCTAGTGCTGGAAAGTGCTACATGGGCTAACGGAGGAAGGTGGCCAATAACTGTCTGAGCAACCAGGGGTCTAAGCTACTTAAAGACCAAAACCCTGACTCGATGTACACACAAGTGCAATAGTGGCACACAGCCTTGGTGGGTAACCAATAGCTTTCTCATTGGCTAAGAGATCCACTCAGTGTAAAGGAACCCATATCTGGAATTGGGAACCAGATCAGAATCCTATGGAGACAAAATTTTTGCTCTCAATGTTAAGCTCTCACTAATCGTTGGCCAGAAGAGGGGTTACATCCATCAAATGCTCCTTAAATCAATAATGCTTATCCTATTTAACCTGTGTTGACTTCGCTCTCTGTTGGAGAGCCTGTTTTTCTTTTTCAGAAGGTAGTGAGACTCAATAAGATAAACTACCCCTGTACTTTAGCTAAACCTCAGCTGAAACCCCAGAGGGGTTGGGGAGAGATCAAGAGAGCTGCTTCCATGGAGAGACGGACAATCAGCCCCAGGGTGAAGGAGACAGACCCTAAGGACACTCAATACCTACCAAAGCAGAGATCCAGGGGCTCCTAAGAGCTCATCACTGAAGTACACTTAAACCTCACCCACCAAGACTCAGGGGTTTTGCAGCAGTAAGAACCACAGGTTGAGACACCATGCCCAGAGGCTCTGCCTCTCCCAAATAACTGACTGCTTCTCCCTCAACACATAACCCCCAACTCCATAGGGAACACCTGCAACCCCACTGAGGAGGGTCCCCAGAGGAACGAGGGCAGGGAGGAGGGAAAGTATGGTACCAACACATGATGTATCCAGGGTATGTCCATAATTAATAAGAAAGAAAGAAAAAGGAAAGGAAGAAAGGAAAGAAGGAGGGAAGGAAGAAAGGAAGGAAGGAAGGAAGGAAGGAAGGAAGGAAGGAAGGAAGGAAGGAAGGAAGGAAGGAAGGAAGGGGAAGGGGAAGGGAGGGAAAAGAAAGGAAAGGAAAGGAAGGGAAAGGAAAGGAAAGGAAAGGAAGGGAAGGGAAGGGAAGGGAAGGGAAGGGAAGGGAAGGGAAGGGAAGGGAAGGGAAGGGAAGGGAAGGGAAGGGAAGGGAAGGGAAGGGAAGGGAAGGGAAGGGAAGGGAAGGGAAGGGAAGGGAAGGGAAGGGAAGGGAAGGGAAGGGAAGGGAAGGGAAGGGAGGGGAAGGGAAAGGAAAGGAAGGGAGGAAGGAAAAGGGAAAGGAAGGGAAAAGAGAGGGAAAGAGAAGGGAAGAGGAGGGGAGGGGAGGGAAGGGGAGAGGAGAAGAGAAGAAAAGAGAGGAAAAGAGAAGAGAAGAGAAGAGAAGAGAAGAGAAGAGAAGAGAAGAGAAGAGAAGAGAAGAGAAGAGAAGAGAGGAGAGGAGGGGAGGGGAGGGGAGGGGAGGGGAGGGGAGGGGAGGGGAGGGGAGGGGAGGGGAGGGGAGGGGAGGGGAGGGGAGGGGAGGGGAGGGGAGGGGAGAGGAGAAGGGATCTTGTGCGAGAGACAGCAGCTGCAGGGACTTCGGGGCGGGGAGGTCTGCAGCCTAGTGCCCTCCCCAACCGCTGGGCGGATCGCAACGAAGCAGAAAGGGAAGCTCTGTCACATCGCCGGCTACTTAGGAGCTGTGAAGAGAATTGACTCTGACAGCTCGACTCTGGCATGGACTATTTTTAAATTTTGAGGCTCCTACTTCCAGTGCTAAGCAAACGACTGAACTGCCATCACATACAGGCCTTCTCTCCCCCCTTTCTGGTTTGAGGCTTAAGAAAGGAAATAAGAAGAATTGCCAAGCTTTTTCTCACCTCGTTATTTAAAAAATAAAATAAAATAAAAAAGCAAAAAAAAAAGGAAAAAAGCCTTGGTGACAGGTCAAACATAAGATTTGAAATCCGGTAAGGAATAATAATAATAAAAAAAATCAGTGTGTACTTTTCAGACCTGTGAGTTTGCTGAATTTGGGCTGATAACAAGGTTTAGTAGACATAAGTATGGCAAAGCACATGCCCTGAAGTTTTGCTCTTATCCAATTATATTTCCATTGATTTGGGGTGTGATATCTGAAGTTCTTTTATTTTTATTTTTGCTTTTTTTGTTTATTTTTATTTATTTATTTGAGAGCCACAGAGAGAGAAAGAGGCAGATAGAGAGAGAGAGAATGGGTGCACCGTGGCCTCCAGCCACTGCAGACGAACTCCAGTCGCGTGCGCCCCCTTGTGCATCTGGCTAACGTGGGTCCTGGGGAATCGAGCCTCAAACCAGGGTCCTTAGGCTTTGCAGGCAAGCGCTTAACCGCTAAACCATCTCTCCAGTCCTAGTTTTGCTTTTTTTGAGGCAGGGTCATACTCTAGCTCAGGCTCACCTGGAAATCAATTCACTCAGTAGTCCCCGGCTGGCCTCGGACTCTCAGGGATCCTTTGGTCTCTGCCTCCAGAGTGCTGAGATTAAAGGCGTGTGCTGCTACACCTGGCTGAAGTTCTTTAAGTTAATCAGTTTTTCTCCTTTCCACGGTGTATATGCTTAATAAAGGCTGAGAACTGAACAGGAACTTCCTAGGTGTTTAACTGAGACAGTTTGCTTATTCTCTGAAGCACGGCTGCTGGCCCATGCCACCTGCATCGTATTCATAATTTTATATTTAGACAAAGATATTTTTAAAAGAGATTTGAATGTCTGGAAAATATGCATACATAGCTATATTATCTGGTTCCACAAATAAATGATGTACAACCTTTGTGGGAGATTTTTTTCTAAATTGAGCACAAATTATATAACCGTATTCTTAGGAGAAGGTTAAACATCTTAAAGTAACTTTTTAAAAAAAAATTGTCAATATCTGCTCTTAGTTTATTATGAAGTAGTTTTTCTTTGAAATATTATATATCTCACTTCCTTGCTTTCTTGTTTTTTTTTCTTTTTTGTAAAAGTTATTTTATTTATTTATTTGAGAGAGAGAAAGAGAGAGAAAAATGAACTCCAGATGCATCTGGCTTACATGGGCCTGGAGAGTCGAACCAGGATCCTTTGGCTTTGCAGGCAAACACCTTAACCACTAGGCAATCTCTCCAGCCCTTTTGTTCTTTTTAATAATTAGACTACTGTTTATTGGTTATTGCAGCCTCTAGGTAATATATAACTGCTACGTATTTGCTCCCAGACACATTAAGCTTTCACTGCCACAGGTAAATATTTCTTGAGTGCATGCTTTGGACAGAGAACAGTGGAGCACGTGTATAGAGAAGACTGCCTTGGTACCTACCGCGTGCAAGCTGAAGTGAGTTAACGCGAGACACTAACACAATAAATCTGCTCACACATGCCTGGCACTCTAGAGGGATTTTCCCTACGTCCTTAAACAAGTTACAAATTATCTACTGTTGTCTGTACTTTAAAGAGAAGGGAGCTGAGATACATACAGATGGCGTAACTTGCCAGTATTTGGAGAATTACTAAGTGGCACAGCCCACATATAAACCCAAGACTGCACTCACTGATAGAATGTGGAAAAACGGATGTAGCAGCCCCGTCTCCCTCCATTGTGTTCTGCTGGGTGTGCTTCTAAATCTTTCTGGAGAGTTGGCTCAGCGGCTCAAGGTACTTGCTAGAAAAGCCTAATGCATGGGGCTCAATTAGCCAGTATCCATGTAAAGCCAGATATACAAAAGTGGCACAGGTGTCATGGATTCTTTTTTTTTTTTTTTTTTTGAGGTAGGGTCTCACTTTAGCTCGAGCTGACCTGGAATTCTCTATGGAGTTTCAGGGTGGTCTCGAACTCACGGCGATCCTCCTTCCTCTGCCTCCCGAGTGCTGGGATTAAAGGCATGCGCCACCACGCCCGGCGTGTGTCATGGATTCTAAGATTGCTTTGGGAAGGACAAAACCAGAGGAGTGAGTGAAGGAAAAGAAGTAGACAGGGAAGGAGACAAGGTGACCTGCTGCCCTGGAGGCTACGGTTTGGAAGAGGCACAGTGGGTTGTAAAGTCAGGGGTGACAGCACCCCACCCCTTGCCTTTCAGCCCGCTATGGAAGGAGGGGGAAGTTTTGCCTCTTGTTCTTTGGCATTCAGCCTCCCAGCTCAGAGTTATGGTTTGAGTTGCTTAGGAAGCCCTGCCTCTGTCCATTCCATGGGACCGCCTCTGAGCGTGAACAAGAGAAGACTGAGAAGAGTTTCCCCACCCTAGGGTCTTTCTGTGTGGACCTGGGTACCTGGCTGGCTGCTGGGCCCCTGGACTGGAGCCCCTCTGTCACCTTGGAGGAGCGTTGGCCACCTAGGCCCTCCAGGCCCTCCAAAGAGAAGCTGACAGTGGGTCACTCCAAGAGCCAGCTGCTGCTGAGAAAGGCAGGTGTAAATGCAGGGGTCTGGGCAAGGACTTCACACCCCCATCTTTCTGTCGAAGAAGATTCTGGAACACAAGTGAGCACTTGTCTTCAAGTTTGGAGGAACTTTGGTGGGAGTGGTAAAGAAAGAAAGAAAAATGCCCCCCCACACACACATACACGCCCAGGACTATTTTGCAAAGGGACTTTACTGCTTTGAGCTGTGAGTTCAGTAAGGGTGCATTTATCCTAAAAGCTATGCAGGCATCTCTCATAAAGCCACAAATTCAATTTCTTTTAGGGGCATGACTGTGCTTTGTGTTCATGGTGAGCCTGTCTAAGCTACTTACTCAAACTACAGCAGTGCAGTTCAGAATGGTCATCCCTAAGGCCCACTGTGGAGGATGGAGATGGGTCACACTTGTAATTCATCTCTTAATAAACAATGAGGCAGGCCTGGAGAGATGGCTCAGCACTTGCAGCACTTGCCTGCAAAGACTAACGACCTGGATTTGATTCCAAAGTACCTTTGTAAATCCAGATGCCCAAAGTGGCACACACATCTGAAGTTCAATTGCAGTGGCCAGAGGCCCTGGCACACCCATTCTCTCCATCTCTCTCTCCCTCTCTCCCCCAGGTATGGTGGTGCACACCTTTAATTCCAGCACTTGGGAGACAGAGGTAAGAGGGTCACTGTGAGTTCAAGGCCACCCTGAGACTACATAGTACATTCCAGGTTAGCCTGGACTAGAGCGAGACCCTACCTCAAAAACTCAAAAAGTAAAAAATAAACACAGAAATTTTAAAATGTATAAAAAATTAAGCAACAAGCAACCAAACATCACTGTAGCATCATTTTTATATATGTTAGATGATTTACCTATATAATTTAATGAAAATTTAATTAATGACACTTTAATGAAAAATTTAAGTAAAATAAAAGCCATATACCACCTTAAACAATATTTACCTTAAAGTTTAAATGAGATGTGTTTTTCATAAATTAGATAATTCTTGAAATGTTAAACTCAGCAACTTGGTGGTTGAATCGAATAGATGGCCCCCAATATATTTTGTTTGTTTGTAGTTTGCATCTGTAGCCACCTGGCTAAAGGCAGTATCACTGGGTGCGGTGGTGGGTTTCAGTCAGGTTTCAATCTAAAGATATGCAAAGTGTGCCTAGCAGGAGCTCCTGAAGTGTGCTGTGCTGTGTGGCTTTTTGGCTTTTGGCTTGTGCTTCTCTTTCTCTGCTTGGGCCTGTGAAGGCAGGCCAGCTTCTTCTGCCATTATGGAACTTCCCCTGGATCTGTAAGCTTCAGTAAGTATCCCTTCCTCCATAACTGTGCCTGGTCTGGAAGTTCATCTCAGCGAACCCGAATCTGTCTGTTACAGCAACTAAAGCAAACTCAGCATCCTTAACTTCAAACATTTCTGACATCCTAGTTATTTTTCTCGTATTGATATCTTTCAAAGGAAGTTGTGCTGCCCTTCAGTAGAGCCACATTTGTGACGCCATGCTAAGAAAACACTTGTGCCATCCCAAATGAGAAGCAGAGTCCAGGCACAACCATGGTGGTGCCCACCTGAATTCCCAGCACTGGGGCAGTCGAGGCAAGAGGATCAGGAGTTCGGGGTCACCCTTCGTGAGGTACCAAGTTCAAGACCAGTCTGGGCTCCATGAGGCCTTGTTATGTTAAAAACAGCAGCAGCAACAAAGACAGTTTCAAGCATTAGCAAATTCTTAAATGCAGCTTATCCATTTCATTTCTCCTGAAAATTTGTTTTCATTTTGAGTCAAGTTCGTGGTCTTTCAGATTCCAGATCATCTCATTTTCTCCTCTCTCTCTCTCTCTCTCTCTCTCTCTCTCTCTCTCTCTCTCTCTTCCTTCCTTCCTTCCTTTCTCATCAAGAATAAACCAGAGGAAAACACCTTGTTTCATCTTTTTTTGTGTGTGTGGTACTGGGAAACATTGTCATCTCAGGAGGAAACTCTGGGACACAAGTATGTCATGAGTTGCTTTGGGGAAAACAAAGATCCCATTACATATTTTGGGCTTATTTCAATCAATATTGGTTGTGTAATTGTCCATAGACTGCTTGATACTTTATTTTTACTAGGACAAAAATGAGAAACAGAAGAGCAGTCAACACCAAAGAAGTAAGGTTCAAAACTGGTGAGAGGCCGAAGGAGGTTTACTATCTTGAAAACCTATGACTCACCCATGTTTCCTCCAAAACCATCTTATTACAAAGGTAATGTTCGTCTGGTTCTAATCTTTAAATTCAATGGAGAAGAGAAAGAAAATTGTTCTTCCTAGGCCCATTCAGAGTTATGTCGACACTGTTTGGATCCAATATGTAATTTCATTTTGAGGTTGGCAAAGCAGGGATTTCTAGGTCAGAGGCTGAGTATCTGTGAGTGTCTTTAATCAATATTTAAGTTGGTTTCAGGGAAACCCAATGCCCCTGCTTGATTACAGTTTGTGTTCTGCGCTTTGAAGCCATTTCTATAAGTGAGTATATGGCACAGACAGTTTTCACTGGATATGAATACTTATGCATGCACACACACACAAGATGCTTCCAATCCTGACTAAAATAAATAAATAAGTAAAATAAACCCTGCTATATCTTCTCAAGGCAGCATTTGGATAATGAATACCAGAGAAATTAAATTTGCGTCTTCATCACATTTATTGTAGATGAGATTACATCTGTCTGCTGCTCCTAATTATCAATTCTGATTTTTTTGTACATTAATTACTCTGCAAGTTACCATTTGAAACTGGGTAGAGAAATCCTAATGACATTAGTGATATATTGATAATTAAATATTGAAGAAAATCATTCCTGAACTCAAAAGTAAAAATTACTTATGAAGGTTTTTATGCATAAAATAATATTCTGTTGATGTGATCAGATGATCACCCAAACAGTTTTGATGTTATGACATGTGCTTAGTCAATAGGTCTTAAGATTTTAGTTATTTAAACATATTGAGTATCACAGTCATGTCAAAAGAATGAAATTGTTAACAGAAATTTGTTCAACAGTCAACTTAGAAATGAAACATTCCTGGGCCTGAGGAGACAGCTAAAGCGTTGAAGGCACTGGACTGCAAAGCCAGATGACATGGGTTTGACACCTCAGTTTCCAGCTAAGACCAGATGCACAAGGGAGCACATGTGCCTAGAGTTTGTTTGCAGTGGCAGAAGGCCCTGATGTACCCATTCTCTCTCTCTCTCTCTTTCTGTTTGCAAATGGATACATAAAAATACTAAGAAGAAACAAAGGAAGCATTCTGAGCTGGAGAGATGACTCCGTTGTTAAAGGCACTTGCTTGCAAAGTCTGCTGCCCCAGATTTGATTCCCCAGGACCCACAAAGAAGGAGATGCACAAAGTGGCACATGCATCTGGAATTCATTTGCAGTGGCAAGAGACTCTGGTCCATGTATTTATTTATACTTATTCACTCACTCATTCATTCTCCATTGCTCCTAAGTAATATAAGAAATACTTAAAAAGAAAAGAATCAGGCTGTAGAGATGACTCAGAGTGTAAAGCACTTGCCTGCAAAGTCTATGGACCCAGATTCAGTTCCCCAGTACCCACGTAAGCCAAATGCACAAGGTGGCACATGAAACTGGAGTTTGTCAGCAGTAGCTAAAAGCTTTGGCAGCACTTTCTCTATTTCTCTCTTTCCCCTCTCAAATAAACAAATATTTTTTAAGACTGAATCATTCTGAGGCTGGAGAGATGAATTAGTTTTTTAGTGCTTCCCTGTAAAGCCTAAGGACCCTAGTTCAAGGCTCAATTCCCCAGGACCTACATAAGCCAGATGCACAAGGTGGCACATGCATCTGGAATTTGTTTGCAGTGACTGGAGGCCCTGGTATGCCCATTCTCTCTCTCAAATAAATAAAACAAAATTTAAAAAATAAATCATTCTGAATATAGTGAAAGTTTGTTTGTTTGTTTTAAGGTAGAGTCTTACCCTAGCCCAGGCTGACCTGGAACTGGAACTTACTCTGTAGCCCAGGCTGGCCTCAAACCCATGGCAATCCACCTACGTCAGCCTCCTCAGTGCTGGGATTAAAGGGAAGTGCCAACACACCTGGCTTGGTTATAATTGGCACACCAGAGCCTCAGCCACTGCAGTCGAACTCTGGACACTTTCGCCACCTAGTGGGCATGTATGACCTTGCACTTGCCTCACCTTTGCGCATCTGGCTGATGTGGGATCTGAAGAATCGAACATGGACCCTTCTGCTTCAAAGGCAAGCGCCTTAACCACTAAGCTATCTATATAGCCTTTGGTTATACTTTTTCACATCATTCTTGAGCCACTAAAGAGACTGCTTCTATGAACTTGGTGTACACTAGGACCCTAAGCATCAGGTCACAACACACACATACAGGTTTGAATGCCTTAAACTTCCTATTTCAAAATCATTACCTGTGCAGGCTTTTGGTAATTCTTTAACTTAATATTTGTACTGTTGGCCTCCATTAATATGCCTAGCTATGAATTATTCATCTTCTCTGCTATGTAACTTCCATACGGGTTAGTTGAAATGTATTTTCTAATTGACAGACATTTCAGATTTCTCTGTTACAGAAAGTGTGTGGTGGGTGACTTCATTCACTCCTTTTGGAGAATCAGTCTTGCCACCAAAGCCTAGCAGTTTGTTTATTCTCAAAAATTATTCTGTAGATGTGTAGTACGGCCAAGCCTATTCTGTGTTCAATTACATTTATTTTCTTCTAGAATTTATATACAAGGTTAAGTTTTTATGTGTAGACCTTTCCAGATGCTTAGTATGCATAAAAGAAAGAAATGAAGTATTTTATAAGCCAAGCCAGGGAAGAAGTTGAGGGCAGCAGGAGAAGGAATTGCTGGTTTATTTGATGTTTAGTTAACTTTTCCCCATTCCTCTCTTTGTGCAACCTTAAAACAATGCCAAGGAAATGCTTAACACTTTTAACATTTTTGAATGAATTAATAATTAACAGAAAAATATTAATATTTTATAATTTTTGGAGTTCAACCAAATTACAAAAAAACCTTGTGGGTATTTTGGTTGCTTCACAACTTCCTGTTAAATATGATGAAGGCTTGGAGAGATGCCTCAGTGGTTAAAGGTGCTTGCTTGCAACACCTGAAAGCTTGGGATCAATTCTCATGTACACAGGTAAAGCCAGATGCACAAGTGGCACATGCATTTGGAGTCCATTTGCAGAAGCTGCATTTCTTTCTTTTGTAAAATATTTTATTTTTATTTATTTACTTGCCAGAGAGAAAGAGGGAGAGAAAGAGAATAGGCACAGCAGGGCCTCCAGCCACTGTAAACAAACTCCAGATGCATGCGCCCCCTTGTGCATCTGGTTAATGTGGGTCCTAGGGAATTGAACCTGGGTCCTTTGGCTTTGCAGGCAAATGCCTTAACCTCTAAGCCATCCTTCCAGTCCCAGTTGTTTCTTTGTAATATTTTTATTGATTCTCTCCTAAATAAATAATTTAAAATACACGATGAAGATGAGAGAAAGCTTACACTCCCACACTCCCCTGTGATTTTGGGAGCCACATTGCTAGAACTTAAGAATATTTATCGCCCACAGGCAAAGACAGCCAATTAGAAAAGGCACAATGGGCATTGGGGAGGGAGCTTCTGGAAAGTTCTATCCTGCCTTCCTGTGGGTGAAGAGCTGTGATGTGCTGAAGCCAGCACATTGTGATTTGACACAGCCAAACACTAAATCATCAGGGATTTTGCAAGAGGGATGCTGAAGTGATTGAGACTTGAAATCAACAGCGTGTACCCTACAGGAATCATCACAGGCGATTGATGAGCACACCAATCTCTAGCTGCTTGTTGAGCATCCAGACCCCATCATGCCCCCCAGCCTCCCTCCTGGCTCCCTTCCACCCATCATTCCACCCATCGGGATTCTAAGTGGCAGCTCTGTACCACTCAGACCCTGCTCTCAAAGCAGCTAACGCCTGGTTTGTGGGGTTGGTTTGTTCATTTGGGTTTGTTGAGGCAGGCTTTCACTCTGCAGCCCGGGCTGGTCCAGAACTAACCTTCTAGCGCAGGCTGGCCTGAGCTCAAGTTCATTCTCCTCAAAACGACCTATGAGCATAGGACTAGAATTTCACTTCACTTTGGGCATGTAGTTTCCCACACAAAGCCTAGGCAAACAAAGTTCCTTGCAACAGTGAACATTTTTAAAAAAAGCACACTGCTGGGCTGGGGAGATGGCTTAGTTGTTAAGGTGCTTGCCTGCAAAGCCAAAGGACCCAGGTTTGATTCCCCAGGACCCATTTAAGCCAGATGCACAAGGGGGTGCATGCATCTGGAGTGCGTTTGCAGTGGCTGGATGCCCTGGTGTACCCATTCTCATTCTCTCTCTTTCTCTCTCTCTCTCTCTCTCTCTCTCTCTCTTTCTCTCTCCCTTCCTCTCTCTCTCTCTCTCTCTCTCTCTCTCTGCCTGTATATATATATATATATATATATATATATATATATATATATATATATATATATATATATATATTTTTTTTTTTTTTTTTTTTAAAGTAAACTGCTATCCAAGGTGTGGACATGTGAGCATCCTGTGCTGTGCAGGTCTCTGGTTTTAAATTTCTGCTCTGTGGCGGCCCCAGAGACATGTCCCTTCCCTCCTACAGTTATTTAATTTTAGCTCCTAAAGCAGCAAGAGGGAAAATACGTCACGGGACAACCTCAGGTTCCACTCACATGCCAACCCTTTGACTTTTGGTTTCCATTTTATTTGGAAACTTACAATTTGTCTCTGCTGCGTTGAGAACTTAGCCACGCATTTAAAATAAGCTTTAGAATACTTTACTCACCAGATCTAGGTATGTGCTTGTACTAAGGCCCCCAGGTGCCTTGACCAGCTGTCCTTTTGGAGATAGCAGTTGCCTCTTATAGCCATGAAGAGTGATTTAAAATAAATTATTTCCCTGGTGGAAATAGCTATGTCTAATGAAGTTGTTTTGGAAGAATAAGATGTTGTTTTCTACTTACTCTTCAAAAATTTGGGTATTTCCTGAAACTTGCCACTATGCATTGAATTTTAATTTGTAGAATTCTTTCTAAATTCAACAAAGAAATGCCTTTAAACAATAAATTTAATTTAAAAGAAACAAAAAAATAAATACAGGCTTGATTTAATGGCAAGTATTCCTAAGAATGTCACCGGAAGGTTAAAGAGCAATAAGCCAACCTGACATGATATAGTTGGTAGCTGGATGTGACGTCACGTGTCTTGAACCCCCACAGCGGGAATTAGAAGCAAGAGGGTTTCAAGTGGAAGGTCATCTTTGACTACATAGCAAGTTCAAGGTCAGGCTAGGCTAAATGAAACCTTGTCTCAAAATGAAATAATATACATTGGTGACAACATGAAATAAATTTTTTCAGCATATATGAGTTAATACCACAGCTAACAGCTGAGCTTCAAAGGTAGTTGTATAAAAAGATCATTGGAATATAACGTACGCCATTGCCACATTTCAGTTCAACTTCACAGACATAAGTCAGGCATGGTGGCTCATGCCTTTAATCACATACTCAGGAAAAAGAAGTGGGGGGGGAGTGGTCAGTAGTTCAAGGCACACCTGTGCCATGTAACAAAAACCTGTCAAAAATAACAAAATGCAGGAAGCCGGGCATGGCAGCGCACACCTTCAATCCCAGCAATCGGGAGGCAGAGGTAGGAGGATCGCCATGAGTTCGAGGCCACCCTGAGACTCCATAGTGGATTCCAGGTCAGCCTGGGCTAGAACAAGACCCTACCTTGAAAATAAATAAATAAAATCACAACAATAATACTGAGGCATACAAACAACAATTGTAATCTTTCTAATTCATGCCAAACACTAATCTGAAAATACCACAATTGTTCTCAGTGATCATAACTATTTGAGGTCATAGCTTACACAGAATGTATTGAAAGATAGCATATACAAGGAGTGGAAGTGATCGAGGGAGGAAGCTTCCTTTCACCAGGGCAGTTGAATTCTAGCAAGGGTTTTAGCAGCAAATGTAAGCCGACAGGGGAAGGTCATTGCCGACCACAGCACAGGCATCTGTCTGTCCTGTCGATGTGCAGCTCCAGGACACGCCTGGATGAGAGGCTCTGGTTGCAGAGCATGTTGGCTCATGGAATTGTAGCCAGAGCACTTGGCAAGATGAATCCTCAATGGTTGGGTTGATATATTTATTTTTTAAATATTTTATCTTTATTTATTTATTTATTTGACAAAGAAAGAGAGAGGAGGGGAGAGAGCAAGAGCGATAGAGAGAGAGAGAATGGGTACATCAGGGCCTCCAGCCACTACTAATGAACTCCAGATGTATGTGCCCGGTTGTGCATCTGGCTAACGTGGGTCCTGGGGAATAAAAACTTCCTTTGGCTTTGTAGGCAAATGCCTTAATTGCTAAGCCATCCCTCCAGCTCTGATATATTTATTCAACAAGAAAATATATGAAGGGCTGTTGAGATGGCTAAGGACCTAGGTTTGATTCCCTAATACCCATATAAAGCCAGATGCACAAGGTAATTCCTGATTCTGGAGATTGTTTATAGTGGATGGAGGCCCTGGGGCACCCATTATCTCCCTCCCTCTCCCCCGCTGTCTGTCTGCCTCTTCTTCTCTACCTTGTCAAATAAATTAATTAATAAAACATATATTTTTTAAAACAGAAAATATTTGAAAAGTGAAACAGGTTTCCCATAAAAGGAGACCAGCAAGTTATACCATCAAGTAGTAAATGCCAGGTTTGTGACTATCGAGCAGATAGTTGGTAAGGTCTGTGGTTTGTCAAACTAGAGCCTGTACTCGAAGGGGACAGGGGTGGTGTGTCATCTGACAGTTACAAGAGGGGTGCCCGGCCGTGGCTCCATCCTCTGTGTATGTGTTTATGTGCGGTAGTTCCAAACGTCTAAGTCTGTACTCTACTTATCTGTGCAAAGAGAAGACAATTATTGCATCTACCTCTGACAATTACGCAGCGTATGTCAATGTGTGTACGTGATTTAAGAAAGTAAGTGGAGGGGCTGGAGAGATGGCTTAGCGGTTAAGTGCTTGCCCGTGAAGCCTAAGGACCCCGGTTCGAGGCTCGGTTCCCCAGGTCCCACGTTAGCCAGATGCACAAGGGGGCGCACGCGTCTGGAGTTCGTTTGCAGAGGCTGGAAGCCCTGGCGCGCCCATTCTCTCTCTCTCCCTCTATCTGTCTTTCTCTCTGTGTCTGTCGCTCTCAAATAAATAAATAAATTAAAAAAAAAAAAAAAGTAAGTGAGTGGAATTTAGTAAATATGAAGCCGTTCTGTTCTGGCCGCATGGGTAATTCATTCTGGCTCTGCTGCTTATACCGTCTACAAAGTCTCTGTTCGGAAAAGCATTTTACATTGGCTGGGCGCGGAGTGCTCCGAGATGGTGGCAGTGGCTACCTGTGGCCGTAGCATGGGGCAAGGGTGGCTTGGCAGGTCCTAGGTTCCTGAGCAGCTGGGGTTGGCAGGAGCAACATCGCCCAGTTTCCAGAGGAGGGTTCCTAAGACCAGCGGTACGACCAGCGGCAACTGTCCTCTGGAGCCCGTCTCAGTGGGCCACGATAGCTGCGGAACGGACAGCTGCTGTTGTCAACTGGGTTCCTGGCCCTGGACCAGATCTTAGGCGAAGGCTCTCTTCTGATTGAAGAGGATGAATGTAGTATTTACTTGCCTTCGCTCCCCCAGGAGCTGCTGGTGGAGGGGTCGTGGTAGAGTATCTGCTGAAGGAACATAAGCATACGCACATCATCGTGATTTGATGGCCACTGCCAAAAAGAACTGATGGAGATGCATGGAGTCAGTACACACCCAAAGCTAATAGGAGCATGAGATTAGCTGGCCGTCACCCGTCATGCCCCAAGATGGCACCATCGGCTGGAACCAATGTTGTCTTCAATATTTCATCACTCAACAAGGAGACCTCAAGAACTATTTGAGTTTTGAAAAATAACATGGGTTTTTTTTTTTTGGGGGGGGGGTTTGTCCAGAAGTAATTTTGACACTTAAAGCAGCATCTTGTCTTTTGACCCTTAGATAGGTAAAGCTGCTTCTGCTTACCTGGCATGTAATTTATTAGAAAGGATTTGACGAATCTACAAAACCATTTGAAGAATAAGAACTCAATCTTGTCTCATCTCTATGGGAGGTGCATTTGCTGTACAAAAACAAAAAAAGTGGTGACACAGTCTTACTAAATTTCTCTGTGTTTTCCTTGGTCCTCTGTGAACGTCTCCATCAGCCTGCTCCAGGAGAATGCCAACGCGTCCCAGCCAGAATAAAGTCATTATTGCTCAGTTTAGGAACTCACCAGAAAAAGCAGTGGCTCTCCGTCTTTTACTGGTCCTGAGAAACCAGCCCCTCACATGAGGATTGTCCTGAGTCACACCCAGCAGGTTTCTTGGCGTAATAGCATGACTCGTGGTAAATCAGATGTCAACAATAGCTCTTAGATGAAAAAGGAAGCTATTCACCACCGAACAACGGCATTGGCCTCTAGACCTGTCAGACACAGGCTCCAAGCAAACAGCTCTGATCAGATCCATTAAACTAGCCATACTGTGGCATGATGTCTGGAGTCAAGAAGCACCCAGGCGTCTAGGTATTCCTCCTAAGGATGATGGTCAATGGTGTATGTAAATATTTTTTCTTTTTTAAAATATATTTTATTTATTTATTTGAGAGAGAGAAAGAGGGAGAGAATGGGCATGCCAGGGCCTCCAGCCACTGCAAACAAACTCCAGACACATGCACCCCCTTGTGCATCTGGCTTATGTGGGTCCTTGGGAATCGAACCTGGGTCCTTTGGCTTTGCAGGGAAGTGCCTTAATCACTACGCCACCCCTCCAGCCCTCACTCTGCTTCTTGACTGGGTTGCCTATGGCCAGCAGCTTTGCCTTCCTGCCTCCATGCCTCAACGGCCACGACGGACAGTGTCACCTGGACTGAATGGTATGCTGAAATCAATCCCTTCCCCCTTAAGTGGGTCCTTTGTTAGGTATTTTGTCATAGCAACAAGACAGTAACTAACACAAAGAAACTTAGCGTGTGTGATATGCTCATTACAGCAAGAAACATTAAAACATGAAATACAAGTTGTACATAAAAGCTTTTTATTTTTATTTCTGCAAAAGTCACCAAAATGTTAAGACATTTTGAAAAAGAAAAGTTGTGCTGTATATTGTGGGAATGAACTATGGAAAAGAACAGATCTTATAGCTCTTATAATAACTTTTCTGAGAATATTGCTGTGAGATGATTTCTAAATTCCTGACTTGTAACTTGCCCTGAAGCTCATCTTACCCCATGGAATCCATCTGCCTAAAGCAGTGTGGCTAGGCTTCTCTGCCTCGGTTTACCTGTGGCCTGACCAGCACAGATGGTCAGTATTGATGCGCAATGCTCAGAGCTGCTGACCGATCACACGCTGCGCTCTTTGCCCATTCCCCGGGGCCTGGTTGGGCTCTTGGCCAGAGCAGGCGTGCTGCAGGGGAGAGCTAGCGTGCCGTTGAGGACAGCACGGTCAGGAACAGGCTGCCCCAGCCCTGTGGAAGAGGACAGGCGGCTTTAGTGGGAGTGCACTTGTGAGCGTTGGTGGAGCGTGAGCTCTGTCTGCATCGGCAGAGCCCCGCCGGCTTCACCGCACAGTCCCTTCCTTTAACAAGTGTTGAAGGACTATGCCGAC
The DNA here is from genome assembly GCF_020740685.1 of Jaculus jaculus. Taxonomy (NCBI): domain Eukaryota; kingdom Metazoa; phylum Chordata; class Mammalia; order Rodentia; family Dipodidae; genus Jaculus; species Jaculus jaculus. The sequence continues at coordinate 26,437,672 of NC_059121.1, forward strand.
TTCATTCTCCGTGGGAGAATCTGTTCTTCTTTTCTCATTAGGTAGCGAGACCAGGGGAGATAAACCACCCCTCGCTCTTCAGCCAAGCCACAGTTGAATCCACAGAGGAATGGGGAGAGGAGCAAGAGTGCTGCTTCCAGGCTGTTCCTGACAATCAGCGCCAGGGTGCAGGAGACAGACCCCAAGGACACGCAACGCCTACCAAAGCAGAGATCCAGAGGCTCAAAGAGCTCATCACTGAAGTAGACTTAAAACTCACCCACCACGGCTCAGGGAATTTGGGCACAACAGGGGGCTGAAAAGATTGCAAGAGCCACAGGTTGCGATATCATGCCCAGAGCATTCCCTCCCCCAAAATTACTGACGCTGCTCCTGCAGCAGACGCAGCGTGTTCACCCTTGGTTGGAATGGCCCCAAGGGTCAGTTATCTCTACTCTCAGCCTCTGCCACAGACGCAGCTAGCCCACTCTTGGGTAACCCCAAAGGTTAGTTCTCCTTGTTCCCCAGGCTCAGCCATGACAAGCAGCTAGCCCACCCTCGGGTAGATGAACCCAACAGTCAGGCTCTGCTTCTGAAAGCAGCTAACCCACTCAGGTAAAATCCTCCGAGGGTTAGTTTCTGTAACTCCAGGGCTGGGCTCCTCAACTGGGCCATATCTAAAATAAAGGTGCACTTTGACATGACATGATTAAAAGTGGGGAAGACAAAATAATATTTTGGATTTAGAATTAAAGTTAATTGGCCTACCAAAGGTGTTAGGAAAGAACTTGAGTTACCCAAAGCATAGATTATTGTTCATCTGTGTGGTTCCAGCCAAAGTTAAACCAAGGCAGATGAGCCTGGTCACATTGCTTTAAGCAGGTGGGCTTCGTGATGGTAAGATTAACTTTAGGGTATCCCTAAACAACTGAAGTCAGAACACTGAGATTATGTCAACAGGCAGAATTCGGGATTGACTTTCCAGCTGACAGCTAGCTACATTCATACGAGGGGCCCAGGCGAGGCATGTATGAAAGCTTAGTGAGAGATTTTCATCTCCCATAGGTCTGAGATAAAGTGCTTGCATGAAACCAACACATTTCACCTTCCCAGCACGAAACACTTTGTTTATTATAAACACTGGTTGAGCTGTAAACTTCTTTAATTTTTTAAAATATATTTGAAAGCTAGAGGATGGATGGGTGCTCCAGGGCCTTTTACTACTGCAAATGGACTCTAGATGCACCCATCACGTTTTGCACCTGGTCTTACGTGGGTCCCGGGGAACTGAACTCAGACCGTCAGGCTTTTCAAGCAAGTGCCTTTAACTGCTGAGCCAAGTGTGTAAATTTGTAACCATTTAAATGTGTTTTGAGCATGTAGCATATGATAGTTAGTTGCATAGAAAACATTAGGATTTGGAATCATGCTTCCATGTTCTCAAAGTTTTTAACAAGTAAATAGGTAAAAAGTAAAAGCTACAAAGCATCAATATTGGGTTGGAGATCTAGCTTAGCCCTGCATCTCACCACCACCACAGCATAATGCCAGGTGTGCTGACGCACATGTAACTGGGAGGCAGAGGCAGAAGGCTAATAAGGTCAAGGCCATCCAGGAAACCAGCTTGAACCAACATGAGACCCTGCCTCAAAAAAAAAAAAATATATATATATATATATATATATAAAATATAAATATATATTATATATATAAATATATATAATATATATAACATATTATATATATATATTTATATGAAGTGTATGTTATATATATGTATATATAAATATATATATATACATATATATATAAACACATATATATATATACACACATATATATATATGACAAAAACTAAGAATCATTGTTACTCATGCCTTATATAGTTAACTACTGGGCGCTGGTTATTTAGATTGATTACAGTTTTCCTTTTTAATTAGTGAGTAGATACAGGTAAACAAAAATACGAAGTGTCCACATTCAAAGCATCTTGACAGGAAGTGAGCATTTTGGGGGGCAGGCTCCTGAAAAGCACAAAGCAGCAATCCGCATCTATGTGAGCAGAAAGACAGCGGAATGCTGACTGCACTTTTAAATCTAGCTTGCAAAGGGAGAACGGGCGTTTTCTCATTTTCGTGTGTAATTTTTCAAAAGGAAAGTAAAATCTGAACTATATTGGCTAGAGGTCAAAACGGGGCTCTGAACAGCTCATCAGATGGGCTAGATAGATAATCCATGTCTGACCCAAATAGACCCAGAGTGAAGAGGAAGTAAGATTTATGTCAAGGTTTCATGGTGGTTGAGGGATTACTTTTTCTTTTCTTCTTTATTTCTTTAAGTAGGAAGCAAAAAAAAAGACATACCCCACACAGAATAACAAAGACCACTGAGGAGAACTCTCAGGGAAAGCGGGTCTGGGAAAAAAAAACTACCACCTTTGCCAAATAGATATTTACTAAGGATATTCTGTGGATAATTAAATTTATTTTAAAATATTTTTGTTTTTGTTTACATAATTGGAACGAGAGAAAAAGATGCAGACGGAAAGAGAATGAGTATAGGTGTACCACGGCCTCTTGCTACTGCAAACGGACTCCAGATGCAGGTGTCACTTTGTTCATTTGGCTTTATGTGGGCACTGGAGAACCAAAGCCAGGCTGTTAGGCCTTTCAAGCAAGGGCCTTTAACTGCCAAGCCACCTCTCCAGCCCATAACTAAATTTTGTAACAAAGTGTTTGATGAAGACCTGGAGGGATGGCTTAGCAGTTAAGGCATTTGCCTGCAAAGCCAAAGGACCCAGCTTCGATTCCCCAAGACCCTTGTTGGCCAGATGCACAAGGGGGCGCACACATCTAGAGTTCATCTGCAGTGACTGGAGGCCCTGGCATGCTCATTCTCTCCCTCTCTCTCCCTCTCTCTCTCTCTCTCTCTCTCTCTCTGTCAAATAAATAAATAAAATATTTTTTTAAATGCCTGATAGAAATTGGAAGTTTTCCTTCCTTCCTGCCCCCTCCCCAGACTCTCCGGCAAGCGTTGCCTTCGTAGAGACGTCCCTCCGCCTCTGCTCTGGAGGAAGGCATGCGAGGCTCCAGCTTCATTTCCCAAGCGCACCAGTTCTACGGAAGACTTGCGAGATGTTCTCACCCTGTTTTATTCTTCAAATTTCACCGAGTTTGCTTGAACTGTCTCATATTAATTAGCTTTGTGTTGTCTTTACTATTCTCTGAAACATTACATAAGAAATTTTAAAAAGGAAAGACTTTATCGTTTTTTTTTTTTCAATTCTAACAGGTTTATAGTAAACGCAAGGCAGAAAATTAGCTGGTGTAAGCAATGTAAAAGGCCACTCTCTTCAAAGATGACGGCAGGTTCTCTCAAATGAGTGGGTTTGCTTCAGGAGCCTGTGTCCTCTCTAATTTGCCCAGGTTGGCCTGGAACTCGTGATCCTCCTGCCTCATCTTCCCTGGGGCTGATGTTACAGGCGTGAGGCACCATGCACTGCCCTGAAGTTCATTTTACTTATTTATACCATTTCTTTTCCTAAGAGAATGTATATTTGTATATCAAACCTGAAACAAGACAAAGGAGGTCAAGTGAATCTAATTTATATTTTGAGCACATAATTTAAAAATAAGCAGAAAGCTTAATGACTTGAGTTATTTTTTATAAGAGAGAGAGAGAATTGGTGTGCCAGGGCCTCTAGCCCAGCCATCGAACTCCAGATATGTGCATACGTCACCTGTGCACGTGTATTACCTTGTGCCTCGGGCTAATGTGGATTCTGAGGCACCGAACCTGTGTCCTTGGGTTTTGCAGGCAAGTGCCTTAACCACTAAACCAGCTCTCTAGCTCTGATTTGATTTTTAATTTCCCTCAATAGCCTTAACTCTCTCTCTCTCTCTCTTCTTTTATTTTCTAACTAAGGCCTGTTTTTCTTTGCCTCTAGTGAAAGAAAATTGTCTGTATCAAAACATTGTACCATAAGTGTTTAGAGATGTGTTTAGCAGTACTAAAAAGAGGTCATTATTGTGAAAAAAAAAAAAAAAGAGAGAGAGACTTGGAAGAAATGGAAGTGCTTTAAACACAGTCATTCCTGTATGTATGCATTCCTACAAAAGTCCTGGGCTGGAAATTCACTTATCAAGACAAAGGAGTTGAGAGGAAGAGTCCTTGGGACAGGAGGAGGCCAGAATGGTTTTCCTTTCGCAGATGGGATTGATGCCCCTCGGTCCCCTCCCCCTGTGAAAACACAGACTTCAAGGCACAGAGGCCCTCACCAGATTCCAGGGTCCTGACTCCAGATATCCAGACCCCAGAGCTGTGAGGCATCAGTTTCTATCTGTGGAGATGCCCTGCCCCACCCCAGTCTCAGCTCTGTGTGGCATTAGCACAAATAGAACCACAGGAAGAAAGACACATCCTCCTGTAATGGAGCTGTTTGCCTCCGCTACTTGCTCTGTGAGGTTATCTACATGAGTCTCCGGGAGCAAACTTCTGAGCGATGCTTCCCCTAAAAACATAAGACCCTACGAGGAGCCCCTGTAAGAGTGAAATGGAATTGACCATCTCGGCAAGCTTTAAATCTAAGCTAAACTTAAGCTTGAAGTGGGCTTGTCTGTTTCTTCTTCATGCTGGCTCCCTGTATCTTACCAAGTACACTTACATAGCATCTACCCTTAACTGTTTGGCACTTTTTATTTCTCTTTAAATAGTACTCTTCCTGGGAGAATTTTCTTTTGCTCGTTTGTTCAGTGGATCGCTGGGTCAGTGTAAGGCCTTCCCGTAGAACACTGGGCTTCCTTTGTTTCATTCACAATCATTGCTCACCAAACTTGTTCAAACTGTCAAAAGCACTGTTTTTATAGTGAAGACACTTAGTCAAGAATCACAAAAGGTCCCTATTGTCATTTCAATGGGAAAGGGACCTTGTGCAGAAATCAGATGGCAAGTCCAACTCCTATGGCCTATTAAGACTTCTCCACAGTTAAATTAATAATGAAGTAGGTCCCACAAGTAATCCCAGTGTTTGGAAGGCTGAAGCAGGAGAATCATGAGATCCAGGCCAGCCTTGCCCACATGTGGACATGCAGTCTCAAGAAACAGATATAGGGCTGGAGGGATGGCTTAGCGGTTAAGACGCTTGTCTGCAAAGCCAAAGGACCTCAGTTTGATTCCCCAGGACCCACATAAGCCAGATGCACAACGTGGCATATGCATCTAGAGTTCGTTTGCAATGGCTGGAAGCCCTGGCATGCCCATTCTCATTCTCTCTCTCTCTCCCTCTCTCAAATAAATAAAAATATAAAAATATTAAAAAAAGAAACAGAAATAAGGGCAGGAGAGATTACTTAGTGGCTAAGTTGCTTGCCTGCAAAGCCAAAAGACCCAGGTATGATTCTCCAGTACCCACACAAAACCAGATGCATAAGGTGGCGCATGCATCTAGAGTTTGTTTACAGTGACTAGAAGCCCTGATATGCCATTTTCTCTCGCTCTCTCTCTCTCTACTTCTTTCTCTCTCTAAATAAATAAATATTTAAAAACCAGAAATAAAAGCAAAAAATTCTCAAGATTAATAATAATAGCATTTACCTCATGGAGTTGTTTAAAAGGGTCAGGACAAAAAAGAGGTAATATATTAACCAGTGGTTTTAAAAGTGGAAAGCGATATGTAAATAGAGCAGTATTCATGTCCTTCTGGTGAAATGAGAACCACACACACACACACGTAATCTTATTTCCCATCTTCATTCTATAGGCACTCTGTCCTGGTCACTAAAGCTCGCTGTCCTAACATGTCACGCTTGTCTCTCTCTTCATTCTTGCTTTTTCATCCCGCCTGCTCACTTCTTCCAGTTTCAACTCTGCTCACCTGCCAGGTGAGATGTCTCCTGGCACCCTGACCTCCTACCTGCATGTGTAATCCTGTCACATTGCAGAGATTGGATTCACTGTCACATCAGTAAACTTGAAACAGCTGACCAAACACTTAGTAGATGTGCAGCAGATACGTGTTAGTTAGTGGGCTGATTTTCATATGAGTCCCTTCTCTCTCCTAGGAGGGCTTATGACAGTCATGAGTTAGCTTGAGACAGTAAAAGAAACTGTTGCTCAGTAATTTTGTGTGACAATTCGACTGGTGAGACATGATTCTTCCTGCTCCTCTGAGGGTGTTTTGGGATGTAATGTGAATATTTAACCTCTATAAAGTTGGAAGTCTTTTACATCAACTCAAAAGCCTTAGTAGACTGAAAAAGACTGACCCCTGTCTTAGGAAGAAATGATGCTTCTAGAATGAAGCTAGATCCTTATCTATTACCCCACACAACAATCAGCTCCCGAAAGGCCTTGGTGTAGGACCTAAAACTCTAAAAACTATCACAGGAAAATTACTTGAAGACATAAACATAGGTAAGGGCTGTCTTAAGAGGCCTGCCTCCATTCAGCAGGAAATAATGCCAACAACTAGTAAATGATATTAAACAGTTTCTATGAGGCAAAGGAAACAGTTAGTTGAGGGAAGAGTTGGTCTAAAGAAGGGGAGAAAGTCCTTGCCAGCTATGTATCTGAACATACAAAGAACTCAAAAAAAAAAAAAAAAAAAAAAAAAAAAACCCTGAAAGAACAAGAAGTAGAAGAACACTATGGATCAATTAGCATGGCCTCTCTGTTATACCACAATTTATAACAAACTATGGAACCAACCTAGGTGAGCAACCACAGAAAACCATGTAAAGAAAATGTTCTGTATCTACACAGTGGAAGTCTTCTCAGTCATGAGTAAGGATGAAGCCACGTCATCTGTAGGAAAATGGATTCGACTGGAAAGGGTCATATTATGTAGAACAAGCCAGTCTCAGGCAGAAAAATATCCTGTGTTTCCTTTCGTAGGTGGCTCCTAAATTTTATATAGTTACAAAAAATCACGTGTGTATGTGACATGAAGGTAGAAATAAGACTCTCTGGGAGATAAATGAAACTAATGCAGTGGGGGGGGGGGGCGGGATGGCTTAGCGGTTAAGATGTTTGCCTGCAAAGCCAAAGGACCCAGGTTCAATTCCCCATGACCCACGCATGTGTCTGGAGTTCGTTTGCTGTGACTGAAAGCCCTGGAGTGCCTATTCTCTCTCTCTCTCTCTTTCTGTCTTTCTCTCTGGTAAATAAATAAAAATAAAAAATATAAAGAAGACAGAGGATGTAGACAAAAAATTGGTAGGAGGAGGGACATGTATTCCACATAAAATACATACTAGGCAAAACTTTAATAGATGAATTGATTAAACAATGAACTCTCCTTGAGTACCTTACAACTGAAACAATGGCTTTTTTGTTGATTTTGACCTGAGTTGAAATGCTGACCATTCTCAGGTCCCCGCCTTGCTGGACTATGATATGGACTTCGCCATCAGCTTTGAATCTTCAGTTGTCGCCTTATTCTGCAGATATCGTGAATTTTCACCTTCCATAAGCATGTGCCAAGTGATCCAACTCCTTGTCGAAAACATATTTACTTATAAATATATGTACATACGTATATGTACATATGTACATACAGTGAGAATATATAATGTGGAACGTTAGTATACATTATACACAGATCATCATTATCATCATCATCATGCTGTCGGTTCTGTTTCCTAGGAGTAATAATCAGTGCAATGGGCTCTTTAGGGGGCTTTGTTTGTGGGATTTAAACAGCCTGATGCCAGGGAGGTGGTGCATGAGTATGATCCCGGCGCTTGGGCAGCTGAGGCAGGAGGACAGGGAGTTCAAGGCCAGCGTGTCCATATAGTGAGTTCCAGGACAGCTTGAGTGGCACCATGTGAGAGAGCAAAAATTAATTAATTAATTAGTAATAAATATAGTAGGCTGCTCTAAAAGCTGCACACAATAAGTAAATAAGACAATGCCTAAACAAAGACAAGAAGAGAAGGAAAATCCAATGGTCAAAAGTCCCAATCATGGGCTGGAGAGATGGCTTAGCGGTTAAGCGCTTGCCTGTGAAGCCTAAGGACCCTGGTTCGAGGCTCGGTTCCCCAGGACCCAGGTTAGCCAGATGCACAAGGGGGCGCACACGTCTGGAGTTCATTTGCAGAGGCTGGAAGCCCTGGCGAGCCCATTCTCTCTCTCTCCCTCTATCTGTCTTTCTCTGTGTGTCTGTCGCTCTCAAGTAAATAAATTAATTAATTAATTTAAAAAAAAAAAGTTAAGCCAAGCGTGGTGGTGCATGTCTTTAATCCCAGCACTCGGGAGGCAGAGGTAGGAGGACCACTGTGAGTTCAAGGCCACCCTGAAACTACAAAGTGATTTCCAGGTCAGCCTGAGCCAGTGTGAGACCCTACCTCAAAAACCAAAAAAAAAAAAAAGTCCCAATCATGGGCTTCTGCATGAGAAGGAAAAATCTCAGTAGCAGAGGCCAGTAAGTTAAAAAGGAAATATAAAGGAAGAGAAAGGAAGGGAGGAGGGAACTTAATAGGTTGGTATTGTATATATGTAAGTAGAATGATTGAGATGGGGAGGAGATATGATGGAGAATGGAATTTCAAAGGGGAAAGTGGGGGGAAGGGTATTACCATGGGATATTTTTTATTATCATGGAAACTGTTAATAAAAATTGAGGAAAAAAAAAAGTCCCAATCATGAGCACAATGTTGCCCTTTAAGAGAAAGAAGTGTACCGGACAGACCTCTCTCCTTATTGTTCTCTTTTCTTTCAGGCTAGTAGTTCCGACATCAGAACGACGTGTCTTGGTTACTTCGCTGACCTTAGAAGGGAGGTGATAACATTTTATTTATGGGAAGTATCTTTCTACGCCAGGCTCCAGGGAGAACTGCTCACAAGAGTTTTTAAGGGAGCATGAAATAATGTCATCAGTCAAACCAGGGAGGCTTGAAGGCTACGGGTGATTTGCATTTTCCCCCCATATTTACAGTCTTATCATGATCAAGGACAAAGCTGTGTGTGGGTATATTAAATAGTTTGCGATCATATTTTGAATACTTGATCTACTTACTAAATCATGCAGTTTATTACTCCCTATATTTCTTGAGTTGTGCTTTGGTACTATATTTCCTAGTTTATAAACATAAAATGCAAGTGTTTCTGATAACTCAATTTTTTACGGCTTAATATAGCTGTCCTCACAATCTGTCTCTTTCTGAATCTATATGGTTTAAGATGATACTTGATGTTAATTTTTTTAAAAAATATTTTATAAGCTGGGCGTGGTGGCACACGCCTTTAATCCCAGCACTTGGGAGGCAGAGGTAGGAGGATCGCCGAGAGTTAGAGGCCACCCTGAGACTACATAGTGAGTTCCAGGTCAGCCTGGGCTAGAGTGAGACCCTACCTTGAAAAAAGAAAAAAACATTAAATAAAAAAGGTCATTTAAAAAATATTTTATTAATTTATTTGAGGGGGGGTTAGTTAGAGGGAGAGAAAGAGCAAGAATGGGCCCACCAGGGCCTCCAGCGACTGCAAATGAACTCCAGATGCTTGCACCATCTTGTGCATCTGGCTTACGTGGGTCCTGCTGGGGATTTGAACCTGGGTCCTTAGGCTTCGCAGGCTAGTGCCTTAACCACTAAGCCATCTCTCTAGCCTGGTGTTAAATGTTTTGAGACAGAGTCTTAGTAGGTTAGCTAAGGCTTGATTTATTTATTTGCTCTGTCACTGCTTCCACAGTGGTCCTTGAGCTTTGGAGGGGGTGGTAGAGATGTCCCAGTGCTGAACATGACACTGTCACCTCCTTTCTGCACTCTGAGGAGTTGTTTTGAGTCACCCTAGTGGTCATCACTGTCCAGAAGAGCTGCTTCTCTAACAAGAAGTGAGCGTAGCATTATTAAAGGGGGATAAACTTAAGCATGTAAAGCGCAGTCTAAGGGCATAACACATCCCTTTATCCAGACAATAGCAGTGCAAACTGAGTAACTTAAACTGAGATGAGATTTCGTGCGCAGAGCCATCATGACAGGAGGGGCTCTCTTAAAGACAAGGATCCAAGCTGGCACGCAGGAGAGGTTCTCCTTACAAAACCAGCCTTCCCACTGCTTCCTATCCAATCCTTGACAAACAAGTGAGTTTTTGATAACATGAATTTCATACAAATCCAGGGCAGAGGTTGTACGTGGAACTCCCACTAGAGGGCAGAAAGCAGGGAAGGAAAACAAGACTGGGTTTCTAGCATTCTCAAGCCCTTAGGCAGCCGTAATAATAAGAGCTATCACTGTAGTAATAGCTGACATTTTCAAGATGACTACCACGGGCCAGGAACAGGTCTGCGGATCATGTGAAGTTTGATAAAAATCAATGCGAGGCAAAACGGAATTTAAGCAGTGGGAGACCATGAAGCCCATGAACGCACACTTTGCCCCTCTGCCCATGATAAACATACTTTATTTATTTGTGTTTTTCTCACAGGGAGAATTGTGCATGGTTACCATCTGGCCTGTGAGAGAGTAAAAAAAATGTTTCTTCTGGTCTCACACATTTGCAAGCTAGATTGTCTTGACGAAAGGGGTATTTATCTGGTTGATGTCATACACCACTTGAAAACAAAGATCTAGAATATGTTTCAGTTTGCAAGTATCGTATGGGGAAGTTTTGTGTCTGGGTTTATTGTGCAAGTTTATGTACAGTTGTGTGTGTGTGTGTGTGTGTGTGTGTGTGTGTGTGGTGTTGTTTCCCTAGTAATTTTGTTGTCATGGTAACACTAGCTTGATATTGCAGTGGGGAAAGGGTTAACAAGTGATGGATGAATTCACTCTTTAGACCCGAAAAAAAAAAAGAATAAAAAAGGAGTTGTCTGTTGAGTATACTGCAAGAGGGCAGTGAGCTAGGCGACAGCTAAAATACTGCCTGCCTAGAAATACACTTTATTGATGTTGAAAATTGCCAATACCATTAACTTATGGGGACTTTTGCCTGTTCTCTGGGTTTCCGTTGTGACAGACACTGTTAGGTCTGGACAGGCTCACAAAATGGAGTCCCTGGGGACAGCAGGATGGCAAGGGGGCGCACGGAAGAGGGTCATCCACCTTCCTGAAGGAACCGCCCGGCCATCATCCCTTCCTCGCCCAACAGTGGCCCAGGTCTAGGTTTCCGGCCCCTTGTCTCTCGGGTCACCTGGTCCCTGTTCAGGTCTCTCACCCTGGCTGTTTGAAATGGCCAATGAAAAGAACACAGGCGCTCTTTTCCCTTCCTCCCTTCCCCCACCTGGGGGGCTCTGCAAGTCTGGCATCTCAGGCTGGCTGCGCTCCACTCTTGGGAGCCAGGCCTGGCAGCTGAGTTTTGCCCTCTCAGGTTGGCCTGAGTTCAGGGCTCACCCCTCCTCCTGGAAGCCATGCTGGAGTGCCAGACTAGACCCCTTGGCTGCTTTTGGGCCCCCACCCCAGGTCTCGAGAAAGACGCACTCTCGACACCACTGGGTCTCTCATTCTCTGGTCTACCGCACCCTAAGGGGGGGGCCTTTGGATTCAGTTGCACCATCTCAGGACGCCCCCTCTTCCTCTCGCTCCTGAGCTCTCTTCTATCTTGCACCGCCTGCTGCTTCCACAGCCAGCAGCGTTGAGCATCGCGGGGTAACAATCGCCCTCCTCGCCCACTAACAGGCTAAAGAGCTGACAGTTGCCCGCGTGGAGGCACAGGCCCCACTCACCCTAATGCCCGTGTAAACCCAGCTTAGGCCCTGGTTAATTTTTCTCTCTCCCTTGTTTTGCTCTTTCCCTGTCTCCTTTAAGGCCCTGTGACTCTTGGGCCGCATCTTACCTTTCTGTGCAGCTCTGCCTGGCCACAGTATAAACTGGTCAATGGATCCAAGTGGTCTGAACATAGTACTTTTGATTTCCAAATTCTCACCGATTTAAAAAACTTCTGCCAGTGTACCGGCAGATGGTCCGAAATACCCTATATCCAAGCATTTTTCACCCTGTGTGCATGGCCTTCCCCCTGCTCTAGCTGCTTGTCTCGCCAGGTCCTTCTAGCCCAGGTCTCAGGAAGGCACTCTCACTCAGCCCCTGCCCCAAATTCGCCCTCACCCTTGGCTTTTGATCCGGACGACATAGAGGACCTCACCCCACCAACTCCTCCAGCTCCCTCGGCCTCTCCTGGCTCCCCTGCCTGGTAACAAGGTTTGATTTCGATCTCCGAGGTTGTAAATAGAATAGAAATTTAAAACGGGAATGCATAGCTTCTGAAGGAATGAATGAAGGAATGAATGTGTGAAGGGGAAAGGGTTGTCTGGAGTCTATAGGAAAAGTGCCCTTGAAATGAACGTGTATGTTTGAGTATGTACGTGGCTCACAGCCCTAAGGCTGCAGAATGATTTCGGTTCTGAGCAGTACCATTTCATTGTGGGGATGGTTTCCACTGTACAAGATGGCATAGCCAATTTTTACTGCTAAGTGTCCCCCAGAAGGAACACTGAAAGTGATTAAGATCATAGGCAAGAAAAAAATACCAAATTCTCCTACTCTTTTTTTTTTTTAAGAGTGACAGAGAGAGAGAGAAACAATCAGAGAGAGAGAGAGAGAGAGAGAGAGAGAGAGAGAATGGGCGCGCCAGGGCCTCCAGCCACTGCAAATGAACTCCAGACACATGCACCGCCTTGTGCATCTGGCTAACCTGGGTCCTGGGGAATCGAGCCTCGAACTGGGGTCCTTAGGCTTCATAGGCAAGTGCTTAACCCCTAAGCCATCTCTCCAACCCTCTTCTACTCTTAAAGAGTTGTAAAATGACAAGATCAGAAAGCTGCCTTGTAGCCCTGAGGGGAGACCAAAACTCTCCCTGGAATTTAGGAAGACAAACTTAGCTTCCCTGCCCTGAGAAGCCGGGGGGCTGCAGGAACAGGGAACCTCAGGATCCTGGCCCAACATGATGATGATGAATGCAAGTCGCTGTGAACAGATGGGGACTTCTCATAAGAAATTTGTAACTGTTTACATTTACTTTATCTTTCTATGCTTCTATGAAATTACTAACAAACCATAGCCTCAAAAATTATTCTTAAATTTAGAAGTACTCTATACTGAGTTTGTAAAGAATTTTTTTTTTAATTTCTAATAATCTTTGAACCTGCTTTCATATTTTAAAATAATATATATGCTTCAGGAAAGTTATAAGAAACAAAGTTCGAAAATCAATAAATGATAAATTCTGTATGTTTATTCTGGGTAAATAGTATTTACTCTTTATTCCCTATTTTATAAGGCAAATGGACCACATTTGGAGACACTGAACAGTATTTATCTGTCACACACTTAAAAAGCTATTTACTTCATGGTAAGCAGTAAAAGAAAAAAAAACTTAAAAAAAGTTATGTTGTGATTTAGGATGTAATACCTCAATTCTTCCAACAACGAGTCTTAATACTTTGAATTTAACTTATACCATCACTGAACAAGTTTACCAAAGTGCCACAGGCAGAATTATAGATTTGGTTAAGGTTTGAATAGTCATAGATTGTGTCATGAAATTTTGTGTATGCTTGTATTTTGATATAGTTCTATAAAATTGATGTGAGGAGATTAAAAATATTTCTTTTTGGCTCAGTAGCTAAAGGTGCTTGTTTTCAAAGCCAGATGCACATACGGAGCACACATTTGAAAACTGTTTGCAGCGGCAAGTGGCCCTGGCACGCCCATTCCCTCTCTCTCCATGAGACTCGTCTCCTTTTCCATGACATCATGGCAGGTTAGTCCAGTTCCTCTGTTCTTTGGGTATGTTAGATATAGCTGAATTAATTTCAGAAACTGACTTATAAATTTGATGGACATCTTATTTAGCTTTTAAAAGTGCTAAGTCATATATATATGTGTGTGTGTATATATATATATATATACATATATATATATAAATTTTTTTCTGATAAGCTGTAAAAATTATAAAATTTTGGGCTGGAGAGATGGCTTAGGGGTTAAACACTTGCCTGTGAAGCCTAAGGACCCTGGTTCAAGGCTCAATTCCCCAGGACTGATGTTAGCCAGATGCACAAGGGGGCACACGTGTCTGGAGTTGTTTGCAGTGGTTGGAAGCCCTGGTGCACCCATTCTTGCTCGCTCTCTCTCTCTCTCTCTCTGCCTCTTTCTCTCTCTGTCTGTCACTCTCAAATAAATAAATAAAAATAAACAAAAAATTATAAAAATTTTTATACCTTCATATTTAAGCCAAAATGCTAGTACATGATATAGATTTCTTGTTTATTTTTAATTCTGTCAGCAGATCTTTTGTTTATAGTTGACTCTCTATAGCCTCATGTGCCTTAAATATGTAAACTCTACTTTTTGTTACTATCAGACTTTTCCAGATATCAGGATATTGTAATTTTCTTTATACAAAGTACATGATGTTTGGCTGTCAATAAGCATGCATCACTATGCCTGGCTAAAACTCTGTAATTTTAAGATGGTTTTGTCTTGTTCAGCCTGGTTTTGCTGGATGATTATCACTGAAGTTGTAATCAAAGTTTTATAAAAAATGAATTATTGTAATTTTGTTCTTAGGGAAACTGAAAAAGCTCTGCATGTCTTAGGAAAATCCACTACATACAATGTTAATATAGTTTGTCTCAGCTTTATGTAACAGTCATAAATATTTCCTTAGCTAAGCCTTAAAATTGTTCAATGACAAAAGGTACTTATTGAAAAAATTACTTTGGGCTGGAGAAATGGCTTAGCGGTTAAGCGCTTGCCTGTGAAGCCTAGGGACTCTGGTTCGAGGCTTGATTCCCCAGGACCCACGTTAGCCAAATGCACAAGGGGGCACATGCGTCTGGAGTTCCTTTGCAGTGGCTGGAGGCCCTGATGCGTCCATTCTCTCTCTATCTGCCTCTTTCTCTCTCTGTCTGTCACTCTCAAATAAATAAAATAAAAAAAATTTAAAAGAAAATAAAAGAAAAAATTACTTTGTGTCCGTCATATTGTCTTTGATGTATGTTAAAATCTGGCTTGCTTAACTCAAGTTTGACAAGTTTTATTTTATTCTTGAGCTATTTATAATCAGTCTCAGTCAAGGTTTCACTTAATTACTTATGTCATTTCTGCTATCTTAAATTCATTGCTTATAAAGATATTGATACTTAAGACATGTCTCTTGCCCTGGAAAAATAATCTTAAATTGATGTTCTGCTTCCCGTTTGGAGAGTAATTGGTACATACCTTGGTATATAGAGTAGCCAAAGTTGTTTTCAAATATAAATGCCAAATTTTTATACTATCTTGTCTTTTTCCTGGCATACACTTCCTAGATTAAATCAATTGCCTTAAAGTTATTGGTAAAATAATTGATGAAAATGTTTTTAGGGGGTCTGGAGAGATGGCTTAGTGATTCTGAGGACCCCAGTTTGAGGCTTGATTCCCCAGGACCCACGTTAGCCAGATGTACAAGGAGGTATATGCATCTAGAGTTCATTTGCAGTGGCTGGAGGCCCTGGTGTGCCCATTCTCTCTCTTTCTCTATCTCAGGAGATGATGGGACACTTGCTAACCTCTATCCACTGGCAAGTTACCTGTTTTTTTGACCAGACAGGATATGGGGACACGGAGATAAATTGTGAATCAGGGTATCTGCAACAGGAGAGTCGCATCAGAGGAAAATTAGTCCTCCTGGCTTTCTAAAAGAGGGAGGGCCACTTGATCAGCGTGGCCTTGGCTTATCCTAGCAGATGACGATGCTGAGAGTCATAGAACTCTCACAGGTCCCTGAAAGTCTCTCCTACAGAGCCATTATTGACCACCAAAATAGACAGTTAGCTCTGGCAGCCTACATACATGGTCTTAATTACCCAGTAAGAAAAATATAACTACAATATAAACAATGATTCAGACTAATAGCTTCTCCTTCCTTGGTCCTTCCCCTGCCTCATCCAGGAATAAGTACACTGCCACCACAATGGGCGCTCTCAAACTTAAACTACTCTCTCGTGTTCCTACTCTTCCCCTGATCCCAAATTGCTCCTCCTACATACACTGATGCCCCCCTGCCTCGTCTTTTCTTGCCCTGAGCCCTCTATCTCCACCTCTGAGAGCTCACCCTGCCCTTGCACCTGGCATTCTGATGCCATCACTGTTGACAAGGGTAACACACTCCTTAATTCTTCCTTCTGTCCTCTCACGGGGTGTGCAGAGCCCATCTCCCTCCCCTTCTCTATAACAAGTATCTGCCAGTGACTGCCCCGAAGCCAGATCAGTGCAGGGATGGCACAAGAGAAGTCTCCGTTTCGTTCAGGACCAAGTCATAACAGCACGCTACACTCTGCCACCTCCAGCCACCACGGAACAGCCTCCCCATCACCTGCCCGGAAGAGAAACCCATTGACTGCATTATCCAGCCTCTCCAGTAAGAATTCATCACCCCTAAGGTCAGCACGAAGAAAGTAACCTTTCTCCCTTATCATTAACAAAAGACTGGAATGTTAGATCAGGACAGACTCCCAAAATGGAGTCACCAAGGACAGCGGATGGCAGCAGACATAAGGAAGTGGATTATCCACATTCCTCCATTATCCCTTCCTTGCCTAACAATGGTTATGGTTTCCTGCCCCCTGATCTCAACCGTTGCTATTCGAAATGGCTAATGTAAAGAACAAAGGAGTTCTCTTTTCCCTTCCTCACAGTCCCCCCCCCCCCCACTGAAGAAGCCCTAAAAAGCCCTCTACCTGAAAACTCAGGTGGGCTGGGCTCCTCTCTGTGAGCCAGCCCTGGCAGCTCATGCCTTTCCTGAATAAAAGCTTTCCTCTTTGCCTCAGAGTGGTTTGCGTGGTCTTGGTCACTCCCAAACCTTACAAGCACAAGATTCTGAAAAGAGGAAGCACTAATGCTGAGATACAAAGGAATTGTGGAATGTAAGAATAATCCATTTCACAGCTCTCATTTCATTTCATTTTCATAGAAAATTGTCACAGTTGTGCATTAAGTAACTGATTAACACAACAAATATTTTAGCCATCATCTGCAACTATGTGCTGAGCACTGGAAATAAAACACAGATGCATTAGATGATGGGACATTTTAGACTTAAAATGAATTAAGGTCGGTATAGCCCTGTGGCATTTTAACTGCTGCTCCTATGCAATAAACCAAACAAGTTTTTTTTTTTTTTTCATATCTCGAGTCACCAAGTTCTTCTTCATGTGATTATCGTTGCTACCCCTTCAGATCCCATTTCATTTCCCCCCAGACCTTCTTAAAATGCAATTCCCAGAACTCACTGTAGGTGCTGCTTCCCGCATTATTAAGTATGAGATGACAGATGGTGAGCTCTTTTTGAAAGTCAACAGTGGAGCGTGACTTTTAGGGACTTTCCATGTGTTTGAATAAGGATGCTGGGCTCCACTTTCCATCACGCTTTTTTAGTAATATTAGGGGGGACCACACAGGAGTTCCTTCAAACATTCAGAGGGCTTCCGGAAAGGAAGAACAAGCTGTTTTGTTGCTGATCTGCTGATTCAATTTTGGGGGTGAGGTCAAAGCTGGGCCTGTGACAGTGTGGCTTGCCTTGGGTTAAGTATGTAGTTTCTAGTCTGTGACAAAGACCTGGATTCCCTCAGGTGCCATTGATTCCAGGGTCAGAGGCTGTCAAACCTGCAGTGACATTCACACCATCCGCCTGATGTTCTAGCTTGCATTTATTATTTAATTTAATTTTGAAATAATTCATGGAGCAAAATAATAATAATTCATCAAGCAAAACACTACATATCCACGTGATTCCAAAGTCTTTTAAAAAATATTTTGGGCTGGAGAGATGGCTTAGCGGTTAAGCGCTTGCCTGTGAAGCCTAAGGACCCCGGTTCGAGGCTTGGTTCCCCAGGTCCCACGTTAGCCAGATGCACAAGGGGGCGCACACGTCTGGAGTTCGTTTGCAGAGGCTGGAAGCCCTGGCGTGCCCATTCTCTCTCTCTCTCTCTATCTGTCTTTCTCTCTGTGTCTGTCACTCTCATATAAATAAATAAAAAATTTTTAAAAAATCTTCAAAAAAATATTTTATTTGTTTGTTTGTTTATTTATCTTTCTGAGAGAGAGGAGGGCAAATAGAGAGAATGGGTACACCAGGGTCTTTAACCAGTGCAAATGCCCTCCAGCGCATGTGGTACCTTGTGCATCTGGATTTAACATGGATACTGGGGAATTGAACTTTTGTCCTTCGGCTTTGCTGGCAAGCACTTTAACCACTATGCCATCTCTTCAGCTCCCAAAATGTTTTTGACCCATCACCATCACACTCTTATTTCTCTATGTTCTTGTTGTCTTTGGTAACCCCTGCATTAAATTTCTGTTCATCATTTGCTTGCTTTCATAAAGTATTTAAATATGTGTGTTTAGAGCGTTTTGTTTTATGAATGTTTGAACTTCATTTTTCTTTCACTTTTGAACTTCAGATGATATTTTAGGAAGCCATGTGAGAGTGATGTCTCGTAAAGCTACTTGAATCTGTCCACAGAGTACGGGTACAGACACCGGAAGAGGACATCGTGTGACCTCCCTCCTCAATTGCTCTTTGCCTTGATTCCCTGAGACAAAGTATCTTCTGAAGCTGGGGTTCTCTGGTTTTTCCGTTAGACCGGCTGGCAGGGAGACCCAGCACGCATCCTTCCTACGCCCTCCTCAGCTGGGGTCACAGGCGTGGGCTGGGCACATCTGGCATTTTAGGTGGGTACTGGGCATTGAACTCACTTGAGTAGCCAGCACTCTTACATGCTGAGCGCCCCCTCCCCCTCCATTCCCCAATCAAAAGCGACTTTAAAGTCAGGTGTTTTCCTCCCTGTCCCATGGCATCCCATCAGCTTTCTTGCATTGACTTTGGACATTCACTATAGATATTATTGATATTACTAGGAAACTTACATGCATCTCTAGTTTTGTTTTCCCTTTAGTTCTGCTTAGAATATTTTCTACATTTCTCTACATTGCATCCCAGTGGTAAAATCACTAAGAAGTTGGAGGGCGACGTAGACGCGTGCTGCCTCACTCACTTTGGCATGGCCTTTTGCTTTAATTCGTCTGCTGCCTGCCTGGGTTACCAAAATTCTCTCGATGTCACGGCTCTCGGTCTCCTCGTGAACTGCCGTCGTTGCCCCCTGAGGCTGGCTCCTCACTCATCTCTCTCGGCATCGCCTATACCTTTCTTCCTTGTGACTGGTTACTTAATTATCTTCCCTGGCATCACTGTTATTATGCCTCATTGGGTCTGTTGCTTATTGATCTCAGTCTCACTGCTCTTATGCCTCCTGATGTCTTGGCGTCACCACTGTTGCGTCCTTTGGGATTGGTTACTATTTCTGTGAGCATCAGTGCTGTCATTCTGCCTTGTGATGGGTTATCTGATAAGTCCATGCGATATGATAAGTTAGATATTATAATTTTGACAAAATGTGTTCACAGATACTCTTCTTTTTTTTTAAATATTTTTTTAAATTATTTATTTATTTATTTGAGAGCGACAGACACAGAGAGAAAGACAGATAGAGGGAGAGAGAGAGAATGGGCGCGCCAGGGCTTCCAGCCTCTGCAAACGAACTCCAGACGCGTGCGCCCCCTTGTGCATCTGGCTAACGTGGGACCTGGGGAACCGAGCCTCGAACCGGGGTCCTTAGGCTTCACAGGCAAGCGCTCAACCGCTAAGCCATCTCTCCAGCCCTACAGATACTCTTCTTAAGTGTGGTAGAGGATATGTAAGGCACAGAGCTGGTCCCAGTTGTGCGTGTTCTGCATGCACTATTGAACTCACACACACTCACTACTGTACATGTTAACTAGATTCTGTGCCAAGAAACACTGGAAAATTCAAACTCTAGAGAAAAAAATGACTACTGCTATCAAATAAGCAGTAACTGTTCATGTAGAGATGCTTATCCAGCCAAATTGTGATGCAGATTGAATTATCTACAAAGTTAATGGGATCATCGGAATCACAAAAGCTTCTTAAAGCGGAAAGCTTTGTTCATATCAGGTTGCCAGGAAACCATCTTCACTTCTGACTTTCTCCTTCTGTACTTATAGAAGAGGGTTACCTGTCTCCCCATACCCAGACTTGAGCTCATCAGAGACATGAAATTGGATGGATGGTAGAACTGTATTTGCTTTAGGGCCAATGTTATCTGATCTCCAGCTACTCTACTTCAAAGATAAATAATTGCTGAAATAGGAAACATAAGGAATGGAATTTCACTGATAAGGTGCAGTTCTTAGAAAGTACTTCAGAAACTGTAAGAGTACTATAACTTTTAAAATGTATTCAGCATTAAGTTAAAGTAATTGTTTTCAAGCCAGGCGTGGTGGCTCACGCCTTTAATCCCAGCACTCAGGAGGCAGAGGTAGGAGGATTGCCATGAGTTCAAGGCCACCCTGAGACTCCATAGTGAATTCCAGGTCAGCCTGGGCTAGCATGAGACCCTACTTCGAAAATCAAAACAACAACAACAAATAATAATAATTGTTTGCTTTCTATTCATGGCATTATTTCTGGTAGGCTTTTTGTGTGTGTACGTCTGTTTTGTGCGTGCGTGTTCACATGTGTGCGGGCACACTTGTGTAAGCAGAGAGCATGTGTGTGTGCTTACATGCAGGTTGGAGGGCTGAGTGGAGGTTGGGTGTGTTCCTTGGTCACTCTTTACCTTGTGTTTGAGGCAGCATCTCCTCCTGAGCGTACAGCTGACCAGTGAAGAAAGACCAGGTAGCCAGAGAGCTCCGGGATTCTGTTCTCAGCTTCCCCAGCTCTGGGATTTGAGGCACAAGCTGCCATGCCCTGCTTTGTACACGGGTACTGGGGATGTGAACTTAGTTCCTCAGGCTTGCCTGGCAAGCCCTTTCTTTACTAAGTCATGTCTCCAGCCCTTTGCTGATTTTTTAAATGTAAAAATACTGTTAACTTTAAGGATTAAACATCTTCATGCGCTAGACAAGCTAGCACACATTTGCATTCCAGTACTTTGGAGGCAGAGGCAGGAAAATCAAGAACTCAAGATCGGAGCTGGAGAGGCGGCTTAGCGGTTGAACAGTCTTGCCTGTGAAGCCTAAAGACCTAGGTTCAGTTTTCCGGTACCCAAGAAAGGCAGATACTTGCAAATGGAGTTCGATTACAGTAGCAGAGGCCCTGGTGTGCCCAGTCTCTACCTGCTTGGCTCTCTTTCTCTCTTTCTCTCAAATAAACAAATAAATAAGAATAATTAAAGAATTCAAAACCACTCTTCGCTACGTGGTGAGACAGACACACACCAGCCTGGCCACATGAGACCCTGTCTTAAAAAGTAAATAAATGAGAATGCTGGCGATATGGCTCTGTGGTCGAAGGCTTGCCATCCAAGAATGAAATCCGGAGTCTAGATCCTGAGCTCCCGTGTCAATGCCAGGCAGGCACTAAAGAGGCAGATGCGGAAAATCCACGGGGCAAGCTGGCTAGCCAGTCTAGCCAGGTCACCCAGCTTTGGATCAGATGAGAGAGCCTGCCTCAGTAAATAGAGCGGAGACACTGCGGGAGACATTCCGCATCAGCCTCGGGCCCCCACATACGTGGGCTCACGTATGCAAACGCACCTGTAGACACATGCACGCATACATTTCATGCATACCATATAAACACACACACACGCACACACACCAAAAATAGAAGAAAAATTATTTCTGTTATGATTTCTAAAGTATTACTATATAATTTTTACTAAAAATAGCAGTGCTTGACCTCATGTGTCATTTCTGGGACGCTGAGAAGTCCCCGCCGCCCTGCTGGGAAGCCTGCTCGGAGCTCGAGGGCTGTCTCTGAGCTGGAAAGGGCTGGGTTGGCCCCAGGCAGGGAGAATTTCAAAAGCCGGTGCAAACCACTCCCAGGCCAACCTGAGCAGCTCAACTGGAGAGGTTTCCCTTTGTCATCAGACGTCCTGGCTCTTGCTAATTTTCTTCTCTGTGGGAGACGGGATCCTTCCGCCTCTCTTTGGTGGTTGAATCCCTTAGCAAACAACCTCCTGGGTTGATTAACTAAACACTGCTTTAGCAATCAGGAGTCTTCCAGAAGGAAGACAAAAGCGCTTTTCTAAGAACCCATATCAGAGCCACTATTGATTGATGTATTTATTTATTTATGACTTATTCGTTTAATTAGCCCCCACTTTCAAAACGTCACGCCCAAAACATCTAACATGTTCCTAAAACGAAGAATACAGTTTTTCTCTACAGCAGTTAAGGAAGAGAATTGAGAACATCACTATCCATGGCTAGACAGTAGCCACAGAGATGAGTTTGTTTTATGTGACTTTCATATTTTCAAAAACAAAATAACAAAATGTTTTCAATATAATATGAAATAGTGGTATTTTGGCTCTGTTTTCATATCAGCAAAGGCTTAGGTGAAAACTGAAGCTTTTACATCATGGACAGTAGAAAATGTTGTCTTTCATGCTTTCTTCACTGCAACATTGTAAAAACTGAGATAAAATTCCACACTGGCCCCATTGTAAGGACTGAGATAACACTTCGCGGGAGGACTTTGGAATTTCTGGTTTTGCCTTCGATGAGCTGCTTACCTGTGAATGCAAACACAGCGACATCCCTTGCAACTGGAGCCAGCAAAGCAGTGTTTACTCCGGCTGGGCTAAATAACTCTGAACTCAATGAGTTCACATTCCTTTCTAATTCGGGTGTTTTGTCAGCTAAGACTCCCTGGAGCTTTCACTACAGCTAAGAATTTTAAAGAATGGGCGAGGGCCTGAGGGTGTGGCGTGGGGTCAGAGCGGCTGCAGCTAGTATACTTGTGGTCCTGGCTTCACTCCCAGCACGGCAAATGACAGCAAAGAGCAATAGGGATGATGTAAATGACTGAGTTACTTCACAGCTACAAGTGTACAAGCAAGCCACGGAAAATTCTAAAGTAGAATATGCCAGAATTTGAAGGGAAATTGTGTTAGAACTACTAGAGATAAGGCAGCAAATGCATTAGATTCAGACATAAAATGAGAATGCAAACAAACAAACAAATAAACAAACAAACCTAGAGAAAATACAAGATATTTTGATTCTCTTTTTGTTTTTAAGGCAGGGCCTCACTCACCCAGGCTGACTTGGAATTCATTCTGCAGACCCAGGCTGGTCTGGAACTCAAATAATCCTACCTCAACCTCCAGAGCGCTGAGATTAAAGGGGTGCGCCACCATGCCTGGCTAAATCTTGTTTTAAACAATGAACGTTTTTCTAAGTCTGACATAATAAGCAGAAACTATTTTTTGAGTGATTAATTTGACTATACAACAAAACATTCCTGGTGATAATGCTGCAAAACAAAAGGCAGACTGGGAAAAGTTAATTTAAAAACACACATGCGCACACACACACACATATACACACACACTCACACACAGAGTGAGAGAGAGAGACATGTAAACAGACAATGGAAAAACAACCCAAGTAACTAGTTAGTTATTTTACCAAAAAAAGCAAATATAACCCTACCTGTGTTTCTCCTGTTATTAGAGTCCCATTATCTTTTGAATAGTCATCGTTTTAAGAAAGTTTTCTGAAAATTTATTTTTTAAAATCTATTTATTTGGGCTGGAGACATGGTTTCGCAGTGAAGGCACTTGCCTGAGGAGCCTAAGGACCCAGGTGTGATTCCCAAGCTCCCACACAGGGCAAATGCCTAAGGTGACAAGTGCATCTGGAGTTTGTTTTCAGTGGCTAGAGGCCTGGCACCCCCATTCTCACTCTCTCTCTCTCTTTCAAATAGTAAGTGAATAACATTTTTAAATCTATTTACTTATCTATTTGCAAGCAGAGAGATAGAAAGAAGAGTCACAGAGAGAGAATGGGCACACCGGGTGTGCCAGGGCCTCCGGCCTCCACAATGAGCTCCAGATACATGCCCCACTGTGCATCTGGGTTTACGTAGATACTGTGGGAGCGAACTGGGGTCCTTGGGCTTTGCAAGAAAGTGCCTTAACCACTGAACCATCCCTCCAGGCCATGAAAAAGTTGCCTTTTATGTTAGCGTACAGAGTAAGGTGTTTTATTGTAACATTTTCTTTCCTTTCATTTTAAATATTTTTTTTTATTTATCTGAGACGGCGGGTAAGAGAGAGAGATAGAGGGAACATAAATGGCCACGTCAGGGCCTCTAGCCACTGCAAGTGAATTGTAGATGCATGTGCCGCTACATGCATCTGGCCTACATGGAACCTGGGTCCTTAGGCTTCACAGGCAAGCATCTTAACTGCTAAGCCATCTCTCCAGCTTTATTCTTTCTTTCTTTCTTTCTTTTTCTTTTCTTTTTTCTTTTTCTTTTTTTTTTAATAGGGACTCACGCTAGCCCAGGCTGAAGAGGAGCTCATGCTGTGGTCCCAGGCTGGCCTCAAGCTTACAGTGATCTTTCTACCTCCTACCTCTGCTACTTGAGTACTGGGATGAAAGGCCTCGCCACTGCGTCTGGCAATTCTGACATATTCGTACATATATTTCATTATATTTTTTTTTCTTATTCATCCTGCATAGCTTTCTCATACTCTGGGAAACATCCGTGTTATGAGTTGTGTTTTCCCAGCTAGTCAGCACAAAAACATGTGACCAGCTAGTAACACAAACATGTAGCCCCCTCCATTCACATAAACACCCCTTTGAATTGATTCAGAAGTCAGCAGGAATAGGGAACTGGCTTCGAGAAGATCTCACTCTGCTGGCAGGTGTCTCATTTCATCGTGAGATATCATGATGGCCCACTCATGGCTCATCGCCTAACACGGAGAGATACTGGCGTTCCCCACGAGGCAGTTACAAAGGGTTTGCATTTGTGACCTCTGATGACTCGTGGAGGAGGTAGTGACCGAGGTGTTGCTGTCCTGCTTAGGTGAACAGCGCAGCTTAACTGAGGTTTTCTTACCTGCACAGACTTGAGTCTTCTCTTCTAGTGTGTAGTGTGATTTTTGTTGTGCCAAGTTCTCAGCACCCCCAGTGAGCACCAAGGAGAACCAAACACGTACGCAAGGGCAAGGAGCTTTATTCTGGGCTTAAGCTCGGACTCCTGACTTCACTAATGCAGTAGATCTGTGCAAGAGTCCCAAGTAGTGGGAAGGCTGGGTTTTTATAGGGATTTGAACATAGAAGAAGGGGATGGGTACATGATTGGTTGATTTAAACAGTGTACTCTTCTGATTGGCTTAGGATTTTGGCTGGCAAAGTTGGCGGGCTGGGGCTAGGGGAATTGAACTTATTTATCTATGACTACAGGAATGTATGCCGGAAGCAGTTTCCAGTAACTGTTAAGCCCACCCTTACCGGAAAATAAAACCTTAGACCTTGCAGGGAAACAGAAACTTAGGCCTACTGAGGATTCTGAAGCCTGTCATGGCATTCATCTGGTTCCTGAGTCCTTCAATTTTGTCCTTTTCAAGCTCTTTCCTTGGCTACTACAAGTTGCAATGATATTGGCATATAAAATCTGTAGAGAGAGCTGGGCATGGTGGCACACGCCTTTAATCTCAGCACTCGGGAGGCAGAGGTAGGAGGATTGCTGTGAGTTCAAGGCCACCCTGAGACTACAGAGTGAATTCCAGGTCAGCCTGGGCTAGAGTGAGACCTTACCTTGAAAAACCAAAAAACAAACAAACAAAAAAACTGCAGAGAGGAAAGACAAGAAATGGAAAATTGAGATTACTACTGGGGCCATGACAAGGCTTTCTCATCAAAGGGAAATGGTGAAAGAAGGCCTTGAGTGTCAAGGGGAAGGACTTGGGCGCTGGATGGCTGCTAATTCATCAGTTATTTAGAATGAAGTGTTATCTGACGTGGGCTTGGGTGTCAAGTGCTGAGTGCCAGAGCAGGGTGTTTAGCTCGGGAGTTCAAGTTCTGTGGGTCTGGCTGCTGGCTTCCAGTTGGGCTGCAAAACCTGCACTAAGAGGCTGTTCAGAGCATCCTTGGGGATGGGGAGAGAGCGAATGTGTTAATGACCAGATCGGTCCTGAAGCCTTGTTGAAGTCGCTGTCACAGCAACAAGAAAGTTCTTTCCGTTCTACAGGAACATGTTGTCATGAGCAGCCTCACAACTTAAAGGAGCCAGAAGCCAAACGGACATTCTCATCCTTGGACTATTGATAAGGAGGTATCTTGGGGACCTCTGTGAGAATAGTCTCTCCTTCCCTCCATTCCTCTCTCCCTCCCTCTCTTCCTTCCCTCTTCTTTCTTCCTCTCTCATTTACAACTCACAATAGGAATTATTTATAAAGCCGTGACCTCAAGCTCATGTATTCCTAGGTTCCTTCAGGAGAGCTCAATAGGAGTGGCAAGTCATAGCTTAGGAGGAAAAAATATAACAAGGCACTTTTGCTCATGGACTAGCTCAAGGTCAAGAATCCCTGTTCAGAAGGGTAACGTGGTGGACAGGCATGTTGAGCTCGGCACATAACCATGGCAGATGGCAGCATTGCTGGGCATGCTCAGCTTACACCATAAGGTTTTAGGTTAGAAACAAAAAGATGGGGACTGGAGAGACGACTCGGTGGCTAAAGGCACTTGCTTACAAAGCCTGAATGCCTGGGTTCAATTCCCCAGTACTCACATACATAAAGCCAGATTCACAAAGTGGCGCATGTGCCGGTTCCTGTGCAAAGGCAGGAGGCCCTTGCACACCCACATGGGCCTTCTCCCCCCTTAAATAAACAAACACATACATAAATGGTTAAAAATATGTTTTGAAGGTGTGTGTCGGAAGGGTTTCTGGTGAGGCTTTGGGTGACTGTGACGGGACTAATTTACTGCATCAAGCACATTACACTGACAGCCAGAACCTTGTGAGATGGAAGCAGCAGTTCCGCATCCATATTGTTAGAATCCAAATGTCTCCATTTCTGTTTTTCAACTGTGATTGTACCTCTCTGTTTCCCTCTAGTGTCCCAGGCCACTCCCCTAACTGTCATTTCCCCGGAATGACCATGATCACCCATCCCAATGGTCACTTCCTGGGAATGGGCCAAATCACCTGTCAAGTGGTGACTCCCCACCCACCCCGCCCCCGCTCCCAGCGCGGCCCAGGCCCTGAGGTGAGGGCCTTGCCCTGCGAAAACCCCACTTGCACGTACGTGCCCCCAGTCTGTAAGAAGAGTGAGTCCCGACCTGCCTAGGCCGAGTCCTTCTCAGGATTTTCCGGGCGGAGCCTGTCTCAGCGGTGGAGTTGTGGAGTCTTCCCTCTTGCTTCATGTCCTGTTGCTTTCCCAATGCAAACCACAGGCCCCCGACCTCCCTCCGCCCAGATGAAGTGGCTGCACCTCCACGAACCTATTTGAGTCTTGTGCAACTTCTAGGCTGGGATAGACTGCGGTTTCCTTACCAAAACAACACACATGGTACAATCGTATCTCCTTCCCTCGTTCTATTTATTATTTTATTATATGTGTATATAGGTATTTATATATTTGTTTTGTTTTGTTCTTCGAGGTAGGGTCTCACTCTGGTTCAGGATGTCCTGGAATTCACTATGTGTTCTCAGGATAGCCTCAAACTCTGGGAAATCCTCCTAACTCTGCCTCCCGAGTGCTGGAATTCAAGGTGTGCGCCACCATGCCTGGCTCAAGGGCACCCTGAGACTCCATAGTGAATTCCAGGTCAGCCTGGGCCAGAGTGAGCCCCTACCTGGCTACCTGGAAAAAGCAAAAAAAAAAAAAAAAAAAAAGAAAAGAAAAGAAAGAAAGAAAGAAAGAATACTTCTGGGGGCTGGAGAGATGGCTTAGTGGTTAAGGCACTTGCCTGCAAAGCCAAAGGACCCAGGTTTGATTCCCCAGGACCCATGTTAGACAGATGTACAAAGGGGCTCATGCATCTGGAGTTCATTGTCAGTGGCTGGAGGCCCTGGCATGCCCATTTTCTCTCTCTCTCTCTCTCTCTCTCTCTCTCTCTCTCTCTGCCTCTCTCAAATAAATAAATAAAAATAAAAATATTTTTTAAAAATAAATAACACTTTTTCAAGAGCAGAGGACCATCTTGCAGGAAATGGTTTTTATTCTTTAAATCCGTGTTTTTATGGACACAGGTACCAAGCAGTAGAAACTATGAATTTTTGTTTCTTATTCTTACTTAAGGTTCTTTGCATCTGATGTTTCTTCTTCGCAAAGAGTAAAGACTTCCACCAGCATTTACACAAAGGCTCATTAACTGCAAGACATTACTGTCCCCAGCACATTTCACCCTCATCATGACAAAGAACCAGAAAGCAAAGGCCACCCTGGCTTCACTCTGTCTTGGCAAGTTTGGCACGGGTGTGCCACATCCGTGCCCGGTGCACTGAGAGGTCCTGGATTCAGAGGTGGGCAAGGTAGTCAGAGGCTTGGTCCTGTCCTACATGGGTTTATGTTATGCACTTAAGTAAGAAACTGAAATCAGAAGAGACGTTGTCTAATGGCCAGAGGTGACCAGACTGGCTAATGGACAAGGGACAACGTGGAACACTGGGTTGCTGGAGCTGTGCTTCTCCCCATTCCTTCCTCTACAGACACATATTTAAGGAAAGAAGGGGTTTGATCTGGCTGAGATTTTTAAACTTTTAAAATTTTATTTGTTTATTTGTTTATTTATTTGACAGAGAAAGAGGGGGAGAGAAAGAGAGAAGGAGAGAATGGGCACACCAGGGCTTCCAGCCACTGCAAATGAACTCCAGACACGTGCCCCCCCCCACTTGTGTGTCTGACTAATGTAGGTCCTGGGGTATCAAACCTGCGTTCTTTGGCTTTGCAGGAAAACACCTTAACGGTTAAGCTGTCCCTCCAGCCCCTGGCTGAGAGTTTTAAAGCGGAAGTTTCAGCTTGTCACACAGGCAGCAAAAGGCAGAGAGAAAACAGGAAGTGGCTCTGGGCTATAGAACTTTAGGGTCCGCCCGTGCTGACACACCACCTTCAGCAAGCCTGTGCCGCAGCCTTCCCAAACAGTGCCTCTGTCTGGGGCCCAGTGCTCAAGCACATGTGCGCGTGTGAGGGAAGTTTTACATTCAAACCTCGACACCTGAATAGTTAGCATCTTAAAAGAGTTACAGTGCATTTGTAATTCAATACTGTGCAATAGGGATGGACGGATGGTGTGGTGGTTTGAATAGATGGCCCCCAATGTATTCAGTTCTTTGTTGTTTGTAGTTTGCATCTGTAGCCACCTGGCTGGAGGCGGTGTCACTGGGTGGATCTTAAGGTGTGGTGGTAGGTTTCAGATTGCAATCTAAAGATATGCAAAGTGTGCCTCGCAGGAGTTCCTGAAGTGTGCTGTGGCTTTTGACTTTTGGGCTTGTGCTTCTCTCTCTCTGCTTGGGCCTGTGAAAGCAGGCCAGCTTCTCCTGCCACTATGGAACTTACCCTGGATCTGTAAGCTTCAGTAAATCCTTCCTCCATAACTGTGCCTGGTCTGGAAGTTCATCTCAGCAAACCTAAAGCTGTCTGCTACAGATGGCTTAGCACGTAAGGTGCTTCCTTACAAATCCAAAGGACCCAGGTTTGGTTCCCCAGGTCCCACATAAGCCAGATGCACAAGGTGGCACATGCATCTGGAGTTTATTTGCAGTGGCTGAAGGCCCTGGAATGTCCATTCTCCGTCTGTCTCTGTCTCTTTCTCATATATAAATAATAAAAAAAATTTAAATATTGCACATTATAAAATATATCCCTTGTAGGGTAACATAAAATATTTCCCTTGTAGGATATCCTTCAGTTCTGACTAAATGCTAATGAGAATGGCCAACTTCCCTTAAATTTGATGCCTGGAACACTTTCCCATAGCCTCATTCTCCTGGCCCTATGCACTTATAACTTACATATGCCACTTCTAACTCGCCTCCTGTAGTCCTTACAGTGCCCAATGTCAAGACCTCGTATTTGGCACTGAACAGTAGGACTGGCCCATCACCATGCCGGATGCCTTGCATGGCGACCCTTTACTGGACATTTGCCTCTACACAGAAATGAGGGCATAACACAAGTCTGTTATCATACATTTCTACTGGGTCCGGCCTTAACCGCTCTGAGCACGAACTCCGACACGTGCGGTACACTGATGATGCCGCAGTAGGAGCGGAAATAACGGCTCAGTCAGCACTAAACAAGTGGAGCAGATGGCCTTTCTTGGAAACTTGCAATGGCATGTGGCAAACGCGTGTACCCTGTCTCCCCCGCGCTCCTCTCAGCATGGTAGAATGCACCTGGACACGTCTGAGATGCAATGTCTTCTCATGGAATGTGTCATCTTCTGAGCTAGAAAGCAGTGTTTGCGTTGGGAATGAATGGAAGATCTATGTTTGGAGTGAGGTGTATACTTTTTTATTTATTTATTTATTTTTTCTGAGGTAGGGTTTCACTCTAGCCCAGGCAGACCTGGAATTCACTATGGAGTCTCAGGGTGGCCTCGAACTCACGTCGATCCTCCTACCTCTGCCTCCCGAGTGCTGGGATTAGAGGCGTGAGCCACCATGGCAGGCTAAGGTGTATACTTTTGTTTCAGAAATAAAGTCTATAGTCTGGTTACAAACAAATAATTTAAAAAAAAAAATTAAAACTTAAGGCTGGAGCTGAAACATCTCTATCACACCCTCCAAGGTTCAGTGTCCATTACGGAAGAGGTGGCGGAAAGAATGTAAGAGCCACAGGAAGGGTCCCCCTCCTTACAATGCAACTGTCCAGAAAGAAATTGGCCTCAATATCCAAGACCTCGCAGTGCCTAGCAATACCTTCACAAGACCCTCATAATTGAAGAAAAAGATGATGACATCAAATTAAAAGAGAGACTAATGGAGAGAGGGAGGGGATATGACGGAGATCAGAGTCATGAAGGGGAAAGTGGGAGAGTGGAGGGAATTATCATGGTTTATTATCTGTAAGCATAGAATTTGCCAGTAAAAAATAAAAATTTAAAAAAATTAAGGCTGGAGAGGTGGCTCAGTGGTAGACGTGCTTACGTGCAGAGACGGATGGTCCAGGTTTGCTTCCCTAGCACCCGTATGAACGCAGATGAGCAAGTCTCTCATGTATCTGGAGTTCATTTGTAGTGGCATGAGGCCCTGACATGACTATTCTCTCTCTCTCTCTTTCTCTCTCTCCTTGTAAACTAATAAAAGTAAATAACCAAAAAATAAGAGCAGCTTCTTGTTGTCAGTGTGCAGCTTGGGGTTGGGTATTTCACATGTGCAGGACTTTTTGTTTTTATTCTTGGAAGAACCTCCTATATTTGGAGGGATTACAAATTAGGTGACCTGCCTTCCGCCTTGATGGTCAGTGCGCAGTCATTAGTCTGTCCAGCAACCAGTCCTGGGCATGCGACCTAGGCTGACCCACAGGCACAGGCCAGTGAGGCTGCTTTATGAATGAGCCACGCTGGTTTCCACTCGGTCGAGAAGGAGGCAGCAGGAGGAGGCAGGAAGCTCCTGGATACAGGCTGCATCCGGGATGCAGGGGGGCAATCCTGCCCTAGCGCGGAGGGTCCTGCAGTTCGGGTCTGACGGGAGAGAGAGGTGCCTGTCTTATCCACTCCAGACCAGACTACCATGTGGTTTTGGGTTTTCCTGGGAGTCTTAACTTCGAGTTTCTCTCTTCTACCATCTCGGGCCGTACCTGATCTCCTTTCAGAGATTAGAGTGCTGGTTGAACTAGCCAGACTAGATCTTGTTTACAAGATTTGCACGTGATATTTTAATGTACAAACATGCTCGCCTTGACTCCTAATACAAGGTGAACAAACTATGATGCTATTCCTCACCTTGTATATGTGAACATAGATCCAGGACTGCGTCTGGAGGCATCAATGGGGAGAAATAATTCCGCCTGTGGTTGGCAAGATTCCAACTTAAAACTGCTCTGAAGGACAACAGTGTGACTATGCTTTCAAAGCTTAAAACGCAGCTACCTTTCAACAAAAAAATTATTCCTATGATAAATCCTATGTAGGTATTCATATGGCCCACTGAATAAATGCATGCTGATTCAATGTTTGAATCGTTTGTAAACAGAATGCATGAAAATGAATCTAAGTAGAGTCCTTTGGGAACGGATAGATGGCTGAGCAGCCACAGAAACTTGGCTGTTTAAAAGGACATGGCTTTATAGAACTCAGTAGGCATTTTGTTAGGGTCAAAAAGCCAAGTGTGCGGCAGTGGGCATGAAATGCTACCATCTACGGGAAATAGGGAGGTGAACAGAAATATGGCATAGACTTGGAATGTTCCTGGAGGAAGGCAGCAATTGATTCTTCGCAACTCAAGGGAGGAAGACTGGGGGAGGGGCAGGAATGATGGCCCTGGAATTGCATCTTCAATCTCAGCACACTGGAGGCAGAAGCTGGAGGATCCTTGTGAGTTCAAGGTCACTGTGGGACTACATAATGAGTTCCAGATCAGCCTGGTCTAGAGTGAGACCCTACCTGGAAACAAGCAAAAAAAAAAAAAAGAAAAAAAGAAGACAAGCTTAAGGCTTGCAGATGTCTTTCTTCTATGCATCTGTGCAACTCTTAAGCAGTAAGAGCTGCGCGCTGGATGCTATGTCACATGAGACTGAAAAGTGATCAGCATATGGTCTCGGCTTATAGGGAGTCAAGTGATTAGACAAAGCTGATGGTACAACATCATGTGTTCAGAACTTAAGTCAGCTTTCTTCACTGTAACTAGCACTTGAGGGAGGAAAGGTTTATTTTGACTTACGGTTTCAGAAAATTTTTAAAGACTTTTTTTTTTATTTGAGACAGAGAGAGGCAGATACATAGGTAGATGGGAGAGAGAGAGAGAGAGAGAGAGAGAGAGAGAGAGAGAGAGAGAGGGAGAGAATGGGCACATCAGGGCCTCCAGCCAATGCAAATGAACTCCAGACACATGTGCCACCATGTGCATCTGGTTTATATGGGTCCTGGGGTATCAAACGTTAGTCCTTTGGCTTTGCAGGCAAGTGCCTCAACTACTAAGCCATTTATCCAGCCCCCCTCCCCCCGTCCCCCGGTTTCAGAAATTTTTATCCACAGTTATTTGGCCCTCTTGTTTTCATCCTGAACTGAGGCAGGGCCTCCTGGCAGAATCTCACAGTGGAGGAAACCTGTTGGTCTCATGATGGCTGGGAAGCCAAGTGAGAGACAGAGAAAATTGGCCCAAGGTCCCATCTTTCAAGGGCACACAGCCAGTGACCTCCTTCTCTCCCTTTATCGCACATCTCCAAAAGGTTCCAATGTCTTCTAGTAGTTTCACAATCTGGGAACCAAGCCCTCAGCACACAGGACATAGGGTGATATTCCAGATCCAAATTGTAGCAATGGCATGAGGGTGTGTGCCTGATGCCCTAGAAACCATGGAAACTCTGGAAAAGGGACAATCAGTAATACTCTCTGGGGAGGGGAAAGGAGCATTTAGAAATTGCACTGAGAAAGAGCAAGGAATGCCTGGAAGACTCAGTGGGGCACTTTATGTATTTTGGATATGTAGAGCTTGGGTGGGCATTGTTTCTATATTTGTATCCCACACTATGAACAATGTTAGATAGTGAACTCTTATCCTCCGAACAAACAGAGGTGAGTGGCTCAAGGTAGGCATTAGAAGAAGTCTGAGGAATCAGGCAAGGCTTTGTATTTAAACTCAGGCAAGGGCTGGAGAGATGGCTTAGTGGTTAAGGCGTTTTCCTTCAAAGCCAAAGGACCTTGGTTCAATTCCCCAGGACCCATGTAAAGCAGACACACAAGGTGGTGCACGCATCTGGAGTTCGTTTGCAGTGGCTGGAGGCCCTGGCGCGCCCATTCTCCCTCTCTGTCTCTGTCTATCTGCCTCTCTCTCTCTCAAATAAATAAAAAATTAATAAATAAAATATAAACTCAGGCAAGCCATAGATGCCCTGGAACCCTGCCTGCTCTTAGTTACTACTTACCACTTTAAGTGAAGGCTCAGGCTGGACGTAGCTCAACGATGTTATGGAGGTTCTGGCACCATTTTGCATTTCAAGCTCCTATTCTGAAAGACAGGCTTGTTACCAAATGATTGCAGATTTGCCTCTACCATGAGTGTCATGATTACTGCATTTAAGGCAAGACGAAGTTTCCTCCACTGAATGAGGAGCGTGTTTCTAGCAGACAAGACATGCTGTAGCATTTTGTGAGCTGTTTCCCTCCCTCCATAGGCCACTGGTATGGACCAGTCACTGCGGTTCATTACCTTGGGTGTGCTAGAACACTTCCATTCCTGAGGCACAGGCGTCTCCGTACATTGTGTGACAACTTAGCATACAAAAGCAGAAAGGTAGAGAACATGATGCAGCTGGTCATTATCAAAACCCCCTCAGAATTTTTCACACTGACAATATCTTGATCATGGGAATTTCAAATCTACTTCAAAGAGTTTCGTTATTGACACTTAAAACTATTATAACTGTTTTTTGAGACTGACCCTTTCTTATGTGATTCTGCCCCATTGATCTCTTTAAAAACATTTGGTTTCCTATGGGAGGTTAAATAAACATTCTTCTTGGGAGAATTGACATTAGAAATTTGAGTCATCAGTCACGGAGACACTGTTGATTCTCCAAGCCCAAATTAATTGTCCTGAAGTAACTTCTAAATTCCATTAAGGTACAAACATACATTATTCTGAAATGTCGGACACTGTAGTCTTCTTCTTGTATAGATGGGGAAAACATCAAAAACACCAAACTCACTAAGATTCTGATTGACCCTTTCAACTGCTTCCAACATTATTTTAATAGCTTTTGACCCTTGAATCAATATGAGATCCACTCTGACCCACAGAACGCAATAAACCAGAGCTAATTATTTCATTCACTAACCCTTAGCGTACCTGTCAGTAATTCCCAAGTGTGTGTGTGTGGGGGGGGGCAATGGTGATAGGAACAGTGTTTGAGAATTCTAAATAAAATGATTATACTAAGACACTCAATGGTACCAAGTGTAAATATTTTGCGAGCTGCAGCGCAGACTGAACTCACTCATTTCATAGAAGGACAGGCGTAGTACGTACTCCTGTAGATAAAGACGATTTGTTGACTTTTACACACACACACACACACACGCGCACACACACACACACACACACAAAGCAATATACGTGTAGTAATGTCACAGAGAGTCACTGAGGCTCCCTCTTATCTTCACAAGTGTACTTGGAATTGGCATTGCAATTTCATAAAACTGTTTTTGTTCCTGCATTTAGATGGTTCGCGATGTTCCTCATCTAGCAGACTCAGAAATACTTTCAATCTTTCTGTGACAGCTGATTTACCAAGGCTTAAGACCTATGGGGATAAACTTTATTTCTCATAAGACATGGTTCGACACCTAGTTCAGGACATCTGCAAAAGAAGCCTTTCTGTCTTCCCAGGAACTAATATGCGAATGTGCCCGCCCCTCTCCTGACTAGCAGGGAGCTCAGAAGAGCTCTGGGGCCGGCTTGCAGCATTCCACAGGATCCTGTCCCCAATTTTTCTTTATTGGCTTGTCTATGAAGCGACTATAAATAACAGACAGGAAGCTTCTCTTTGGGGAACAAAGTCTGGGGAAGGTCTTACCTGAACTCAACGTTCATTGAGAAATCCTTCTGTTTTACCAACTCTTCATGTTATTTTGTCCATGAATGACACAAGCAAGCTTAAGGAGCCATCTCTCAAACACAGGTAGGAAAGAAATACACAGTCTCACATGGTGGGGATCTCACAGATCAGACTTACATATTCCATCAGGGAGAAGAGGCACAATCAGTTGATCTGTTTGGTAGGTTTAATCTTGGTTTGGGGACTTTGGTTTGGAATATTTTTTTTAGACTTTTAGTACTATGTTCTTATTGGTGCTAGTGATAACATTCTTTGAATATTAAGATCTCTCTCTCTCTCCTTTTTTTTTTTTTTTTGAGGTAGGGTCTCACTCCAGCTCAGGCTGACCTGGAATTCACTATGGATTCTCAGGGTGGCCTCGAACTCACGGCGATCCTCCTACCTCTGCCTCCTGAGTGCTGGGATTAAAGGCGTGTGCTACCACGCCCGGCTGCATGAAGATCTCTTAAGAGTCTTAAATGCTTGTCAGCAGTGATTGAATAAACAAACTCTATGAAGTGTTAAGAACAAAACCTACTTGGATTTGAACACTTGGAAGGACCTACTGTCATTCCTGTGATG
The DNA here is from genome assembly GCF_020740685.1 of Jaculus jaculus. NCBI lineage: Eukaryota > Metazoa > Chordata > Mammalia > Rodentia > Dipodidae > Jaculus > Jaculus jaculus. The sequence goes on from NC_059121.1 coordinate 26,473,733, forward strand.
TTCAGATGAGTGTGAAACATGTTGTGATGAGATAAATTCCTAAAAGCTGGTCACATTCTCAGTTGAGTGGCAGGAGAGGGTGGGATTTTAAAATATGAGAGACACAGAGGCTGCCTTTTGGTATCCCAAACAGCAAGAGACACACATAACAGCGTCCTTGACATGTAAGCTCTACACCAACACATTCAAATCGAGTTTTCTCCCCTGCCCCTGCGACAAAGTTGGAGCAATCGCCCTTAGACAAATAAAGTTATGGAGTTCTCCTCATTCTAAAAGGAACCCTAGTTTTGCAGGGCCAATCAAAGGAGGGTTTTGTGTACTTCCTCCTTTAAGCTTTATAAACGGCTCTGTAATGCTGAAGAGCCAAAGAGGTTGAGTGTCCCAGGTCACACACTGTTCTTTGCATGCATAGCATGCTCGTATTTTTTTCTTGTTCCTTGATGCGATTTTATTTGGACAAGACCTACCCTGGGTTTTTCACAGGCTGGTGGGTGTTAGCATAATAGGACATCTTGCCTGGTACCTGTTCTTAAGTTTCTAAGAGAAGGGAAATGGGTGTGCTTGTGGTCTGGAAGCTCTTACTTTGATACTTTGGCATTGTTCGACACTTCAGAGTCCAGCCAGCTCGAAGCGAGTAAACAGAACCCTACACCCAGCTTAATACACCCCACGGAGAGTGTGTCAAGGCGTTCATGGCCCTGTGTCATGTGCCATGCAGGGAAAGGCCAGTTTGAAACAGAAAGGTCAGAAAAGCTGCACAGGGAAATTCATAGTGAAGACGCCAGCTTTATACGATAAGGAACATTTTGAAAAGTAGAATGGAGAAGAGCCAAGCCTGTCAGATATCTAAGTGTCAAAGTGTAACAACGTGGAAACTCTGAAAATACTTACCAAAACAAGAATCACATTTCCTTGTGAACCTGTTTTGCTCCAAGAACAAAAGAGACATCAGGCATTGGCTTCAGCTTTTCCATGTTCATAAACACACTAATTCCAGTGGAAAGATAACATTTCTTTAAGCGGGGTCAGCTCATTGAAATCAGGGTGAATTTCAGATGAAGAGTTTTGAATACTAATTGGGGAAAGGTCAGTCAAGGGTCAGCTGTGAGACGTGCTTGCTGTTACAATGCTCCGTGGGGTATAAGGAGACATTCGCAGTGAACCCTGAAATGCAGCAGGACCCACACGATGAGACAGGGCGGCTCAGCCCCGGCCCGGGAGGGTCATGGTGTGTCAGTGGTAGCATTTTAGGGCTCTAAGACTTCGCTCAAGTGGGGCGCGGTGGCGCACACCTTTAATCCCAGCAGAGGTAGGAGGATCACCGTGAGTTTGAGGCCACCCTGAGACTACAGAGTGAATTCCAGGTCAGCCTGGCCTAGAGGGAGAAGACTTTGCTCCGAGTGATTAGCTACTCATTCTAAATGCACATTTTCTACAGAGAAGAGTCTTTCTCTGAGTGAGTAGTTCACAATAAATGGCTATGAAGGTAAGTTCAGCATGTGTGTGCGTGTGCACGTGTGACACACACACATGCGCGTGTGCACACACCACACTCCTCCCTGCAGCTGCAGCTTCAATGTCACACAGGGCCAGCACTTGCTGGTGCTTCTGGGGCTGCTGAATGAATTGTCTCATTCACATTCATTCAATGTCAGTACACATAATCCAGATTCTTTCCTGAAGCTTCCCCCACATAACGTCAAGTCAGGAACATTTGTATTTTAGATATTTATAGATATTTATTAACCAGTACTGCCTCAAGTAATCCGTTTAGCAGTTCAATCTATAAAATCTAAATTAGTTCCTTTCTGCCTCCCTCCCTTCCCTCTCTCCTCTCTACTTCTCTTTCCTCTTTCTTTCTTCCTTTCTTTCTCCTACTGACCTGCTTTGAGTTTATGAATATTAAGCCTGGTCTTTAAAGAGTAAAGGGAACACAACTCACGAGGTGTATTTGAAAACACACATACACACACACACACACACACACACACACACACACACACACACGCTCTTTTATCGTCTTGTTGTGCCAGAACCCTGGCTACTTAGGAGGCTTGCCCCCAGAAGATGGAAGTCAGCTTCAGTAACATAGGTGGGTGACGTCTCAAAACAAACACAAAAACAAAACATAAAACAACAACAAAACAAGTCAAGCAAGCAACCCCTTTAACTGTGTTCTAACGACCTGAAGGATCATCTTACAGGACAGAAAGACAGGGAACTTTATGAGGACATGGGAAGGACAAGAAGATACCCCCCCCCCCCCATACACACACCCCAAGTCTGGCTGAAGCCTGCTGGAATGAAGCTCTCTCTCCTTTTAGCTATCCGGTTATGGAAGACAAGAGTCTTCCAGGGAGGTGGACTTTCCCCAGGAATCCCCTGCGGTGCTGAGAGGAGAAGCCTGCGCCGGCCTCCCTCCAGGAAGGAGATTTCACACCCTTACCACAACCTGTTGGGCCCCTTGGCAGCTGCCCCATGGGGGCAGAGATTATGAGACCGGGCAGAACCACACCTCTGCCCAGTCACCTGGAGGCAACTGACGCCTCATGTCAGGACCCCCAAACTGGATTTGGGATAATCTCTGACTGTCTTTGTTACTTTTTCCCCAATGTGGCTATACAAACTCTTTTCTCTGCTTTTCACCCTTGATTTGTTTCTTTAATTTGATTATTGAGGACAGGTGTTGGGGGTGGTGGTGGTGGTGGATTCATTCTAGTTTCTTAGAGCTGCCAAGGTCCATTCTGACCCAAACGACTCCGTAACATCACCAGCTAAGGAAGTGTCAAGGACTCCAACACAATTAACCTCATTTGTTTTGAGGGTTGCCTTCAAAGAGACTAAGTTCTTTTAAATACAGATATTTCAAATAAGAATGTTATAATAGCAATGCTTAAGGTTCACAGGCCTTTCTCCTTTCTCAGGTATAATCCGGCAGTTTTCTAGGAATATCCCGAGAAAGGTCATTAGAATTAGACGTGGTTTAGCTTTCTTGTGTAATCTGTTGGCCAGTGGTTTTATCTTATCAGATTGGCATCCCATCGAAGGCACCTCTGGAGCCTTCCCTTAATATCTCACTCATTGAAACAGTGGTAAAGAAAAACAAAAGCTTGTTAGCAGTTCTTTGAGATGTGACTTCAGGACCTCTAGAATGGTATACATGGCTACTGCTCAACTTCTCCTTTGAGAAGAAACCCACAATCTTGGGTGGGCTAAACCCATGCTTAAATTATGTTTTTTTAAAAAAATATCTTCTTAATAAATCACAATTGTGCTCTATACCAGCGTAGCTTCTCTGGATTATAGCTGAGTAGAGGTCCCTAAAGGATGAGGGAACTCAAGCGGCCTAGGGCTGACAATACACTCTTTAATTAACCTTATAATATACATTCTGTCTCCTCAGACTAGAGAAAACACTACTTTGTAGCTTTCTCATTTCTGTGGGAACATAACAGATTCCAAACTAGGGACCTTGGTGGATAAGGGATAACATTATCTTCTTCCCCTGTGTTTGGTGAAGGTCAACAACTTTGTGCTGGTCACACAGTATCTCCTTTCCTACTTTTTTTTTTTTTTTAAGGCTTTGTGGGCTCCAAGAAAACTGTTAAGCTGAACAAACAAAAGGCAAACAAAAGCAGATAAACTGTTGGAGTCCTGGGATTCTGAAACCATATTCCAGGGGGAACCGGCTTAGCTGTCAGGCACGGGGGTGGGGGGGGTGGTAATGGAGAGGGTAAGATGTGAGTAATTCAGTGGTCCCAAGGGTAAAGGCCGCATAGCATAGCGCCTTCCACTGGGCAAAAATCAGCCTCCAAACCAAGGAAGTCCCAAAATATCTAAGAGCAGAAGTATGCTTGCTTTTCCTCTTCTTTCTTTCTTTCCTTCCCTCTCTCTCTTTTCTCTCTCTCTCTCTCTCTCTCTTTCTCTTTCTTTCTTTCTTTCTTTCTCTCTCTCTCTCTCTCTTTCTTTCTTCTCTCTCTCTCTCTCTCTCTCTCTGTCTCTTATCCCATGAAAGCAAATCAACAGAACTGGGTCTCTGATGGACGCCAAGAGCAGGCTGGAAGGAGTTTCTACCTATCGCGGAGGAGACAGGCTAGCCATCACCTGCCAGGCGCCGCTCGCCATCTCCCCGCCACAACCTGGGCGCGCGGAGGGAGGGCGGAGGGACCGCGCATCCGGGCTGCATAATTGATGCAAGCGGGGGCCGGGCTTTGCTGGGGCGGGGCGGGTGACAGCCTCTGGGGCGTGGAGGCCAGGGCGGCCCTCCCACTCCGCCTTTTTTTTTTTTTTTCCTTCTTCTTCTTCTAGTGTCCAGTGCTCAAGACTTGCAGCGGGCGCCTGGCTACCGGCGAGCGTGCGCTGTGACCCCGAGTCCCCGCCCGCGCCATGCCAGCGCTCACCGGCCCGCTCCTGCTCCTGGCTCTCCTGGCTGCCCCGAGGCCAGGCCTGGCGGACGGCGATGCCTCAGGTGAGGTGGCCGGGGCGCAGGGTCGAGCGGGGGCGCCGAGGGACACCGGGGTACCGCGTGCGCGCCCGGGGATGCGCCGCGGGGATGCGGCTGGAGACGGATGCGGAATGCGCGCGGGCCGCGGAGGCGGCGGCCTCCCATTGGCTGGGCGAGGAGGGGTCCTGGGCAGCGGGCGGCTGGTACCCCGCCCGAGCGCCCCGCGGGCTTGCGGCTACTGCCAGGAGGGCACTGAAGGGTTTGGCCTAGGAAGAGGTGAGAGAGAGAGGCTGGGTGCCTGCGGGGGATGCTGGGGGGCTGGCTGTGGTCACCGTAGCAGGATTTCAGAAAGCCAGGTTCCCCAAGGCCAACCCCCATCCCCGCAGGGGGGAGAGAGGCTCCCGTAGCCCTGCTTCTCACCCCCTCAGGGCAAACAGCCTTAGATTTTTTTTTTTTTAACTGCTGAAAACACCGCAATTAACCAAAGCCCAAATAACTTACAGGGTGATAGTTGTGTATTTTTTTTTTCTTTTACACAGTGGTGTTTCTAAACAAAGTATTGTCTTTTTATTGTGAGTTGGAGACACGTTGGCTGAAGGATTTATGTGCAAAGATTACCAAAGACAAGACCAAATTTGCCCTTCTAGATTCACCTGTTTATGCTTTTTTTTTCCCTGTTTTTTTTTTTTTTTTTTTTGAGGGGGAGCGGGGTGGGCATGAGATTTTTCAAGATGGTATTTTGGGGAACCGCCTCGCTCCAGCGCAGGCGGATCTGGAATGCATAGTGGTTCTCCTACCTCAGCCTCTCCAGTCCTGAAATCGAAGGCGCGCACCGCCAGGCCAGGCCTCTTTCAAGTGATGTTTCAAAACACATTTTATTTCTTTACTGGAGAAAATTGTGAGAGAATGTGGCCTCTAGACACTTCCAGGTTTATGGGCCACCTTGTGCAACTGGTTTTGTGGGTGTGCTGGGGAATCAAAGCCGGGTTCTTGGACTTTGCAGGCAAATGCCTTCACTGCTGAGCCATCTCTCCATCTCTTGTTCGTACTTTTCATGTTGCATATATTCCCTGTGACCTGCTTTCTAATGTAAGTTCTTGTAACCCTCTTACCCATCAGGGTTAATTGATCCACACTGACCTCAAGTTATTATGAGGCAGGCCACCAGGGACTGAGACGAAGGCCTTACCCATTACAGGGTTCCCGTCCTATCACTGGAATTTATGTTCTTGTTCTTATGGCGTGTAGGTCAGTTGGACGTGCCATAAGGCAGGAGAGAGGCAGGTTGCAGCCCAGCCGCTAGAGCGCCCCTGCAGCCAGTGCCAAGCTCCGGTTCAGGCCCCAGAACCCCAGGAATCCCGGGGTGGTGGAGGTGCGCCGGCCTGGCACTTGCGGCCCGGGTCGGGCCTGAGAAGGAAGAGTTCCAAGTTGCCTCAGGTGTCATATAATGAGTTTGAAGCCGGCCTGGGTTCCGTGAGACCCTTTTAGACTCTTCTCAAGAAAAAAAAAAAAAAAAAAAAAGGATCAAAACAAGGAAAGATAGTCAAAGGGTCAAACTACTGTATAAGTCCTTGGAAAGGCCTGGCTGTGAAGTGTGGACAATCCTTTTGCAGTGCATCTGTCGCCATGTATCCATTTCCAGTCTCCTTTCCACGGTATCACTAGAAATTGCCCATTGCTGGTTCAGGTTCACATCTGAATAGCCACAGCACCCCCCTTCCCTGTCCTTTGCCTCTCCTCTCTCCCTCTTCCCGCCTCCTTCTTCTGCCCTCCCCTCTCCACCTATCTTCCCTTCCCTTTCTCTCCTTTCTTCTCCTTCCTTTTCCCTCTCCATTCTCCCACCTCCTCCTCCTCTTTCCCCTCCCCTTCTCTCCCTCCCTTCCGGTCTCTCTCTTTTCTCTCCCTTCCCCTTCTCCCTTCCTTTTCCCTCCTCTCTCCTCCTCCCCATTCTCCCTCCCACTCTCCTCTTTGCCCTGCCTCTGTCTTTACTCCTTCTTCTTTTCTTTCCTTCTCTCCCTCTTCTCTCCTTCCTCTCCCCTCCCCTCCTGTCTTCTCTCCCTTCCCTCCCCTCCCCTTTCTCCCTTTTTGTCTTTCCCTCCCCTCCCCTCCCCTTCTTTCCTCTCCTGTCTCCTCCCCTCCATATCCTCCCCTCCTCTTCCCTTCCCTCCCCTCCCCGCCCCTTCCCTTCCTCTTCCTCCCCTCTCCCTCCCTCCCTCCCCTCCCGCTCTTCTCCAGTTCTGATCTTGGTGCCCATGACCTCTCTGTGGGAGGCAAGCTTCTCTCTCATTGACCTGCGATGCCAGTCCTGGACTGTTGTGTAGAGGAACGGTTAGTCCCACTGTGGTGTCAGAATTGCCAAAGAGCTTTCTGAGCACTGATACCTGGATCTTGCCCTCAACAACTCAAATTCACGTGTCTTAGGAGTCAGCGTAAGGCTGAAACCCCCCCCCGCATGTGATTCAAGGCAGGTCACAGATCACATGATGTGATCCAGAGCTCACTGTTGTCTCATACTTTCTTGGCGCCAGGCTGAAGTTAGCACACACATCTGGTTTCTGGGGGAGTTAGAAAAAACAGTGAAGGTGTAAATGAATGTGGTGGGGGGGGTAACGAAGGAGTATGGTCTAAGGCATGGCCTTTTACGTGAAAATTATTGGATGATTGGCATGCATGGGCATGATTCAGACATGTAATTTTCAGTCAGAATTCAAAATGGTCAGGCAGTCACACGCCTTGTTTTCTAGCTTCTGTGTGAGATTCAGCTTCTTTGCCTGCAGTGGATGGTTTTGTGTAGATACTTGGAGCCCCGGGGGTGGGAACTGCAGCCAACAGGTGGCGGATCAGATGAGGAAATGCATCAGCTGTAATGGAGTCCCGGCTGGCCGTGAAGATGGTGAGGTGGTGCTGGGTGTGCTAATTGCGGTTGAGACAATGGTGGGAGGCAGGTGCGTGTGCACAGTGTCTGAATCTAAATAGTTCTGAGGAGCTAAAGGAAAGGTGTGCTGACCATTTGAGTCCTGGAGTAAAGTTGGATGTTAGACACGGGGACTCACCTTGGCGCCCTTGGGGGATAATATATAGCTAATATTGTGATGTCATTTTGCAACGATTACAGGGAACAAGATGGGTGGATGGGTGTGTTTTTTTTTTTAATGTTTTCAGTAGAACCTCTTGTAACTGGCATTTTAACTCGCGAACGGCATGCTCCAATATGTACTGATCAAGTGAGTACCATTCTGAGGCCTCCATGGTAGTGATGATGAGGATGGTGGTGATGATGATGAGGATGGTGGTGGTGATGATGAGGATGGTGGTGATGATGAGGATGGTGGTGGTGATGAGGATGGTGGTGGTAACGATGAGGATGGTGGTGGTGATGATGAGGATGGTGGTGATGATGAGGATGGTGGGGGTGATGATGAGGATGGTGGTGATGATGAGGATGGTGGTGGTGATGATGAGGATGGTGGGGGTGATGAGGATGGTGGTGACGATGAGGATGGTGGTGGTGATGAGGATGGTGGTGGTGGTGATGATGAGGATGGTAGTGATGATGATGAGGATGGTGGTGATGATGATGATGATGGTGGGGGTGATGATGAGGATGGTGGTGATGATGAGGATGGTGGGGGTGATGAGGATGGTGGTGACGATGAGGATGGTGGTGGTGATGAGGATGGTGGTGGTGGTGATGATGAGGATGGTAGTGATGATGATGAGGATGGTGGTGATGATGATGAGGATGGTGGGGGTGATGATGAGGATGGTGGTGATGATGAGGATGGTGGTGATGATGATGAGGATGGTGGTGGTGACGATGAGGATGGTGGTGGTGATGATGAGGATGGTGGTGATGATGATGAGGATGGTGGGGGTGATGATGAGGATGGTGGTGATGATGATGAGGATGGTGGGGGTGATGATGAGGATGGTGGTGATGATGAGGATGGTGGGGGTGATGATGAGGATGGTGGTGATGATGAGGATGGTGGTGGTGATGATGAGGATGGTGGGGGTGATGAGGATGGTGGTGGTGATGATGAGGATGGTGGGGGTGATGATGAGGATGGTGGTGACGATGAGGATGGTGGGGGTGATGATGAGGATGGTGGTGATGATGAGGATGGTGGTGATGATGAGGATGGTGGTGATGATGATGAGGATGGTGGTGATGATGAGGATGGTGGTGATGATGAGGATGGTGGTGATGATGATGAGGATGGTGGTGATGACGATGAGGATGGTAGTGATGATGATGAGGATGGTGGTGATGAGGATGGTGGTGGTGATGATGAGGATGGTGGTGATGATGATGAGGATGGTGGTGATGATGATGAGGATGGTGGTGGTGATGATGAGGATGGTGGGGGTGATGATGAGGATGGTGGTGGTGATGATGAGGATGGTGGTGATGATGATGAGGATGGTGGTGATGATGATGAGGATGGTGGTGATGACGATGAGGATGGTAGAGATGATGATGAGGATGGTGGTGATGATGATGAGGATGGTGGTGATGAGGATGGTGGTGGTGATGATGAGGATGGTGGTGATGATGATGAGGATGGTGGTGGTGATGATGAGGATGGTGGGGGTGATGATGAGGATGGTGGTGGTGATGATGAGGATGGTGGTGATGATGATGAGGATGGTGGTGGTGACTGGTTATGGTAGTATCAGTACCACTGAAGTCAAGGTCACACAAAAGTCCTGAAAGATGGGAGTTGTTTCAGTGAAGAGATGTGAAAGCTTGTATTAGTTGTCAACTTGACAAGACCTAAGATCTTGCGAAAGGATCCTGTACCTGAGGTTACCCTCCTGGCTTGCCACTGACTGATTATCTTGATTAGGTTAACTGAGGTGGGACCTCCTGCCTTCACCTTGGCCAGGGATCCTGGACTACAGAAAATAAAGATCTGACTGGCACCAGCCTTCTTTGCTCTTCTCAACTTCCTCACTGTGTTGAATGTGACCAGTTACCTCACGCTTCTGACTCAAGCCTTCCCTAACATGATGGACTATAAACTAAATCCTTTCTTCCCTTTAACTGTCTGTTTTCAAATATTTTTCTTTATTTATTTGCAAGGAGAGAGAGAGAAAGAGGCATGTGCCTTAACCTCTGGACCACCTCACCAACCCCACTTAAAATGTTTTGTGTTAGGTATTTTTGTCTCAGCAACAAGAACATAACCAATACAAGGAGACACCGATGTGGCAGCTGATGGCAGGATGTGGTATTAGCTGGACCTTCTGAAAAGTGTATCGTGGGGAGATTTGGCTGGGGTATGATGATGTAGCGGTGATGTGAATGTCAACTTCCTGATTTTAATGAAGCATTGGGATGATGTGGGATATTTCCTTTGCAGGAAAGATGCAGTAATATCTTAGATTGGCAACTTAACCTTTCACATATATCAAGGAGAAGATATCATGTTCCTTAAACGTCCATAAACAAACAAAAAAAAATTAGTTGAACATTTTCTGAGAAAGCTTGTTTTAACCTATGCATTAAACTAAAATAATAATAATCAAGAAATGGTCGTTTGGTACTATTTTTCCAAAGATGTCCTTAAATGAAAATTGATTATAAGTGCTGGGATTTCTCTTTCTCTCTCTCTGTTGTTCTTTTTTTTTTTTTCTCTCAAGGAAAGCTAGATTGAGTGAGTGAGTAAGAGAGGAACAGAAAGAATATGATGGGTGAGCATGGGCCTCCAATCAATGCAAACAAACAAGATGCACGTGCCACTCTGTGCATCTGGTTTTACATGGTGCTGGGGAATTGGACCTGGGCCACCAGGCTTTGCAAGCAAGAGCCTTTAACCACTGAGCCATGTCTCCAGCCCCTAGCTAGCTTTTCTTTAGTCTTAGCCTGCATCCCTTGAAGCTGCTTTTATACAACTAGCTTCCCACATTTTTACAGTGAGGTGAACCCTGGGAGTGAACAACTCAGCCCACATGTACTGACGTAGAATGAGAGAAAAAATGCAAACAAACCTTACAACATTTTGTTAAAGATCAACTCTCTTTCTAATGAGTTGCTATTACTATTCATGCATAACTAAATATCTCAAGTAATGTGAGTATAGAAATAATAGATGCTGTCTTTAAAGATGTTGCTGTTCTCTCATTGTGTTTAATTGTTATTGAATTTCCAAGTTCCTGAGGCTAGCATAACTACTGTGCCCTTAATTTCATGTAGTTTAGGGTGGCCTCAACCTATTTAGTCAAGGATGACCTTGAATTCCGCCTCTACCTCCCAGAGTGCTAGGATTACAGACATGCACCAGTGCACCCAGCAGAAGACATAATCTTTTTTTAATATAGAATTTTTACACTTGCACAGTTCCAAGAACTTGAAAGGAGAATTGGATTGCATCTGGAGCCAAAAGTGCTTCTGAGACTTAACCAAGAACAGTGAGCTAGCCCAAGAGCCATAGCTTGTTTACGTCTGGCATTGCACCCCTTCTCCAAGGTCCACACAACAAGCCTGTAGCAAGAGGGATTGCTTGTCAGGAAGGAGTGACAGGGTGTGCATGTTTTGAAGTGTTTGTAATTAGAGTGTGCAGAACAAGACCACAGGGTCCCAGGGCTCTCTGAAGTTCATAGAAGGTTGCCACATGATGGCCTGGAGAGATGGCTTAGTGATTAAGGTGCTTGCTTGTGAAACCTAAGGACCCAGGTTCGATTCCCCAGTACCCATGCAAACCAGAGGCTCATGGTGGTGAGTGCCTTGAGATTGTTTGCAGTGACTGTAGGCCTTGGCGTGCCCATTCTTTCTCTTCCCCCATCTCTAATAAATAAATAAAAATAAAAAAAAGAAAGTTACCACATGAAAGAACCAGATTAAGGTTTACCTGTTCGAACTGACATCTCTCAGTATGGCTGCTTAATTTTCATGTTAGGCTGGAAAATGCTTGGTTGTGGGGGTTGTTGCTGTAAAATACTTCAGGAGACTGTGTGAAAGTACACATTGTTTGTCATTATATTTGAAAAACAAACAAACAAACAAACAAACCTCTGGGTGTGGTGGTGCATTAATGCTCCAGGACCTCCAGCCACTGCAGTTGAACTCCAGATGCATGTACCACCTTGTGCGCATGTGCGGTCTTGCGCGATTCCATCACCTTGGGTGTCTGGCTTATTTGGGACCTGGAGAGTTAAACCAAGGGTCTTTAGGCTTTGCAGGCAAGTGTCTTAACTGCCAAGCCATCTCCAAACTTCACTTCCATTTTCTTGGCAAACTTTCTTTTTTTTTAAGTTTTTTATTTTTTAATTTAGTTATTTGAGAGCAACAGACAGAGAGAAGGAAGGAGAGAGAGAGAGAGAGAGAGAAAGAATGCTCGCCCCAGGGATTCCAGCCACTGCAAACGAACTCCAGACACATGCGCCCCCTTGTGCATCTGGCTAATGTGGGTCCTGGGGAATCGAGCCTTGAAGTGCGGTTCTTAGGCTTCACAGGCAAGCGCTTAACCGCAAAGCCATCTCTCCATCCCCAAACTTTCTTTTAAAAAATATTTTATTTTATTTGAGAGACAGAGAGAGAGAGAGAGAGAGGGAGAGAGAGAGAGAAACAGAGAGAGAGAAATAGAGAGAGAGAAAGAGAGAGAAAGAGGCAGATGAGAGAAAGAGAGAGAGAGAATGGGCATGCCAGGGACTTTTCAGCTGCTCAAATGAACTCTAAACACATGTACCATCTTGTGCATTTGGCTTATATGGGTCTTGGGGCATCGAACCTGGGTCCTTTGGTTTTTCAGGCAAGTTCCTTAACCACTGAGCCATCTCTCCAGCCCTCTTAGCTTCTTTCAACAAGTTCTTTCTGGGGTACAGTGTCCAGGACTCAAAGGATCATTAGCCTCCCTGTTTCCTTCTCTTATAGACAGTGGACAGAGGAATGTTCTGTGCCTAGAACCCAGAAGTACAATTCCATATACATTATCCACAAGCAAGATATTCCTCGGTGAATTGTTATTTTAAAGACATTAGATATTTTAAACCTAGATCTTGGCTTAAGTGGTTTTGCCATTTGGCACAGGATCATTTGGTTACATATCATATTGCTTCCATGAAGAAGGCAGAAATTCTGATTTCCAAACCTATCTGTTATATATTATCTGTTCCTGAGTTGTGGTGTTTGGTCCTTGTGTTGCAGGGTGATGTCTACAGCGCTGTACATCACAGTGTTAAAATGAAGAGTTATTCAAATAAGTATGTGTATTTATTACAGTCAATATGTAGATGAGGCAGAATATTATATTTAATAATAATATAATTATTATTGATTATAATAATAACATTAATAATATTAATTAAATGTAATATAATATAATAATATAGTATATAATAATATAATATAATAATGTAACAATATATAATAATATTAATTAAATATAATAATATTATGATTAATAATAATAATAATAATTTACAACATTTTCTTTGTGTCAGGGATTGAAACCAGAGCTTTGCACGTGCTAACAAGTGCTCTACTACTGAGCTATATCCTCAACCCTATTTGCACTTTAATATTTATTAATTTATTTATTTGAGAGAGATAAAGAGTGAACCTGGGTGAACCAGGGTCTCCTGCTGCTGCAGATGAACTCCAAATGCATGTTCCAGTTTGTGCATCTGCTTTATGGGGTTACTGGAGAATTGAGCTCAGAGTTGGCAGGCTTTGCAAGTCCCCTATGTGTACTTTTTGTTTTGAGAGAAGATTTCACTAAGTTGCCCAGGCTGGCTTTGAACTCACTTTGTATCCCAAATTGGCCAGGCCTTGAACTTGAAATCCCCCTGCCTCAGCCTTCTGAGTAATTGGAATTACAGGCTTGCACTACCAGGTCTGGTTTAGAGGGAATGTTTGTTCTTTTTCTGTCAACTAGTTTATTCGTTTGAGAGAGACAGACAAAGAGTCAGATAGAGATGGAGAGAGAATAAGCATGCCAGGGCCTGAAGCCACTGAAAACGAATTCCAGATGTGTGCGCCCCCTTGTGCATCTGGCTTACACAGGTACTGGGGAATTGAACCTGAGTCATTAGGCAAGTGACTTAACTGCTAAGCCATCTCTCCAGCCCTATTTATTCTTTTCAAAATAAGATTTAAATAGCCAATTAATAAAAGCAAATCTTAGTATTCCCTTGTAGTTCTGTAGCATTTCTTCTTATATCCTTCCCACTTTTCTTCTGTAAAACACAGCACAAGAAGTTAAATTTCTGAAAATTTTACCTTAATATATGTAGCAGATATCATAACAGTGATTTCACTTGAAACTGTTAATAGCATAAATGATAATCCTCCTGGCTATATATCTGTTTTAAAATATAATATGTGAAGAATAGCTAATTTTTTACATGAGTAATAATGGGTGAAAATTAGGATGCTAGTTAAAAGCAGGATACTGTACACAGAAGATAGTCTATCTTTCCTGCTGAGGGCGGAAGAAAAATTGTCTTTCTCCAAATCAGCTGTTAGGTTTTGATCTTTTATGTTGGTGTTCCTTTGTTTTTGGTTTTTCGAGGTAGGGTCTCACTGTAGCTGAGGCTGACCTGGAATTTATTATGTAACCTCAGGGTGGCCTCGAACTCATGGTGATCCTCCTACCTCTGCCTGCTGAGTGCTGGGATTAAAGGCGTGCGCCACCACGCCCAGCAGTGGTTTTTTTTTTTTTTTTTAAGCTACTAGCTGTAAAAGAATGTCAGGTGAAAAACGTCCAAAAAATGATAAAGAAAGGGGGGATTGTTGTAACTTGAATAACCCATATTGTGAACTCATTCTATATTTTATTTTATTTTTTTATTCTATTCTATTCTATTTATTTTATTTAATTTTTGAGTCCTTCCAAGGAAGGATAGCAAGACCACATCTGCCTGTGTCTTCTGCCAATTACACACAAATGTTCACTGAATCACATCGCACCCAGATGTCCTCTTACAGAAGCAATAAGGTTTCTATTCTCACTTCTTAGATTACAAAATATCTTGTCTAAACAAAGCCCTGACTTGCTGTTCTAGCATGTCTTCCCTTGCTTTTGAGAAAAAGGCATTTATGGATGTTGCCTCTTGAAGGAACTTTTAAACTTTTCTCAGAGAAAACATCACAGTAGCTACCAGTGTTCTTGTGCGCGTGGAGCCTGGTCAGGGGAAGACGGAGCCTGTAGACATCAGTGCTTTAGAGGGCATGCGCAGTGGTGTACATGTGGCTTACGGGTCTTTGGGGTGTTTTTGATATTTTATTTATTTATTCAGATGCACGTACTGCCATGTACATCTAGCTTACGTGGGTACTGGGGCATCGAATCTGGGTCCTTAGGCTTCGCCGGCAAGCAAGCGTCTTGACCACTAAGCCATCTCTCTACTCCCGCCTCCTTGATTGCAGTTTTTTTTTTCCTTTTTTAGATGTTTTTTAAAATATTTTTTATTGACAACTTCTATGATTGTAAACAGTATCCCATGGTAATTGCCTCCCTCCTCCCACTTTCCAGTTTGAAACTCCACTCTCCTTCATATCCCCTCCCCCTCTCAATCAGTCTCTCTTTTATTTTGATGTCATCATCTTTTCCTCCTATTATGATGGTCTTGTGTAGGTGTGTCAGGCGCTGTGAGGTCATGGATATCCAGGCCATTTTGTGTCTGGAGGAGCATGTTGTAAGGAGTCCTCCCCTTCCTTTGGCTCTTACATTCTTTCCACCACCTCTGCCACAGTGGACCCGGAGCCTTGGAAGGTGTGATAGAGATATTTCAGTGCTAAGCAATCCTCTGTATTCTCAGCACTGTGGTGCTTTCTGAGTCATCCCAAGGTCACTGCCATCTGAAAAGAGAAGGTTCTCTACCAAAAGTGAGAGTGGCATTAATACCATATGGATATGAACATTAAGACTGCTCACTGGGCAGTTTGATGAGCATAGTATATACATTTAGCCAGACTGCAGCAGACATTATACCCCTAAGGCGCATGACTACCCCTGTTGTATATTTTGAGTATCAGGGATGTATTCCCTCCCATGGAGCGGGCCTCCAGTCAAATTAGAGGGCAGTTGGTTTTCCCCATAACAGACGTGCCACTGTTGCACCCATTGGCTCATTTGGCCTGGCTGGCCAAATACAAGGCTTGCAGTGTCCACTGTTGAGTATCATCACTGGTGATTTCTCTCTCTCCCTTTGAACTTTATGCAGCATGGGTTTTTCAAGCTTTCTGTCAGCTGGTCTACATGGAGGAGGTTATCAGCTCAGTTCCAGCACAATTTTTCAGTGGCCTTGCAGCCCAAGTATGTGGAGTCTTCAGCAATAGGGTCTGACCATCTGTTCCTGGTGGGAAACCAAGGGCCTCGGCAATGGCCCGTAATGTTTTGGAGGCATCAGGGACCTCCGTGGTCAACAACTCACTGGAAGGTATCCAATCCCTGACACTGAAAATTCTCTAATAACAATTTGTGGCTCCTTAGTGTTCCCTTGTCCAAAAAATTAGGTTTCCATATGACTTATTTATAGCTTCTTAGATGTTGATTATCCTCCCTCCACCCTTTACTCATTTTCTTCCCCTGACCTCACTTAGGCCTTTTCACCCCCATTAATGTGTTCTTCTACTTACCATACAATACCATCCTATTAAACCTACCCCCAACTGTCTTCTTCCCTTTATATCTCCTTTCTAGCTTACTGGCCTCTCAGAGAGAAAGGGAGAGAGACAGAGAAAGAGAAAGAATGGGTGCACCAGGGCCTCTGCCCACTACAAACGAACACCAGACACATGTGCCACCATGTGCATCTGGCTTACATGGGACATGAGAATTGAACCTCGATTCTCAGGCTTCATAGCCATGTGCCTCAATCGCTAAGCCATCTCTTCAGCCCCTGATTGTAGTTTTAACTTAGGAACTGGTGATTGGACATGACCAAAGCAGCTAGTGTGTCATCTGGGACTCTCCAGATTTTTCTGCTTCCTAAAGCTTGTTTTCTTCTGTTCCTTCAAATTGCTATAGGCTGAGATTTTGCCCTTGTTCTCCTTTGTACTGGAGATCCTGGGCTGGTTTTTCCACAGTGGAGCCCTGGAAGAGTAAAGGAGGCCTAACCCTACCTTGGCACAGCTCTTGGCCCTGCCTTCGTCTTCCTCCCACTTCCAGAGTTGACTCCACACTCTGAAACTCACCTGCCGACTTGTCTGAGACACCCAGGCAGGTCACAGTTCACACAGGGAGGTGCTGCTTTGACAACTCAGTGACCTCCAATCACACGTTGTGGCCTAAATATAGCTACTTTTAGGGTCCAGGTGGGCTTGTAGGGATCAAGTTTATTCCACTCCTTACTCCTCACCAGCATGAGTCAGATACCTTCTGTGTGGGCTGGAGAGATGGCGTGGCGGTTAAGGTGTTAGCCTACAAAGCCAAAAGGACCTTGGTTCGATTCCCTAGGTCTCACATAAGCCAGATGCACAAGGTGGCACATGCATCTGGAGTTTGCAGTGGTTAGAGGCTCTGACATACCCATTCTCTCTCTCTTTCTTTCTCTCTCTCTCTCTCTCTCAAACAAATAAATTAAATTAAATTAAAAAAATAGATACCTTCTGTGTTTACTTAGTTCCATGGAATAAGACTGATACATGAGGGCTGCAGAGATGGCTTAGGGGTTAAGGTGCATGCCCACTAAGCCTAATGACCCTGGTTCAATTTCCCAATACCCACATAAACCCAGATACACAAACTGTTAACATGTGTCTGGAGTTCGTTTGCAGTGGCTGGAAGCTCTGGTGTGCTCATTCTCCCTGTCTTTCTCTCTTCTCTCTATCTATCTCTGCTTGCAAATAAATAAATTAAAAAAAAAAACAATGATAGAAGACAGTTTTCTCAGCTCATGCTCCTATTCTCCTATTGCCTCTGATGGTGTGGGTCATCACCGTCACTACCAAGGATGACGGGACACCACTTTGGTCCTGTGCTGTCACCGGGAGTACGGAGTGTGGTTAGAACTCTCACAATTGCATGTCAGCTTGTGTGACTGTCCACTGAGGCATATTTTTCGACATAATCACTGTCAGAGGATACTGTGGAGAGTTAGGTCTTGCTAGGTACCTGGCCAGCCTACCTTTCTTTCTTTTTCTTCCTCCCTCCCTTCCTCTCTCTCTCTCTCTCTCCCTCTCTCTCTCTCTCTTTCTTCTTCCTTCTTTCCCCTTCCTTCCTTCCCTCCCTCCCTCCCTCCCTCCCTCCCTCCCTTCCTTCCTTCCTTCCTTCCTTCCTTCCTTCCTTCCGTTTTCTGAGCTAGGGCCTCACTATAGCCCAGGCTAACCTTGGACACACTGTGTAGACCCAGACTGTCCTTGAACACTCACAGCGATCCTCCCACCTCTGCCTTCTGAGTGCTGCTTTTTTTTTTTTTTTTTTTTGGTTTGTTTTGAGACATGATGTCATGTATCCAGGCTGGTCTCAGCTCACTGTACAGCTGAAGATGACCTTAAACTCCTGATCCTCTTGCCTCCATGTTCCCAGTGCTGGCATCACAAGCTGCCGTCACCGCCTCTGGTTTATTTCAGGCTGGGGATGGGCCTCACGTGTGTTAGGCCAGCAGTCTTACATTTGAGCTACATTCCTAGTATTTTTTAAGGAATTGTTGTAGATGCCATCTGTAACATAGAAGCCACAAGAGCTATCAAGTATGATAATATGTTTTTCATACATTTAAGGAAAAGATGAGGCATCTAATTGTACACTTAAGAATAACTTTCTGAGCAGTGTTTCATTTATTTGTTTATTTATTTGACAGAGAAAGAGGGAGAGGGAGAGAGAGGGGGGGAGAAGGGGGGGGGGGGAGAGAGAGAGAGAGAGAGAGAGAGAGAGAGAGAGAGACACGGGTGGGCTGGGGGGGGGAGAGTGGGCACTCCAGGGCCTCCAGCCACTGCAAACAAAGTCCAAACACATATGCCCCCTTGTGCATCTGGCTAACATGGGCCCTGGGGAATTGAAACTGGGTCCTTTGGCTTTGCAGGCAAACACCTTAACTGCTAAGCCATCCCTCTAGCCCCTGAGCAGTATTTCTTTTTCTTTTCTTTTTTTCTTTCTTTCTTTACTTTTCTTCTTTTTTTGAGGCAGGGTATCACTGTGGTCCAGGCCGACCTAGAATTCACTATGTAGTCTCAGGCAATCCTCCTACCTCTGCCTCCCTAGTGCGGGAATTAAAGGTGTGTGCCACCACACCCGGTTCCTGAGTGTTATTTCTTTTTCTTTTGTGTGTGTGATTTTAAAATTTTATTATTTATTTATTTAATTGGGAGAGAGAGAGAGAAAGAGGCAGATGGAGAAAGAGAGAATGGGCACACCAGGGCCTCCAGCTGCTGCAACGAACTCCACACACATGCGCCACCTTGAGCATCTTGGCTTGCCTGGGTCCTTTGGCTTTCTGAGCAGTATTTCTTAAAGAATGCTTTGGTTTAATTTAAATTGAATAGAAGATTGGAAGAAAACAGTCAAATTTTATTTATTTGTTTATTTTGTTTTTCCAACTTTTTATTGGCAACTTCTACACATATAGGCAATATACTCTGATCATAATCCCTTCCCACAACCTTCCTTTTTTCCTGCCTCCCAAATCCCTCCTACACTGAATCCCTTCTTTTTTAAAACTGTTGTGCAAAAGATAAGGCTAGACATGGGAATGTTGAGGCAGCACGATTTATTTAGGCTGTAGGCTGGTTCAAAGGACATGAGTTCAAATCCTGGACCCCGGAAGTTCTTACAATTTATGCTTTGGATTGTAAGGTATAGTCAAGAGAACACATTGACTAGCTTGAGACCCAGAAAGTTTCACAAGAAATAGGTTTCTTTTAGCACAGGGGAAAAAAGGTACAAAGTTTATGTCTGAAACAGACAAAAAGGGGAAGGTCCTGTTAAGGAGGAGGGACCCATAACATGGGGAGGCTATTGCTAACCACAAGCCTGTGAGCACACTTTTGCTACCAGAAATGCAAGGAGAAAAGGTAAACTCTCCCCTGCCCCCCCCCCCCCCTGCCCAGGTAGGGTTTCATTCTAGCCCAGGCTGACCTGGAATTAACTATGCAGTCTCAGGGTGGCCTAGAACTCACAGTGATCCTCCTACCTTTCTGCCTTCTGAGTGCTGGGATTGAAGGCGTGTGCCACCACACCCAGCTGTAAGCTTCTTTTAAAAACAAAACCTTTGTTTGCCTAATTTTTTTTTCCCCCTTTACATCTTCTGTGTCATTTTCCCCTTTGAGACTCGTTATTGAACTCAGAGTTAAACTCCAGAGTTTCATCCTCTTGATTTAGGGCCTCATTATAATTCCATGGTTTTGGTTTTCTGTTCTAAAGTGAGCTGTATGGAAGATGTGCTCTCTCTTGTCCAAAGGGAAGCCACACAAGGATGCATCAGGCAAGGTCCCAACAGAAGTAGCACCATGCCAGTTAAGCTTTGAAATATTCCACAGGTGGTCCTCTAAACAAGGAACCAGGGGCCCAGCCCTTCGCTATTTATTTATTTATTTATTTGTTTATTTATTTATTATTTATGTTAAGAACCTTGAAGTGAGGACCCAGTTCGGGGGTCATTTACCTTTTTTGTGCAGTGAGAACATGATGAGGTCCAGCTATTAGCAATAAGAATGGAGACGTGTTGTGACGTCTGCCCACGTGAAAGGAGGGTTCCAGTTGAGCTTTCTCAGGACCGGTCTAGTCAGCTGGAGAAACTTCCAGCAAACCATGTGGCAAGGCCCAGCTGTCGACATTGACCAGGGGTGAGAGGGAGCATCTCTCTTAGGGACAGGCGTGATGCAGCGGGGTTGTAATCTGCCGCTGTGCACAGAGCCTCCGCGGGCTTCCCGCCCCACGTGTCAGCGGAGGAGCCCAGCGTGTCTGGAGTGCATCTGCCCCCGCTGCGGGGGCTTGCGTCTGCCTCAAGGAACCGAGGGCCTGCTTCTGCAGCCTTGACTGCGGGCGGGGTGCACAAAAGAACAACGGAAGCACCTCTCCAAAGAGGCTTGAAGCCGGGCGTGGTGGTGCACGCCTGTAATCCCAGCACTGGAAGACAGAGGTGGGAGGACCGATGCGAGTTCGAGGCCACCCCGAGACTGCATAGTAAATTCCAGGTCAGCGTGGGCTAGAGTGAAACCCTACCTCGAAAAACAAAAACAAAAACAAAAACAACAAAAAAAACCAAAGAGGCTTAAGAGGCTGGACATTTCATTTTAATTGTGACCCAAACTGACTTGGCCCGAAGGGATGTATACGTCTGTAATCTTTCTCCAGTCCACTGGCTGAGAGGCTAGAAGGGGTTTCCTCACATTTGGAGGTTGTGTCTTAGGACTGATTCTTCAAGTCCCTTTCAATCTCATAGCCTGATGGGGAGACAGCCTCCCATAGATTTTTCACAGGAAGAGAATCCAGTCTTTTTGGTTGTAGTGGAGCTGATCCTTAGCAATGCCATTGAACATGCTTCATCCCAACCGAGGTGAGTCTTCTGAAATAATTTGCCTCCTTGAGCCGTTAGAGGCCTATTATCCTTTCTATCTTGCCAGAGCTCTGTGGTCTGTAAGTAATTTCCGTTTAATAGCTAAGTTCTGGGGCCGTATCTGGATGGCAAAAGCAGCCCTGTTGCCTGCATCCATGGAGCTGGGCTTCCCAGACCTGGGGATGGTCTCCTGGAGGAGCAGCCTGGCCCCTCCTCAGCCCCTTTCCGTGTGGGGCAGGTATTAAGAGCATGCAGAGACATGACGTACCTGCAGCCGGGGAGCCCGGCAGCCTGGGAAGCCCCCCCCCCCTCCAGATCTTCAAAAGGAGCCCCTCCCCAGCTCTGCACTCCTGGAGGAAGCTTTGGCCCTCGTCCTGAGTCGCTGGGGACACGCGTCTCACCCCACTGACACACTTCCCAGGACATGCTTGAGGGTCATGGGACATCTTGGAGTTGACTCCGGGCAGGTTCATGTGTGTCCCTTGATGAAACTGCCTGACAAAGGGAAGGCCCAGCGCCTCAGGGATGGCTACTGGACCATCTGAAAGTTGCTGCCTTCCATCTGAGATACAGTCCCTGTGTTCAGTTTCCAGCCAGTCCTTTTAATGTGGGGAGTAGTCAGGTTTCCTGCCGGCCTGAGGGCGAGGGAACCGAGCAGGAAATTCTGTCATCCAAAATGACTTAATCTCCATATAAACACTATTCATAATCCTTTAATGTTACACGGTATCTTTCTGTTCCCCAGTCTGCAGTCGACACAAAAGCACTTAGACCAAGTTCTCTGCATGTATCTGACTTTTGAGAGAACCCATGATTGAGAACAGAACCTATAATAAAAGGTAACGTTGTAAAGTTAAAAGTGACTTTAATCTGCTAATGGCAACATTGGCAAGAGACAAGGTACAGTGTAACTTAATATAAATTATAATCTAAGATATAAATATAAGGTACAGTATAACCTTAACATAAAATATAATATGATAAAATATAAACACAGGGTACAGTATAACTTTAATATTGGTTGGCATAGTAAAATTAACTTTCATTTTAAAAGTGATCTCTCAGGAATTGTCATAAAGGCCTATTTTAAATTGTATTTATATGATTTAATAAACAGAAAATTACTTTAAAAAATAAAGGAATGGGCCAGGTGTGGTGGCACACGCCTTTAATCCCAGCACTCGGGAGGCAGAGGTAGGAGGATCGCCGTGAGTTCTAGGCCACCCTGAGACTCCATAGTGAATTCCAGGTCAGCCTGGGCTACAGTGAGAAACTACTTCAAGAAAAAAAAAAAAAAGGTAATGTTTTTGATAAGAGAATAAGGATCACACGTGGTGGCAGCATTTTGGGGGACGGAGCCCACTCACTATGCAATGACACCAGGAAGTAGTGTTTGGGTCAAGTGAGCAGAGAGCCAGGCCCATCCTACGCTCATGCTTTACCAGGTCACATCTGATGTTTTACCACGGGGGCGGGGAAATACAGTTCATACAGAAGCCTTTTTATAAAATTTTCAGAAATGTTAAAGTTTTTATTGGAACATAAAAGATGTACGTACATACAGAGAAAAATCACAAGGCATGAAAATATCATATTGGGTAGAAGAGACAGGAAAATCCCTGTAAACGGGAAAAGGTAGGTGTTCACACAGCAATCCCTGACCAGCAGAATATAAAGCACACAGGGCTCCGAATTTATCTGCTCTCAGCCTCTGGCTTTCATATTCTATCCTCGCATCAGACAAACAGGCTGAAATTACAGACAGTCATTAAGAAAGGCCCCTAGTGGCAATCTTACATCAAAAGCTGGCCAGTCGAGCTCTGTCGCTCCTATCTGATTCCTTCGTGTCCCTCTATGCTCCTTTATACTTTGAAAAGAGACTATAATTGTAGTCCAAGAAAATGGAAGTTGTTAGTGCAGAAAGTGCTATCTGAGTTTTTTGGTATATACACAAGATAGAAAAAAAATCATAAATGTATTCATATTTTAAAATAGTCCAATGTATTCTTGACTATGTATGGGGCGTATAAGACTTAAAGCTTCCTGGAAATGCTGTTTCTCGACAGTGTACAGTAGTATTTTAGCTGCTGTGAGCTGGTTTCTAAATACCATTTGGTCTCAGTAAAGATGTGTGATCCCATATCATTTGCCTTACAGACTCATCTTTTACACGTCTGCCTGTTCGAGAAGAAATGATGGCAAAATACTCCAACCTTTCCTGGGAGACTCATAACATCTTGCTGACAGGTAAATCTCTCACGTTTCAGACACTGCAGTGCCGAAACAAGGTGGAAGAAATTGCTTTTGACTAAGTTCCTACTTCAGTTCTCCATAGCGTTGCTTCCTAATATTCTAAAGTCAGGTGTGTGTGCATGCGTGCGTGTGGGCTCTCGTTCATGTTTGTGCAACTATGTGTGTGTGAAAGGGTGCGTGTGGTGGCCACAGAGCAACCTGGGCTGCTGTTCTTCAGTCACTGTCCTTGCCCGAGACGAGAAATGCCTTCTTACCTGACATCCTGATGGTTATCTACCTAACCCACGGAAGGCTTACTTCCTAGTCTCTCTTTTTTTCTGACTGTGCATGGGAACCAATGGCCGTTCCCACCGTTATGAGAACCACAGTGGTCCACAGTTGTCCACCACGTACCTGGATTTTCCTCTCCTAACATCGTCCTGGCCCAAGTCTGAGCCAGCACCAAGCTGTGGGGAATCCATGAAGCGGTGACCAAGCTGCCCGGTCATGTGCCTGTGGGCACTGGTTGGTGTGCCCAACTTCCCCACGTGTTTCTGCGTATCCTTCCCTAGCAAAGAAGCCTGGTTGTTTGAGGCACTTGGAGATTACATGTTTGGAGCTCTTACTTCGTTACTATTGTACTTAGAAAGTCTTTTTAAAAAGTCTGGGTTGGGGCTGGAGGGATAGCTTAGCGGTTAAGGTGTTTGCCTGCAAAGCCAAAGGACCCAGGTTCGATTCCCCAGAACCCACATTAGCCAGATGCACAAGGGGAAGCATGTGTCTGGAGTTCATCTGCAGTGGCTGGAGGCCCTGGCGTGCCCATTCTCTCTCTCTCTCTCTCTCTCTGTCGTCTTCTCTCTTTCTCTGTCAAATACATAAAAATAAAATATTTTTAAAAAGTCTGGGTTGGGCTGGAGAGATGGCGTAGCGGTTAAGTGCTTGCCTGTGAAGCCTAAGGACCCCGGTTCGAGGCTCGGTTCCCCAGGTCCCACGTTAGCCAGATGCACAAGGGGGCGCACGCGTCTGGAGTTCGTTTGCAGAGGCTGGAAGCCCTGGCACGCCCATTCTCTCTCTCTCCCTCTACCTGTCTTTCTGTGTCTGTCGCTCTCAAAAAAAAAAGTCTGTGTTGGCTTGTATTTAACAAATGAGATCTGACATTAGTTTTCAAACACTGACTCTCTGAACTGTGAGAGCTGTGGTTGCCTTCTCATCATAGAGCCTCATCTTCGGGGCTTGGAGGTTAAGGAGCTTGCTTGCGAAGCCTAGCGACCCATGTTTGACTCTCCAGAGCCCACATAAGCCAGATGCATAAAAGTGAGGCAAACGCAAGGTCACACATGCCCACTAGGTGGCACAGGCGTCTGGAGTTGGATTACAGTGGCGGGGGCCCTGGCGTGCCAATTCTCTTTCTTTCTCTAAAATTAAAAAAAAACCAAGAAACAAAAAAACAAAAAGTCTAAACTTTGGTGCAACATTGAATTTAAGTTTGAGGCCTAGTATATGTTTCTGCTAGGTTTTTTTTTTTTTGTTGTTGTTTTTTTTTTTTTGAGAGAGAGGCTTTCATACAGTGCAGGGCAACCTTGAGCTTGCTATGTACCTAAGCTGGCCTTCCTGCCTCTGCCTCCCAGGTGCTGGTATTACAGGTGTCTAGCACACCTGGTTGATGTCCGGATTTCTGGTGTTTTTCCGAGCGTGTTTGTGGGTGCCACATCATTGCTTGCTTATGAGCTCAGAGCACGGGGTGACTGTCATTTCTTTGTCATGTGTAGTCAGCAGAACATTACCATATTGTTATTCCAGATTTTTCTTCCCTTCAGGCCATTTTGAGCATCAACCTTTCTTTAGGGTTAAAGTGGTTATTTTTTAGAGAGAGAGTTAATTACAATAACTTTGTTACAAATTTGGACCAGAATGACATTAGCTTCTCTGTATAAATTTACTTAGTGAGAAAGGGAAATGTGGGCCCTGGGCCTTTGAGAAAGAAAACCATGGCCTTTGAATTAACAAAACAAACAAACAAACAAAAAAACCAAAAGAAAAATCTGGTTACATATTTATTTGATACTTTTTAAATGTTACGGATTTTTTAGGGAACTCATGGAATTGACTGTGTGCCATGTGTTCTTTTAAAACATAGTTTAATCTTTGTAACAATTCTCTTCATTAAGTACTAGTATTTGTGTTTTGTAGATGAGAAAAACACAATCAGATTAAGTGAACTCATAAAAGCCCCTGTTGGCGCTTGGGTTTGAACCCAGGCAGTCTGACGCCAGAGTTTATTCTGTGCCAACTAACTTTCCTAATGCCAAATTATTCATTACTTTCATCAGGATTGTTAAAGCAGCTCTGCCTGTTTTAAAGAGAATTATTGTAGTTTTAAAATGCCATAGTAAAGAACCCTGGGAATAAGTCCATATTAATTGCTTTAACCCCAAGTAGGTTAATCTTAGAAATTGTGTTTGCTGAATAAAGTTATTGACTATTTGGACTAAAAGGTCTCTATCTCTCTTTGCTATCACTGGGTTGCTTAAATATATCTTGTGATAATAGATTACTTTTACATCACTGTTCAAATTTCCTAATGTCAATATTTGTCAGTCTTTGTTTATATTACTGTGATTAGAGTGTTTCTATGTTGTTACTTTCAGTGTTTTTTTTTTCTTTCCCACTGTTTAGTGTATCAATGTTAAACAGTGAGATTAAAATGAAAACATCAGATGGTCACTTTCTTGATAAGCCTGCCCTCAGCTTCCAATCCGTTGACTCCATCACGTGTCGTGTTGACCAGCTGACATGTTTCTAGATGATTTGCCAAGGTCCTCTTGTGAGGGAAGGAGGCTGCTGGGAAAGAGGTGGCCTGAGCAGGCGTCAGAAGCACCCAGTGCAAGCCTTGGGAGATCAGGTAGCAGCTCGGTTGCCTAGACACCGAGAAGCCAGAGTCCTCAGGTCGCAGGGCCAGGCGCAGGGACACAGAGCGGGCTGAGACAGTGGTTGACGCTCTAGGCTCTCGGCTGCACAGGGTCTCCTAGAGGCGCCAGTGAACGGCAGCGGTTTGTGGTGTTTTTCTACAGGTATTCTTCAAGTCTTAGAGAAAGAGTAACTGCACAGAGAAGAAAAGAAAGCGTCTTAACATGCAGAGGTTGTGAAAGAGGAGAGGGCATGGGGCGACAGTAGCTGCAGGCAGATTTTGTCCTGAATCTACCACAGGTGTCATTGGCGGACAGATTACACTCTGGCTATATGATTATTCTTTTTTTGGGGGGGGGTGGATATTTGTGACTGTAGGATGTTTAGCCACATCCCTGGCCTTTATGTGGTAGATGTCAGGCCATATGCTCCCCTGGGACAAATTGATCTTGCTTGCTTTGCACAGAGAGAAGGTAGCTCAGCGTGTCAGCTCCAAGTTGCTGCAATGAAGTCCCCAAGGCAGGCTACGTAGGAAGAAATGAGGTTTGTGTAGCTTGGGGTGGGGGAAGGGTTTCAAGCTCTAAACAGCATGCGCAGTCTCCAGTGGATGCCCACGGGGGACAGCGGTGCCTGCGTGGGCAGAAGTGTCAGACGTGGAATCGTGCCGGGCCAGCTGGGTTCACATTCAGCCCTTCTATGACGGTCCCCTCACCAGAAGTCAAGGCTTTCCTTCCGAGATACCTGACCCTTTATAGGAAACCAGTGATCTAAGTGTCTCCCGTTAGGAATCGCTCACTCACTTCTTAAAGGACCCAGCCCCTCCTTCCTGACTACAGCGCCAACGCAGGGACCTTTGGAACATTAGTTTTCTAGCACCCTGAAGCTGTTTGCATCACTCCATTACAAAAAGACATAACTACAAAACACACACACACACACACACACACACACACACACACAATGGGGCTGGAGAGATGGCTTAGTGGTTAAAGCATTTGCCTGCAAAGGGGCCAGGTTCAATTCCCCAGGACCCACACAAGCCCGATGTACAAGGTGGTGCATGAGTTTGGAGTTTATTTGCAGTGGCTGAAGGCCCTGGTGTGCCTGTTCTCTCTCTCTCTCCTTCCTTCAGTCTCTCTCTCTCTCTCTCTCTCTCTCTCAAATAAAAAATAAAATAAAATTAAAACCACAGAGTTGCCAACATTTTGTAAGGTTTGCCACCAAAAAGTTAAGTTATAACATTGAAAAAGGTTGTTATGGCACTGAAAAAAAGGACAAAGCATCCAGGCCAGCTAGGTAATTGGTGGGCACAGGGCCTAGGGTATGTGGGACGGTGAGCCTGCTCAGTCCCAATCCCATCTCCGCCCTCCATCCTGCGAGTTTTCCAACTCTGCCGTCCTCTGAGGGTTCAAGGGTCACATCTGTAGGAAGGCTGTCATAGAGACACACTGCTTCTGTGTGTCTGGCATGCCTTATTGTTTCTGCTAACTTTTCTTGTCATGGTAACTGTTCTTTGTTCATCATGTTAAATTATTTATTGGTGTGTATGGGGACACCACTTTGTGCACCTTACGTGGGTGGCTTGGGAATTGAACCCTGGGCCAGCAGGTTTTGCAAGCAAGTGCCTTTTACCCCTGAACTATATCTTTCTAGCTTGTTATTTTTTTTAAACTTTTAATTATTTAATATTGAGTTTATTTAAAAAATATTAAAACACCATGTCCAGCACTCTAGTGTGGTAAAGATTCTGAAACTCCTCCTGCCATAGGGAGGCGTATCTGAAATATGAAAGTCCTTCTCAAGTAGACAGCGGGGGCACAAGAACGTCCAAGCAACAGCCACTGGTTAAACACGGCGACCCGGCCATCTTGCCTGTGAGTTGGTGGTGTGCTAGGTTGCCTTGTGTGGTGGCCGAGAGACTTCAGTTTCTATAGCCGTGTCGCACACAGCGTTTCCTGTGTGCAAGGAGAGGAGTGGGACTCAGACAGCTGAGCCTTCATGCCAGACTCACACAGGAAAGATTCTGGAGTCCGCCGACGGTGTGCACAGTGGGCTGCCAGCGTCCAGAGGGCAAGCTAGCTTCTCTTTTTTTTTTTTTTTTGTGGCAAGCCCAAAAGACTACCTTGTTTTGTTTGTTTATTTGTTTATTTTTATTTATTTGAGAGCAACAGACAGAGGGGAAGAGGCAGATAGAGAGAGAGAGAGAGAGAGAGAGAGATACAGAGAATGGGCGCTCCAGGGCCTCCAGACGCTGCAAATGAACTCCAGACGCGTGCGCCACCGTGTGCATCTGGTTTACGTGGGACATGGAGAATCGAACCTAGGTCCTTAGGCTTCGTAGGCATATGCCTTAACCTCTGAGCCATCTCTCCAGCCCACAGACTACATTTTTTTTTTTTTTTATGTGAGAGAGGGAAAGAAAGAGAGAAAAAGGGGGGGGTTGAGAGAGAGAGAGAGAGAGAGAGAGAGAGAGAGAGAGAGAAAATGGATGTGTAAGGGCCTTCAGCCCCTGCAGTCGAAGCCAGGCGCATGCGCCCCCTTGTGCACATGTATGACACTGTGCATTGCCTGTGTCTCTGTGCGTCTGGCTCACATGGGACCTGGAAAGTAGAACATGGGTTCTTAGGCTTTGTATGCGAGCTCCTTAACCACTAAGCCATCTCTCCAGCCCAAGTTGGCTTCTTTGATTAGCTTTATTCGGTGTTAAAAACAGAGCTCAGCTCGTTTTCCCATTACTGTCAATTGAAAACAATTAAAAAAAAAATCTTTAAAGATCTAAAAGAAGGCCCCAGGGCTGGACAGATGGCCAATGGACATCCAGACGCACAAAGTGATGTGTGCACCTGGAGTTCATTTGCAGGGGAAGAGGCCACGGTGTGTCCCCACCCTCTGATTGCAAGTGAATAACATAAACAAACAAATAAATAAATAAGTAAACGAATAAGGTATTAGAAAAATGCCCCAAGGGACACAAGCTCACCCTCAGGGAGGCTTAGGGCGCAATGCTGTGTTGCTGCAGGACCCAGCAGCCCACAAGGTGAGCGGCAACACAAGAGCCTGGAGGTAGGGGACGTAGGGGACGTAGGGGCAGTAGGCTTCGTCCCCAGGGAAACGGTGACCAGAACTGCTCCTCCCCGGCTGTGCAGGCACACTGACAGGGTGACCTGGGCGACTCAGGAGCCAGAAAGCCCCTGGGACGCTGCCAGCCCAGGAGCAGCAGGATGGGACCTTGTCAACGCGCACATGCCACAGACCTGCGAGCCTTGCGCGAGGAATGGTGAGACACAAGGAAGCTTGGGAGAAGGTCGTTGTAGCACTGAATAGACAAGGAGAAAGTGGCAGCCTGGGTGAGATCATAAACCTGGTAGTCCAGGTCCATTGCCACCCGTGCTTCAGGCTGTTTCTCCTCAGTGCTAACTTGGGGTTGGAGGTTTTTTTGTTTGTTTTCTCAAGCAGTTTATGTTGTGATGCAGTCCATAAAACCTACCACTGCTTGAGTGGACACTACATGATGTACAGTATTCACTACTGTTTTTGTTTATTTTTAAAAATATTTTATTTTTAATTATTTATTAGAGACAGACACAGAGAGAGAGAGAGAGAGAGAGAGAGAGAGAGAGAGAGAGAGAGAGAGAGACAGAAAGAGAGACAGAATGGGTGCTCCAGGGCCTCCAGCCTCTGCAAACGTATGAACTCCAGATATGTGCGCCACCATGTGCATCTGGCTTACATGGGACCTGGAGAATTGAACCTGGGTTCTTAGGCTTCACAGGCATGCGGCTTAACCTCTAAGCCATCTCTCTCTAGCCCTAGTTTTTATTTTTAAAATAATTTTTATTTCATTTTATTATCTTTCTGTGACACACAGAGAGAGAGAGAGAAAGAGAGAGAAAGAATAGGCATGCCAGGGGCCAGAACCTTTAGCCATTGCAAACAAACTCCAGACGCATGCGCCACCTTGTGCATTTAGCTTACATGAGTCCTGGGGAATCGAACCTGAGTCCTTTGGCTTCGCAGTCCAACAACGCCTTAACTGCTAAGCCATCTCTTCATCCACTTAAATAATTAAAAAAAAATTCAAAACATATTTTATTTCATTAAGAGAAGGGGGAGGAAGGAAGGAGGGAGGAAGATAAAGGGCATGCCGGGGCCTCCTGCCACTGCAAAGGAACTGCAGACTTTGCGGACCTGGCTCCACATTTCCATAGCAGTAGGAAGGAAGTCGTCTTGAGTATTGGGCTTGGAGCTAGGCCGTGTCAGCGCAAAGCCCACTCCCCGTGACATACCTCCCCCAGCAAGGCTCCACCTCCCAAAGCTCCCCCCCCCCCTCCCCCCCCCGTCAGATTCCCAAATTACCACCATCTAAGGCCCAAGTATTCCAAGCACATGAGCCTATGGGGACTTTTCATTCCAACCACCAATGTGTGTGTGTGTGTGTGTGTGTGTGTGTGTGTATTGTAATGCGTGCTTCAAAATTGCCCTTCAGTGCATCTGGACGCTTTGTTCCTTCCCACACCCACACCATTGAGCGTAATGTATTTTCCCAGCATCTTCTTGGACGCTAGAGGTTATCAGAACTTCTCATCTTAACGTGGGTGTTAAACCGTTGGTATTTTCTTATTCCTGGCATTTTGGATAGGGGTATACTTTTGCACATGCGTGCGTGTTATTTATTGCCTTTTTGCCAATTTAACTATGGGCTTTTAAGATTGTTATATGAGAAAGAGGAATAAAGTACAGATGCTATTTTTGGCTGGGCTTTTTATACCAGTTACAAATATTTCCCCCCACTTGCCTTTAATTTTTTAGAGTGGTTTTAAAATTTTAAATTTTTGTTTATTTATTTGAGGGTGAGAGAATAAAGGCACTCCAGGGCTTCTTGCTGCTGTGGACAAGCTACAGACACACACAACATTTTGTGTGTCCTGCTTGATTCACATGGGTACTGGGAAATTGAGCTGGAGCCTGTAGGCTCTACAAGAAAGCAACTCTAACCACTGAGCAATCTCCCTAGTCCTACGGTGTATTTTTTAATGTTTTTTTGTTTATTTTTATTTATTTATTTGAAAGTGACAGATGGAGAAATAGGGAGAGAGAGAGAGATAGAGAGAGAATGGGCATGCCAGGGCCTCCAGCCCACTGCAAATGAACTCCAGACGCATGCATCAACTTGTATAAATGGCTTATGTGGGTCTTGTGGAATCGAGCCTCCAACCGGGTCCTTAGGCTTCACAGGCAAGAGCTTAACTGCTAAACCATCTCTCCAGTCCCTACAGTGTTTTTTTTTTTTTTTTCCTTTTCATGGTACGGTTTCACTCTAGCCCAGACTGACCTGGAATTCACTATGTAGTCTCAGGATGGCCTCGAACTCATGGCGATCCTCCTACCTCTGCCTCCTGAGTGCTGG
Organism: Jaculus jaculus; assembly: GCF_020740685.1. NCBI lineage: Eukaryota > Metazoa > Chordata > Mammalia > Rodentia > Dipodidae > Jaculus > Jaculus jaculus. The sequence goes on from NC_059121.1 coordinate 26,505,166, forward strand.
GATTAAAGGCATGCGCCACCATGCCTGGCCCTACAGTGTATTTTTAATAGTAAGTTTCATTATGTTTAGTTCTGTTATTTTCATCTTATTATCATTCATTTTTAACCGATCTTAAATGTAGTTTTATGCTTAACTAACTTCATTGTCATTTTGTACAGATGTTAGTATCTGAGTAACCTTAAGTGAGTAAAGTTTTCCTTTCCCCTACAGTGTTTAGGTACTGCCCACATTCGAAATGTTCATGTGGGCTTTTCTCTACTCTTTCACCACTTTTCTTTTGAAAGTACCATCTAGGGCTGGAGAGATGGCTTAGCGGTTGAGGGCTTGCCTGTGAAGCCTAAGGACCCCGGTTCGAGGCTCCATTCCCTAGGACCCACGTTAGCCAGATGCACAAGGGGTCACATGCATCTGGAGCTCATTTGCAGTGGCTGGAGGCCTTGGCATACCCATTCTCTCTCTCTCTCTCTCTCTCTGCCTCTTTCTCTGTCACTCTCAAACAAGTAAATAAAAATAAACAAAATTTTAAAAGTACCACCTAAAGTACTGTGTGTGTGTGTGTGTGTGTGTGTGTGTGTGTGTGTGTGTGTGTTCCTATATTTTTTCAACATAGGGCCCCACTGTAGTCCAGGCTGACTTGGAATTCACTATGTAGCCTCAGGTTGGCCTCGAAATGGCAGCTGTCCTCCAACCTCTACCTCCCCTGAATATTGGGATTAAAGGTGTGCGTCACCACACCTGGCTAATTAGGATGTGCTTAAAAAAAAAACCTCATAAAAGGTATGTCTTGGATTTTCACCAATTCATTGAGTATGTGGATTAATTTGGGGGAGATTATTATTTTCACAGTGTTGGATTATATTGCCACTTGTGGTTTTGATCTCATTTGATTTAGGAAATCTACTGCAGCTCATCTTAATTGTATTTATCTATGTTTGAATAGTTATTCTCTCTGCTTTCAAGAATTATTATTATTATTATTACTGTTATTTTGTGTGGTGTGATGGTGCATACTTTTTACCCCAGTACTGGGGAGGCAGAGGTAGGAGGGTCACTGTGAGTTCAAGGCCAGCCTGAGACTACATAGTGAATTCCAGGTCAGCCTGGGCTAGAGCGAGACTCTGCCTTGAAAATCCAAAAAAGAATGATATTTTAAAATTTCTTTTATTAAAAAAAATATTTGTTTATTTGAAAGGGAGAAAGAGAAGGAAAGAGGGAGGGAGGGAGAGAGTGGGCACATGAGGACCTTTCAACATTGCAAGTAAACTCCAGATGAGACCATGAATGCCTCCCTTTGTGCATGTGACTTTACACGGGTAGTGGGGAATTAAACACAGGCCACCAGGCTTTGTTAGCAAGTGCCTTTAACCACGGAGCCATCTCTCTAGCCCCAAGAATGAGTTTTAATCTACCTCTTGGTCCTATCTGTATAGGACATCGTAGTACTGAACAAATTTGTTTTGGCTGAAACAAATCACCTGAACGGAGAAATTATTTGAATCAAGAACTTCTTACACATTGTCTGAGTACCCTCTCAAATCCTTCCTCTGTAGATTTCTTGCTTGCTTCTCAAGGCAGTCCTGATAAGCCTGAATCGACAGGCAAGGTGCCTTACCTGTCTATACTAATCATTCAGTATTTCAAACACTATCTTCTAGGGACTACTTGCATTATTAAAATAAGCACAGTAAAATATAAATATATATCAGGAGCATGGTTTTCAGTGGCAAAGCAAGTGGATAAACGTCCTGGTGTGTTTCTCCAGTATTGCGGTTTACTTTCCAGTGAGGAGAGACTGGGCTTGAATCAGTGAACAAGTTAATTAACTTGATTATCCCGGGCTCCGTCAGGTGCAGGGGAGTCCGTGCACAGAGCTGTCTGAGCAGAAGTAGCTGGGAAATCAGTTAGCGGTTGCAGTATATGAGCTCTCACTGGGAAGGGGACATGGGGACATGGACTTAGGTGCGCATTTCTAGGCCTTCAGCATCTCTGGGAGGAGGAGGAGGCGTGGCTAGCTGCATTTGTGCCTTTCAGAAGTTGCAGCATGAGACATAAGTCAGTGGTCCAGGACTAACTTGCCGCGATGGACGCCTGAGCGCCTGTAGCTTGGAAAAGTTCATTACCAACGCAGCGGGCCTTGGCTTCAGTCCACGGCGTGATTATGGGCTTTCCTCTTGATTTGGCGTGTCCTACGATCTGTTTAACTCTTTTGATGAAAAGCCCTTTTTTTTTTCTTTCTCTCTCTCTCTCTGTGTGTGTGTGTGTGTGTGTGTGTGTGTTGGTGGGTAGGTAGGCATACCAGGGCCTCTTGGCACTGCAAACAAACTCCAGATGCATGCACCACTTTGGGCATCTGGCTTTACATGGGTGCTGGGAAACGGAACCCTGGCCTTGCAGGCTTTGCAAGCAAGTGTTTAATGTCTTCAGGGGCTGCACCGTCTCCCCAGCTTCTCCCTTGTAAACCTTGCCCAGTGTGCCTGGTCCATGTCCAGTCTCAGGCACCAAAACCGTCTAGAACCAGCATGCCAGGACATAATTCACTGAGTGGCTTTTGGCTAGCAGAACTGATAAAAGATTTCAGAACCTTCCAGAAATGCTTAGGACCTAAGGAAGCCAGGCAGCAAGGAGCACTGAAGTAGGATGGGTCCTGTGGTGTCGTTGGCGCTCAGATTCTGCCATCAGTGCCTCGAGGAGGGGCATGGTAGGTGTTTAGGCAAGTAGCTCGCGGTGTGTGCATGAAAGGCACGTGAGTGTAGGAAGCGCGGTTAGGTAGACATAGTGCACCCCTCTGCTGGGTCCTGCCAGCGTCTCGGTGATTAGTTTCTCAGTTCTGCCTGGGTCCTTAACGCCCGCCTCACTTTAAAGGTCTGGGTAAAGGATGCGATTAGCGGAGTGGCCAGTCACAGAAGGAATCCTGGGTTCCAGGCTTCTGTATTCCAAAGGCTGGTCTTTGCCTTCTTCCACACTAACATGGAGAGAAGGGTGTTCAGATTGTGACTATCCGAATGAGCGGTAAGTGCCCATTGCTGTAATTTTGGACTCGGTACTAGTTACAAACCTTATTTTATTTTTTTGTGCCTTTGTTGAGTTTTTATTGGCATATGTTTATTGTACATAATAGTTTTCATGACAACATTCTTGCACACCAAGTTATCATGAACTTTACTGTTTTATTAATTTTTTATTTAAATCTGGAGTTCATTTGCAGTGGCTAGAGGCCCGAGTGTGCCCATTCTCTCGCTCTCTCTCTCCCTCTTTCTCTGTCAAATAAATAAATAAATAAAATGTTAATAAATTGTTTAAAATATTTCTTTTTACTATTTATTTATTTATTAGAGACAGAGAGAGAGGGAGAGAGAGAGGGAGAGAGAGAGAGAAAGAGAGAGAGAGAGAATGGGAACATCTAGCCACTGTGAACAAACTCCAGACGCATGCGTCACCTTGTGCATCTGGCTTACATGGGAGCTGGAGAATTGAACCTGGGTCCTTAGGCTTCGCAGGTATGCACCTTAACCGCTAAGCCATCACCCCAGCCCTACTGTTTGATTTTAACAGGACGCTGGAACTGAGATAAATAACGTTTTGATGGGCGGGGACTTTGATTCTTGGGTTACTGCCCACTATTATTTTTCAAATCAAATGTTTCATTCCTGAAAAAAAAATGAAATACGTTTAGGAGGCTATATCTGTACTTTTTATTTCAAGTGATACTTAAATCAGTTAAAGGAAGTAGAGGTGAAAACCTTACACGCTTACTATCTGGTACCAACTGAAGTGGAGGAAGTCTGGCGTGGTGGACGTGTGAGTTGACTGGGCTGATCCGCAGCAGCCACTCGACAGCCCCCCGCCCCCACCCCCCACCCAGGGGGCATCCACGGAGCTGTCTCGCAGCTTGCTGCCCCCTTCACGGGAGAGCAGGGGTTCATGGCTTTGGAGCCTCAGTCCTCCTCCATGGAGGGAATGTCTCAATTCACTGACCTTTTAAAATTTTTTTTGGTTTATTTTTATTTACTTATTTGAGAGCGACAGAGAAAGAGGCAGACAGAGAGAGAGAGAGAGAGACAGAGACAGAGAGAATGGGCGCGCCAGGGCTTCCAGCCACTGCAGACGAACTCCAGATGCATGCGCCCCCTTGTGCATCTGGCTAACGTGGGTCCTGGGGAATCGAGCCTCAAACCGGGGTCCTTAGGCTTCACAGGCAAGCGTTTAACCGCTAAGCCATCTCTCCAGCCCAATTCACTGATCTTTTGAAGCATATTTGAAAGCATCATTGTATGTAGAGAATTTAATTGATTTTTTCCCCCATATTTAAATCAAGAGAACAGAATACATGTTTGTTTCCAATGATATGGTTTGCTATGAGGGTCTAAATGGGCCCAGTAGGATGCAAAATCTTAAGATTACAGGTTACCAAAAGGTCCACATTAGGACTTTTAATGATGTAATTATGAAACTAGAAGAGTTTAGGCAGATATAAATATTACTATATCAGCTTGAGAACTGTACATTCATTCATTTAATTATTATTATTGAGATATAATCTTACTATTTAGACCTTGAGCATTTAAGAAAATTATTTAATTAATTAATTTATTTGAGAGAGACAGGGAGAAAGAGAGAGCCCACTGCAGTCACCCTCCAGACACGTGTACCACCTTGTGCATCTGGCTTGCTTGGGTTCTGGGGGGTCGAAGCTGAGTCCTTAGGCTTCTCAGGCAGGTGCCTCAACTGCTAAGCCACGTCTCCAGCACGACCTTGAAATTTTGATCCTGCTGCCTGAAGCCCAAGTGCTGGGATAAGAGAACATTTCCGAAGAGAGTGTAGCACTGAGCAGTCTCTACGCTCCCACAAATGTAGATGTTGTTGGGCTGCAAGCGCGGTCATCTGGAGAGGCCCAAGACCAAGCGGGAAAGGAAGATCCTGGAGACCCCTGTTGTTAAGGCTCAGCACCACTGGAATTGTGGATGTGGCGCTCCTCACAGATGAGCAAACTTGAAGATTTCTTCAATTTTACTTACTGATCCCCCCCACACCCTTGTATGATTTAGCTTCTATTCATGCATTTCCATACCTGTGGCCTCTCTTGTCAGTGCTGTTTCTTCTTCAGCGTAAAATCTAGTCTGTCAGTTTTGCGGGTACACGGCAGCGTGCTCACAGGGCATTTCATGCTAGCTGCGTGCACTTTCCTCTTTGCAAACTTCGCACCTCGTCATTGCTTAGGGAAGCATTTTGTAAGGCTTGGAATGTAATTAAGAGCTATAAGATATTTCTCTACCCTTGGTACTGCACTCCCTAAAAATGCAGAGTTAGGAAATTTTTTTATGGAACTCAGTGCTTTCCCTCAGAGAAGATACTTTTCCTAACATGGTGACCGTGTGTGTGTGTGTGTGTGTGTGTGTGTGTGTGTGTGTGCGCGCGCGCGCGCGCGCGCGCGCGCGTGCGGCCCCAAGATAACACTAGGTATCATTTCTCAGGAACTTTGTACACCTTTGTTTGTGACAGGTTCTCTCATTGGCTGGTCAGTTGGCTGCAGGAGGACTCTTGAGACAGCATGCATGCACCAGGTCAGCAGTGGGGAAGGCCAGTCTAGCAGGCCTTGCTAGCTAGCATCAGGAGTCTCCTGGATCCACCTTCTATTGTTTTAGACACTTGTCGGGATCGTAAATGCACATGATCCCTCTGTTACTGGATTTCTTCCGCCGGGGCTGTGAATCCCAAGTCCAGTGGGGAGGCTTGCAGTGCAAGCATCTCTCACCACTAAGCTGTCTTCCTACCCTGTCCACTTTATTTTTTGAGGTGGAGTCTCGCGGAACCCCGAGCTCACTGATTTGGCTACACTAAGTAGCCAACTTGGGTTCTCATACTTGTACAGTATGCATTTTGCCCACTGAGTCACCTCCCTGGTCCCTACATTATCTTTTATAAAATCAAAAATGATTTGTACATCATTGCACAATTTATCAGGCACAGGGTTCATGTGTCAGTGCATATATACCATTAGTGCAAAATAACAATTCTGGCTTTAAAGATTTATTTTTATTTATTTATTTTAGAGAGAGAGAGAGATACAGAAATAAGCAGGTAGAGAGAGAAAGAGAGAGAGAGAGAGAGAGTAAATGGGGCCACCAGGACTCCAGCCACTGAAAATGAACTCCAAATGCATGCTCCCGCCAACACCCCTCCCCCATGCATCTGACTTACATGGGCCCTGGGAGCCGAGCCTGGGTCCTTTGGCTTTACAGGCAATCACCTTAACCACTAAGCAATCTCTTCAGCCCACAATTCTGGCTTTAAAGGAAATAAAGAAAGTTCTTTCTAAAGACACGAGTAACTGTGGTGCCCTGCGTATGGATGCAAGTTATCCTGAGCGCCCTTTTCCACTATGGAAGAGGTATTGCAAACTTCTGTAGTCAAAGAGCAGAAGATAGTCATGAGTTTATGGATTCCCATTTACTGTGGTGGTACCAGCAGGTAGGTGGGTTCTGTAGCAGAGCGGGGCAGGCTCATTGGTATAATTGGCATGTTATTGTAATCTCAGTTGAGTGGCTGACAGGGACCAGCGATCTGTCAAGGTTAGCTCTGCATCTAAGAGAATTATCCAGTGATCAGCAGGATGCTAGGCCAGATACAGAAGTGGACAGTAAGCGGTCTTTGAAAGGCCAAGATGACATCAGCTATTGACTTGCAGTGGACCATCTGCCCAAAAGGACGGATGGGTATCTAGATAGCCAAGGTCATTCAAGCTCAGTTCTTCAGTCAAAGTGTGGCTTCCAAAGAGGACTCTAGTTGACAATCCACGGTGGCCGGATCAAGGTCATTGACTGATTTCTTTGTGAACTTTCAAAATCCCCTAGCTGTTTTGAAGTCCCCAGTTAAGCACTTCATGGTTGTTCTCCCGAGCAATCATTTTTCTTTGTACAGCTATACACAAATGCCTGTTAACTGTAAGGGTCCGAGAATCACTGAAGGAAGACCCCAGACTCAAATAGGATGGGAAAACAAAGAGTGTTTATTCTGTAGAATCAGCCAGCATGCAGGGTCAACTGTTCATAATGTAATATGGTGACCCTGAGAGGAGTATGCAGGCCCCTTTTAAGCACAACTCGGGGAATTCCAAGCAGGTTAGGTAATCTTTTAAAATGATTGGCTAGGCAAGCAGCAGTTACAGTTGTACATCTCTGATTGGTTGGGGCCGAAGGTGCGAAGGGACATGTCTGGGCATGTTTGGACGTGTCTCTAAGAACTGACTCAGCCCCCAGAGCCCACCAGCTTGTTAGTGGTTTTTCCCAGAAGTCTCGCCTGCCTCTCCGGGAAACTGAAACTTAGGCCTAGCTAACGGGGAGCAAATTTGATTCTCTCATTAACTATCCCGAGGTTGGACACACCTGCCTTGGAGAAATAACTGAAAGGAATAAGGACGTGTTTGCGGCATAGTGTGAGTCAAGCGGAGTATCATGGTGAAAGGGAAGAGTTTAGTGGGCAGAATTGCTCAGCATATGGAGGCCAGGAAACAAACAGGGATTGGAAGTGGTCAAGAACATAAGTTCCGCCAACACAGCATGGCCCCTGTGATCTGCTCCCTCCTGTACGCCTAACCTTTCATTTCCATCACTTCAAAATAATGTCAACGTGTGGATCCATCGGCAGTTGATCCATTTCTCGTGATCCCGTCCCTTCTGAACGACGGGTTCCACTGGGGAGCAAGCCTTCACCGCGTGAGCTATTCCGAGGGCTTCTTCAGACCGACACTATGGAACACTCCGTGAATCCACTGTCAGTTCAAATTCCGTTGCAGTGCACAACGCTAGGCAGCTCTGTCAATTCTGTCTTGACCTGTGTCTTTTCCATGCCCCTGCCGATCCTTAGGAAGTGGGTAGTGGCAGAATATGACCTGTCCGTCCTACCTACATTACACATAAAGCAGCACTCTTGCAACAAATACCAAGATACGTGCGGCAGTTTGATTGGAGACTGTCCCCCGCAGCCGCAGGGGTTTGTGACTAAGCGTCCTGCGTGGTCCCCAGCTGGTGGAGCCTTTGCGCGCTGGGGCCTTGCTGGACGCTGGGGTTAGTCTTGCCCACTGTGCGTTCAGAGCGTGGAGATGTAGGCTGTTTCTCATACTTCCTCCACCATGATGAAGCCTCCCATCCAAACCGTAAACCTGAACTTAACCCTTTCTTCCCATAAAGCGGCCGTGTGCTTCATGGATAGAGTCGAGAGCCCTTCCGTCCACAGCCTGCCCGGCCCGGGTGTGCAGGGCCTCCCTGGAAGCTTCCCTGCCTGCTCTCTGAGTATGTCCAATTCGTCCTTCGGTGGCTCTCCCCTGCGACCCATTTAGCTCTGAGATTTTTAAGGAGATAAATATGATCGCCTTAGGCTTCTGTGATTGTATTAATGTTTGAAGGCCTCTCTTCAACTGTGTCTGTGAAGGAGAACATAAGAAACAGCCAGGTCTGTTTCAGAGGAATTCTCCTTCAAACAAATGCATGGGATATTAAGAGTCTAGCAAGAGAGAACTGGAAATTTAAAAAGTCTTACGTGTATTATAAAAGGGTTTAAATGTGAAAATATATATATAATTCGCCCACAAATATAATTTAAACAACATCTTTTTTTTTTTCTTATTGGTTAATAGAACATTCCAGTGAACCAGTAGAAAAAAATATCACCTTGGAAAGGCCTTCCTATGTGGAACTCACATGCCTGTTTACAACCTCTGGGGATCTGAATACAGTGAATGTGACATGGACAAAAGATGGTGAGCCACTCGAGAATAAACATGCCATCAATGCAACAGGAAGCACCCTGCACGCCCAGTACACGTATGTATGCAGTCCTGTGCTCTCCGTCTCGCTAGCCACACTTGGTTCCACTGTTGTCACTGATTACCACCCCCCCAGCGGGCACGTCCGTATTATGCTAATATTCTGATCTGCATGTCGACAGAGTTATTTCTACTTTTAGACTTCTGATTAATGGCAAGTCTTTGCTTTCATTAAGTGTTTCTGAGAAATAGGCCTGTATTAATAATTTGAATTATCTTTAGGTTCGCCGTCATTACCCACATGCAAATGGGGAGCTATTCTTGTTTCTTTGACGAGGAAATGCAGCTAAGGGGGACGTTTCATATCAAAGGTCAGTGTTAATAACTTCAGCATTATGTTCTTAAATCTCTAAGTCCCTTAGGGTTTAAATGATTACGGTAATAATAAGCATAATGCAGCTGATGGAAAAAGCCTATATTTTCCATTGACTCCCAAGAGGTCGCTTTGAAGAGGGTCTCTTCTTCTCTACTCAACCTCTCCCTTCCTGCTTCCCTCTCAATCGAAAATACAGATTTTAGTTCAAAAGGCCACCCGCCTAGGTTTTTATAAATTATAACAGTCTCTTAAATTTATTTACTTTCTTTAGGCCTCTAGATGTATATCTCTTAGGACAGTCCTAGAATCTGAGTTTCTCTGCTCCCAGGCTATGAGACTGTCATTTGAGACTCTACATCAATGGTGGCCCCAAGACCTGGGACATAGGGAACTGTATGTTATGCATGTAGAACGTGTGGCCTGTGTTTCTTACCATCAACGGAGGACATTGTCACAAACAGTCATGACTGTCACTCTCCATAAGGTGACAGCATTGTCTGTGTTCTGACCCATGCCAGCCAGCACAGCCCAGCACCTGCTCTATGACTGAACGTGCGCCAACTAGACTCAGCAGGTATCTTCGCTGAAGATTAAAGGCGGTGGACACAGTGGTGTGTGGTGTCTGTGCATGTGAAACACAGAGCACGTGATGAGGGCAGGCTCAGCTGAGAAGATGCTTCTCAAAGCGAGTGGACTTTGCTGGCTGGGAAATCCGCTAGGGTGAGCTAGTCACATGTGAGAATTGAGCACCTGTTACTGTCGGCTGCTCTGGGCTTTAAAAAAATATTTAATTTTTATTTATTTATTTGGCAGAGAAAGAGGGAGGGAGAGAGGGAGGGATGGGGGGGAGAGAGAGAGAGAATGGGTACACCAGGGCCTCCAGCCACTGCAAATGAGCTCCAGATGAATGTGCCACCTTGTGCATCTGGCTTACTTGGGCCCTAGAGAATTGAACCTGGGTCATTTGGCTTGCAGGCAAATGCCTCATCCGCTAAGCCATCCCTCCAGCCTTGCTGTGGGCTTTGAAAAAATATTTACTTATTTGGGCAGACAGAAAGGGGGTGGGCAATGGCTTCCTGCCATTATAAATGAACTCCAGGCAAGCACGTTAATATTTTATTTTTATTTATTTATTTATTTGACATAAAGAGGCAGAGACAGAGAGAGAGTGAGAGAAAGAGAATGGGCAGGCCAGGGCCTCCAGCCACTGGAAACGAACTCCATATGCATGCGCTACCTTGTGCATCTGGCTTACGTGGGTTCTGGGGAATCAAACCTGGGTCCTTTGGCTTTGCAGGGAAGTGCCTTAACCTCTGAGCCATCTCTCCAGCCTATGCTCTGGGTTTTTAAAACATTTCACATTTAAGCCCAAACAAATTTATCACAATTTAAATTTTATAATATACAATTCTTACCTTACTAAAACTTTTTTTTTTTACTTTGCAAATGTAAAAGTTTTAATCTTTCTGACTTTCATAAATATAAAATATATTTTATTTATTTATAAGCAATGAGAGAGAGAGAGAGAGAGAGAGAGAGAGAGAGAGAGAGAGGGAGAGAGACAGGGAGGGAGGGAGGGAGGGAGGGAGGGAGAATGTGTGCCAGGGCCTCAAGACCCTGCAAGTGAACTCAGGATGCTGTGAAAGTTGTTCTCCATCTTTCCTAAAAGTCGCGGAGGCTGACTAGCTGCCCCCCGTGAGAGATGGGTGCCACTGTCCCCAAGGCGTCGTCCCTGGCGGAGCAGCTCACGGTGCGCTTTCGGATGGCTCACTGTGTTCCCTCTGCTCTCGCCCGCACTGCCTTCCTGTGCTTCTGTCATTGCTCCAACTAGGGTAAAACAAAACCAAACACCATAAATCCCGTGCCCGTCCGTGACACACTTCGTTCTTTCTAACTGAGGAATGGGCGTCAGCCTTGGACAACTTTCATCATGCGTCACTTAACTTCGTGGAAGAGCAGAGACAGCCAGATGCTTTTCTGTTTCTTTCTCTTTATTCACTCATTCCTCTTCTCTTCTCCTTCCTTATTCACTCACTCCTCTTCCCTTGTTCACTCATTCCTCGCCTCTTCTTTCCCCTACTTTGTCTTTCTTGTTTTTCCTTTTTTCCTTCTAATCAGCAAGAACAGGCACTTCCACATATATAGTTTAGGATTTTTTTTTTTTTCCTAGTTCTGTAAAGAATGACGCTGGAAATCTGATGTGGGTTATGTTGAGTCTGTAGATTGCTTTTGGTATTATGGCCATTTTTCACAATATTAGTTCTGCCCGCCCGTGAGCATGGGAGGCCTTTCCATCTTTTAGGATCTGTCATTTCTTTTTTCAGTACCTTCAGGTTTTCATTGTATAGTTCCTTTGCCTTGGTTGTGTTTATTTGCAGGCTTTTTTTTTCTTTTTTGAGCTACTATGAATGAAATTGTTTTACTAATTTCTTTCTTAGTGTGTTTGCCAGTAGTTTATAGAAAAATTACAGATTTTTGCTTATTGATTTGTCTGTCCTGCTACTTAGCCAATCGGATCTAAGAATTTTCTTGTGACGTTTTTAAAGGTCTTTTAAAGAAAGATTCACGTTGTCAGCAAATAGGGGTAGTTTGGCATCTTCCTTTCCTACTTGTACCCCTTTGGACACAACTCTCTTCTGTTGTTCCTCGAGCCACGACTTCAAACTGGAGGTGGGGTAAGCGGGAAAGAGTAGCTGCCTTGAATCATTCTTGCAGATGCCTTCCGTCTTAACCAGTGAGCATTTTGGTGACTGTTGGCTTGTCATGTGCAGCCTGTATTATGTTGACGTGTGTTCCTTCTGTTCGTAATTCCTTTGGGGCCCCTATCATGCAGGGATGTCAGACTGTGCCTTCTGAAGAGCTCTGATGGGGGGAAGGCAGCATGGGCGGAGGAAAGGGGAGAAAAAGACATAGACACTGGGGAAAAGGCAGCCGGGGAAAAACAAATAATAATGGTATATATGTATGAAAATGCCACAATAAAATCTATTGCTTTTTATGCTAACAAAAACTAATAGTTCATAAAACAAAGAACAACAAATTTCCCCAGGTACACAAAATCCCCCAAAGCATGTTTTGATCAGTGTTCTTTAAATCTAGAAAGAAGTTCTCTAGGTCCATAGGAAATGTTCATTACGTCTTAGACGTTGCATGCTCCTAGGAAATACAACTTTAAACATTCTGTTTTCTTCACTTCCACTCATGTCACTGGCATTGTTCTCTGGAAGTAATCTACCAGCCATGCTTACTCAGTTTTAAGTGTTCACTCGGTGATTCACTTCTTTCTTTTTAGCTTTGCGAAGTTACTTTAATCATTATATGGAAGATTTTGTCTGTAAAGTCTATCAGAAATGTTTCTTTTTTCAACATATCAAACAACTTCACGTCAGTGATTGTTAGGGAATACCTCCTGGTTCCCTAACTGCTTTGAGGTTACCAAGCTGATGTTGGTTGCCATCAAGAGATCCAGCCTCAGCCCAAGTTTTGTTTCGTTTGTTTTTAAGTTTAATTTTTTTTTTTTTCAGCAAGGTCTCATTGTAGCCCACGCTGTCGCAAATTTGCTGCATTGCAAGGAAGATTTTGAATGTCTTATCCTCCTGCTTCTGCCCCCTAAATCCTAGGATCATAGGCACCTCCCACACCAGGTTTAAGTCAAATTTCTCAGGAATGCAAGGAAGTGAACTCTTACTCTTTAAACTTGCTTGAAGCACTTCAGTTCAGCTCATTTGTTTTTAATGCCCACTTAATGTTAATGTAACTTTTAAGTGTATGCTACAGCCTGGCAGTATTTATAATATTAATAAGTTGGGTCCTCACACAGCTTTCTTGGTAAAAACCATAATTCCCGTAATTCATCTAAACTGAATATGGCCTAGAGGGATAATTTCATTTGAGTAGCTTTGAAAGGTATTTGGGCAACTGTTCACATCACAGTTTAGTATTCTATTGGTCTGTAAGGTTTATATAATTATATATAATAATAAAAATAATAAAAGTAATAAAAATTATAAACATCCTCTATGGTTTGCTTATGGGTTTTTCTTAGGAAGAACGATCTTTTCTTCGTAGCACTGTAATTGAATGTAGATGAAAACCCTGTTCCATCCCTCACTTTCAACAGAGTTTAGACTCTAATTTTCTTCCCCCCACCTTGTCCAGCTGTAAATCCACAAGTCAAACCACAGCTCATGAGCCTTAACCCTTGGAATTGTTTGTCATACATGTCTCTGCATCTGTCTTTTATTGAGTTATTTATGTTCTGGGTTTTGATTCTATTTTTTTATTTTTGGTGTTATTTTGAGGTAGCATCTCACTGTAGCCCAGGCTGACTCGGAATTCACTATGTCGTCTTAGGCTGGCTTTGAACTCACACGGTTCCTCCTATTGCCTCCTGAGTGTAGGGATTAAAGACGTGCGCCACCACAGCTGGCTGCTTCTCTCTTATGGGAAGTAGATGATTTACTACTACAAGGGTGGAAACATCCAGTGTTCCTGATTAATATGATGTTCTGACTCCCCTCCAAAAAAATGTATTGTGTATGCCGCAAAAGTGCATTCTGGAGACTTGGGGTTGTTAACATGTGATCACATCCCATCCAAGGAAGACGGCAGATAGATGATCCTCATAGGGGGTCAAATATAATGAACAAGTTGCTGAAAAGTATCATAGCAGTCAGCAGTATTGGAAGCTCCGTAGAGAGTATGCAAAAATTAATTGGTAAAAATCAAGATATTGCCTTCCTGTCCCCAAATAACTGACTACTGTTCCTGTAATGCATAGACTACAACCCCATGGTGAACACCTGCAGCCCCCTCCCCCCCCCCCCCCCGGTGAGGGGCATCCCCAGCAGAATAAGGGTAGGGATGAGGGACAAGAGGGTACCAACACAGGATGGATCTCTATGAAACACTTTGATGATAATAATAATAATAATAATAATAATAAAAACATTAAAACATAAAAAATCAAGACATTGAATTCATGGTGAGATTTTGCTCATACAGAGTGTTTCAAGACTTGAAATGCATGGCTTAGTCACCTGTTAAGATGTAGCCAAGATTTTGTAGACTTACAGAAACATGGCATAATGGTGTGAGCTAGCACTTCAGTCCTAAATGCCAGTGTGCATGTCCATTAGCTGTACTTGCCTATACGGGAGAACTGCTTGCCTAATGTTTGTACCCAAGTGTCCTTGAACCCAGCGTGACACTGGGGCCAGTTATTCTCAGCTGCGACAACACACATGCAGATCTTCAGCCTTGCAACGCCAGGAAGCAGTTACTTTCACTGTAGCTCTTCCTGCTAGAGTCTTGCCCGAGTCAGCCATCTCATCATCCAGAAACCTGGCTTATTCCAACTACAAGTCCCTCCTGGGTCCTACCTTCTCCAAAATTTCAAAACATTAACAAGGCAAGTCAGACAACTGTCCAGACATGGGTAGGGGCCCCGCAGCAGCTGGGATCCCCAGGACAGCTTTACAGTCTTCCCTGAACGCAGGATGTTTTATTGCTTAATCCCCGTGCTGGGATGATGAGTCACCCATGCCAGAGCAAGGACTGAGCAATGACAACGTGGCGCCTCGTACGCATGTGAGCAGGGCGGCTTCAGAAGCAAATCCTTGCCTTAGCCAAGCTGCAGACTGCCTGGGCGACAGGCAAGGAAAGAGAAGAGAGGAACCGCAAACAGCCTCCGTTTCGGTTTCTCCGCTCTGGTCCTCAGACGTGGCCACTAGTCCACAGACGGCGGCCTCACCCCAACACTCAGCGCCTTGACAGCATAGCACACTCACCCAAGACTTTTCTTGGAAAACCCTTTCTAACTGACAGTGATCTGTCTCAAGCAGTTGCCTCATAGATAGCACCTTAATCATAGGGTGTCTTCTGATTCACTCAACTCAAGCATTGCCTTTGACCATTGTTTTGATTCTTAGCTTGTGTGATGGTTTGAATATAAAAATGTCCCCTGTAACCTCAGGCGTCTGTGATTAAGTTTCCCACTTAGTCTCCAGCTGGTGGAACCTTGGGAAGGTGGAGTCTTGCTGGAGGAGGTATGTTATTTGCACCAGTGGCACCCTGGATTAGTCCGGCTCACTGGGTGTTTAGAGCCAGTTCACTCTCCCTGTTCTCCCTCTCTGCTGCGGATGGCGATGGAGTGAGCTGGCTTCCTCCGCCACTACAAAGCTGTCGTGTGAACCCTTTCTTCTTATGAGCGCCTTGGATCACGTGTTGGTTCCAGTGATCATATAACTGCTGTAGCTGGTGGAGGTGGGCCAATATTTTGATCATGTTTCAACACATATTTTCTTGCTAAAGTATGACCCCCATCTTGAGGAAGAAGCATGCTGAGTTTGAGAAACAGGGTAACCAAAAGATAAACAAACTGGGACAGACAGAAACTGTAGCTCTGCTCTGACTTGAGCTTCACACGACAGGTTTCATAATCTTCCCAGCAGTGGGAGATGGAGACCCAGGGAGATGGGTCACCGGGTAAAGTGCTTGCCATGCAGACCTGAGTTTGGGCCCCAACACCCGTGTGAGGTGAAGGCATGGTGGCCTGTTCACACAGAGCTGGGGAGGCACACAGGGAACCCCTGGGGTTTACTGAATAGCTGAGTCTGTGACCTCTATGTTCAGCGAGAGACCCCATGTCAAAAACGAAGGTGGGGCCAGTTGAGGAGGACACCCTGCGTTGATCATTGGCTCTCACGCGTATGTTTAGTCATGTTCATGTGCTCATGGGTACGTATATGAGAACACATACACATGCCTGCACACAGCTGCCCTTCAGAGCTGTGTTTATCCTAAAGTGAGCTGAACATGGCTTGAGAAGGTACTGATCCACATCTACAGCCTCAGGAACTGTGCCTCGGTGCCACTGGAGGTTTGGAAGGAACCTGGTGACTCCAGAAAAATCTTTATTTTAGCCAAACTCTCACCTCGGATAAA
This sequence comes from Jaculus jaculus, assembly GCF_020740685.1. NCBI lineage: Eukaryota > Metazoa > Chordata > Mammalia > Rodentia > Dipodidae > Jaculus > Jaculus jaculus. The sequence continues at coordinate 26,521,248 of NC_059121.1, forward strand.
TCTGCAGATCTTTAGTCAATACATCTTTTGTTTCAAGCATTATTTTTGTTTATTTTTATTTATTTGAGAGTGACAGAGCGAGAGAGAGAGAGAGAGAATGCGTGCGCCAGGGCTTCCAGCCACTGCAAACAAACTCCAGATTCATGCACCCCTTGTGCATCTGGCTAACGTGGGTCCTGGGGAATCGAGCCTCGAACCAGGGTCCTTCACAGGCAAGCACTTAACCGCTAAGCCATCTCTCCAGCCCAGTTGACACATCTTTTAAAGTAGGGCTGAACCCCTGTCCCTGAAACAAAACAGAGACCTTCAGATGTTTCTGTGTTTTCATACTTCACTTATATAAGAGTGTCCCACCAGCTGTTGTATATTTTGAAAAGACGTATGGTTACAGAGCAGTTTGTTATGATGTCCATGAGCAACTTAGGCCAAGACTGGTCCTGTCATTCCTACAACAAAACCAGAGATAGAGAAATAGACCCAGAAAAGAGGATCAGAGCACATGATTACTGGCGAGCCAGGACCATGAGCCTTGCTGTCTGGATCTTTGGAAAACTTGAGCAAAAGGACATCTGGTTACTTGTTCTTCAAATCAGAACAGACTGTTCCTTCACAACCCACACTCTGTTTGGAACTTTGTACATGTGGTGGTTTGAATTAGGTATACCCCATAAACTCCAGTGTTTGGAATGTTTCCTTGATTCTGAGCTGAGGGCAGTTTGGGAGGTAGGGCCTTGTTGGAGGAGATATGTTGTTGGGGATGAGCTAAAGGGTGGCCTCGAACTCACGTTAATCCTCCTACCTCTGCCTCCCTAGTGCTGGCATTAAAGGCATGTGCCACCATGCCTGACCTCATCTAAACCAGGAAAGAAAACAGTGAACGTGGGCCTGAGTTTTGGTGCTTCCAGTTCCCCAGTTCTAGACAATCAGGCATGGTGTGGCCATGTGGGGTATATTTGTTACCCCCCAGCCCAAGGTGATCAACAAGGGGGGATGTAGGTTGAGAGAGCCCATCTTAAGGAAGTACATGACTGGGAACACAAAATTATCATGGGTACATCTGTGAATATGTGTGTGCTTGTATGCACACACACACACACATATCACACATAACACACCTCACAAACCCTAACGTACACATATGTATGAAAAGAGTACATTTGGGCTGAAATTTATTAAAAAATTTAGCTCATAATTGTATCAAAAATATGATCTGTTTCGCTCTGCCTTTTCTCATTAAAGCCAGTATATTGTGTAAAGGGCAATTTCCTTTTGAAACTATTATTTATTTGCCAGGAAGGATGGAGGGGAGGAGATAGAGAGAGCGTGCACAGATGGGCCCACCAGGGCCTCAAGTCACTGCAGATGAACTCCAGATGTATGCGCCACTTTGTGCATGTGGCTTTACGTGGGTACTGGGGAATCAAACCTGGGACCTTGGGCTTTGCAGGCAAGCTCCTTAATGGATAAGCCATTTCTCTGGCCTGTAATTTCCTTTTCCTTTTTAGATTTCATAATCACGAATCAAATTATCATTTCACATGTACTTTCTCCCTCGTATACTACCTAGATCTAGAAAACTGAGATTTTTCTTGTTGTACACTTTATTTATTACATACAGAGGGACAGAAGGGAAGGGAGAGAGAGAGAGAATGGGTGCGCCAGGGCCTCTGGCCGCTGCAAATGAACTCCAGATGCGTGCGCCACAATGTGCATCTGGCTAACGTGGGACCTGGAGAATCTAACCTGGAGACGTCAGCCCACCCGTGCTTGTTGGCTGAGAGTCTCAGCACGGGAGCTGGTTGCATTACCCACCTCCAGCCTGCCCCACCTCCAGCCTGCCCCACCTCCAGCCTGCCCCACCTCCAGCCTGCCCCACCTCCAGCCTGCCCCACTGGTGGCGTCTTAGAGACCCCTCAGTGGTGTTATTAAATAGCTAGTGGGGTGCCTACAAGCCCTGTGAGAGTTCACACCCGCGGTGGAAGTCAAACTGTAGACCATCCAGTTTCATCGTAGCGCGTTTCCTTGGTGACGAAAAGTGTGAGGACCGTGGACTGGAGGCGGCTCTGTCGGGATTACTGAAGCGCGTCGTTTCCCTTCTCCTCGCATCACTTCATTAATGGCAGAGTCGCAGATCAGCAGTCCCACGGTGACGGGCCGGGCCGTGTGGTACATTCTGCTGTGTCAGATCTAGTGAATTTGGCCCATTTTAACTTGTAAGGAATAAAACAAGGCTTGCCTCCCTAGTGTTGCATCATCCATCACCTAAGGGCACAACCTATAGAGAAACAACCTGTTTTTGATTCTTGTCTGGTGGTTATGAAAATTGAATTTCTTTTCCAGTGATGATGAATCATTTCCCCATTTTTTCAATCTTCTCAATTCGTACATCCCGCAAATGTTGTTACCTGAGGGCATAGCAGGAACCCAGGAGCCCTTGGAAAATATATTTAATCTAGAAACATTTCTGTAGCAACTGATATATATTTCATTCATTCTCTTCATGGTTCCTCTCATATAAATGTGATCCACAGAATGATAAGTGAAAAGCTTTAAATTATCTATTAAAATTGGTCAAAAAATGGACAGATTTAGACATTGTAATTTTTATCTGCTCTTCGCGACAGACAAACTTACAGTTTTGAGCCTCTTTTCTTTTTTCTCTGGATGGTTATAATGACCATATTCTAGAGCCCCAAGCATGCTAACAAGGACTCTACCACTGAGCCATGTCTCCAGCCCTCTTTTTCTCTGTTTGCCATTGCTTCTTGTTTTAAATATTATATTAACTTATTTACTCGAGAGAAAGAGGCAGATAGAGAGATAGAGAGGCAGGGAGAAAATGGGCATGCCAGGGCCTCTAGCCACTGCAAATGAACTACAATTGCATGTGCCATTTTGTGCATCTGGCTTTATGTGGGTGCTGGGGAATCGAGCCTGGGTCCTTTGGTCCGCTAAGCCATCTCCCCAGCCCCCATTCATTCCGTTACTTTGTGACTTTCTGTCATGTGCACACCTTCTGGAGACATCGGCCCACCAGCTCTACTGGCTTCTCATAAATCACTATCAAAGATTTTCCAGCCTTCAAGTTTTGCCTTCTTACTGAATGTCAGATTGCAGAACTTTGAGGAAAAATGACCGCTCTCTGGTAACATGCCAGAGAAGCCTGGGCACAGGAGCTGCTCATCCACACACGGGCATTTTTTGCAAACCTGTCGAGGTTGCCGGGCTCCCTCCTAGAATACCTCTCTCCCACTTCACACTGACGACAGCTATGTAGGATCTATGTGATGTCTACTTACTCGATCAACCAGGGAAGGGCATGCATCCGTGAGAAACTGAAGGGGAAAATGTTCTCAAATTTAGTACTTTTCTTTTTTTTTGCTTAACCAGTTTTAGTAACATACATTTCTTTAAACTTTTCCTAGTACCAAAAGTTCATGGAAAAAACAAACCATTGATCACTTACGTGGGAGATTCCACTGTCCTGAAGTGTGAGTGTCACGAATGCGCCCCTGTGAATTGGACCTGGTATGCCAGTAACGGAAGTATGCCGGTAAGATCGTATGTCTCTGACATGGAGAAAACCAAATCTCCTTTTAGTTCACAAATAAGATTATAACCGGCAGTTCCAAGGGAGGCTTATACTCCTTTTATCTTACAGGTTTATGTGTATTCATAAAGTACAGTGATAAGTGAATTTTCCATTGTGTTCTTCAACACGTTATATCCTATGCTCTCAATGTTATGTTAGGGTTAGCAATTTGTTTGAAATTTAAAAAAATTAAATTTTATTTTTTGTTCATTTATTTGAAAGAGAGAGAGAAGAGAAAGAGGCAGATAGAGAGAATGAGAGAGAGAATGGATGTGCAGGGCCTCCAGCCACTGCAAATGAACTCCAGATGCATGTGTGACCTGTGCATCTGGCTTTACATGGACACTGGGGAATTGAACCTGGGTCCTTAGGCTTCACAGGAAAGTGCCTTAACTGTTAAGTCATGGCTCCAGCCCTGTTTAAATTCTTTGAAAGGAAGTTACAATTCCTTTTTTGTCTGAGTGTGGGATCCTAGCACTTGGCAATATGTGTTAGGAATTTCCATGAGTTCAAGGGGTTCCTGAGCTGCACAGTGAGAACTAAGCCAGCCGGGCTTATATAGCAAGACAGTGACTTAAGGAAGAAAGGGGAAGACGCTGGAGAGACTGCTCAGTGGTTAAGGTGCTTGCCTTCACAACCTAAGGACCCATCTTTGATTCCATGTTACCCATTTAAAGCTAGCTGTACAAAGAGAGCTTGACATCAGCCTGGGGTGCATAACAAGAACCTGGTTTTTGTTTGGTTTTGTTTTTAAAAAATCCACATTTTTACTTGACCAGTTTAGAAATACTGCCATCACAGAAACCACATTTCTTGTCATTTCATGAAAGTAACTAGAAAACACCAATTAAAAACCAGCCTAGCCAGGCGTGGTGGCGCACGCCTTTAATCCCAGCACTCGGGAGGCAGAGGTAGGAGGATCGCCGTGTGAGTTCAAGGCCACCCTGAGACTCCATAGTGAATTCCAGGTCAGTATGGGCCAGAGTGAGACCCTATCTCAGAAAACCAAAACAACAACAACAACAAAAACAGCCTATTTATTTGATTATTGTTTATTTTGAGGCAGGGTCTCACTCTAGCCCAGGCAGATCTGGAACTCGCTCTGTAGCCCCAAACTGGCTTCAAACATAAAATGATTCTACTGCCTCTGCCTCCGGAGTGTGGGGACTCAAGGAGTGTGCCATCTCACCTGGTACAACCAGCCTTCTTTTCTAGTAAAATGTCCGTGACAGAACGTAATGTAATAACACCATTTAAAAAATGTAATGGAAATTTGTTGACGTGACCTTTGCTCTTAGTTTCCATCAGTAATTGTCATTGGTCTTCTTGGGCATCTCAGGACGTCCATGCCACATTCAGTTCTTTCTTATCTGACAGCAATGGCCTCAGAGAGCTGATATGAACAACAGAAGTATCTATATCTATATACATTATCCCTGGCTCCTTTCTTCACCAAACTAGCCTGGAATGGCTAGGAAATTTTAGGGCCTGTTCCTTTAAGGACACCCTTCTGTGGCCCTGGTGCTAATGAGCACTGACATTAAAGTACACTGAAAGAAAAACTGTAATTCTAGAAGGGACACGTGGACCAAATCTCACCACACACGCACGATGAAATAAAGATGGCGGTATTGTAGACTGTTCAAAGGTAGTAGAGAAAGAACTTGAGAAGTAGCCTGCCCGATATCTTAAAATGCTTTATTATTTCAGAGCTGAAGAGATGGTCTAGTGGTTAAGGCACATGCCTGTGAAACCTAAGGACTCAGGTTCGATTCCCCAGGTTCCACATAAGCCAGATGTACATGGTGGCACATGTATCTGGAGTTTGTTTGCGGTGGCTAGAGGCCCTGGCACACCCATTCTTTCTTTCTCTTTCTCTCCAATAAATAAATAATTAAATAAATAATCTTAAAAAAAAAGAAAGAAGAAAAGAAAATAGCTCCAGATCATGTATGCATTGGTAAGTCACGACCACTTCTGCTTGTTACCTTATTTGTGACTAACGAAGGCATCTGAAAATATTTGCACAAGACAGATTTATAAAAACAAGTGTCCACCGTGCTGTTTGGAATACGCTGCCTGAATTCCTCATGAATGAGGGGCTAATTTAACCAACAGTAGCCTACTTCAAATTAAAGTTTTAGAATATTAGTTTACATAGCTTTGTGATGCTCTCATTCTGCTATGTGAATCACTGCCTTTAAAAAACATTTTCGGGCTGGAGAGATGGATTAGCGGTTAAGCGCTTGCCTGTCAAGCCTAAGGACCCCGGTTCGAGGCTCGGTTCCTCAGGTCCCACGTTAGCCAGATGCACAAGGGGGCGCACGCGTCTGGAGTTCGTTTGCAGAGGCTGGAAGCCCTGGAGCGCCCATTCTCTCTCTCTCCCTCTTTCTCTGTGTCTTTCTTTCTCTCTGTGTCTGTCGCTTTCAAATAAATAAATAAATAATTTAAAAAAAAACAACATTTTCATTGACAACTTCCATAAGTGTAAAGAATATACCATGGTTACAGTCCACACTCACCACCCTCCCTTGTTCTCACCCCCAGTCCCTTTGCCACTGAGCCCCTTCTTCTAACTAGTTGTTCTTCTGTTCTGATGTGAGAGTAGCATTAGCTTAAGTAAGTAGATGGCGGTTCCGTGGGCATCATATGTCCATTTAGTCAGACAACAGTGGTCGTTTTCCCTTACAGGGCTGTGATACCTGCCCTCTCCGCCCCTCACATACACACAAGCCACAGGCTTTTCATCAGGTCTTCAGCCCCTGGCAGGAAGGCGCTCCAGTGGAATGGGCCTCAAGTCCAAGCACGGTCTTTTTCCTCCAGCCCTAAGCGCAGGTCTTCGTAGGGAGGGCGGGGGGCTCAGGGAGGGGGCAGGACCAGCACTAGGTCTTGCCGCTCTCTGCATCGGAAGCAGCCCTGCACTCACTTAAAGCGCAGCCCCTTTCATCTGTCAGCCCATCACTCCGACATTGGCATTTATCATAAGCATCCCAGGCCTTGCCTGCCCATGGCGTCAGGTCACTAATTTTTCTTTTTTTTTTTCTTCTGGAAGATAATAAACTCACAGACAGTTTTTCCTCAGGAAACCTCCGGGAATATTCACATGCATATTGTCATGTATGGAACAGGGCAGCTGAGTGATAGATTAGGAGAGGTAGCAGATGGCCTAAGAATAAAATTTAATTTAAATAGATTTAAATGGTATAACAGTTTCCGTATAGCTTAGTATGGCTCCTGTGAGCCTGGGGAGAGGGAAGGAGATTAAGACAGAGGAAGAGAAGGAGAGGGGGAGGGAGGGAAGGAGACAGAGAGAGAGAGAGAGAAGGGCATGAGAGGAAGGATGAGGGTCTAGAGCAGTCTAGAGATCAGCCATAGGGGGACGGCTCGGCCCTTCCCTCCACATCATCTCAGAAGGGCTCCCCTTGGGCCCGCTGTGGTGGCCTCCCATCGTCAGGTGGAGCTCGTTGACCGTAAGCCTGTGTTTGAGCAGCGCTAGCCAAGTATGAAGTAGAACATGAAACCCAGGTGGCAAAAAATGTTCAGCTTTTAATTCTCGTCTGATATTGCCAGCCAGGGGCCTGCACATCCTTCCTGGTGGTCAGACGTGTCTGACTTTGTGTCCCTCCTGGAATACCAAACTCAACGAGACGCAAGGTCTGTTTGATCTGCCCGCTAGCAAATTGATTATACCTGCCTTTTCCCAAGAAGTCGTGTCCTAGGCTGCGTCTTGTAGCTTTGCTCAGGTCAGATCTTGGAGGTCCATGCAACTAATGTCTCCTTGCATTAGGTTCCTATTGATGCCCACATGAGTGATAAGTATGACGTCAGTGGAGCCTATGCTAATGAGACCAAGCTCAAGATAAAGAATCTTCTGGAGGAGGACGGGGGATCCTACTGGTGCCAGGCGGTATTCCAGCTGGGTGACAGCAAGGAACACATTGAACTTGTCGTGCTGAGCTTCTTGGTGCCCCTCAAACCGTTCCTGGCGATCATTGCCGAAGTGGTTCTCTTAGTGGCCATTATTCTGCTTTGTGAAGTGTACACGCAGAGGAGCAAGAAGGACCCAGGTAGGAGTCTCTCTGCTATACACAATATCACCGCTTTCGTGTGTGTGTGAGACTTGGCATGCACACTGTGAAACCCTCTGGAATTCTCACAGAAGACTTTGCCATACTATTTATTTTTATTAAAACTTCTTTTCTTTTGCATGCGTGCATGGTGGGTGTATGTGCATGTTCCTGAGTATTCATGTGTGTGTGGGCACATGCGTGTGGGTGTGCGTGCACGGGAGCACACGCACATGCGGAGGGAAGAAATCGACAAGGGAGCAGACTTCCAGATGCACATCACTTTATACTTTGAGACAGGGCGTGGTCCCTACAGCTCACAGGTTCAACTAGCCTGCCAGTGAGCCCCAGAACATCCCTGTCTCTACGTCCCGAGCGCTAGAATTACAGGTTCATGCACGGTATGCAGGTGCCACTATGCCCAGCACCTTACGTGGGTATTGAGGGTCCCAACTTAGATCATCGTGATTGCATAGCGAGCACTCTGCCCACTGAGCAATCTCCACAGCCCGCTGAGTTTCTTCTTTCTGTAATGTGTGTCTGATGATGGGCTGTGGGGATGAGATTCAGAGAGTCCCTTCAATAATTTTGTCATGTATCCTGTACTTTTTCCTGATTTTGGTACAAATTTTTAACACTTGAAGAGACAGTCATCATAGTCTTTGCAAGTACCAAGGAGCTGAAGTATTGTTCACTAGAAATTGTGGCGTGCCGATTGCTGACCAGGAAGGCATGAAGGAGGCACAGCTCCCACAGGCGGCCTCCTCTTCATCCCACACAGGCCAAGCGTTCTAGTGCATGATTTAGTCGGGGGTCGGTTGAATGGAATGTGTACGCGCCACAAAAATAATACTTACTGGTCCTTCTTTTGTTGAACAGATGATGGGAAAGAATTTGAACAAATTGAACAGTTGTAAGTATTTTTATACATTGCTTACTTGATGAATAAGTACAGATGCATAATTAAATGAACATTTTGCAGTAAGAAACAAATAAAATGACATATACAGTGTGCATGCTGTTACCTGTCCACAGCCTTTAGTAATGAAATGTGACCCCTAGAGTCTGTCCCTCTGTCCGTTAATGACTCACCTCCATGTGCTTCTGCCTTTTCCTCCCTTACCAAGTGAGCTCATCATGGTACTGCCCACATATGCCTTCTTGGTCAGTGGCAATTCACTCATATAAATGCTCAAGAGGGTGTGATGCATAGTAAGCGATTCTCTACCGTGGCTATATTTTTGACCACTGAGGTGGCTCCTTAAAAGCTCGGTTCTTAGACCTTCCTGGTCCTGTGGGTGTCTGTATCTTCTGAACACATCTGATTCACTGTCACATTGGACATCACTGGACAAGAGCTGTATGAGTAAAAGGTGAAAGATTTATAGAGTCTGAAGAGAAACCAGAGCAGAAGAACTGTATCAGAATTACTTTGAGGGGGATATAAATTTTGTCGTGTGTTCTGCCATAACTTTCATTAGAGTGGCACATGCTTGATTTGGGAAAGTGGGTATTTCTGTTCTTCAAAGCCAGAGGGTAGAGGTGGCCAAGATGGGGATGAAAATCCTAGGCACAGTGCCCCAGGCTGGGAACCAAGGGCATGAGACCCGTGTGAGGAGGCAGAGGGGAACCTGTGAGATGGGCGTGCGGTAGTTTCCTTCTCATTTCTGGGACAAAACCCTGATCAAAAGCAGGAAATTGGGGCTGAAGAGATGGCTTGGCACTTAAGGCGCTTGCTTGCGAAGCCTAAGAACTCACGTTCAAATCTCCAGGTCCCACGTAGCCCAACGCACAAGGCCGCAAGTGCGCAGGGTCACACATGTACACAAGGGGGTGCACACATCTGGGGTTCATGCACAGCTGGGTGAAGGTCCTTGTGCACCCATTCTCTCTGCCTCTCTCTCTTGCTCTCTGCCTCTTTCTCTGAGAAAGTAAAAAAAAAAAAAAAAAAAAAAAATAGAAAACGGGAGGAAAGGGTTTATTTTAGCCTGTAGTTTTTGGGGAAGCTTCATTCCGTCAGGGAAGACATGGCTGGAACAGATAACAAGGCATCACATCTTGTCACGGCATCTGAGTGGCTGTCATCCAACTGAGCTCCTTCTGAGCACCCAGCGGACAGGACTCCTGATCCTTGGTGACAGGCTGTTTTCCTGCACGTTTCGGAGCAACACCAGACTTAGGAATATACGCCGATGCTTCCACTCATGCTCTGGGAAAAACACTTCTGCGTGGAACAGTTATCTGTAGCAGCAGGTCCTCTCTAAGCCGCAGCATAAAAATAAAGTCAGCATTATGAGTCAAACACTGTTAGGAAGAATGGATTAGGTATGTGTTGGTATTTTACACGACTTTCAATAGAAATGGCATAGCGAGTTAATTTTATGCACTGTAAACAGAAATATTCCTTTCTGTTTTTGACGCAGGAAGTCAGATGACAGCAATGGCATAGAAAACAATGCCCCCAGGCTCAGAAAAAATGTAAGTTACTTCCAAATGATAATCTAAACGAAAGGTAAAAGTTACATGGGTTTTACTAATCATTAATTTTTTTTCCCTAATTCATAAAATCGTCTGTTAACTAACTGTGCTTGAAAATACCTGCTTATCCTATGTTGTGAGAAACTATGGATTTTTACAAAAACAATTGATGGCAACTTAAAAAAAAAAACATTCCTTCCTGCATCATGATTAATGTGATGGATTACATGTAGATGTGTGTGTGAGTGTAATCACAACATGGTGATCTTTCTGCCTCAGTGTGACGGGATGATGGGATTACAGCCTACATCGCCATGCTCAGCTTTATTTCATGGTCTGTATGTACCATCTATTATAATACCTTAAGCTAGTTTATTTCAAATATTTTCATGTAGTTGCCACCTTTTTATCTCCTTGTAGTTGCAGATTCTTCACGTTTTCTTCTCGTATATTGTGATAAATCTGGTGTTATGAATAAGTTCCTAGTAGTTAATTTTCTTTACTGATTCAACATTTTCTACATTTGTTATTGCTAGAGCTGCTTGCTGTGTCAGTTGATGACACAGCCACTTACTAGCAATTATCTGTTAGGTATTCTAGAATGACGAGGAAAATGACGGTGTTTCATGATGCTTTATTTCATTCAGGAATCTGTGGAGCAATGAACGGAAAAGATCAAGAGTCATGGGAAGATGTACAAAGAATTCGTACTTCAGTCTTGTCTTTCCTTGTAAGAGCATCTGAGGTTTATTTTCTTAAAAGAAGAAAATTTATGCAACACAGACCCCAGCTTGTAAATAGTATATGCCATCACATATCCAAAGATGTCTTTTCATTTTGTAATTGTTTTACATTTAAGGCAAGGTAAACTAACCTAGGATAATAAATTTCTTCCTGGTCTAGAAGACTGGGACACACAGAAGAGGCACCAGCAAAACTAGTTAATAATTCTTAGAACAAATATCACTAAAGACCTCTCTACAACCAAAGAATTTACTAAAGAGAAGTCTTTTGCCATTTGTCTTAACAAGCCCCCACCTTCCCACCCTGCTTGATGTGATTATCTGTAGCAACAGTTGTAATGATTGTCACTCAAAGTGTATCCTGTGATGATGAAAATGTGTTTTCACTGAGGTGGATTGTGCTCCTGATAATGATGGATACTCAACAATGCCTACAGGAAGACACACTTTTAGTCCATAAGTGTTTGGCAAGGGAATAAAACCATATGCTTGCCGCAAAGTGTTGTTGGTACCAAATCAAACCCTCCGTCTCGATTCTACCTTTATTCCACTCATCACTACTGCTTCCTCGCTCCAAGCCCAAGTGCTTGTTTCTTTAAGTTGTTGTCACTACTGTTTTCCAGGGGGGTTGGACTTCTTTGGGTCCCCTTGGTATTGCTCAAGGATGCAGATCCGTGTATTCATTGTGCAACTTTGCTACCTGGATACCTTCATGCTTCAGAGTTTCTCAGTACATTGACTTGATTGATTAGACTTGTTCCCCGCAGCTAGTTAATTATATGAATAGGCATTTTTTTAGCCCTTCACAATGATGACTGTGACTGAATTCCAGGAGCTTCTTAAACAGAGCTGCAAATGCCTCAAGCTTAACTTCAAACATGGGCTCGTTTTATCGCACATATTTCTTGAACTCACTGTAAATCAAGTCAACCACATTTATTCAACTTTGGGTGGACACAAGGAGTCATCAGGGGCTTTAAGTGAAATGTTGAAATCACGCCTCAGGACATTATTTGGTGCTGAACGATTTCCATGCCTCTCTGTGTACAAGAGAGTGGGACTAAGGGCCTTCAGAAGGGGGGAAAAATAGGCAGGGGAGAACTCAGAAAGGTAATGAAAATCTCAGAGCTCTTTGTGATTAGGGGATTAGAGCATGTATAAGCAGAGCCCAAAGATTTACCATCAAAAGCTTGATAGAAATGTATGCCATGTGGGCATTGTAGCGGAGAAAAATGATCAGATTCTGGTAGGGAAAACTGTATCATTTTAGCTAATGTATATCAATACTGCTAGCATGAATAATACATTAAAATAGGGGTATAGAAGTTGTTTATGGTCTGTAAATGCAACCACGTGCAGTGTTATGATCTTGGAACATACTCCTTTGGGACAAGCATCTCCTCTCTTGGCCTTACAGCCACACATTTGTTTGGCTTTAATTCCTGATAAACTTGACAGAAGTTACTCTAAACATTTTGAGTTCAGTGAAAAATTTGTCACACTTACCATTTGAGTAAGCGCCGTTGAAAGCCGCCTGTGAGTAGGTCTGCACAAAACCCAAACCAGAGTTCCTCCGCCTGCCCTTCTGTCGCTCAACTTTCTAGGCTAAAAATTGCCACCCATGATCTGGAATATTTATGTACTAAACCTGTAAATTTAAGTGGCACAACCTACTATTTATTGTTTCTATCAAGGACAAGTTCTCTCAGTAGAAAATTTCTTAAGCAGAATTTTAAGTTGATTTTCAGTCTTCCAGAATCTCTCTGGAGGACTTGTGGCACATCATCATCCCACTGTTTGATGAAAGAATGGATTATCTAAGCTCACAGAGATGAAGAGCGGACTATCTGCAGACAGGGTGCAACGAGAGGACAGACGCCAAGCAGCAGAAAGGCTGAGGCAGGAGAGCTAACCGGGGAAATCTGCTCCTCTTTCCAGCTGATGGGGCTGTCCAGCATAAAATTCGACTTAGTAATTCATAAAATTCCCAGTAACTTTATACACAGCTTGTAGTAATGTGCAAGTCTCCATTTGCAGTCTCAGTGCTTTCCCTAGCATCCAATGAGGCTCAAAACTAAAAATTCATTATGAGATGTTTTTTTTTTTCTTTGCCTATTGGACCTGACTCTCCGGCCGTGTACCTGGCTAAGGGTTTGTTCACTAACGCTGCTACCTCCCCCACCTCGCCCCTGCAGCTGCGACAGCTGAGCTCTTGACTTGTCTACCTCGCACCTGCTCTGCGACCCAGTCTTTTTCTCTAAATCGTGAAGGTCTCAGTTTGCACCTTCATCTGTCAGGTTTCAGGATAAACCTCTGTGAGCTCATCTTAGCCATTTCTTACTACGACAACTCACTCAATCACTAACTTCCCTCCAGTGGGAAATTTGTCTTGGGACAAAGAGCCTGGCCACAGAATGCTCCACTTTTGCTGGCGTCTAGCTCATGATTAGTGTTCAAGATCTTTAGCGCCTTGGGGAGACCCTCATGCCAGAGAGGCATGGACTGACTTTTGCATTCTGAATTCTCTGGTTCTTTGCATTTGCTGCCCTGTATTCTAAGTTAGCCTCCTTTCTGGATTCTCACTTATTTCTGTGCCCTGTGTTTATTGCAGGGAGATATGCTACAGGTGTTATAAAGTATCTGTTAAGTGGTTAGATGTTTAAGTAAAGATCAAGTAGGCTAACATACTTAATAGAAAAATAAATAGCAACAATTAGACATTAAATTATTTCATGGAGAAAGTCAAATTATGTAACTTCCTCAACTGTTCTAGAAAGTACGTTGCTTTCAGCTCTTTTAAATTTCGAATGTCCTACAAGTTTCATGAGCAGTACACACTAACTTTAAATATAAAGAATTTAATAACTATATTTCCTTGGCACGCTACTGTTGAGAGCGGATGCTTGGCCTGATCCATTAACATTCCCATCCGCTGTCTCTCTCTGATTGTGTCAAATGACACCCAAGAATATCTCAGAATTTATTTCAGAACTTAATATTAAAGGAAACATTTTAAAATGTTTTACTGTTAAGTTTTGGTTATTGAAACCATGCATTTCATCATCAAAATAAAATCTATTGTTTCTGTTTTGTTTATTCCCAGGCCCTCATTCCTGAGGCATTTAAATAGGTCTATGCAAAATTATTTATTAGTCAAGATATTTCCCTATAGGAAAGTGAATATCTTATAATTAAGAAAATCTATGCAAAGAATTAGGAACATCTCATTAGCATTGTTCAGCTTTAGAAACATAAGTTCAAATTCATGTATGGATTCCAGTATTAGTATGAATAAATAAATTCCAGACAGGCACAGTGACTTACTTCTACATTGATCTGGAAAGAAAAATTACCAAATGGAGGCTGGAGAGATGGCTTAGGGGTTAAGCGCTTGCCTGTGAAGCCTAAGGACCCCGGTTCGAGGCTCGATTCCCCAGGTCCCACGTTAGCCAGATACACAAGGGGGCGCACGCGTCTGGAGTTCATTTGCAGTGGCTGGAGGCCCTGGTGCGCCCATTCTCTCTCTCTCTCCCTCTATCTGTCTTTCTCTCTATGTCTGTCGCTCTCAAATAAGTAAATAAAAAATGAACAAAAAAAAAATTAAAAAAAAATTACCAAATGGGTAAAAGCAGAATGACAAAGTTACTTTGGGATTTTAGAACACACTTATTTATCTACTCTCTACTTGATTTTGATTGATTAGTCACGAGTCTACCCTGCTGTTACAGAGAAAGAGCACACGTGAAGTAGACGTGCCTCTTTGATTATAGAAGGACGCATTTGCACCGAATCTCAAAAGTCAGTTACGCGCCTGCTGTCGCAAGTAAAGATCAACCGTGTTATTTAATACTGAGAATTGATGTCTACTGAGTGGCATCTGACAGGCATTATGCAAATTTCTGTGAAATATTTTATCTCATTTAATCTCCCATATCCTCCTATGTTATAAAACTGTTGTTGTTTTTTTTTTTTTTTTTTTTAAATATATCTGGAAAGGGAAGATTAGCATAGGTGGACTGCCCAGAGTCACCTTCTGTGCAGGGGTAGAACTGACTGGGGCTGAGATCCAGCGTCAGACTCAGCAGTTGGGGCATTTCCACCCTGTCGAATGGCTCTGATTTGCTCGTTAGACCATTATGCATCTGTCTACATTTGCTTTTTAATTATAGTCTTTCAGCTGGTCAGTTACAGGTCAGGGTACCAGAAGCTCCATAACCTTACTCAAGGTTCACGGTACCCAGTCTTGTGTCCCTAAAGTGGTGCTGAGGAATCTACACATATGATTCTTTTCCTTTCTTTTCTAATTTTACCTGTCAGTAGGGAGAATGACCATGAAATTGGTCATCCAAACATTAAAAGGGAGAGATGGTGCTGTTTATAATTTTACCAGGATAAGTGTAAAACAAAGCCCTTTGGCCCCACACAGCCTGAGGGAGGAACCCGGTCCTCTCTGGGTGTCTGTCACACTTACTGCAAGGAGTTTGCATGACCGACAGACAGTAACTTTCAGGGAAATAGTCAGTTTTAGGTAATGTAGGGAAATAGACATTTTCAGTAAATGTCAGATGAGTGTTAATATGGAGAAGTGCCTATAGTGAGATTGTTTATTGAGTTTAAAGTTTCATTACTTTCCACATGTATCTAATACGATTAAGGTTTGTGAGCATTCAGAAGTATGATTCACAGGTTGCCAAAGAGTTGGCAGAGAGAATCATGTTTCACTTGTCTGTGGAGTGACTGGACCATTCTTTGAATTTGTGTATCTTCTGATTAATGTCCTGTAATAAAATGTCTCTAATTTCCAAAGAATCAGAAAGCCCGAGTATGCCTTTATTACAAAATTTGCCTATGAGCTCATCAAAAGTCAAAAAGAGTGTTGCCAAGATTACTTTTAATCCCATGATCAACCAACCCATAATATGTGTATTTCCTACTCCCGCACCCTTCAGTGGGGGAATGTTAGGGAAACCTACTTAGAGTACTAGGATTAAGATCTACATGCATATATTACTTTGGTCTGTCATCTTTTATGTTTAAAACCATCTTAGGGAATTATCATGGTTTATTTTCTATAATTATCAAAGATGTCAATAAAAAGTTAAAAAACATTTTTTTCATAAAAGTTGATTTGCTATCTGATTTTAATTCACTTCAGAAAATAATTTGTCTCAAATTATTTTTGTAAAGTTTATTGGATAAAAATGAAAATATTTGATTTACCACATATGTATTTAAGTGTAATGCTATTCAATGTTGCAAAAAATAATGGCTATATTTTGTACCTCTTAATATAGAGATTTGTTTGAGAACCTAGTTTTGTTTAAATTAAGAGCCATTGATAATTATGAAAAAAATTCCTAATAATAATATTTTGTTTTCTTATCAGCTATGCTTAAATTCCCACCAATGCTTTTCTATATTGTGTAAGTAGCATGGAAAATATCAAGACAGGAATGTTGTAAAATGTGTGTGTTGCATATATATTTTATATGCAATTAAGCTCAATAAAAATGTACTTGGTAAATTAAAATATTAAGTATGGATATATATTTTTTCAAATTTTTCATTTTAATAATGATTTAAAAGTCAATACAAAAGTAATAGATAATAGGAAGTGCTTATTTTATGTGTATACCTAAAAATTTTGTTTTATTATTATCACTCTCTAGCCCAACATTTACCAAAGCTGAGTCAGGAAGCAGTTTTCAAAGTGTACCAAAATATATTTTGAAAATTTAGGTGGAAAACATGACCTTGATAAAAATAAATATTTAAAATAAAATTGATGCCTAGAATAAATCTCCTTGTTGCCTGGGTATTTTTTTTCAACTTTACATCCAACAGAACTTGTTGCAAAATATTTATTTTTTTTTCAAACTTTATCCTATGAAAACATCTACTGTGAGGCTAGAAAGGTGGTTCAGTGGTTAAAGACGTTTGCTTGTAAAATCTCATGGCCTGAGTTCAACTTTCCAGTATCCCTGTAGAGTCACATCCACAAAGTGGCATATATGTCTGCAGTTTGTCTGCAGTTAGTCTGTGGCATCTCTCTTTCTCTCTCTTATTCTCTCTTTCTCCGTGTTTATCTCTCTGCATGCAAATAAATAACCGAAAACATTTATAAAAATACATACTGTTATGAAAGAGAATCAGTGTTCCAAGTACAACAACTTAATTGTAATAATTAAGGAGAAAGGTAATAGTAAGGAAGATACTAGATTTGGTTATATATTTTTTGACTTAAAATAATTACATGTACATTAAAATGGTTAATGCCTAAGAAGGAAGTGTTCTAAAGCATAAGTAGTCAGTGGAAAGAAAGTTAACAACTGCATTTTTAGTGGTTAGTTTATTTAATTTGTACACGGTTTTGTATTTATGAGAGAGAGAATGGCTACACCAGGGTCTTCCATCAACAGCAGTGAACTCTGGACACACGCACCAGTTTGTGCACCTGGCTTTATGTGGCTACTGGGGAATCAAATCCAGGCTCATAGGCTTTCTAAGCAACTGATTGTAACCACTTAGCCATCTCCCCAGCCCATGGTTTAAACACCATAGGCTGGAAGGTCAACTTCTGGGTATATGGAACAGGTATTTTTGTTTTCCTAGCAAATGCAGCTGCTAACGATAGGCCTGGCAGAATAAATAGTGAAGGGTTCTGACGTGAACCAGGGACACATGAAGAGTTGGGAGCCAGGGACTAAAAAATAGTCAACCCTCCAAGAAAACACAAACCAAACAGCTTAAGCTGCAATGTATATAATCAAAGTATTAGCCAAACAAAATCTGAAAGAACTGAGAGAAAACACAATTACAGTTAGAGACATCAACAGCCACTTGTAAATAACTAGGAAGAAAAATAGTGTGTCGCTGGGTGTGGTGGCTCACTGCCTGTCTTCTCAGAATTTGTGAAGTTGAGGCATGGGTCATGCTATAAATTTGAGGCCACCCTCAGCTCTAGCTATGACCTATCTATCTATCTATCTATCTATCTATCTATCTATCTATCTATCCATCCATCTATCATCTATCTATCTATCTCTCATCATCTATCAACACTTATCTATCCTCTCCCCCTCTCTCTCTCATATATATATATGTATATGGTTTCAGACCAGCATTGGCTACAGAGTGAGAGGGAAATGGAGCTGGGAGATGGCTCAGTGGTTGAAAGCTTTTGCTTGCAAAGCCTACTGCTGGGGTTCAATGTCCAGATGCACAAAGCAGTGCCTGTGTCTGGAGTTTGTAGGGACAAACGAGGCAATGGACACCCATACTGACTCTCAAATAAATAAAATAATAGCAATAAAAATAGCAATAGTAATAATAAAAAAAATAATAATAAACTTAAACAAAACAGCAGGTATTTAAAAACATCAATAAACAGATTTGTAAGTAGCCCCAAAACAGGAAAATATACACAGACACGGGAACATATATCTAGATAAATCATAAAATCTTAGCACATGTTTTCAGACCAAAACGGAGTTAGATTGCAAATCAGCTGTAGAAAGAGAATGTGAAAATCTCCACAGTTACATTTTAGGATTGAGGAGGGCTGGGTGTGACGGAGAACACCTTTAACCCCAGCGGTCTGGAGGCAGAGGCAGGAGGATCACCATGAGTTCGAGGCCACCCTGAGAGTACACATGGTAGATTCCAGGTCAGCCTGACTAGAGTGAGACCCAACCCCAAAAATCAGAAAACCAACCAACCAAACAAATAACCCTGAGGGGCCGAGGGAAACAGGAACATGGAGAGGGAATAGAAGGTTTCACTCACACACACACACACACACACACACACACACACAAAAAAAAAAAAAAAACAAATACTTGAAAACATAAACTACAGAGAAAATTTAAAAACTATTTTATTTATTCATTCATTTATGTATTTGCAATAGAGAGAGAGAGAGAGAGAGAGAGAGAGGCAGATAGAGGAGGGAGGGAATGGGCCCACCAGGGCCTCCAGCCACTGCAAACGCACTCCAGACTAATGCACCACCTTGTGCATCTGGCTTACCTGGGTACTGGAGGATCAAACCTGGGTCCTTAGGCTTTGCAGGCAATCACCTTAATTGCTAAGCCACCTCTCCAGCCCAGAAGAACTTTTAAGGAAGTTTAAAAAATACACTGGATAGAAGGAAAATGAAAATACCAAAACTTACTGGACCTTATTATCAGCCATGTTGAGAGAGGCATTAATGACATTACATTGTGATGTTATCAAAGAGGAAAAAAATAATCCCTCAAGTTCTTGTGTCTCCACCCTGAAGAGTGGACAGAGGGAAAGGGGGAAGAGACCAGGGTTTATTCACGTGAGAATGCAATGGAAGTTCTCAGCCCTGGATTCTTGATGGCGGTGGGATAAGGACCAAGGGGTTGCTGTCCAGTGCTGCAAGGCATTGCAGCTCCGGACCCTTGGCAGGCCTGGGGATACCAGGCAAAGGGGGTTCTGATGAAGCTGGGGTGGTGAGTCCCCGAGGCAGAAATGGCGGCACTGCCCCCCAGGCGGGCACCTGAGTTCTCTGCCTCCAGGAACCCATCCTCAAGGCACCTCTGAGCAGGTCTTCTCCCAGTGCCAACAGGAGCATCCAGCCAGAGGCTGCTTGCTGGGGCAAAATTCTTGAGGACCGTCCAGAGCCTGGTAGCCTGAGAAGGGAGCATGGACCCCCCACAAAGTTCCCGCCGGGTGGCTTCACGACCCTGCTACCAAAGGTGACAAAGAGGAAGCAGCGTGTGGCAGGCTGAGTGGGTGACAGAGAGGCTTTTGCAGGCCGGAGAAGGGCTTCCTGCCCCCAGGCTCCATGCTCTCTGGCTCCTGGGACCCCCAGGAAGGGGCACAACAGTTCGCCAGGGAAGGCGTTTTCC
The DNA here is from genome assembly GCF_020740685.1 of Jaculus jaculus. NCBI lineage: Eukaryota > Metazoa > Chordata > Mammalia > Rodentia > Dipodidae > Jaculus > Jaculus jaculus. Next base: position 26,541,004 of record NC_059121.1, read on the forward strand.
ACCCGCTGCTGCAAGCAGTGTCAGGGGCTCCTTGCCTGCTCCAAATCGACCTGAGCTTCCACCTAGAGAGCTAGGGAAAGCGAAATAATTTAAATCCAAAGCAGCTGGCTGCGCTGGCCGAGAGTGACACATGCTATGACTCCACAATGCTGAGCGGCAGGAGCCAGTGGACAGAGGCGGTAATGAAGAGAAGCGGGGAAATCAATGAGCCATGCAGAAAATCAATGGGACCAAAACCTGTTGTTTTTCTTTAAAAGATTAATAAAATTGACAAGGCTCCAGCAAAAGGATAAAGAAAAAAAAAAAAAAAAAAGCAAATTCTGAGCTGGAGAGATGGCTTAACGGTTAAGGTCTTTGCCAGCAAAGCCAAAGGATCCCAGTCTGACTCTCCAGGACCCACGTTAGCCAGATGCACAGGGAGACGCACGCGTCTGGAGCTCGTTTGCAGTGGCTGGAGGCCCTGACGCGCCCATTCTCTCTCTCCCCCCCCTTTCTCTCTCAAATAAATAAACTTATTTTTTTTAAAAAAAGAAAAAGCAAATTCCAAAATCAGAAATGAAGTAGGCAGTATCCTGTGAACACCAGGAGGAGAATTAAGAAATAATGGAAAATGGGCTAGAGAGATGACTTAGCAGTTAAGACACTAGCCTGCGAAGTCTGAGGACCCAGACTGGGCTCCCAGAACCCACCGAAGCCAGAAGCACATGGTGGCACATGCTTCGGGCGTTTGTTCCCGGTGGCTGGAGGCCCTGGCATGCCCATTGTCATTCTCTCTCTCTCTCACAAGCAAGTAAATAAATAAAAAATTTGAAGAACGAAATAACAGAAGTGACTTACACGTAGATCATCATTTAGATGTGGTGAGCCACACAGTTACCACCATCCATACAATATGTCCAAATTACTGTCTAGCTCTGCCACTAGAGGCAGCCCTCAATTTAGGCTGGTTGGCTTTATTTTGAGAGATTAGTGGTGTTGGGGATTGAATCTTAGGGTCATGTACGTGCTAGGCAGGTGAGGTAAAACTTACTACTCCACAGTGTGTGTGTGTGTGTGTGTGTGATCTACAGTTGCACGTGTGTGCATGTGTGTGGAAGTCAGGGCTTGACACGGGATGTCCTCCATCACTTTTCACTTGAACCCAGACCTTGCCAATTGGACTGCTCAGTTGAGCTGGACGTCAGCCGTGAGCTACAACTCACAGTTCAATAAGGATCAGAGAAGCAGCGGATATTCCACAGGGCACAGTAGGATACACAACATATTCAAAACTTTACCGTGAAAGATGATTTTGTCTGCACACAGGCCGTCTGTCAGGCTGACTACACACACCTGTGGTGGTTGAAAGGTTAGAAGTATTCAATATGATTTCAACTCGCATTGATATTTTCAACTATGTATTTGCTTACTTATTTGAGAGCAGAAGAGAGAGGGAGAAAGAAGCAGGCATTCCAAGAAATCTTGCCACTCCAAACGAACTCCAAACACACGTGCCACTCTGCATCTGGCTTTCCGTGGGCACAGCAGAGTCTGAGCCAGGCCTTCAGGCTTTGCAAGCAAAGCACCGCCAACTACTGAACCCCACCCCCAGCATGACGTTTCCAGCTCCTCATGAGCTTATCTGGCCTCGTCCTATTGCAAAGCTAAGAACTCTTGAGGATGGCAAATAAACACACAGAATTGTTCAGTCTTCTGGCCGTTAAGCAAAAGCCAAGTAGGATCACAGTGAGATGTCACTGTGTACAGATGAGAATTATCAAATAAATAACACTGAAATACCAAATGCGGGGGGCGGGGGGCGAGCATGCGCAGGAAAGCGTATGGCCGAACACATAAACTACACAAAGCAGTTGGATTTTAAACAGACTTTATAACTCTGCTCCACTTCGAGTTTTAAATGTTCCTCCAAGGGCTTGGTTCACTCAACTCAGCGTTACTGGGAGGCGGCGGAAGCTTTGAGAAATTTGCGCAAATCAAAACAGAGTTGGCCAGCCTTCTAACCATTAAGGAAATGCGAATTAAGATCACAGTGAGATACCATTATGTGCACATGAGAAGAACCAAAATAAATACTATCAGTATCCAGCCGATGAAGATTTTGTGAGGACCCTGCCCATGAAGAGGAGGCTGACATTTCTTTCTCTCCTTCTTGTACTCCCAGCGAGGTGAGCAGCTCCTCAGTGTGCTGGAGGCCATAATGGCCACGCAGTGATGGGGCCGGGCAGCCCCACACTGAAACGTGCGCAGCCTCTGCGCCCCAGCAGGGTCAGAACTGTCCATCCACCTGGCAGTTCTCAAGTCTCCAGGTCTTCTCCACATGAGCAAAGCCTTGAAAACGTGGATGCAGGGAAAGGTCTGCATTATGAGATTTATTTTCGGGCGAGTTGACAAGAGCGATAGCCCATCCTCTCTGTCTGTCTCTCTTCTCTCTATCTCTCTCCGCTTGCAAATAAATCAACAAATCTTTTAAAAAGACAAGGGTGAGAGCAAAACCGAAGTCGGGAGAAACTTCTTCTCTTGCCAGCCTTCCTCTCCACCTTGCAGTGCAGGGAAGGGGGAGAGGAGAGCAGGAAAATCTCGCCCACGTGGGGAGAGTCTCTCAGAGGAAGGGGCAGGGAGAGAAGGGGTTCACACGCCTGCTTCAGGCCCATGTTTCTGAATCAGACGTCCAATTAGAGTGAGACTCGTCGCTAGCCTCCGGTGCCTAGGGAGGGACTTTGGTGGCTGGAAGACCTTGGAGGAACAGTGAATTAGGACGGACCCATCCATGGGGCCAAGCCCTTGAAGCTGGAGAAGAAACAGAAAGTTGTGAAGGAATAATTTCCTTTAGCCATCTTTGATGAGATCTAATCACGTGGAGTCCTGGCCCTGGAGGATGTGAAAGGTGACAAGTGTCTGGAGTTAGTGCCTAGCTAACGATCAGGACCCATTGGGAAAAGGGCACTGTATCTTTGGTCTCAGCATTACGAGTCAAAATAAGATTTTCCTCTTCATCAGGGAATCATCTCGGCTATTTGTTAAAGTGTACACAAAGCTGCCATAGAAAGTAGCCAGCTACGGGGCTGGAGAGATGGCTTAGCGGTTAAGCGCTTGCCTGTGAAGCCTAAGGACCCCGGTTCGAGGCTCAGTTCCCCAGGTCCCACGTTAGCCAGATGCACAAGGGGGCGCACGCGTCTGGAGTTCGTTTGCAGAGGCTGGAAGCCCTGGTGCGCCCACTCTCTCTCTCTCCCTCTATCTGTCTTTCTCTCTGTGTCTGTCACTCTCAAATAAATAAATAAATAATAAAAAAAAAAAAAAAGAAAGTAGCCAGCTACGAAAGCGAGCAAACTTTTGATACAGCCATCAGGATGGATGTTAAGGAAGTTCTGCAGTGTTAAAGTTAAAACCCTAGCTCAGGAGATAGGATTCCTATTACCTACGATTCTCACAACAAGGAGACTGTAGGTACCAGATGCTGCCAGGGTGAGAATGGTGGAGGACATCGAGGTCAATATGAACTACAAACCAGCATCCTACCAGACTGTGGCGGGTGCGTTCGTTTCGTATTTTGGTGATGATGAATCTGTAGGATAAAAGAATTGTGCACATGTGCATTATAGCAATGTCAATATTCTCTTTAAAAATAGTTGAAAGCAGAGAGAAAAACAGAGAGAGAAAGAGAACAAAATAGAAGAAAAAAACAAAGAAAGAGAAAGAGAAAGCAAGGCAATATGGGCACATTATGGCCACTTGCCACTGGAAACTCCAGATGCATGTACCACTTTGTGCATCTGGCTTTATGTGGGTGCTGGGAATTGAACCCCGGCCATCATGCTTAGCAAGCAAGTGCCTTTACCCAGTGAACCATCTCATTTTCCTTTTGATATTATACTGTAGTCATTAAAGGAGGAAAATAAATAAATAAATATCAGTGAGAATCACTGGTAAAGAGCAAAGGACAAGGTCAAATAAGCCCTGAATGTATATATTATATAATGCCTTATCAGATAGTCTCTGCAAAAAAAAAAAAAACCACCTTGTATTCCTATTTCAATGACACATTTAAAAACTCCACCCTATCACTGAATGATTGACAATATTTATATATAAACTTGATAAAAATCAGTGTGCCTGGGATCTTTGTTCTTTGCTATGGCAGCTATATAAGAGAGGGAAATTACATATCTCAGATTGCTGATTGTACTTAGCCACAGCTACAATAGGCACTTCATGCTGAAAAAACTGTTACTTTACTTCAGAAATAAAGAGATTACCAGGGTTGCATGAAAATCTTGCACATGCATGAAACTACATCTGCACGTAACAAATACTCATGTTCCTGTCACCGCTCTGTCACCTCTGCATCTGCCCTGTGTGCTTCCTTCTTTGAATAGACATTCTGCAGCCATTGTTGTCACTACAATGTGGAGCAGGAGATAAGGGGCTCAGGCGGGTTCACAGTTGTTTGCCAAGCAGGAGGCAGAGTTTGTGGCTAGACAGCATTCAACAGCATGTGTTTAGGATGTGACTCCATGAACCAGACCCTTGCCTATTCCAGCAGGTGGTGGCAAACTGATCAAAATTTTATGCAATGAAATTCTTCTATAGTTTAAATATATTTTATTCGTGTACTTGAAAAAAGCAGACAGAGAGAGCGAGAAAGAGTATGGGCACACCAAGTTCTCTTGCCCCTGCAAACAAAATCCAGATGCGTGGGCCACTTTGTACATCTGGCTTTATGTCAGCACTGGGGAATCAAACCCAGGCATCAGACTTTGCCAGCAAGTGCCTTGAACTACTGAACCATATCTCCAGCCCAGATTCTTCTATACTTTAGAAGGCAAGATTCCCAAAGTGATTTCTGAATTAAACTAATTCTGCTTGGTGTTACACTGTAACTTCCTGTGTTTATGCAAACAAAAATCTTCATCTTAAGCATAAGATATAGTAGTTAAAAAATTACAAAATTATGTTTCTCAAAGCTTTTTTACAAAATATTTTTGAATGATAGGAACACTTAACTTGAGACCTACCCTCAAGATATTTTTCAAACACAATACTGTATTGTTTACTACTGGCATATATTGTCCAGTAGATCTGAAGAATTCGGTCAGCTTACTAAACTGAAACTTTATACTGTTTGAACAATCACCTGTTAATTCACCACTCCCAGAACTGTTTCTATGAGACTGACCGTGTTAGGTAATTCAGAAGGGGAGTCACGCAGCACAGGAGAACCTGACCTTCCGTGACAATCTCCCTTTGCGTAACGTTCTCCCGGATTACTTACGTTCTGACATGGGCCACAATGTCCTTCATTTTAAGAGCTGAATAATGTCCCCCTGTGTGTTTATCTTGTGTTTTCTTTATCCACTCCTCTGTGAATGGACATTTAAGTTGTTCCCAAATCTTGACTCTTGTGACGAATATTGAAATCAACATAGGAATGTAGGCATCATTTTGACATGGTGCTTTTTTTTTCTTTGCGTGTGTGCATGCGTGTGTGTTGTGTGTCTTTGTATGTTTATATACATGTCTATCTGGGGTGTACTGTGGAGGCCAGAGTTTGACATCAGTTACTGTCCTTGATTGGTGTCCTCTGAATTTACTGAGCAGAGTCTCTCAGTTGATCCTAGGGCTCCATGATTCAGAGTCTAGCTAGGCAGCTTGCCCTGGACTGGGGGTGGAGGGGCGTCTCCTCTCTCTGCTGCCCAATTACTAGGATTACAAGTGGGCTGCTGCCCCCCCCCCCCCAGCATTTACATGGGTGCTAAGACTCTGAAGTCTGGTCCTCATGCTATTGCCGCAAATCCTTTATCAACGGAGTCATCTTCCCACCCCACATCTTGAGATCTGGATTCCAATATTTTTCAAAATATATTTTATTTATTTACTTATTTGAGAGAGAGAAAGAGGGAGGGAGGGAGGGAGAAAGGGAGAGAGAGAAAGAGAGAGACAGAGAGAGAGACAGAGAGAGAGGGAGAAAATGGGCACACCGGGGCATCTAGCTGCTGTAAATGAACTCCAGATGCGTGTGCCCCCTTGTGCATCTGGCATATGTGGGTCCTGGAGAGCTGAACCGGGACCCTTTAGTTTTACGGGCAAGCACCTTAACTGCTGAGCCACCTCTCCAGCCCTGGATTCCAGTAGTTTTGGAGGTACGCAGCTCAGATGGCTGCATCATGTGGTGGCGACTTCCCACGCCTTTGCTCAGGTCCCATCCATCTGCGTCAGAGTCCAGTTAGGGTTCGAGTGTTCCCACGCCCTCATCAACACAGTCTTCCCGTGATTTGGGGTTGAGAGCCATCCTAACAGGTGCAAAGTGACCAGAACTTCCTGACCAGGGATGCTGGAGCGTACCTTCACACAGCTGTCAGCCACCTGCCCTCTTCTTTGGAGAGATGTCTACTAAAAGCCTTTGCACACTGAAATTTATTTTAAAAACTAACCCAAGGAAGGGTAGGACTCTTATGATGCAATCTTTGGGGCACATTTACCACGCACACAAATTCCAGTGAGGTAATATGATGAGAAGTACTGATTGGTAGGGTCCAGGTGAAGTCCTGGATTGCAGTTGTTCTAGTATAATTTCTCACTACATCTCTCCAGTCCAGGACTTTTCTTTTACACTGGCGTACGAGTGACTGACATGGTCTTGTTTGTTATTGGTATATTCAGGTCTTCACCTTGATTTTTATAGTGATAGATTGTATGTTCTACAAGCTTACCTACTTGTCCCAGGTGATCCAATTTCTTGACTCATTATTATCAATAATTTTAATATATTTATTTATTTACAAGTAGAGAGAGAGAGAGAGAGAGAGAGAGAGAGAGAGGGAGAGAGAATGGGCACACCAGGGCTTCCAGCCACTGCAAACGAACTCTAGATGCATGTGCCATTTTGTGCATTGGCAATAGGTGGGTACTGAGGAATCAAACCTGGGTCTTTAGGTTTTGCAGGCAAGAGCCTTAACCATAATGCCCATGACCTCACAGTGCCTGACACTCTCTACACAAGAGCCTCATAATGGGAGAAAACGATGATGACATCAAAATAAAAGAGAGGCTGATTGTGAGGGGGGATGTGATGCAGAGGGGAGTTGTTAAGGGGAAAGTGGGGGACGGGAGGGAATTACCATGGATTATTGCCTATAACTATGGAAGTTGTCAATAAAAAAGAAATAACATAAAAGGGAGGAAATATATAAAGTTCATCACAGCCTTGTTTCCTTACACTGTTGGCCTTCAAGTGCAGCCCAGGAATTCCAGACCTGCTTGAGCATCTCCTGTTCCGCTCAGCACTGGACAGAGCAAAAGGACGCTGGTCAGTGGGAGGGAATTGCTCACAATCCCTTCATTGACTAACCTGGCTACTGCCCCAGGCTTCCAATCTTTTATTTATTTTTTTTTAGGTTTTCTTCCAGAGCCTGTAATCTCTGGCTCCCTCTGGTGTTTGTGAGACTTTGTGGGCTCTTCAGTGCCGACTGGGAAGTAAGGAAGGGACCCATTCTTCTTCAGGAGGGTCCTGAGAAGCTGGGGACGCTGGAGGCACTGGGGAGTGTCAGTTCGGTGTCTCGTGCCCACCTGGCGTATCTGTACCTGCCGTGCAACGGTGGGCTCCCTTTGCCCTGTCCCTGCCTGTGCTGGGCCTCTGGGAAAAAATGGCAGTCCTTCAAAAGCTACTGTGAGGTGCCACTGACCTCCACCCGTCGCCACAGAGGACAGTGGCAAGCTGAGAGGCCACCGGCCCACTCTCTGCCTCCTCAGTAGAAGTCACAGAGCAGTGTGGTCTGTCTTGGTGCTGAGCTTGGCCTGTTTGGGGAAGGTTTGACATGGATGAAGGAACATTGTTCTCCTTCATCATTTCAGAGTGGTCATTTTTGGCTTTTTTTTTTTTTAACTTGTCTAGGGCACTGTAACAGCTCATCGACGTTTATGAAAGCACTATGGGACGTGCATCACTGTTAGCCTGCTGGCTCTCTGTTTTTTTTTTTCAGTGTCATTAAAGAACAGCAAGATATGACAGAAATGTTACACATTTACTTACATAGGTAAAAGCACCACTAAGAAAATGAATCATCAGCCAAGAAACTTGTACGTCCATCTGCATCCTTATGACACAGTGAATTGTTAGGTTTGGTAGTGTTTTCCTGATCTTAACAACTGAGGGGTGATGCAGTTGGAACTTGGAATCCCCAAACGCATCCATGAGACTCAGCTGTAGAAAGAAATGGTGGATGTTTCCTTGTGTAAGAAGCACACGCGTTATCTAACGTTTGGCTCTTAGCCTACTTTCTAAGCCACATGACAGGTGTCCGTAACTGTAACTTTTCTGCTCTCAACCTACCAATTTGCTCAAGTACTGCTTCCTTTGTACCTATGTCTCCACCACTGCGCACGCAGACTAAATGGACTTCGAGTAATGTAATGATATATTTCCAGAAAGCCAATCATGAGCCACAGGATTGGGCTTGAGCTGGAAGCTTCTCATCCCAAATGATAGTTATTAAAAGACAAGCACTGAATGCTCTTGCTTTGGGTTGACTTAAAAAGTATGGTGTCAAACAACCTATTTATTACACTGTGAATTTTTTTTTTTTTCAAAATTCCTGGGAGCTGAGGCAAACTGTTTTATAGCCATTAAGTTGAGATCATAAACAAGACCTTACATGTTCATTTTATCTCAATTTACCCTAAAATTTCATTAGAATAAGGTTTAACTTATATGTGACAAACATTAGCCAGTATGTAATGAGGGAGAGGGTTGAGCATCAGTCAGTTTTGTATTTCATAGTAGCCTTGAGAACCTTCAACACATATATTTGGGGAAGGCAGAGATTTAGAGAGATCATAATTTCAAGCCATCTTGTTTGTTTGGAGTTAAGGAACACTTGGGCTGAGTGGATGGGACCTTTATACATTCGTGCTTTAAAAATATTTTTAATTTAATTTTTATTTATTTATTTGAGAGAGGAAGAGAGAGAGATAGAGAGAAAGAGAGAGAGAGAGAGAGAGAGAGAGAGAGAGAGAGAGAGAGAGCGATCGAATGGACACACCAGGGCTTCTAGCCACTGCAAACAAACTCCAGAGGTATGCACCACCTTGTGCATCTGGCTTACGTGGGTCCTGGGGAATTGAACAGAGGTCCTTTGGCTTTGTAGGTAAGTGCCTTAACTGCTAAGCCATCTCTCCAGCCCTGTACATCCATATTCACTCACAAAGTCTCTTCAACCTCAAATCGTAGTTTTAGAGCTTTGAAAAAGAGTTTAGGAGTTTATGTAAAAAAAAATTCAAATTTAAAATATATACCTTTTTTTCTCATTCCATCCAACTTCTTATTGACATACAAGTGTTTTTTTTTGTTTTTTTAATAAAAGCACACTAATATTTTGCTTGTTCAAATTTATAAGCTTTTGTTTACATAGCATTCTCAGCATCCCTTAAGATGGAATTGTTATTATTCAACTATATTTTATGTACATTATTTCATTCCAATCATGAGGATGCCTATAAATGCTATTTGAGAGCATTCCACAAATATTTACTGCGGCTTCCTTTGTATATTAACATTGTAAATACACAGATCAAACAATAAGTCTGTCTTTAAAGAATTTACAGGCTGGTGCTGGATAGAAAGACAAGCAAGGATTCTCAACAGGATACATTAAATATGCTTTTTTTTTTCCTAACTAATCCTTGGAATAAAAATAGAAAAAGGAGTCCTGCAGCCTGCTTTAAAACGGGATCACTCTCCATTGGCTTTGCTGCAGAAAGACCCGCCTAATCAAACTCTCAGTGTAAGCTCTTCCTGACGTCTATTCTCACGTCCCGGCTCCTAAGGGTCAAGCCCCTGGGGATTGGCTCTCTGCCCTCCTTCTGGTTCTGCGATGCTGGGGTTCCTTTCTGGGCCACCAGATGCCTGTTACAGTCACCGTCACACTGCTGGCAGAAAGCATCCCCACATAGGCAGCTGACTGGAAAGGAAGTTTTTTATTTTAGCTTACAGACACAGGGAGATGCTCCATGACAGTACAAGAAAACGTGGCATGAGCAGAGGCTGAAAACCACCTCTTGGCCAACATCAGGTAGACAACAGCAGCAGGAGAGTGTGCCAAACACTGGCAAGGGGAAACTGGTTATGATACCTATAAGCCCGCCCCCAACGACATATCTCCTCCAGGAAGCTCCAGTTCCCAAACTGCCACCCTCTGGAGACCTAGCATGCAGAACACCCGAGTTTGTGGAGAACACCTAGTTCATCCCGCCATCCTTTGTTAGACTTAGGTTGGGTCATAGATCCTGGTCACCCTTCTGAGTGGTCACTCAGGAGTCTTGATTGTGAATGCTCTTCCCCCCACTGGGCAGTCCTTTGTGAAGTCAGTTCATAGGGGGTTGGTCCTGTCTTCATGCATCATGTCGCCAATGATGGCCCCCACCCCTGATTGGTCCTCTACCCAGAAATGTTTCACATGTTCCCTGGTGGGCTCTGGCCCTGAGCTGCTTTCTGCCTTGATGGTTTGCAGTCAGTTGTTTCTCCTCGTCCAGGTTCCAGTTTCCAGTCCCCAGGCACCTCTCTGAGCTTCCTGGGACTATAATCACAGAGGGACTCAGGTAATTTAGCTGGTAACTTAGTAGGGGGCTTTTTTCCTTCCTCTTTTTTTTTTTATTAGTTATGCACACAGTGTGTAAACAGCCATATTGGTGCCATCATTAGCCTCCTCCCTGTCTTTCCCCCTCCACAGGGACCCTCCTCGTTGGGAAGTGTGGGTCGTGTATTACGGGGTTAGCCATCAGTTATAGGTAGGAGGCAACGTCTCTGTGCATAATGTCCCAACATGTGTCTCTAACAATCTTTCTGCCCCCCTCTTCCACGAATTTCCCTGAGCCATGAGGGTTCGTTTCAGGTCTGCTTCTGTGATGAGGACTCGGGAGCCTCTGTGTCTCTTTAAGATGGTGTCTTGATGCGGCTCTGACTGACTATGGAGGGGAAAGGGGTTGTTCAAGGATATCTCCTTCCTTCTCCCAGCTTTGCAATGCCTGCTATAAAGAGTACACTGCCAGTTCTCTGGGACTCTTTGTCTTAAGAATAGCCCTGGAGATTCCTTGTCACCAGGAGGAGGGACTCTTCCCAGGTCACACTTCCTTCTTGGAGAAACCCTGTTATGCTTTGAGTGCGTATGTGTACACGTGTGTGTGTGTGTGTGTGTGTGTGTGTGTGTGTGTGTGTGCATGTGCGTGCTGGTTTGATTTAGGCGTCCCCCATAAACTTAGGTGTTCTGAATGCTCAGTTCCCAGTTGATGGAGACTTGGGGATTAACGCCTCCTGGAGGCTGTGTATTGTTATGGGTGTTATAGCCAGTTTCCCCTTGCCATTGTTGGACACACTCTCCTGTTTAGGGCTCAAGGGCGGCACTCAACAGCCACTAAAACTCCTCAAGTCAGCGGCTTTCTTGAGTCTGTCCTTACAACCTGCAAAACACTTGATAGGCATAGACAAGGTAGAAGAGCAAGCTAAGCCAAGCTTCTTGTTGTTCTTAAAAAGCAAAGCAGAAAGGCCCCACGCTAGCCAGGGATGTAAACTAGGCATCGGGCCTGGTTTGATTGGATTGGCTACTTTGAATATGCATGGGGGAGGGGCTGTGGGAGGGAGCTCCACCCATGGAGGTATAAATTAAACATCAAGTCAGAGTGGATTTGATTTATTATTTTGAATGTGTATGGTGCTTTGAGTAAAAAGGAGCAAGGTAAGGGGATGAGGCAATAGCCTTGTGGTCAAATGTACTGGCTTGCAAATGTAAAATGGCATGTAGGTATCTGGTATTCATTCGCAGGGGTAACAGACTCTGGCACACACATCCATCGTTTTTAAAGGAACAAAGGCAATGGTTGTGGTCAGCTGATTAGCGAGTCAGGGCTTTTTGGAATTCAGTCCCTGGACTCTTATTTTTGAGCTTGTCATTAGTGGTAATCTTTTGTGGCCTATAACCCTGATTACATGCAAAATTGGGGGCTATATTATTCCTAATTCCTATTAGTGATGCCCTCAGCTAAGGTGAGTCTTCTCATGTCAATTAACCCAATCGAGATAATCACTCACAGGCAAGCCCAGAGGCTAATCTAATGGACCTAACCCCCTGTAGGTGATTTTAAGCCTTGTCAAGTAGATAATCAATGAAAACCATCACTAGCAGTATAAGAGATGATGAACAATTATTGAATATTTAATTAGAAAGTTTTTCAGTAACTTGCACAATTACATTGGGTATGTTAAGCAACTGAGACATTTAGTTTAATGAGAGTCGGCCAGCCTGCTCCGTTTAAGAATGGTTATGGATTAGATGTGATGACTGACTCAGAAGTTGTTGGTAGGGTTAGTGAATTGGAACTTTTCAAGGCTTCTTTCCCTCCTGGTCCACTATGGAAGTTAGTACCCTAGCTTACGAACATGAGTGATGGTGGAAGTCTATTCTTACCATTGTGAGCTGAAAAAAAACATTCAGTGCCTTATTTATTTTAAAGAAGCGTATTTTCTTTCTTTATTTTGTTATTTATTTTGAGAGGGAGAGAAAGAGGCAGAGAGAGACAGAGAGTAGGTGACACCAGGGCCTCCAGCCACCGTGAGCAAACTCCTGGCACGTGCGCCCCCTTGTGTGCATGTGCAACATCGCGGACTTGCGTCACTGCGTCTGGCTTACATGGGATCTGGAGATTCCAAGATTCTTAGGCATTGCAGTCAAGCGCCTTAACCTCTAAGCCATCTCTCCAGACCCATATCCTCTTTTTAAATATTTGCATCTTCCTAATTTCATCTTGTATAGTGGTTAACTGAGAACAGAGAAATATTTGTGTTGTGTAAAAGATAAGTCCTTTAAGCATTTTAAATTTTTATTTATTTTTCTATTTGAGAGAAAGAGGCACTGAAAACAAACTCCAGAAACATGTGCCACCTTGTGCATCTACCTTACATGGGATTTGGGGAATCGAACCTAGGTCCTTTGGCTTTGCAGGCAAATGCCTTAACCCCTAAGATAATCCTCCAGCCTTTCTAACGTTTTAAATTCTCCATGTCTTTGAAATGTCTCTTTCAGAGAGGATGAAATATTTCAGGCTTTAAACTTTATAATCACAATGTTTACCCGTGAAAAGGTTACCATATGCTACCAAATGTTAACGGGGAGCTCAATTTTAACGAGTCATAGATGATTGGTTTAATTGAATATATTTCTTCCATAGTCATTATCTTGAATATTCTTTTGCCAGAATATTGCTATTTTCATCTGCCTAAATGGTCCCAGTCCCAAGGGACAGAAGCAACTTTGCTTTGATTTCTCTCTACATACTGATGGAGTAAGAATTTAATTAAGACTATGGAGAAAGATTAAAAGAAGAACGGATTGCACAAATAATATTTGTCACTAGTGAGTTAATTAATGGAGTGCATCTGGGGCAGGGTAGAGAGGCCAGCAAAGTCATAAAGAATCATTAGGAATGTTCCGAATTGTGACATTAGTTATTAAAATGGAACTAGAAGCCAGGCATGGTGGTGCGTGCCTTTAGTCCGAGCACTTGAGAGGCAGAGGTAGGAGAATCGCCATGAGTTCAAGGCCACCCTGAGACTACATAGTGAATTCCAGGTCAGCCTGAGACAGAGTGAGAGTGAGGTGAGACCCTACCTCCAAAAAAAGAAAAAGAAAAAGAAAAGAAGGAACTAGAAGTGGGGACTAGGAGTCTTGATGGTCAGTGAGCCAGCGACAGTAAACGGAAGCCATTATATGACGGATTTTCGGTAATGTCTTAATTTTTCTCTGCATATAATTTCAAACACAAAACACAACTGTCCTTGGGAGATTTATACTGAGCACGTTTGTTGGGAGGAGTCATAGTGGAGACTGTGGGATCCCTTCAGCCTCCCTTTGTGATGGAAGGGAAATTTTCCTGGCTCTTGTGATAATGTCGCAGGCTGTGCAATTACATTTATTATATTTATGTGATTCAATGAGGTTGCAGCTGATATGGAGATTTATAGAACTATTTTTTTTCTTTGTTTAAATGATGGATATAAAAATAATGTAATCAAAGACAAGTCTAGCTAGGAAGATAGGACCAGAAGATTCTAGAAGCATGAAGCAGCAAACCAATAGAGTCCTTGTCTCAAAGAAGTGGAAGGAAAAGACAAACACTCTGAGGTTGTCCTCTGACCTGGGCACATGCACACACATCTACCCACCCACACACACATAAATTTTAAAAGAGAATTTAAAAACATAGTGAAGAGAAATAAGCTCTGACCTTTTGTAAGCAACTTTCGAACTGTGGTTTGTTTTTTGTATCCAACAAAACATAACTCATTACTACTAACCTTTTGTAAAGCTTGTGATAATTTTTCAACTTAATAAATATATTATGACATTAAAAAAATAGACCTCTTTTCACTGTTTTCTTTTATTTTACTTCTCTAAAGTAATCATCATTACAAATGTTTTCTGAATTATTCTAGGTTTTTGAAAAGCAACAAAAGAAAGCTGAGGTATACCTATTTACATATTTCTTGCACTTTACAGAAAAGAATTCTTATAATAGATGTTGTTTCACACCTTGAGTTTTATGTTTCAAAATATATCTTGGAGATACTTAAATATCAGTTTCCTTTTATTTTCTACAGTGATTATTCTTATTGTAGCATTCTACTTTTATTTAGCTAGTCTTCTCTTAGTAGAACCATTGCTTTTAGCATTTTCTGTTTTTAATTTTTTTCTTATTTTATTTATTTATTTATTGCAGAGAGAGGGTGAGAGAAGCAGATAGAAAAGGAATGGTCATGCCTGGGCCTCCAGCCACTGTGAACTGACTCCAGATGCATGTATCACCCTGTGTACCCAGCTTACGTAGGTCTTGAGGAATTGAATCTGGGTCCTTAGGCTTTGCAGGCAACTGCCTTAACCACTAATCAATCTCTCCAGCCCAGTGTTTTATTTTGCTTTTGTTACCTATTTATTCTTTTTTGAAACTACAAAAGTGCTGAAATGAAATCCTGATGCATATGTTTTGATAGAACTAAACATGTCTATATGGTAAAATGTGAACACTTGGATTTCTAGATAACAGTAAAAAAAACATTACTAAATTATCCACTGGAATTGTTGGCCGTAATATAGTGAGTGATGGTGCAAAGGGCTTTCTGTAACCATGCCAGCAGTAAAGGTCTTTTTGCCTGAGCAACACCTTTACCTGCAGCATATTTAGAAGTCAACACTGAGAACGTGTATGTCATTATTCCTCATTTAATGGTTCATGCCACACATCGGAAGTGTGCACATGGGCAATAGCGCTTCTGCATCTCATAGTTATAAAGTCAAAATCTGTAAAAAGGTGGCATGAGCTTAAGGAAACGTACACACAGAGCATACTGAAGCAGGGGATAGACATTCCAGCCCATTGTCGAGCAAAGTCTCAGTTGCTTTTACGTAATTGTTGAAGTCACGAGTAACAAGTGCCCAAACCTTCCCTTTCTAAAGCTAGAACGTGTGCTGGAGCCCAGTGGATATTATTTTTATGATTGCTTACACTTGTTTGTTGGAGTGAAATGGCCAGGGAATTGAAAGTTACTTCCGTGAACCCCATGTGCTTTCCTGTTTATTGCTATTGTTAGGTCATCATCCTGTTGGGGATTTTAGATTTCTCTCAGGACTATCAAGTTTATTGTAACCACAGGCTGACAATGAGAGATTAAAGCAATGGAAAGGCTCAGGTATAGGGCTCAGAGCACAGGTATTGTCTCAAAGAATTTCTAGTGCAACTCTAGCCATTGAAAAACAAATAGTCTCTTGTAAGATTAAAGCTCATGTGTGTGTGTGTGGTTTGAGGAAGGGTTTCACTCTAACCTGAGACTCACTCTCGAATCACAGGCTGGCCTCTAACTCACATTGATCCTCCTACCACCTCTGCCTGCTGAGTGTTGGGATTAAAGGCATACGCCACCACACCTGGCTTCATTGTGATTTTAAGTCAACTAAATGCATTTAATATGTGGATGCTGAGCATTGTGACAGAATAAAAGCTTACATCTCAAAAAACGATTGTAAAAACCTTGCTGTTTCCATTGAAATCAAGACTACCTTTTGTCTATTTGGAAAATAAGGTTCTTTCTGACTTGAAGACGGTAAGTACCCAATGTGTTTTCACTGTTCCTGCCTGCCTGTGATTTTGTGGTGCAGTTGACTTGGCTGGCGTTGGCTGTTTTTTAGTTTTTTACATTAATCCCTTCTGGTATTTTATAGGTCCAGAGTCAAACATTAATTACAGTTGAATGGAAAATTCCACATTTCCAAATGGCAAAGACATAACAGGAAAAGCCTTTATTCTTTTGATTGCATTTGCCAGTGTTGGAAGGCTGGCTTTCGTCGGGGTCCAGAGAAACGCTAGGCGGAATGCTGGGCATCAGTGCCAGTCCCCACAAGCAGAACACCGTGCATCACTTGGCGAGCTCAGGGGACAAGTACATAAGTAGAGAAGTCTCGCTGTAATTCTTAGACCCGGCAGGAGGCTGTGCATATGCTCAGCTGCCTGCTCTCTGCTTGCGCTGGATGGAGCACTTGCAGAAGGCAGAGAGGCATCATGACTGACATACCAGTAGTAAAAACCACCAACAACAGAATCTCAGATCTGTGCCTCACCGGCCACCTGAGGCTAAGAGGGACAGCATGGTGGAGGGATTGAGGCCCAACGCAGATGCCCGAGGCAGAAGGAGACTCACAAGCACTTACCCGCTCCGCGTCACAGCCGAGGGACTCTGAACGCAGCCCGTTCTGTTTTACATCCACAGAGCCTGTAATGAGCGAGACAGAGCATCGCAGGACATCTGTAGGAGGGATGGTGACACAACCTGAGCTGTTCTGGACGGCTCTGACTTATTTCAAGATGTTTCCTTCTTGGTACATTATGTGTGAGAATTGCAAGCAAGATGCGGGGGGTAGCATTGACCTTCTCATTGCTGGTACAGAATATGCAACCAGAAGCAGCTCATGGGAGAAACGAATTTATTTTGGTTTAAAGTTTTTTTTTTTTTTTTTAAGGTAGGGTTTCACTGTAGTCCAGTCTGACCTGGAATTCACTATGTAGTGTCAGGTGGCCTCGAACTCATGGTGATCTTCTTACCTCTTCTTCCCGAGTGCTGGGATTAAAGGTGTGTGCCGCTATGTCTGGCTTTGGTTTAAAGTTTTGAGGGGACATTTCTTCATAGTGGAGAAAGGTATGGCAGAGCAGACAGCTGGGACATCACATGTTGCCTCAGAAAGCTGGGCGTGGTAGCACATGCCTTTAATCCCAGCACTGGGGAGGCAGAGGTAGGAGGACCGCCATGAGTTTGAGGCCACCCTGAGACTCCATAGTGAATTCCAGGTCAGCCAGAGCTAGAGTGAGACCCTAACCTCAAACAAACATAAAACCATGTTGCCTCAGAAACAAAGAGAGAGTGAGAGCAGAAAGAGGAAGTTAACTTTGAACACCGGGTGTGATGGATTAATACACTTGAAGGCTCTCACTGACATTCTCCCAGGAAGGCTGTACCTCTCAAAGGCCCTGTTGGCTGGGGACTCTGTAGTTGCTAAATCACAGACATTTGAGGCTATGGGGGTATTAAACAGTTAGGCCATAGACTCATGATACTCTTCTTATAAATACCTTTTTAAAACAAACTTAGTTTTAAATCTTTATTTACTTGAGAGAGTCAGAGAGTGAACGGGTGTGCCAGGACCTCCAGACACTGCAATCAAACTCCAGACACATGAGCTGCCTAGTGCATCTGACTTATGAGGGTCCTGGGGAATTGAACCTGGATCCTTTAGCTTTGCAGGCAAGCACTTTAACTGCTAAGCCATCCCTTCAACACTCACGACAACCCTGCAATGCAAAATTCACTCAGTCCGAAATTATTTTTATTTTTTTATTTTAGAGAGAGAGAGAGAACTGGCATGGCTCAGCCATTGAAGTTGAACTCCATGCACCGGTGCCACCTAGTGGGCATGTGTGATCTTGCACTTGCCTCACCTTTGTGCATTTGGCTTATGTGGGATCTGGAGAGTTGAACATGGGTCCTTACGCTTCACAGGCAAGCGCCTTAACTGCTAAGCCATCCCTCTAGCCCTCCGTCCAACTTTTAAAGTCCCATAGTCTTCACCAATCCCAACAACATTCAAAAGTCCAAAAATCTCATCTGAGATTCAAGACAGTCATGTATTCGTGGACCCTATTAAATCAAAACACAAGTGTCATACTCTTGACACCTGACATTGCAGATTAAACTTTTCTGTTGCGAAAACCAGGTATGGCAAGGAAAGACTGGACAAACACAAGCCAGAAAACATCAAATATTGAAGCTCCCATGCCTGGCGTGGAGGACATGAAAGCCTCTGGGCTCCCGCTGGTTGCTTTTGTAGGGCAAAATCAACATGAGCCAGAGCCAGCAGCTTCCCTTCACGGCTGCACCATAGCCTCGACAGCCCCAGAACCCGGGTCCCCACTGCAGCCCTTGATCCACATTCACAGCTCCACGCCTTCATTCTCAGGGTTTCTCCATGCAGGTTCTTCAACCTGGCCTTTTGTTACCACATGCCTGGGGCTCCTGGAACCACTGCATTTTTCCTGCATCTTCCATGCTTCTGAAACCAGTACCAGATAAGCGACCACATCAAATTTGTGAATCTAGTGGCATGAAGGTAGATCTCGAGGAGCCGGAAATCCCTTCAACATTCTTTCTTCAGGTCCCCTACTTAAAAAAAAAAAAAAATTGCATTTTTCACTAGCTTGCACTTCCATGGGCCAGGCTTCACCCTCACCCTCAGGCACTTTTCCCCATTGTCACAATGCAGGACAGCTGTCCCATCTTTAATGTGTTCATCAAACTTTCCCCTAAAAATGTATATTATACTTATACCCATAGATTGATTCCAAAATAAAAAAAAAAAAAAAAGGAGAGAATGGCTGTAAAGATGGCTCAACAGTTAATGTGCTTGCCTGCAATGCTTAGCAACTCTGGTTCAATTCTCCAGGATCCACGTAAGCTAGATGCACAAGATGGCACATGTGTCTGGAGTTCATTTGCAGTAGCTGGGGGACCTAGTGTGCCCATTCTTTCTCTCTCTTTCTTACTCTCTCTCCCTCCCTCCTTCCCTTTCTCTCTGTATCACTTTACTTGAAAAAAAAAAAAGAATTGGGCATCCTTATCTCCTTCCTGATATTAGAAGAAAAGCTTTTTAACGTATCACTAATAAGTACGGCATTAGCTGTGAGCGTTTCCTATATAGCCTGTGTTATGCAAAGGATTATTCCTTATGTGCCCAGTTCATTGAGTAAGCATCATGTATGAATCATGTATGTGTGTTGAATTTCGTGACTCTAGATTGGAACCCCAATAGAGGACCTATAGTTTGATAGTAGTAGATGAAAACTTCTACGCCAGCAACATCTTCTTTTACATGTCTTTGATAAAGGCATTCTAATGTCAGCATCTCTTTCTCTCTATGTCTCATCACATACTGTGCCTGTTTGTAGTATATTAAAAAAAGGATACACAATGAAAAGAAAAGATAGAGAAAACAAAGTGCCATGACTTGAGTGTATCCCATAGTTTTTTTTTTTTAATATTTTTTATTTATTTATTTGAGAGTGACAGACACAGAGAGAAAGACAGATAGAGGGAGAGAGAGAGAATGGGCGCGCCAGGGCTTCCAGTCTCTGCAAACGAACTCCAGATGCGTGCGCCCCCTGGTGCATCTGGCTAACGTGGGACCTGGGGAACCGAGCCTCGAACCGGGGTCCTTAGGCTTCACAGGCAAGCGCTTAACCACTAAGCCATCTCTCCAGCCCATCCCATAGTTTATTACAAATTCATCACCAATATGAAGCAAGTGTTACAAATTGGACCCTTTAGGCAGTTACTGAACCAGGAAGACAGACCCCTCAGGAATGCAAGCACGACCCTAAGAAAAAGCTTGAGGGATGGGCTGGAGAGATGGCTCAGAGGTTAATGTGCTTGTCAGCAAAGTCCAATGAACCAAATTTGATTCCTCAGTAGCCATGTAAATCCAGATGCACAAAGTGGCACAGATATCTGGAGTTTTGTTTGCAGTGGCTGGAGGCCCTGGCACACCCATTCTGTCTGTCTGTCTCTCTTCTTTCTATCTCCTTCCTGCAGATGAATAAATAAAAATATTTTTTGAAAAGAGCTTGAGGGGGTAGGATACTCCTTCCTGTCCATTCAGCATTGCCAAGATTCCAAATTCATCCTCACCCAGAGTATGCCTCATCTTGGAAGTAGACAGCAGCCTTACTGGCCCCTTGACCTTTGCAGACTCTAGTGATGTGAGAACTAAATCCCTGATATTTATTCATTACTCACCTTACACATTTTGTTATCTCATGTGCAGATGATGGGTCATGGTAAGTAACAGTGTGGGCTTCTTGTTGGTGGAGTCAGTACTGTGACGTTCAACACACCGCATCTCAGACATAACAAAATTCTAACAGCATTCTGTTCAAGAGACATTCTCACCCCTCCTATCACGAGTTCTCTGATGGAGTCTGAATGATGCGTTTTGATGGCTCCTCTACCCTATACCTGTGGAAAATGCCAGTAGCCCACACACATGCTGAACATTACATGATTCATACACTCCTAAACTGTTTAGTTCTCAGGAAATGACACAGAGAAAAGACCCTCAGATGACTGTGGGCATACTGTGATTAAGCTACCACTTAGTCATTTCTTAAAAAAAAATATTGTCAGTAGACAGTATTATATATATATCTTTTATTCTATACAAGTTCCTCAGGTTTTCCTGTTGTTACCTTATTTTGTAACAGGAAGTTACCTATTTACATATTTCTTGTGTTTTACAGAAAAGAATTCCGTGATCAAGCATATCCTAGATAGCTTTTACTTTTTCTTTTCATGTCCTTATATATTTTCCTCAAGTAACAATGAGTCTTTAAATGAAAAGGGAATGCTTAATCAGACCAGTATGTGCTCACAGTCTCCATGAGAAATGGAGAAGATTATGATGATATGTCGAGTCACGGACTGCCTTCAGCCCGTGGTGGAAAGAACAAAGGCCAGTGAAGGGACAACTGTCATGTAGTCTTCCCAGTTCGCTGAACACAACACGTTTAAATGGTCACTAGGCATTCTTGGGCATGAGTACAATTTGTAAGTGCATCGAAGGTTACAACACTTCCTCAAAAGTAATTTAATGATTTTAAAATAACCAGTGTGGACTGGAGAGATGGTTCAGTGACCAAAAGGACTTGGTTGCAAAATCCTGAGTTCAATCCCCCAGTATCCACGTAAAGCCATATACACAGGTGGCAGATGTGTCTGGAGTTCCTCTGTAGTGGCAGTAGACCCTGGCATGCCCATATCCAAACTATCTCACTGTCAAATGAACAAGTCACTATATGTTTTTACAATAGTCAATCTGATCATTATCTCAAAAAGATACCCACTTTCCTATGTCTGCTGTAATATTACACATGACATCCAAATATGGGAGCAGACTAAATGTCTGTGCGCGGGAGAAGGGAAGAAAGACATCACGACATCTACGCAGGGCAGAGCTGCTTAGCGGCGGCAAGGAAGGTCTATCATTTGCCATCATAGCAATGGCACAGAAAGACATTATAGCTTTTGCAATACGTTAGAGGTATTAAGAAAACACTGATCTCACTTACATGCTGTTGCAGTCAGGTTCCCATTGCTGGTAGAAGTCATCCAACCAAGAGCAGCTTGTGAAAAAAAAAAAAAAAAAAAAAAAGAGGTATATTTTGGCTTACAGGCTCAAGGGGACACTCCACGTTGGCAGGGAAAATGACGACATGAACAGAGGGTGGAAGCCACTCCCTGGCCAGCATAAGGTGGATGATAGCCACAGGAGTGTGCCAAACACTGGCAAGGGGACACTGGCTATAACACCCATAAGCCCGCCCCCAACAATACACTGCCTCCTGGAGGTGTTAATTCCCAAATCTCCATCAGCTGGGAACCTAGCATGCAGAACACCTAAGTTTATGGGGGACACATGAATCAAACCACCCCACATGTGGAGTTTAAACAAACCCAATTTGTATTCTAGACACGAAGAATAGAATGGTGGTTCTACAGAGGGTGGAGAAGTAAAAGAAATGAGGAGGTGTTGCCTCAGTGTACAAAGCTTTAGCTATATAAGATGAGTATGTCATAGAAATTTGATATACAGGG
The DNA here is from genome assembly GCF_020740685.1 of Jaculus jaculus. Classification (NCBI taxonomy): domain Eukaryota; kingdom Metazoa; phylum Chordata; class Mammalia; order Rodentia; family Dipodidae; genus Jaculus; species Jaculus jaculus. The sequence goes on from NC_059121.1 coordinate 26,563,232, forward strand.
CTGGAGATATGGTTCAGCATTTGAGGTACTTGCGTGCAAAGCCTAATGACCTGGGTCCAATTCCTCATTGCCCATGTAAAGTCAGATGTACAAAGTGGCACATGCATCGGGAATTTGATTGCAGTTGCTAATGGCCCTGGTGTGCCCCCCTTAGCTCTCTTCCTCACTCTGCTAGTACATAATTTAGAAATTTGATATACAGCCTGGAGCCTTAACAATATTGTACTTTATACTAGAAATTTCCTAAAGGTATACAATTTGAATGTTCTCACCACATACCACAATAGATAACTACATGAAAATATGCTAATTTGGTTTGCTTCATTAGTTCATTTTCTTATTTATTTGACAGCAATAGACAAAGAAAGAGGCAGATAGAGAGAAATAGAGAATGGGTGCGCCAGGGCCTCCAGCCACTGCAAATGAACTACAGATGTGTGCGCCCCCTTGTGCATCTGGCTAACGTGGGTCCTGGGGAATTGAGCCTCAAACGGGGGTCCTTAGGTTTCACAGGTAAGCACTTAACCGCTAAGCCATCTCTCCAGCCCTTGTTTTATTTTTTAAAAAATGTTTTATTTATTTATTTATGAGAGAGAGAGAGAGAGAGAGAGAGAGGGAGAAAATGGGGACACCAGGGCCTCCAGCCACTACAAACAAACTCCAGATGCATGCACCCTTTTGTGCATCTGGATTATGTGGGTCCTGGAGAATTGAACCAGGATCCTTTGGCTTTGCAGGCAAACGCCTTAACTGCTAAGCCATCTCTACATTCCCATAGTTCATTTTCTATATATGTATGAACACATCATACTGTATACCTTATACATACATATATTTCCACATACATGTAAGAAACCTATTTTGTAAAGTTGTTATATCACTGTACCAGAAAATTATCAGTTTTTCCTATGTGAAACTGGTTTAAAATATTACCCTGCAGTAGTAATTAAATAGATTTAAATAATATTTTGTTAAATCTATTGCTTAAACTTCTAAAGACTGGAACCATCATTTCATTTTAATGGCCACACATAGAAAGTATTAAATATTGTTAAAAAGTATAAATAAAAATGATTAAAAGGATAACTAGTCATTTTTACTTCACATGGGAGAACGAGATCTGATCTTCCTCTTTTTCATAAAATGGAAATAAAATGAAAAAATTCTAACTGCAACCTTAAAGTCGGCCAGCAGGTGTCAGACTTACACTGTATCATATTTTTGCAACTTTTTTTTTTTTTTTTTTTTTTTTTGGTAGAACTCTAATATATTGACTGTAACGGGGAAAAAAGCACAGCACTCTTCCATGGGTCTAAAGAACATTTAAAATATAATTCTAAGTAAGAACTATCTGTCCCCTGGCTGTGGAATGCCAATCTGAATAGTAATTTGGTGTTATTTATAGTGAGTCAGCAAAGCACATTTATAGGTAAAAAAAATTTTTTTTTTTTTTTTGGTCTTTTGAGGTAGGGTTTCACTCCACCTCAGGCTGACCTGGAATTCACTCTGTAGTCTCAGGTGGCCCCGAACTCGTGGCGATCCTCCTACCTCTGCCTCCCGAGTGCTGGGATTAAAGGCGTGCGCCACCACGCCCAGCATAGGTAAATTTTTTTAAAAAAATGACTTTTAAAGTCGCATATGTGTGGATATATGCCACTTAGCACAGTGACGTGCTTTGAGAAATGCCATTGTCGATGGCGTCATAGAACACTGTCACACAAAGTGGGGTGGCAAGCGTCACTCTATCTGAGATGCAGTCCAGTGCTGGCGAGCACCCCTGGGTACCACTGGGTGGATATAAAATGGGTGTGGTGACAGCTAGAGCCAGCTCACCAACATTAACAGAGTCTGTATGCCAACGCCTCATAGTGTTAGTAGTGATATTTATGGATCATTGCCTTGTGTTTAGATATTTCCTTTATCTACACCTATATTTTCTCAATTTTCTAAACTTTCTCTGATTACGTATGCCATGCCAAAATATAGATACTGCAAAGAAACATTGTTCTAAATTATTTTCTGTTGAAACTGAACTCATTTATTCTCACTCAGCAATCTGAGAAAATAATGGCAACAGTGACAGGTCTTTTAAAAAGAAATGTGGCGTTGGCTGCTGTGGTACTGGTGGTGATTCATGCACTGCCCCTCCTCTGCTTTCTATAGTCTCTCTCTCTCTCTCTCTCTTTCTTCTTCCTTCCTCCCTCCCAGTCTCCCTCTTTCTTTCCTCCTTCTTTTTTTTTTCGAGATAGGATCTCACTCTAGCCCAAGCCGATTTGGAGGTCACTTTATAGTCCTGGCTGACCTCAGATTCCCAGTGACCCTCCTACCTCTGCCTCCTGAGTACTGGGGTTAAAGAAGTGTGCCACCATGCCTGGCCAATCACACTGTTTTATTGAGCACTTGTTTTGCCTCCAAACATGGCGAGTGACTTTCTGCTTTTGTGATGCCCCATAGTTTTTGTATTTTATTTCTTGTTCCATTTGTTAGGGTTTATTAAACAGTACATACATCGATTTATCTAACCCTTGCAGCAGTCTTACAAGATAGGGCTGCTACTTGTTAAATTAGGAAAGTGAGGCACAGAGGAGATGAGCAAGTTGCTCAGTTAAATGAAGCAGAGCCCGGAGTTGAAACCAAGCAAACAGACGTCATCCTCTTAACTATTCTGCTAACCCTCAGAATGCCAGATGAATGGATGGCAACACCTTACAGTGATAATTATTTAGGAAATTAGTTGGACACTGTGGTGATTTGGCTCAGGTGTCTCCCATAAACTCAGGTGTTCTGAATGCTAGGTTCCCAGCTGATGGAGATTTGGGAATTACCACCTCCCAGAGGGGGCGGGCTTATGGGTGCTATAGCCAGTGTTTGGCACACTCTCCTGTGGCTATGGTCCACCTTATGTTGGCCAGGGGGGTGATGTCCACCCTCTGCTTATGTCGTCTTTTTCCCTGCCATGATGGAGCTTCCCTTGGAGCCTGTAAGCCAAAATAAACCTTTTTTTTTTTTTTTTTTTCCCCAAAGCTGCCCTTGGTTGGGTGATTTCTACCAGCAATGTGAACCTGCCTGCAACAGACACTAATCTCATTCTACAAAATATAGCTGAAAAATGTTCAAATTAATTGGGATATTTTAGGTGTAGTGACTATGTATGTGTGTGTGTGTGTGTGTGTGTGTGTGTGTATTTCTTTTTTTTTTTTTTTCTGTGTGTCCCTCCAGAGAGGAGGATGCCCCAAGGATGCGGTCAGCAGGCGCCCTCTCTGCCCGTCACATCACACATGCTCTCTGCGGTCCCTCGCTGCTTTCCAGACAGGAAATGGTGGGGTATGTCACTCCCAGGGGATCAGTCACCCAGGCTCTGTCAACTTATCTGTCGTCTTGAGTCTCTCTCCCTTGGCTTCTTGTCACTGCTGAGCACACGTCTCCTTGTCTCTCAGATTCTGTCCTCTCTTACTTATAATTCCTCCCTCGAGCCAATGAGCAAGAGAAACAGCACCAAGTCAAGCGACATGACCACAAAAATAGCAGCTGGGATGTAGCAGAGCAAAAGGGGAACCTGGAAGAAAATACCTGAAACAGTACCGCTGTTTCATAAATAAATTTCCACACAAGCTACAATATTAACTTGTGAGAATGAAATTTCAAAGATCAAATGTATCACTAAAATATGTTTATTTATTTAATTATTTATGAATGAAGGGAAATATGAGTGGTCATGCCTGAGCCTTTAGTCGCTCCAAATGAACGTCAGACACATGCACCACGCTTGGTGCCTCTGACTGTATATAGGTACCGAGGAATCGAACCCAGCCCATCAAGCTTCGCAAGCAGATACTTTTCACTGCTGAGCCATCAACTTAGGCCCGAAATAGATGCTTTTTACTTCCGTACACTTCCAATTGTTCTCACGCCACGTTACTTACACAGGCGGTGCTTCTCATAAGTGCCCAAATGCATGGGCCTCATGTTTTGCATAAAAATGTCTTCCTCAGGGAGGCGCACATTTTGTGCCTTCTCTCTTTGTTTCATGAAGGTGATGTGGGGAGGATTCAAGGGGGAGGGATGAGCAGGTGAGAGGAGGAAAGAAGGACAGCAGAGGAACTGAGCGGAGAGGTGACACAAAGGCCGTTCTGTCACGATGAATCCATACTTCCCCGGAGGCTGCAGTTTCTCAGCTCCCCACTGTTGGGAGCCCTTGCCCCATATTTCAATGAGTTTTGTTTTTCCCAAGCTTTGTTAAATTTTGTATCCTTTAGAAAATATTTCTACCCTTTGCTCTGTTTATCAAACTCACACTTTCTACTCCCCATAGCATATATCTTTCAGTGGACTTCCCATCCACCACATTGCCCTTTGTTTGACTGAAGGACTGTTTCCGAGGAGGGCTTAGCCATACTGGTTACTAGTAGCTAAATTGTGCAGGCTACTACACAAATGCCTAGAAAGTTGGCTTTGGGCTGGAGAGATGGCGTAGCGGTTAAGCGCTTGCCTGTGAAGCCTAAGGACCCCGGTTCAAGGCTCGGTTCCCCAGGACCCACATTAGTCAGATGCACAAGGGGGCGCACGTGTCTGGAGTTCGTTTGCAGCAGCTGGAGGCCCTGGAACGCCCATTCTCTCTCTCTCTCTCTCTTTTTCTCTCTCTGTGTCTCTTTCTCTGTCTGTCACTCTCAAATAAATGCATAAATAATTTAAAGAAGTTGGCATCTGTGAAACATGGTGCTGTCGACAGCTTGGGCTTTCTGTCTCTTCTTTCTACTCCTTGCTCTCTCCCTCCCTTTCTTTTCCTAAAAAACATTTTATTTTATTCATTTATTTGAGAGGGAGAAGGAGGGAGGTAGGGAGAGAGAGAGAGAGAGACAGAGAGAGAGAGAGAGAGAGAGAGAGAGGGAGAGGGAGGGAATAAATGGGCACAGCAGGACCTCTAGCCACTGCCGAATAACTCCAGACACATGTGCCACCTTCTGCCTCTGGCTCTAGGTGGGTGCTGAATGATTAAGCTGGGTGCTTTGACTTTGCAGGCAAGCTCCTTAACTACTAAGCCACCTGTGCAGCCCCTCCCCTCCTTTCCCTCCCGTTCTTGATGTAGTACCCAGACTCGCCTCTGCCTCAGCTTCCCCAGTGCCTGAGACCACAAGCATGCAGCACAGTGGATGACTTCATATTTCTAGTCATCTATTGAATTAGGTTGCTATAGTTGGCAATGAACTGAAAATAAGTATATACAACAGAGGTTTTTGTTGTGATGGTTTTATTCATGTCCTTGCATACTTTTTTAAAGCGAACTGCCCACTTGCCAATGCATGCAGCGTGAGCGGGAAGGGTGCAGAGTGCTCCGAATGCTCCAGGCGGTGCCTTCACCTGTATGCTGCTAGAATGCATTTGCAAATACAGAGACACGCAGGTATACACAGCGCAGCTCTCTTGAAGGCAGTTCTCTAACAAGGTGTACAAAGATGGCTGGTTTTGGAACTGCCAAGATTATTTATTTATTTATTTTGCTGTAGAAAACTCGTGAGCAAAATGCTGTCTATTCCCATACATGCTATTTTCTTATCACTTGGCACAAAACACCTGGGAACAACTCATAAAAGGAAGAATTTATTTCGGGTGTCAGCTTCGGAGAGTTTGGGCCGCGTTCACTTGGTTGCATGCTCTTGGATAAAACGTAATGGCAACGGAAGCAGGTGGCAGAGGGGTGCTGAACTCAGGGTGGACACGAGGGGATGGCCAGATGGGGAGGGGACAGGGCCCTGTGCCCAGCAAGGACCTGCCCCTGCGCTTCCCCCTCCTCCAGCTGTGCCCAGCCCCCTGCAGCTCCCTCAGCCTTCCAGAGTTGCCCCACCGCCTGGGACCCAAGCAGCCCAGACCTGAGCTTCGTTCCAAAGGGTTAGGAAACCCACGGCCACGTTGAATCACAGGAATACCCCTTCTATCACTATCAGTGTTCAGTTTTGGTTACTTTCATGTCACGGTCACAAAAGTACTTGAAAGACTAAGTTAAAGAAGGATATATATTTTTTTATTAATTAATTTACTTTTTAAAAGCCTTTCAAAGTGTTCTTACTCAAGAGTCTCTCTGTCCCACAGTGTTACACAGAACAGCGTGGTGGAGGGAGAATGTGACCGAGGACTTGCTTAGCTCACAACGGACAAGCAGCAGAGGAGGAGACAGCGAGGGTCTAGGGATGATGCATAGCCCAGGGTCCCATCCGGATGATAGACTTCCTCCAGGCATGACCACTTCCAAAAGATTCCTCAGATTCTCAAAATGCTCGTATATATCTGCAGGGGTTAGAGGCCCTGGTGCACCCATTCTCTATTTGCCGGCCCCCCCGTCATAAATTAATTAAAAAATATTAAGACTCTCACTCTTTCATGATGGTCAGAGACAGCTCTTACCTGGACACACTGAGCTGAATTTGAAATCTGAAATTAAGCGCACTGACACTGCCAATGCGACTGGAAAAGAGTCCTCTCTTTGTGTTTATCTCCTGCCTTCTTTCACTCCACTCAGAAGCCCATTTCTGAAACACCACATGCGTACATTGTCTTAACTACTCAAGCCATTCCCCCAAGTCTTTTGCATGCTGAGCCCCAGTTTGGATTGGCTCTTTATTTGTATTGTCTATTTTTCTATAGTGCAGTCATCAGGTTTCACATTCTCTGTCTATGCCTTCTCTCACATGGGTCGGGTATCTTGTGATGGCTTTATTACCACGCAGAGGAAGTTTTCATTGAAGTACTCAAAATGGTTCCTCCATGGGTTACTTTCCCATAAGGGTTCCACATTTCATCATCACTTTTTCTTTCCTTCTTTTGATTGCCCTCCCACAGCTCAGCAAAGCATGCTTGTTAGTTGTGGAGACTGACCCTTGCTGAGCTTGGTTTGTTTCTTTCAGCTAGGACCCAGGCCTGGCTGAGTACTGAGCACACAGCAAGTGTCTGATTCAGTGAGTCCATTCAGCTGCTGAATGAGGAACAAGAGGAGCTAACTGGCTCCTAGGAGAAATGAACTTGTCATCTTAGCTTAATGAGTAGAAACCCTTGCATGTAAATCTTATTGTCAGGGTTACACGTATTTTAAAGGGAAGCCTTCAGCATCAATAGTTTGGATGTGATATTTCTCAAATACTACTTTCTTTTTCTTTCTACCATCTAGTAAATTTAAATGCGGACAGTTTGAAATAATAATTGAGCTCAGATGAAAGGGACTAAGACTGTTTGTCAGGCTTCTGAGTCAAGTCGGCACCTGGAGTCTGACAGAAGAAGCGTTCTCTTGAGCCCCAAAGGTGTTGATGGCGATGAGATTTGGCCCGAGCATGCAGAGAAGACAGATACAAGTAGTGTCACACACAGCGCAGGGACATCCCTTGTCACCAAATGAGGTACCTGGGGGAGCTCAGCTACTGAAAACCTGTGTCTTTTTCTCAGAATTTTAAGCCACAGTGACCTTGAGAGTTGACTTCATTGTACTGGCTTGTCTTACCTCATTCAAAGTTCCCTCTATAACCGCACAGAGAGTGCATGGCCAATCTGTGATCTAGAAGGTTTTGAGTGTCTGGATGTAGCCCATTATATAGCAAACATAAATTCTGAACATAATTATATGTTGCATGATGATGTTTTAATGATGGAACGTATCTTTGATGGTGGACCCAATGTGGTCATGCTGGGGAGGAAGGATTCCCTTGGCTCATAGCTGGTATCATCCATACTTATCCCATTGTGGCACAACACACCACTCACATGTTTCTGGGCATGCTAGTGAAAACATGCTACAGCACTGTTAGATGTATGACACATGTAATTATGTACAGCACATGATTCTTGATATTGATAGTAAAAGCCCATGTTACAGGCTTAGGTGTGTATTATACCTTGTGGTCATGGCACATTGCATATTGTACTTACAAAATAAAGTGTTACTGTGAAACTCCATGCAGTACAGTACTGGCAGGGTACATGAGGCAGAATACCACGCCTCTTAGTTTCTAATTGCATCAAGAGGCCATACTGGCTGACTGGCCCATGACCTCCAGGTTTGTGCAAATGCCCTCTATGACACAGAGTCAAATGATGACATACCAGGGCACTGCTATTCTTACTGTAATAAAAGCAGATTTCTTAGCAATAGCTTTTCTCTAAGGAAAGTAGTAATATTGAGAGAATATGACTTTTTTTTTTTTTTTTTTTTTGCATTTCGAGGTAGGGTCTCACTCTAGCCCCAGCCTGATCTGGAATTCACTATGTAATCTCACAGTGGCCTCGAACTCATGACGCTCCACCTATCTCTGCCTCCCAAGTGCTGGGATTAAAGGCATGTGCCACTATGCCCGGCTGAATATGACATTTTTGATAATGGTGATTTATAGTATTTTTTTCTTTCAGAAACTAATAAATATCACAAGAATCTTAAATTTTGGGGGCAAGTGTGAAGGATCCTTCCAGGTCTAATGTTTTGTGAGTCTAAGAGGGGAAGGGTCTATCTGATGGTTAAAACAGCAGTCCTCCTAAGTATTTACAGGAAATGCACAATGAGGTTTGATGACAATCAGCATAGTCACCACTGAGCATGTGCAGTCTAAAGAGGAGCCTGCTTAACTTCATTTCATTCCCAGAAAATGTCTGTGGAAAAGGCAGTGCACTTCTGCTCCACGGCCAAGTGGGAAAATGAAACATCATGAGACCCACGCTGACCCATGCTGCCAGAGAGTAAAATGCAGAACTGAGGTTTGGATGAGAACATTGGCACATGCCTGTGTGCCTACCACCTGGGAAACAGAAGCAGAAAAATCGGAAGTTGGAAGCCAGTCTGGCCGCATAATGAGACCCTGTCTAAAAACCAATGAAAAAGCACCTAAGCTCTGGATCTAGGCAGTCTGACTGCAAGAGACCAAGTTTCAGAAACAACGTCACATCAATGTACTGAAAGCTATTACGCGCTTCTACAAGGTTTTGCCCGAGGCGGCCGGTGTTCTACTTACTCCTCAGCCCACGTACCTGATAAACTATTCTCCCTAAAAATGATTTTACCTGAAACAAACTCACTCCTCAGTGTCGGCGTCAGTAGAAATTACAAAGGTTATGTTTAATGCTAGGTGGTAGTTAGCTAGTCAGGGCCATGCACAGGGCTGGAAATCTCACCACTAAAGGGGTGGAGGCAAGAAGATCAAGTGTTCAAGGCCAGCTTTGACAACTTTTGAATTCGAGGCCACACTTGGCTACCTGAGCTCCTGTCTCAGAAAGCCTAAAAATAAATTTACAAATGAGAGAGATTATAACTTCTTTTTTAAAAAAAATGTTTATTTTTATTCATTTTAGAGTAACAGACAGAGAGAGAAGGAGGCAGAGAAAGAGAGAGAGAGAGAGAAAGGGATTGAGAATGGGCATGCCAGGGCCTCCAGCCACTGCAAACGTACTCCAGATTCATGTGCCCCCTTGTACATCTGGCTTACATGGGTCCTGGGGAATTGAGCCTCAAACAGGGGTTCTTAGGCTTCACAGGCAAGCGCTTAACTGCTAAGCCATCTCTCATATTATAACTTCTTTATAGTCTCTATTCCTTCCCCCTAAACATGAAGAACCAGAAATGGGTAGGAGGGGAACCTAACTTAATAAAGTTAATAATTCTGCCCAATCAGGCTAAAATAACATTACTTCATTTAAAAAGCACAGGAAAAAGGGGGAATTCAAGAAAACTGCCAGCAAAAAGTAAAAAGTTAATTTTTTCAGGTGGAACCAAAGCAGCATATTTCACAATTGTTCCTTAGCCTTTTCTAGAGTCTGGAAATTTTCTAGCACAGAGAGTTTCCACCACTATCTGGACGCTTGGAGAACACAGAGCACTGCTCCCTAGTTTTTCCAATATTATTAGGAGAAGTGACCTTCCCAGTTGAATGACTGGTGTTTTCCTTCAGCTGGGGGCTTGGATCTAGGTGCAGTGGCGTTTCTCCCACGACTTTGGAAAGCCTCACTTCCCAGTGTCACATCAAGCTTGCTGGCACGTGCAGCTGGCCAGGTGGGAAGCTTACAGTCGCGGCCACTCACTGCGCATCCGGAAGCGAGCTTTGCAGGTTGCACACGCACACTGGACACCGGGTCAGTAGTGTGTCCACGCAATGTGTTACGTGGGGTATGCTGCTGCTAAAAATGACTGCTCAAAGTCCATATTCAACTGTAGACTCTGAAGTTGACTTGTTAGGTCTGGAATCACTAGTGAAGTAGGATCTTTAGAATGGGACAACAGAGTAACAGGAATAAGAAAAACAACAACAACAACAAAACAAAACAAAGAACAAAACAGAGACCATGTAATCTAATGAACCGTGGTTGAAATAGCCTTTTGGCTATGGAACTTGTGCTAAACATAAAGCAAACGATAGGTAAAGAACAGGAAATGAAGCTTTGGGTATGTATAATACCAAGCTATAAAACCTGACAGAATAAGTAAGACACATGTTTGAGGTGCTTGGGCAAAGGGACATAGGATGTGATGTCAGAAAGGTAAAATCTGTACTGTTCAAAGCAAAAATATCAATAGAGACAGAAATGTGTATTTTATTCGCTATTATTTTAAGTATATTATTGACAACCTTCACACATACACACAAGGTCTACTGATCACAAACCCTGCCACCATCTTTCTTTGTCTTCCTCTGTCCTCCTTCCCCATCCTTCTCTACTGAACCCCCTTCTTTGTTCCAAATCATCCCTTTCTATTTTTTTTTTTATTTGTTATGGACATACTCAGTGTGTAAACAGCACATGTGGGTACCATCCTTACCCTCATCCCTGTCCCTCCCCTCCCCCCAACGGAAGCCTCCTCAATGGGGTTGCTGGTTATCCACATGGGCATTGTGGGTCATACATTGTGGGGTAGTCATCAGTTATGGGGAAGAGGCAATGTCTCTGTGCATAATGTCTCAACTTATGGCTCCAACAATCTTTCTGCCCCCTCTTCCACGAATTTCCCTGAGCCATGTTGGGTTCATTTTAGGTCTACTTCAGTGATGAGGCCTTGGGAGCCTCTGTGTCTCTGGATCTCTGGTTTGGTAGGTGTTGAGTTTTTCCTGTGTCTATTTCCTTCTCCCTTGTGCTGGTACCAGGCTCAACAAGAAAGCAACACTCTTGCTCATTACCTCATTACCACAATTACTCTTAGTTTCAGCTGGGGCCCTGGTGAGGTGTGATAGGCTGATACTCTCCTCAGGTTTTGTGTCCATCTCAAAAAGAGAAGCAGATTCTCCAATGGAGAGTGAGATCAGCACCATGAAATGGGGTAGCCATTGTTATTTTAGAGAGGTTTTAATAGGTGGAGGCCCTCTTGTAGCCCACGATTGGTGGGATCTTGATGTTGGAGAGTGGACTTGTTTTTTTGGATATAGTTCTGACTTCTTTCACTTTCTATTTTGACAGTATAATTTTTGCCCTTCTCCATCATCCACGAAAACAAGAAATAATGTATTTTAATCACATACAAAACTTTTAGTCCTCTGTTTTGTATTTTAATCTTGATGAAATTCTGTAGGAAATAGTGTTTCTTACAATGAAAGATTATTTCAAGTTTATTTTTGCTATATTTCTTCACATTAAATCAAGTAACAGCAACGGAGTGTTCAGAATGTCCTTAACCTAAGAAAAGCTTTAGTTTAATTTTTTAAAAGGGATTCATAGCATGTATTTCCAATCTATCTACTTACCAATTTCTTTGCTTGTCTCTTGTGTAGTTCTACATTTCTCTCTCTATTTAATCTGAAAAGGTGTTAGAATGACAGGCACCTCATATTATTGATGGTACTCAGTTGTGATTTTGGATGACTTTTAAATGCCTTTCTGCATTGTTTTGTTCTTTCCATTGTGTCTATTTAAAGCTGATAGGAATTAAGAAGTAAATAAGAAATATAAATGACAATCAAACATGTCACAAGAGGTGAAAAGATGATAAGCTTAGTAATGAAAATTTGTTTTTTTTCTTCTAGATAATGCTCATTATTTCTAAAAAACAATTAAAGAAATCATAAGCCTCTCTATAACCTGGTATATCATTTAGGAATTGAAAGAGAACATGAAACACTAGCAATTATTTTATTTTAATTATTTTACTATTCATTATTTATTATTCATTTATTTCATAATTATTTCATTTTTGCAAGGAAGGAGACAGCTGTACACATAAACATAAGTGTGTCCAGTAAAAAATAGCAAGATGAGGCAATGAAAAATAAAAAGACTAAAATGATGTGAGAATGCTCTGATGAGAGCTCATTTTAGACATTTTGTTGATAGACAGCTTTGCATTATAAGATTATTTCATGGAAAAATTTCTCATCTGCTGCATCATTTGGAGACATGTCTCAGCCTTGAGCAAGATAGTTAAGTTCCCAGTTGATCAGCCTCTGCTCATGGAATTTGGTGATTGGAAAGAATGAGGGAAAGATTGCTCTCTTCCATGCCAATTTTCCACTTTGTTCCACGTCTGCTGAATGCTCTTCCCAGAGTGAGAAATGGCAGGACTTGTGCCCAAGGGAAGACAGACAGAGGTGATTAATGACCTGCTCATGCCAGACACCTCACTCTCCACTGGAGCTGTTTGCCTACACTGTCCTTCCCGAGCAGAGCAGTCTTGGACGAAGCACAAGTGCCTCGTTCTCAAATATTGGGCATGTTATTTGAGGTGTACTTTACCTGAACTGCATGGCTAGAATATTATCTTTAAGTCGACAGATTAGTAGGCAAGACCCAAATTAACGTCTGTCCTGTGACTTTAACTTCTGGAGACTCTGACATAGTATAGAAATGAGCTTGGAGAGGAAACGTGAGTACGTGGAACTACTGAGCTTTAAGGACTTATAGGTTCTTTCCTGTTGCACAAATCCCAAAATTCCTTTAGCTGAGGCACAGTGAACAAATTTGCTGCACATGTTTGATTTTGAATGTTTTTGGTGTGTGTGTGGTCTGCACGTGCAAGCGCATGCATGTGCAGACAGAAGAGGGTACGGAATGTGTTCCTTGACTGCTTTTCCATCTTACTTCCTGGAAACAGTGTCTGTTCCTGAACCCAAAGCTGCCAGCTTTATGTTACACCGGCTGACCAGGGTGCCCCACTGCTCCTGTTTCCGTTCTCCCCTGTGCTCGGGCTCCAGGCCTGCGTGCCTATGGCTGGTGTTTTTAGGTGGTGGCTGAAGTTTTCATTCAGCTCCTCATGCTTTCATGGCAAGCACTCCTGCTCACCCTTGCCCCAGTTTTAAAAAATAAATGTTATTTTGCCACATGAAAGCTAGGTTTCTAATGTGAAATAATATATCACATTGTATTTAATTCAACTTTTTTCAATAAGCCAAGAGATGGGTCCGTGATCTGTAGAATATTCTGCCTTTCATAGACACAGCCAAAGTTACAAATTCATTCAAGACTCTTTCCCTCAGCACTGCCACCAAATTGATAGGAGACCACAGAAATGAAGATTGCCTGTACGTGTTTGAGTGTGCATACTTTTGCGTGTTCCAAAGGCCAGGGGAGAGTGATAACTGCCCTTCGGCAATGCTCATGTGCATGTTTAGTTGCGATGGAATCTGTCACTGGAAAAGGACTCACTGCTTTGGGTCAGCCTGGCTGACCAGCAAGCCCTGGAGATTCTCCGGTGTCTGCCCCACAGCACTAGGTTTACATGACCGGATTCTTACGTGCGTGCCAGGGAACTGAGCAAAGTCAGGGCCAATCACAAGTTCATGCATGGGTGGCAAGTTCTCTTGGTACTTTGTGCCATCGTTCCTTAATAATTATTTTGCTTATTTATTTTTGATAATTTTCCTATTTATTTTCAAGCAGAGAGAGATAGAAAAGGAGGAAAGGAGAGAGAAAAAGGGAGGAAGAGAGGAAAAGAGATAGATACATAGATAGATTTTATCTATCTATCTATCTATCTATCTATCTATCTATCTATCTATACAGAGACAGTGAGATAAAGAAGAAGAAGAGGAGGAGGAGGAGGAGAAGAAAGAGGGAAAGGGAGATGAAGAAAATGGGCACACTGGGGCCTCTATACACTGCAAAAAAAAAAAAAAAATTAGCTCCAGACGTATATGCTACTTTGCGCACCTGGCTTTACATGGGTTCTGGGGAATTGAACTGGGGCCATCAGGCTGTGCAAGTTAGTGGTTTTAATTACTAAGCCATCTCTCCAGTACCCTAAACAATTATTTTAATTACAAATGATCTAGTTAGTCCCTAGCCCCTTTTAGTTGTACTGGTATTTAAATATTAAAAACAGTGTCAGCAATTTGAAAGCGTAACCCCATGTGGAGAACAGGTTTTAATGTACTCTGAAATTCATGTCTATAAAAATTGTATGAGATGTTATCACAAGGAATCGGAGTCAATGAAATTGCAATGCAGATGTAAAATACACTGGACTCCCCCATTTGGGATTACAGGATGTATCTATCAAAATTGTAGAATCTCATAGAAATGCTTCTGGCTTCTCTACAAAAATGAAATAGCCATATGCCTGTGTCGATCTTTCTTGGCTGCTTAAGACTGAGGATCCTGAGGAAGACCTTTTAGAAGCAAGACACACCTGGAGAGATGAAACAAACAGAGGCCTCTTTTTACAATGTAAGTTTTATAGAAAAGCAATGTCTAAAATTATAATTAAATACTGTTTAAGCCTTGGTTTCTTTAATAGTAGCTAGTTATTTATAAATATCTAATGGGGGATTACTGAAATAAAAAAAATAAATCTCTACAGGCTCCTCAGGGAATTGGCCAACATGCATGATCTTGTCACCAGAAGCAGATGACTTGGGAGGTATTGCTTTGTTTGTCATCCTGACCACAAGGACAGCCACTGTTTGTTCCCGACGCACTTTACTCAGTGACCTCTCATGTCAACAGGCTCGAAACTTCACGGTCGTTACAACTCTGCATTAGTAGAGCAACAGGAGCTTCCAGCAGGGCAGCCGCTAATGTAAGAAGACAGTACGGCTTCCAAACATCTGGACAGAACCAGGACTGGACACTAAAGGAGAGCTGGACACTAATGGAGGGCTGGACGCTAAAGGAGAGCTGGACACTAAAGGAGAACTGGACACTAAAGGAGGGCTGGTTTCACACCTGCTGTGTAGTCACGTGGGTCTGGAGTGGAGCAAACAGTTGCACCTGAATGAGAGAGGCATGGAGAACGTGTTCTTTTAAAAAGTTATCTATTTACTTTTGATTTGAGAGATTCAGAGAGAGAGAGAGAGAGACAGACAGACAGACAGACAGACAGACAAAGAGAATGGGCGCACCAGGACCTCTAGCCACTGCAAATGAACTCCAGACGCAGGCACCACCTTTGTGCATTCCTGGGGAATCAACCTGTGTCCTTTGGCTTTGCAGGCAAACGCTAAGCCATCCCTCCAGCCCAAGAATGGTTTTTAACATGGCGTGTATAAGGCTTAGATGTTTCTTCAATGGAAGAAAGTTTGCCAACTACATTAAGACAAGATTCTCTTATCTTCTTGCTCCATGATATGATAACTACTTTGCTCAAGATCATACTTCTAGGAAGGGGTAGAGGCTGAGTTTGAACTCAGGAACTAGGAGATTTTGGATGTGAATATGCTTTCTAAGGAAGCTGGAGTTATATCTGGTCATGATAATGACTGATGGATCTCTTGCATCTATTCTTTTGTTAATTCTATGCCTATTGGGACTAATACTGAGCAAGGTCTTGCTGCCTTGTGTGCATACAGGTCAACACTATGGTTCCCGTCTTAGAATAAAAACAGAGAGCCTTGTTGTAGGTCAATGGACTTGGACACACTAGGCATGTTAAAATTCATTTTCTTGCTGGGCATGGTGGCACATGCCTTTAATCCCAGCACTTGGGAGGCAGAGGTAGGAGGATCACCATGAGTTCAAGGCTACCCTGAGACTCCATAGTAAATTCCAGGTCAGCCTGGGCTAGAGTGAGACCCCACCTCGAAAAACAAAAAAAAAAAAGAAAGAAATTCATTTTCTTGATCAGTGGAGATGTTAGGAAAGAAAGGGCTGATGGTTTCTAAGTCACAGTTCTGGTGGAACAGTGAAATTTCGTGCTAATGACCAAGAGCAAGTGGAATTGGTGGGTAACTCAACGATTCCAGTCTCTACCATGGTGGTCTGTCCTCCAGCTTTTGAGCAGCCCTCATTTCTTTTTAATAATTTTAATTTTTAAGAGATTTTATTCATTTCTTTGTTCATTTGAGAGAGAGAGAGAGAGAGAGAGAGAGAGAGAGAGAGAGAGAGAGGGAGAGAATGGGCACACCAGGGTCTCCAGCCACTGCAAACAAACTCCAGACACATGCTCCACTTTGTGTATCTGGCTTACGTGGGTCCTGGGGAATCGACCCTGGGTCCCTTGGCTTTGCAGGCAAATGCCTTAACTGCTAAGCCATCCCTCCAGTCCCCTTTTTATTTTGTTTTATTTTTTAAGTTTTTATTTATTTACTTATTTGATAAGAGTCAGAAAGAGAGAGACAGAGATACAGAGAGACAGACAGAGAGGATGGGCCCTCATTGCTGATCTATATCCCTGAGGCCCTGTTCTGGTTCTTTAAGTTTCACCTGTTGGAGACTTTGGGTTTTGCCAGGCTCGCGAGGTTGTTTCAGGTCAGGTCTCAGGCTTCTGCACCTCCGTCCTGAGAACCAGTGCGCATGCGACTCAGCTTCAGAGACCGAAGTTGCCCTTTGCAGCTGTTTGCAGAACTGGCTTTCTGTTTCTCCACATTGACGGTTGAGTTTAATGAGAAAACTCATTGTTTCACAGGACAGCAGGAGACCAGGTCTGCAAAGGGCTGCCTGTTGTAGAGCTGACCTGTGTGGTTGCACAGTGATGAGCCAGGTGTGTGTGTGTGTGTGTGTGTGTGTGTATGTATGGTGCTTTTCAGCACACAGCATTGCTTACTGTGCATTGTTCTCTTATGTTTAAATCAGAGTATGTTCATCATTTATTCTGGAATTTAAGAGTAAAAGGAAGAATGAGCAAGAAGAAGACCAAATTCACATGTTGTGAAAGGGAGATATATACATTGATAGCGCTTATATAAACTAGTATAAATTAAACCTCCCATCCAAACCTGCCAGGCCTGACCCTGCTTAGCTTCAGAGATCTGGCTTGTTCAGGGTGCAATGGCCGTGGACTTAAATGAAGTATCAGTAAAGGCTGAAGCGGGGGTGGGTCTTTGTCTCTGAAAACAATGAATCCATTCCCTCACTGAGACAGAAACGTTGAAGGGAAAGTTTGGTGAACACAGACAGATTCACGAAGGAATAAAAGAGAGCCGCTCTGCAGTTAGCCTGACTTGTGCTGGAAAGCACCACGTGGGCCCGGGTCGAAGCAGCGCAGAAGTAACCAGCCTGATAAGAAGTAAGCACCCAGGGCAGTGGTGCCACCCAGCCTTGGAGGGTAACTAGTAGCTTCCCGATTGGCTAAGAGATCACTGGAAAGGAACCCATATCTGGGACTGGGAACCAGGTCTGAATCCTAGGGAGACACAGATCATGCTCTCCAATGCCAAGTGCCCACTAATCTTTGGCTAAAAGAGGGGTTGCATCCATCAAAAGCTCTCTAAATTAATAAAGCGTATCCTAGGTAACCCATGCTGACTTCTGTCTTGTTGGAGAACCTCTTTGTCTTCTGCAGAAGTTAGCGAGACCCGAGGAGATAAAAACTATCTCTTGCTTTTCAGCCAACGCCCAGGTGAAGCTACAGAGGAATCCCAGCACTTACCGCAGCGCAGATCCAGAGGCTCCTAAGAGCTCATCACTGGCGTAGACTTCAAAGTCATGGCTGGGGGAATTTTGTGGAGGAGGGGTGGGAGGAGAGGTTGTAAGAGCCACAGGTTGAGACGTCGTGCCCGGAGGCACTGCCTCCCGCCAAGAACTGACTACTGCTTCCACAGCATGTGACCTCGTGGGCGATTCCAGCAACCCCTCTGAGGAGGAACCGTCGTTGATGGGAGCAGGGAGGAGGGAAAAGATGGTACCAACACACGATCCAGAGAAAGTATGTTCTTAAAAGAGAATAAAAGGCAATCAATATATTGGATGAGGGGTGATGATTTTATGGCTGCTGTTGTATTAAAATTAATGGGGGCTGGAGGGATGGCTTAGCAGTTAATGCATTCGCCTGCAAAGCCAAAGGACCCTGGTTCAATTCCCCAGGATCGACGTTACCCAGGTGCACAAGGGGGCCCACGTGTCTGGTGTTGTTCGTTTGCAGTGGCTGGAGGCCTGGCGCACCCGTTCTCTCTCTCTCTCACTCCTTCTTTCTCTGTCAAATAAATAAATAAAAATTTTAAAAAAATTAACGTTGTGGTGAAGGGAGAGAGGATTATGGTTGCCAGGAACTTTGCAATTTATTTAGAACTCAATGAATTCCATGTTTAAGTAAAGCATTAGACTTATAAGTCCCGGGATGAGAGTAGTAATTTCTTAGCTTTACTTAACATTATTTCTAGAATAAGACCTGATCTGTCATATTGTATTTTTTTCCCAGTCATGACATTGTATGCATTGATCTGATCATCCATTTGCTCTGCAAAGACTGCTGCTTTCTTCAGGTGATGCGGAGAATTCACCTCATTCTTTCAGTTGCTTATCATCTCAAGTAAATGCCTGAAATTGGCCTGGGAATGTGGAGAACAGAATTCTAAATTTTTGCCTTTTTATGATAAGTGAAATTTCATAGTCATATGTATATTATCCTTAAAAAACCCTGTCAACTCATGAGAAAAGAACTGGAGAATCAGTTGATGTTGCCAAGAGCAATCTGCTTCCTCCTATCCCCTACGGGGACAGTTAACTAACAGGGACTCAGTGAGGCACCAGCTCTGCCTTTGTACAGCCTGGGTGGTGGACAGTTTAGCAGATTATATTCAATTCCTCTGCACTTTGCTCAGTTAAGCTTAGCCTTGCAACTATGTAGCGTCAGGGTAACAAGATCCCTTGTAAAGGGAGAAAGTAGTTCAGTTTCACCTGGATTTCCACCTGAGCTTCTAAATGCTGATCCACCACCTGTCACTTTCATGAACACTTGATATTGTTTTGTGACACTATGTTGGACTGAAGTAAACCTTTTTTTAAAAAAAAATTTATAAACTGCATGGGAAACTCCAAAACATAAGGAAGTGTCAGAGGCAAGGACCAGCAAGACTATAAAAGTACAAAGAGTCAGATGTACTAAATGTTTCTTTCCCGGTTGGAAACTTTGCAGTCTGAAGGCAAAAAAATCAGATCCGGCATGAACGATGGCTGTTGAGAAAAACTGAGCCAAAACTTTATGACTTAACACGCGGTATAATAGAAATTATATGAGCATGTAGGCATTCATACTTCTCTGACATCATTGCCTTGCACATCCAGTCTTCATATTGCATAAACCATATCTAGGAATGTAATACTTTCAGTAATCAAATATATGTTAATGAAATCAAGATAATAAAAATAATCCACTATATTTACTCAAATATTAGTCATTTTATTACTTTCTTTTTCTTTTTAAAAATTTAATACTTTTATTGACAACTTCCATATTTGTAAACAGCATCCCATGGTAATTCCCTCTCTCACTTTACCCTTTGAACCTCCACTCTCCATCATAGCTCCTTCCCCTCTCAATCAGTCTCTTTTATTTTGATGCCATCCTCTTTTCCTCCTATTATGATGGTCTTGTGTAGGTAGTGTCAGGCGCTGTGAGGTCATGGATATCCAGGTCATTTTGTGTCTGGAGAAGCACATTGTAAGCAGTCCTACCCTTCCTTTGGCTTTTACATTCTTTCCGCCACCTCTTCCGCAATGGAACCTGAGCCTTGGTAGGTGTGATAGAGATGTCTCAGTGCTGAGCACTCCTCTGTCACTTCTTCTCAGCACTGTGATGCTTTCTGAATCATCCCAAGGTCACTGCCATCTGCAAAGAGAAGCTTCTCTTACCAAAAGTGAGAGTAGCATTAATATCTGGTGTTCAAAATGATCCTCTGACTTTCTTTCTGGAGGAGATTTCTTTCATAATTGATTAAAAACAGTTTCACTCTGAATTTTGATGTCTTGCATCATCCAGGCATGTATGATTCTCATATCTCACTTTGGTTCTAGAAGATGTTTTTGTCTTTGTTGATAATATATTACTTAAAAAAAATTTTTTTTATTAGTTTTCTATTCAGCAAATACAGGCAGTTTGGTACCATTATTAGGCTCATCTGTGACCTACCTCCTCCCCAATGGCCCCTCCTTGTTGATGTATATGGGTCGTGCATTGTGGAGTTAGCCCACAGTTATTGGTACGATAAATGTCTCTGCATATCATGACCCAATATGTGGCTCTGACATTTTTTCCGCCCCCTCTTCTGCAAAATTTCCCTGACCTATGTTGGGTTCATTTTTGGTCTGCTTCAGTGCTGAGGTGTTAGGGGCCTCTGAGGCTCTGGCTCTCTGATTTGGTAGGAGTTGATTTTTCTCTCTGTTGGACTCCTTCCCCCTTGTGCTGGTATCTGGTTCATCAGGAAAACAGCATCCTTGCTTGTTTTGCCAATTTTCCTTAGTTTCAGTCGGGGCCTTTTTGAGATATGATGGGGTGGCTCTCTCCTTAGGATCTGCATCTATCTTTCTTATATATTACATTTATTACCTTACAAATGTCATTATACTTCCTCCTGGTTTCCACAATTTCTGATGAGAAATCCTTCTTTCTCTAAGTATTTTAAATCAGAAGCAATGCAATATTTTTACCCTGGTGGCTTTCAATATCACTTCTCTGTTCGTGATGTTCAGCAATTCTATTAGGACGTGACTTGGGCATGGATTTTGCCTACACATAGCGTGTGTGTGTGTGTGTGTGTGTGTGTGTGTGTGTGTGTGTGTGTGTGTTGTCCTTTTGAACCTTTACTCAACTCTACAGATCTATATATTAAACTTTTCCCAACTGGAGGAGGATGTTTTCAGATATTCTTTCTTTAAATATATTTTCCATGCCACATATTCCCTCTTTTCTGTGATTCTGTTATGGAGCATCAGAATTTTTAGTGGTCTACCATGGGCTACTGAATCTTCATTCATTTATTTCAACAACCATATAAAAAATATTTGTGGGGCTAGAGAGATGGTTCAGTGGTTAAGGCACTTGCCTGTAAAGCCTAACAATCTGGGTTTGATTCCCCATTAGCCACATAAGGCCAGATGCATAAAATGACTCATCATTTGGCGTCTGTAGTGGCTGGAGGCCATGTCACATCTTATGTTTCCCTCTCTGTCACTCTCTGCTTCTAAACAAATATTTTAAAATGTTACTTATTAATTAATTAATGAGACATCATAGTTCTGTCAATTACTCTTTTAAAGTTTCACTTATTTTTTTCCCTCTTATTTCATTCTTTCACTAAAGCCCCCCCCCCAAGCTCCCCCCAAATTACTTTGTTTTTGTGGTTCTTGGCTGAAACCCAGGTTTATTTTTTATTTATTTATTATTATTTTTTTTACATGCTAGGCTACCACTCTGGCATTGAGCTACATCTCCAGTTCTTGGTTCTGATTCTAGCCTGGCCTCGAATAAATGATTTTTCTGCCACTACACACACACACACACACACACACACACACACACACACATTTTAGAGAACTTCTATTTCTTTGTAGTATATTTTTAGTTTTTTATTCATTTCCATGTTTCCTCCCTTACTTTTGAAATATTAAAAACAAGCTATATTAAAACCTCAGCCAAATGATTTTTGCTTCTCTGTAAACTCAATACTGACATACTTTGACTTTTCCCATGCAAATTGAGGTTAAGACATTTCTAAGTAATTTGTGATTGTATCTTGGGCTATTTTAAAGTTTGCATTATGAGACTCTGTTCAGATATCTATTTTTAGATTAAAAATATTTTATTATTTTCTTTTCTTTTATTTATTTGAGAAAGATACGTATAGAGAGAAGTAGAAAGAATGGGTGCACCAGGGCCTGCAGCCACTATAAACAAATTCCAGACACATGTGCCACCTAGAGCATCTGGCTTACATGGGTCCTGGGGAATTGAACCTGGGTCCTTTGGCTTTGCATGCAAGTGCCTTAACCACTGAGCAATCTCTCCAGCCCTATTTTTAGATTTTTTTTCTTTTTTTAAAAATTTTTATTTTTATTTATTTGAGAGTAACAGACACAGGGAGAAAGACAGATAGAGGGAGAGAGAGAGGGTGGGCGTGCCAGGGCTTCCAGCCACTGCAAACAAACTCCAGACGCGTGCGCCCCCTTGTGCATCTGGCTAACTTGGGTCCTGGGGAACTGAGCCTCGAACTGGGGTCCTTAGACTTCACAGGCAATCACTTAACCGCTAAGCCATCTCTCCAGCTCAAGATTTTTTTTTTTTAATACTAGGTTTGGGAATGCTGTACAATGGAAAACTTATCCAATCAAAATAAGTTTTTTTTTTCCCCCTATAGCATATCTACTTACTTTCATATCCTCAATCAGTCACTCCCTGCATTTTATTCAGGATTTATAGGTTCAGTCAGTGGGAAAGGTAGGGTTAAGAGTTCTTGCAGTCTCATGCTTGGAACAGAAAATATATTCTTATATTTAGCAACAGTAAATGGCTAGCATTTATCATGTAAATGGTACAGGAGTATATGCTTTCTTGCCTTATATCATTTTCTTCCTAGCTGCATGGAACTGAACCATGGCAGATTTAAAGCATACCTCCAAGTTCACACAGCTGGAAAACAAAAATGTCCCGCCAGGCCCCAACCCATGTGGACTCACCCCCTTGTGCTCCTCATTCCTCAGCCTCTGCGTGTCTCCCAGGGGCCTGAGGCTAAGCCAGAGAAATTGTGTTGTGATGTTGGCTTATTTGGGCTTGACACCTCTAAGGCCGCCCCAACAACACCCATCCTCCAGCCAGACTCCAATTCCCAAAGTGCTGTCTGCTGGAGACCGAGCCTTCAGAACACACAAGTTTATTACATTCCATTCAAACCACCACAAAATGTAAAATTAAATGTTACTAAAATTGATATGCAATGAAATTCCAGCTAAACAGTGTAGTTTTGGCAATTCATACCTGGTTACTAAATAATATTTTTGTTTATTTTTATTTATTTATTTGAAAGTGTGTGTGTGTGTGTGAGAGAGAGAGAGAGAGAGAGAGAGAGAGAGAGAGAGAGAGAGAGAGAGACAGAGACAGAGAGACAGAGAGATAGAGAGATAGAGAGAGACTGAGAGAGAGAGAGGGAGGGGGAGCACGCCAGGGCCTCCAGCCACGGCAAATGAACTCCATATGCATGGGCCACCTTGTGCATCTGTCTAACGTGGGTCCTGGGGAATCAAGCCTCAAACCGGGGTTCTTAGGCTACACAGGCAAGTGCTTAACCGCTAAGCCATCTCTCCAGTCCACTAAATACTTTTTTTTTAATATTATAACAAATATTAGAGTATTTTCTCATAGAAGTTACAAACATTGAATGTCAGTTAATACTGTCTATGCAACCAGCTTCTATTATACTTGTCATATCTTCTCCAACTTGCTTTCCTTAAAGTTCGCATACTACGTTCTTACACCATGTGACATTTTGAAACTTATGTAATGTGTCCATCTTATCAATAAGTAAGGCAATAAAGATGACATAACACAAACTAGTGTGTTCTAACATAATGTGACACACCACCTCACATGATTTTGAAAGTTCTAGTGAACCGAATGGATGAGCAGTCATTCAACCACTGATCTTTTCAACAGAGCAGAACTGGAAGTCATGGCTCTTGTCATAATTCACCCTTCAAGAAACTATTAGCCCGAAGAAAGAAAAACCTGCCCTTTTGTAAAGGCAAAATCTGAGTCTCTCTCTTTCTCCATACTCCCCGTCACATGTTACTGTGATGAATTGTACAGATGTTATAAAAGGTGTTCTTGTGTCCCATCTCTCATCTCTAGTGGAATAAGAGGTTATTTAGGGGCAAAATATGACGGACTGTGGCCTGGCAACAGAGACTTAAGTTACGCCAAATTCCATGTAGCAACACGTTAACAATTGTGTGAAGTTTTTAATAGTTATAAACCAAACCAAGGTCATGAACTAAGTCACTTTTCAATTATATTGGTTGGTGGGTTACATGAAAGTTGTGGGCTTACAATTCTATCTGATAAAAATATTGGCCTTGGAGTTCGTGGAAGTTTGTGGTCTCTAACAATTTCTAAAAGGTTTCACCTGATAGATGCTATTTAGGGGACTGAAGATAGCCCAAGATAATTTGGCCCCAAGCCTGTAACGTTGCATCACTCCAGTCCCAGCAGTTCTGGAAGCGAGTCATCCTGGTTTAAATAAGCACAGCTGTTTCCCAGGACATGTAGCTCACACCACGTACCAACCAGGTGACCTTGGACAAGAGATCTCACTGAACCTTGGTTACAGTATCTACTAAATGGATATGATCACAGCATCATCTGTGGTGGTTTGAATAAAATGTTCCCCATACACGTTTGTGTTCTGAGTGCTTGATCCTCAGCTGATGGCATTTTGGGAGTTGGATCCTTACTGGCTGGGTGCAGGCTATGGGTGTCATACCAGCCTGTCCTGGTCAGTACTTGGCACATTCCCCTGCTGTCATTCTCCACCTGATATTGGCCAGGAGGTGATGCCCAGCCTCTGCTTGTGCCAGTTTCCCCCGGCCATCATGAAGCTCCCCTCTAGTCTGGAAGCCAAAATAAAGCTGCTTCCTCCCACAAGCTGCTTTTGCTTGGGTGATTTATGGCAGCAGTGAGAAAGTGAACTGAAACTCATCTCTCTCATATGGTAAGAATTAAATGACATGCTAAACTACCTTGCCCCATGCCTGCATATGGTGTTAAAATGTCCTACCAGAATCATTGTGATCGCGAGAAGCTCATGACCTGCCTGTCTCTTTTGGCTGTGCACGGGTGGATTTTGCAGAGAGGTCTGTATTTTTGCCGCCGTCAGGGTAGCCCCTTGTTCTTTAGAAAGCAAATAATGTTTTTCACCCTTATTAAGTGAAAAGAATAAAAACTTGGTCATTTCTTGGGGGTTTCACTACTTCAAATTCATTATCTCCCTACTGACGGTCTCAGCCTGGGGACGATAAAGCATGTGGTGCTGCACCCCGCGACCTTGCAAGGTCATTTGTTTTGTAGCCCCAAACAACCACGATTTATTGTTTGCAATGAATCATTAGTTTTATTTGACAGACATGAAGGCGTCTGGGAATTAGGGTGCAGGCTGCACTCCACCTGCCTCTGCTGACTTAACCAATGACATCATTCTGCTTCCTACTGTCCAGTCACATTTGTCCTGAACTTTGACCAATTCATACCAGCTCCAGAAAAACACATTTCCAAATGGCCTGAGTCGACTAATAACATTTGCGTCTGACATTTCCATCAGTCCTGAATGATGAACACAGGCCGAAGCTGATGAATATTTTCAATCTGTGTTTGCAATTACTTTGGGGAAATTACCAAGCAACCATAATTTATTGATGAGGATCTGCTGTTTCTTATGTACTTTACACTGCCTATCTCTTTTCTTTTTTAATGACATATGTATCTTGAGGAAAAGCTCTGATGAATAAGGCACACATCTTATCCATACATCTTCCCAAATGAACACAATTTCATTTGCTGAATTGCTTCTTACATTTAAGCCAATCCACCAGGTACCATGTTACTTTTTTCAATAGCTTCACCTAAAATGATGTTATTAATATGAATGAAGGACACTTCAGTGGCCCCACAGCTGCTGAGGAAAAAAAAAACATGTTAATTAATTTCTTTGATGGCATGGTTCCTCCAGCCATCCATAAGTGAGTTTGGGAAGAGAAACATAAATCCCATTTCTTTCTGTTTGGAAAGTAAACCGTTTTAGAGAATTTTTAAAGGTTTATGCAAGATTACCTAAAATTTCCATCAAGGAAATATATTAAAGAGAAGGAGAGGATCAATGAGAATTTAGAATGAGCCCTGAAAGGGTGATTTCTTACAGGGTTAATGGTTCCTGATTGACGTCAAGTAGACAAGTAGTTATTTGAACTTGTAGCCAGGTGACATTTAGTAAGGATCCACTTTGCTTAAGGCCTACAGGGAAGTTGAGAATACAACAGCATATATTACCTTACAAAGAGCCTAGGAAGACATATGAGTGGAGCGACTCAATCCACGCTGGGGAGCAGAGGGGCCTCTCTGAGACAGCGCTACACTGAGAGGCAAGTAGTCAAGAGGAGTGCATGACTCACTTGTTCAAACCCAACACCACCCTTGTACCCCATATTCAGAAAACAGGACCTTTCCACAAAGAGCCATTCTTCCCCACTCCACAGTTCAGATCTCCAGCTTTATGTCTTCATTCCATGTTACTTGTCCAGCATAGGGCCTAAAACCCTAATGATTTATTTTGAGGACATATGGGATTCACTCTTCAGTTCAATAGTTCTTGTCCTGAGATGAAGTATGAGCAAACGGGAGAGCAGCATTATGTTGCCCGTGGAGTCTCCTTAGTTTAACTTAAGAGAACAAGTTCTCTTCCTCCTCTGATCTCCAGGTACGCCTCAGTATTACCACCTCTGCCATTTTTCCAAGCAATGAAGATGTCTAAGCCACGAACAGCAGTCACTAGGGGAGGTATCGGCAGTCCTCTGTCTGGGAAGAGTCAAGGACCTGAATCCTGTCCTCGGGAGAACGATCTTCCCGCAGGAAACTTCCTCCTGGGAAGCTCGTGCTTCTCCACCTGTCAGCGTCTGCAGGGAGATTCTGAGGCCGATTGAGAGATTCCAAACCAAAGGCAAGCCGGACTCAGTCTTTGAGAACACTGATTTCAATGAAGGCTTCAGGAAAACCATCAGTGACTTAATGTGGATGTGGCTGAAACCATTCTTACGTTAAAGTGAACACTGGTGAAATAAGAAGTGACCTGAACACTTAGGCAGCATTTAAAAAAAAAAATGTCGTTTTTATTTGCAAGGAGGGAGAGAGAGAGAGAGAGAGAGTGAATATGGGTGTGCCAGGGCCTGTAGCCACTGTGAACGAACCTCAGCATCTCTCCTCTAATTCCCCTTAAATTCTTCTCTCTTCTGTTTATATCCCACATGTAATCTCTGGTCTAGTTTTTAGTCATTACATTTTCAGGCAAACATTACAGAATTATTTGCATCTATCTACAGATTACTTTCTACCAATGGCAACTTTCATTGTTTTGTCCTTCTTGGTATGATAACCATGTGCTTTCTTGTGAACTGAATTGGAGAGATTTAGGTCATTCAATCAGAAAAATCAGTGGTGATTTTCTTTAAGTTAAGAGGAAACTTTAAAAAGTCATTTGTGGGCTGGAGAGATGGCTTAGTGGTTAAGTGCTTGCCTGTGAAGCCTAAGGACCCTGGTTCAAGGCTCGATTCCCTAGGACCCACATTAGCCAGATGCACAAGGGGCACATGTATCTGGAGTTCGTTTGCAATGGCTGGAGGCCCTGGCATGCCCATTCTCTCTCTCTCTCTGCCTCTTTCTCTGTCTGTCACTTTCAAATAAATAAATAAACATAAAATAAAAAGTCATTTGTATACAACACTAACCAAAAAGTCATTGTTTTGACTCATGAATTTGACATTTTCCACTTGGGAAGCCAAGTGATCAAAAAATGTATTATTTCATTATATATATAATTTTTAATGGATCCACACCCATCCCAGAAAAAGCTGAACTGTAGAGAAAAATGGCACTGTGCTTCTTATCAGATCTTGAGTCTTTGTTGATTTCCGTCTCATGTCTCATTCCTGTCCTGTACCCAGTGCTCAGGACATGACAGTCATTCTTCATGCCATTTCCGGCTTCTGGGCTCATGCCCACTTCCTGTCTCTGCGTTCTGTACCTTCCTCTTCATGTGTGTGCTCTTGGGTCCTGCATGACCATCAGTGTCTGCGGGAAAGGCTGCTGTGCGTTCCGCCAGAGTCACCCTCTCCCTCTTCTGCGCACTCCAGACCCTAGCGCAGGCACTAGAAGCACAGTTACTGCAGATCCCAGTAGCTCTGTATTCTTATGTGGCTTTAAACTAACTGTGGAAAACGGAGTCAGTTTCCTTGCTTCTTTCTGCAACTTCAATGCTTCTGACCTTGGCACAGAGTAGAAGATTTATTTATCTCCAACATTTTCATATGAAAATATGCAAATGTGCAGAAAAATGCGAAATAGCTATACTTAGCACACAAATCTATGTAATGATATATAGTGGTCTCCTCTCACATCATATATCCATGCATAGGTGTTAATAGAGACCAGATACATGACATACAGGTGGACATAGATTATATACTTTTGATTAGACTCATTAAAATTTATTTGAAACTGGGCGTGGAGGTGCACAACTTTGATCCCAGCACTCTGGAAGCAGAGGTAGGAGGTTTACAGCGAGTTCAAAACCACCCTGAAACTACATAGTGAATTCCAGGTTAGCCTGGGCTAGAGCGAGACCCTTCCTTGAAAAAACCAAAAAAAAAAAGATTATTTGCAGGTCTCATGATACATCATCCATTAACAATTCACTGAGTATTTCTTAAAAATTAGAAATTTTTTTTTTTTTTACAAACCACACTAACACAAAATAAATAAATAATTAAAATTATTTAAAATAGGTGAGTTAGAGAACCAATCTAGGAGTTCATCAAAAGAAGAACGTGGAAAGAAAATGAAATTTTTTTTCAGCCTTAAGGAAGAATGAAATTATTTTAACTGCAGGTGAATATATTCAATGAGAGATAATTATATTAAGCAAATTCAGTCAGTCCCAGAAAGCCAAATCTTATGGGTTTTCTCTTATTTGCAGCTCCGCGATTTTACATAGATTCACAAAATCATACATGTACAGATGTCATGAATGTATGAATGAAATTGTCTGTAGAACCCAGGCGACTAATGGCAGAGAGAAGTACAAACATAATAGAGTCAGGGGAAATGGGAAACATGCTCAAAATATATTTTGTACTTGTGTGAAAATGGTCAGATGTAGCTCATTTTAATAAAACATTTTTTTAAATTGTTTTTTTGGTCATTTTTTATTTATTTATTTGAGAGCGACAGACACAGAGAGAAAGACAGATAGAGGGAGAGAGAGAGAATGGGCGCACCAGGGCTTCCAGCCACTGCAAACGAACTCCAGACGCATGCACCCCCTTGTGCATCTGGCTAACGTGGGACCTGGGGAACCGAGCCTCGAACCGGGGTCCTTAGGCTTCACAGGCAAGCACTTAACCGCTAAGCCATCTCTCCAGCCCAAAACATTTTTTTAAAAAATGCATTTTTGCCTACTTTCCTTTCATTTAAACATTAGGTCACAAGCCTCCTACATCATCATTTCTCAGATGTTTCAAAGTCACTGCTAGGTTCAATTTCTCTGTCTTTACTTGAAATAAGTTTTCTTTTCTTGCAGGGCTAAATTTAAAGTTATAACCTGGAGATGCTGACGTGTGTTTTTGTGCTGAGAATCACCTAAGTGGCTCTAAGATTTGCAACTATAAGGCAAATAGACACCTGGTGGAAAAGTATAAATGACCTTTCCTGTTTGCTTCCTTTTTTTCCATACCTGAAGGTTTAGTCCAGTGACTCTCACAACATAGTCCCTGAACTTGGGGAGGTGCTAGCATTGCAAATTCTGAGCTCTCCCCTAGATTAGAGATGCTGGATGTGTCCGAGTCAACTGTGTTTTAATAAGTTCTCTAGATATTTCTGATAAATATGTACTGAGATGGAAATCCATTCTCATACTTCACAGCATGCAATATTAAAAGGAAACAGTTTGACTGACATTGTCACATACAGCGACATTCAGCCTTTTAGTAAAATACTTTTATTTATTTGGGAGAGAACCAGAGAGAAGAGAGAGAGAGAGAGAGAGAGAGAATGAATGGGCACACCAGGGCCTCTAGCCACTGTAAATGAATTCCAGATGCATGTACCACCCTGTGCATCTGATTTAAGTGGGTCCTGGGAAATGGAACCTAGGTCCTTTGGCTTTGCAGGCAAGCATCTTAACCACTAAACCATCTCACTAGCCTGACATCCAGCATTTTAAGAGGTATAATTCATGTTTTAAAAAATCATATTCATGAGATTCTCCAGCTATCTCCTGAAAGGGTTCATAGGACCAGATTTGGTGAAACACATAACTAAGTTTGTTTAGGTTAGAATCCCTAGCCTTTTAGGGATTGAAAATTCTGTCTGCACATATGAATGTGACCACAGAGTGTGGGGAAAGGAGTCACTAATGTGGGCATTATGGGATTGGCAGGCAAAGAACTGTACTACCAAGAGAAGCAGCTAGTGCGTCCCAGAACACCGTTGAGTACTGGCTTTCTGCAGAAATCACTTATAGTAGCTAGCAACAAAGGGAATGGCAGTGGGGTGATTACATCTGATTGTCAAAGACAGGTCGAATTCATATGTGTATCCTGGTGTTATCATTGATGGCATTCCTGCCACACCCAGTGTTCCCTTTTAGAAAAGTCACATGACCACACTAATTAGACATTCTAGTTCTCTCTCTAAAGGCTATTTCTTTCTTACATCCTGCCCAGCACACTGTAACCTTCTCATTAGCATGAAGTTCCAGTTTCTGTCTCATAAACTCCATGAAACTGCAAGGGATTATTGGTCCAGACATTAAGACAGTAGAAAGTCTAGCCATGGTCTTGGAGGTTAAGGCATTTGTCAGCAAAGCCTAAGGACCCAAGTTTGATTCCTTAGTATCTACATAAAGCCAGATGCACAAGGTGGCACATGTGTCTGGAGTTCATTTGCAGTGGCTAGAGGCTCTGGAACGCCTTCTCTTTCTTTCTCTGTCTGCCTTTCTCTCTCCTCTCAAATAAATAAATAACCCAACTTGTTTATATTTTTTTAAAAAGAGATAAAAACAAAGTTAAGCCATAAGAAAAGGGGGGGTCCTTTATTCTTTTCATGAGTCAGTCTTTTGCTTCCTATTGTAGCAAATGTAAAATCATGTTGATATTACATCTTATTTTTGCCCGAGTCAAATTTTCATTGCTGAATCAAATATCTACCATAACTTGCAGTCAGAAAAGGTGGACTTTGGCTCACAGGTTCCAGTCTATAAACTTTTGGCTCCATTGCTCTTGGGCTTGTGGTGAGAGGACACATTATAACACAGTCAGTGGTAGAGAAAAATACCCCACCGAGCGTCTGGGAAGCAAAAAAGGTTGGCACTATTTCCCAGTGATTAAGGCTAGAATTATGTCCCACATATTAAAGCTTGCACCATCTCTCAGCAGTGTTCAACACAAAGCATTTCTTTTTTTTAATTTTTTTTGTTTATTTTTATTTATTTGAGATTGACAGAGAAAGAGAAAGAGAGAGAGATAGAGAGAGAGAAAGAGAAAGGGCATGTCAGGGCCTCCAGCCAATGCAAACGAACTCCAGATGCGTGCGCCCCCTTGTGCATCTGGCTAAAGTGGGTCCTGGGGAATTGAGCCTTGATCTGGGGTCCTCAGGCTTCACAGGCAAGCACTTAACTGCTAAGCCATCTCTCCAGCCCAACAGAAGGCATTTCAAATGCTTATAATCTCAGCAACGATAGATCTTTTTACTGCTTTTATATTCAAGACATATTGGAGATGTGTTGGAAGACCACAATTCTTGATGTTTTTCGAGGTAGGGTCTTACTCTAACCCAGGCTGACCTGAAATCCGCTATGCAGTCTCAGGGTGGCCTTGAACTCATGGCCAAGATCTTTCTACCTCTGCCTCCCGATTGCTGGGATTAAAGGTGTGTGCCACCTTGCCCGGCTCACCCCACATTTTGAAATAAAAATCTGTAAAACTTAAGAACCAATTCACAACCAATATCATACATTTAAATAAAAGGTTATAAAAGAAAGACAGTAGCCTGTTGCATGCTTTTAACTAAGTGATCCTATTAAATATTCTCACTTCTTATTTTTGGTCCTTTAACTATAAAAACAAAACAAAAATAACCCATTATGATTTTCAGCATAGTTTGAATTAGTACAGGACCTCTTTTGCAATCCTCAGTCTTTCTAGACATTAAATGATTACATCTCAAGATAATGCATCTACTAAACTCTTCTGAGAAGGAGAAGAAATCACTGAGAAATGCTCTTCATGGTGAATGTGCTGCGTGTGGTCATGTGTTGTGAATAGCACACATGTCGACGAGCAAGGCATCACAATTGTTTTCCAGTAATTTGTCCTCAAAATAAATATCTACTAGATGAAAACACCAACAGTTAAAAATAAACAAATAGTGGAACTCACCAGCATACGTCACCAGTGAAAGGCAGTGAGGAATGTCACCTTGGCACGTGGCTCTTATTTCAATTGAATAGTACTTGAGATGAAATAACTCCCCTTTTCTCATGAACGCTTACTGGCAATGTTTAAGTAAACAGATATTTTATTCAGGAGAAAGTGTAATGCCTTTCAAAAACTGCAATTGGTTTTGAAAATGATTTTAGTTTAAAGCCCATTGGGGATAAATTAATAGCAAAGTATTTTTCCCAATGGATGCATTTATTTATTTTTTTGCAGCAAACTCAGAACTCAATATAATAAAATTGTGTTTCTTTTACAACCTGTTTCTATTTAATGAGCTGATGGTTCTAATTATTTTTTAGAGCACAATTTTGCATCTTACTATTAAACCTCAGGACCATTAGTTTGAAATGAAATCAGGGTAGATGGACTGATTTCTCAAGTCATGCATGAACAACAATCTCATTATTTAATCTCACCTCCCTTGTACTTGAACTAGTCATGAATGTGAAGGCCTCATGGCAAAGTTACCCTTGGTTAGGAGAATGTGTCCTTTCTCTATGCTCCCTCCCCATTAAGATTTCATCAGGAGGGATGGATAGATGGCTTACCTATTAAGCACTTGCCTGTGAAGCCTAAGAACCCCTATTCGAGGTTTGATTTCCCCAGGGTCCATGTAAGCCAGGTGCACAAGGAGGCACACGCATCTTCAGTTGGTTTGTGGTGGCTGGAGGTCCTGGCGCACCCATTCTCTCTCTCTCTCTGCCTCCCTCAAATAAATAAACAAAATTATTTAAAAAAAAAAAAAGATTACATCCAGAAAAATGCCACCTGTAGACCAGAAAGGGAATGTTGATCATGTGATCCCGATGATGTCAGCCCCCTGCCTTCAGGGGGCCAAAATCAGTGCTTCCTCTTCACTTCATTCCCCTCAATGCATAAGTCACGAGATGCAGTAAATTGTGGGTCAGAAAAAACACTTTGAAATTCATTCCGATATTTTAACCTTCTTGCTGAAATGATTGTAGGCCTTCCTGATCGCCTCTGCTTCTCTTTTCGTTATTAGTGTACTCACTCTCCAAGATGCTGGGCTTCCTCATGACAAGGTCACACACGTGTAAGTCCCGTACTTGACTCATATTCCTCCTGCGACCCCTTTATGCCTCCTCTCCTCCTCCCCTGCTAACCCCCTCTTTCCTATAGCCTTGTTTCCATTCTCATGACATGTCATATGTGCTATTTACATACAAACATGTGAACATATATCACATCTAGATTGTACATAAGAGTGGAAACAAGGGATTGTTTTTTTTTTTATGAGTTCTGAGTCTGGCTTATTTTGCTTACCATGTTGACTGACAGTTTCATTCATCTTTCTGCGAATGTCACACATCTATTCTTCATAGCTGAATAACTCTCGAGCCAGGTCATCAAATCTTCATGCACTTGGTATATGGAAATAAATTTCCTCCATCTCCCCCTTTAAAAACCAAAGAATTAAACAAAACTAAAAAAAAAAAAAAACAAAAAACTAATCATTTTTATCAATGGTCTTTTCACATGACCAACATGTTTGAATACAAAGATTTCAGGAAGAAAAAGAAAACTATAATTTCGGATAATTTTTTTTTTTAACAAAGAATGCTTTTCAAAACTCTCCCGTTCCACCTGTATTTCACTCGTCATATTATTCCCTATTACTTCAATATGTTACCTGCTCTCCACTGACTGTAATTTACCTGTCATTTTCATACCATGCACACACTCATTTGTTTAATACAAGCTTTGTTGATTTGCTTAGATGAATGACATCATCCGTGACGTTGTGGAATTTGTATTCCTGTGGGAAATCAATACTGAAGAGAAATACAAACAGATAATATGTTCCAAAGTACAAAGAGAAAATGCATGTTATGGAATGAAGCGGAGTGTAAGTTTTGGGAGGCAGAGAAGCAAGTCACAACAGGCCTTGACGCTGAGCTGGAGTTGTCCAGTGGAGTCTGTGGAGTGGTACTCTCTGGGCAGCCAAAGGAGCCAGGGTAAAGGCCAACCTCATGCTGAGGGTGGTGGTTTTAATCCGGAAAACACCGAATTCATGGCACCCAGCTGAGGGAACACCTGAAGATATTTTTACATTCAAACCATCACACGCATCCACTCACTTTTCAAGTCTTTGTGATGGAGTGACCTCTTCAATTTAACATATTGCATCAAAAGTGAAATTTGCTGGGCATGGCTGGTGCACACCTTTAATCCTGGCACTCGGGAAGCAGGGCTAGGAGGATCTCTGTGAGTTCGAGGCCACCCTGAGACTACACAGTGAATTCCAGGTCAGCCTGAGCTAGAGTGAGACTCTACCTCCAAAACAAAACAAAGCAAAGTAAAATTTGAGGCTGGGTGTGATGATGATGTTTGCCTGTCATTCTAACACTGGGGTTGCTGAGGCAAAAGGAGCTTGAATTTGAGGCCAACTTGAGCTACATAACGGCTCCTGCCATCTTTTAAAAAAATATATTTTTATTTATTTATTTGATAAAGAAGGGAGAGAGAGAAAGAGAGAGAGGGAGAGAGAGACAGAGAGAGAGAGAGAGAGAGAGAGAGAGAGAGAGAGAAAAGAGAGAATGGGTGCGCCAGGGCCTCCAGCCACTGCAAATGAACTCCAGACATGCGTGCTCCCTTGTGCATCTGGCTAATGTGGGTCCTGGGGAATCGAACCTGGGTCCTTAGGCTTTGCAGGCAAGTGCACCTTAACTGCTAAGCCATCCCTCCAACCCCCTGCCATTTTCTTTATGTCTTCACTGTAAAGAAAGACAGACTTGATAAGTAGATTGTGAAAGTCACTTAGGCATGACCTCAGAGCATGGCAGTCGAAATGAAGAACTTGAAGTCATTTCTGTTGATCTGTGTCGCGAGCACTCTCAAAGATGATTGGTTGAGAGGATTCCGCCCACGAAGGTCAATAATACTCAGACGCTGGTGTACTCGCAAAGGAGTTTACTGGGATGAAAGTCACACACAAGCAAGTCCAAACTATCACAACTAATATTATAGCTAATATAATATATATCCAAATTATATTCATCACTACTAACACAAGAATATTTCTAATGAGTCTAAAATGTATACAACCTGATATCGCGAAACTTGGGACGCAATATCGCGAAACTCGGTCTCAACGCGAGACTGGTCTGTGAGATTTCTGACGTCACAACCTGGCGACGCGGGGTCCGTGCTCCGACTTTCTCTCGGTTCGCAGTTTTCAAGGCGAGTCTCAGTCGTCTCGGTCGTTCGGACAGCGTGTCGGGCAGATGAATTCGGATCAGTGATGCGTCTCGCGGAGGTCTCAGTCCGGACCGCTGAGCAGCCGTTCAGTCAGTCATAGTGTCGGGAGGACTGGGACAACAGCTGCTAAGCAGCTGGGTTTTTTGTATTTTCTACTACTTATCTAGGGTTGCACACACCTTCTGGTAATCTCTTACTATGTCATTGTACTCAGCTTTTTTCTTAGATTTTTGCTTACAAAGGTTGACTTTGCAATTTTACTCTCACACACAAAGAAAAACAAACTTATTTATCTAAACTGTCCCTGGACCATATGCTGGTCCTTACATGCTCATAACAATCTGTGTCACTGCGGTTAAGGAGTCCCCCGTGGAAGTGCTGGCCACATGTTCGGGGAAGTGACGGAGGGTCCCACTTCCTTCCAGACTGCGCGTAGAGCTTGCACATCTTATCTTAAGCAAAAGCTGTGGTGGAGGATGGCTATTTGAAAAGACTGAAAAATGCCCCATTTTATTCATAGGATGATGAGTATTTACAGAGATTCATTCATTTTGATTCTCTGTCCATGTATGAATTTCATGGATAGCTATGTCTTTCTGTTCTCTTCGTAGTTAGGAAACCTGAGAACCTAAGAATGAATCTCACGTAGACTAATTCAAGGTATGTCAAAGGGTATCTTCTCTTTCCTTTTCAACTTCATGACAAAGGGTTCATGTGTGACTGACAATGCCAGCATCCCTGATTTCAAGGCGCTTTCAATTTGGGATTCAAGGTTTTTGGCATTTCTGGGGAATGCACATGAACTTCCTTTCATCCTCCCTACACACACACACACACACACACACACACACACACACACACACACACGCCAGAGCACAGTATCTTAGGATCAGTTCCTCTGACTTCCTTTACTTGTTAATCTTATGGTTGTTTTTTTTTTATTTTTTATTTTTTATTTTTTATTTTTGGAAGAGGTGCTTTGTAGCAGATAGATTCAGATTCGCTGAGATGACCTTCCAGACCAGGCACAGTTATGAAGGAAAGGATTTTTATTGAAGCTTACAGATCCAGGGGAAGTTCCATACCTGGCAGAAGAAGCTGGCCTGCCTTCACAGGACCAAGCAGAAAGAGAGAATCACAAGTTAAAAGGTCAGAAGACACAGCACACTTCAGGAACTCCAACTAGGCACACTTTGCATATCTTTAGATTAAAATCTGAAACCCACCACCACAATTTAAGATCCACCCAGTGACATTGCCTCCAGCCAGGTAGCCAGCAGATGCAAACTACAAACAAACAACTGAATATATTGGGGGCCATCTATTCTATTCAAACCACCACATGCTTGAAATTTGTTCTGAGGGTTATCACGTCCATCTCCTCTGGAGACATTTCCTCATTTATTTGTGAATAGCTGCTACTGCTCAAGTCTCTCTTCCCTAAAACTTCCCCTTTCCTCCTTGTTTTATTTCATTTACCTCACGTTGTTTTCACTCTGGAACCAACTTTCCGCTTATATTCTCTATCTCCCAGCTCAGCCTTGTCCTCAAACTTCAGGTCTCCATATCCAACTCTTCACTAAGATTCATTCTTTTTTTTTTTTTTTTTTGTCGAGGTAGGGTCTCACTCTGGTCCAGGATGACCTGGAATTCACTATGGAGTCTCAGGGTGGCCTCGAACTCACGGCAATCCTCCTACCTCTGCCTCCTAAGTGCTGGATTAAAGGCATGCACCACCAAAAAAAAAAAAAAAGATTCATTTCTATGCAGAGAACTTTGACTTTCCACAAAAACAACAACAACAAAAATCTCTCCAAAAATCACTTCTCTACTGAGCCTCATAATATCAAAAATTAAAAAAAAAAAAGTTATCCTAAAATGGCAATCTGGGCACAGTTTCAAATCCATGTTTAATTGTTTCATTAAACCGATTGCTAGTATATTGCTGCAGGATTTCACTTCCTTTCTATTTTACCTCCAACTTCTTACAGCTCTGCAGCCCTCACGGAGCGCATGGTTAGGTCTCCTCACTTTTACTTCGGCTAACCTATAGGTAATGGAATCCGTTTGTGAAAAGAAAGGAGTGAGTTGGCAAAAGTTCACCATTGTTATGAAATCCGCATCCCCCTATAATAAATGGATACAGACTTAGATTTTCTGAGTTCTAAGATGTGAATGAGTGTTTCCCTTGTATATGGATCTGTATGAAATGATAGCAGGATTGGATATTAACATTTGAAGGAGTACTTAAAATGCTACACAGTGTGGCTCCTTCTTTTGAGTATATTCTGACTCGATTTTGCCACATGACATGTAATTAAGCAATATAATGCATGTGAAGGCACTTAGCAAAATATAAGATACAAAACAGGCTAAAAAGAAAGTATATACAGTGTTGATCTAAATTTTGAGCATTTACCTTTATGTAAGTAGTTTGAATATGTTTGAAATGATAAGAATTATTAAGAAGTTAATTTTTTTATTTTTTAAAATTATTTTATTTATTTATTTTAGAGAGAGAGAAGCAGAGTGAGAGAGAGAGAGAGAGAGAGAGAATGGGTGTACCACAGCCTCCAGCCACTGCAAACAAACTCCAGATGCATGCTCCACCTTGTGCATCTGGGTTACATGGGTCCTGGGGAATCAAACCTCGGTCCTTTTGCTTTGTAGGCAAGCACTTTAACTCCAGGCCAGGGGTTAAATTTTTTGAACGTGTGTAATAATGAACGTTGTGTGTGTGTGTGTGTGTACGTGTGCAGATTCGTGTGCCCTATGCTCATAAGGGCAGAGTTCAGGGTATAACTTTAAACGTCTTCTCCACCACTTCTGCATTGTTTCCTTAAGACAGGATCTCCCTGAACTTGCAGCTGCCATTGTGTGCCCAGGTTGGCTGACCAGCACCTCACAGTGAGTCTCTGGTCTGTGACCCCTCCACCCGGGACTGGGGTTACATGTGGATGTGGCCACTCTCAGCTCAGGACAGTCACAGGCTCTCCCAGGCCATAAGGCTTGAGCAGAGAGTGCCTTTATCAGTCCCATGTCAGTCATGTTCCCAGCTCCAAAGTGAATTCAGCTTTTCAAGTAACATTTTGCTTTTTGCGACATCTGACCCAGGAAGGCTGGTGTTCTCAATACCATTTAGCATCTTAGCTTAGGGCTTTAGCAATCTGCAATGTCGACTGATGTCTTGAAAGTTTATATGATAAAGAGTTTACAATAAGCCATTTCCAGGCTGCAGGGATGGCTTAACGGTTAAGGTGCTTGCCTGCAAAGCCAAAGGACCCAGGTTCGATTCCCCAGGACCCATGTTAGCCAGATGCACAAGGGGGCACACACGTCTGGAGTTCGTTTGCAGTGGCTGGAGGCCTTGGTGTGCCCATTGTTTCTCCCCTCCCCCTTTCTCTTTCTTTATCTCAAATAAATAAATAAAAACAAAGCGAGATGGCTTAGTGGTTAAGCACTTGCCTGTGAAGCCTAAGGACCTTGGTTCGAGGGTCGGTTCCCCCAGAACCA
The DNA here is from genome assembly GCF_020740685.1 of Jaculus jaculus. Lineage (NCBI taxonomy): Eukaryota > Metazoa > Chordata > Mammalia > Rodentia > Dipodidae > Jaculus > Jaculus jaculus. The sequence goes on from NC_059121.1 coordinate 26,602,313, forward strand.
TGTTAGCCAGATGCACAAGGGGACACACGCGTCTGGATTTCTTTTGCAGTGGCTGGAAGCCTTGGTGCACCCATTCTCTCTCTCTGTGTCTCTTTCTCTCTCTATCTCTCTCTGCCACTCTCAAATAAATAAATAAAAATGAACAAAATATAAATATATAAATAAAAATAAAACATTAAAATATAAGATAAGGCATTTCATCGAAATGTTTATGAAGGTGCAATTGCTTCTTTATAGAGGCCAATTCAGTTTCAATGTTTGCTGTTACATCTTTGGGGAATAACTGAAGGAAAAACACAAACCTCAGTAAAACTGCCAACGATGACTTGATAAAATATGCCTGCTTTTCTTGAGGAATGATTTGCCTGTAGACAATAAAAGTAATACTTTTCTTCATGCAATAAACCCAAGTGCAGACACCTGGGGGCAGTAAATATTCACAATCTGCAATTCAAATGCAGGGGTTTAATTATCCTCATTTAAAAGTGCGCCAGGGTCTCCACAGAGGCAGACGACAGACCCCGCCCTGCCCTGTCATTTTTCACTCAGTGAGTATGCCATCAGTTCAATCACTCTGCACCGTAGATCCATGCCCCTTCATTCTGGAAATGGTTTCTTGCTGAAGAAATTTAAAATCTTTCCCTTGCTTAGATGCCACTTCTTCCTCCTGTGCATTATCTTCACAATGGCTATGCTAGTAAACTGTTAGTGCATAGTCATATCGTAATTTCATGCTAAATTGAGCATTTGTAATTTTTAGCTAACTGAATCTTGATTAATTTTTTTATGCGCCTGGGATATCTTCTATCAGAAGAACTGTATGCAAATGTGTGTTTAATAAATTTTAATATCATGACCATTCACTCTTTTATAAAATTCTTATCTTGAATTATTCAGTTAACAATTATTGAAACCAGATTGCTAAATCTATAAAGATATCAGAAATCTACATTCCTCTTACCCTACTTGACCTGATTCAATCTCATCCCCAGGGGAAAAAAAGAGATTCAGACTTAGCGTAAGCTGTTCTAAATAAAGCTTAGAAAACAACAACAACAACAAAAAACTTTGGCATGATCATCACTAAAAGCAATCTGTAATGACTATCTCAACGTATTTTGGCATTTTGTCTTTCAGATTATTCAAAAATCTTTTTTTGATAATTTTCCCATAAAGTAGTGTTATGTCTCTTTTGGTATAATCATGACTAGCAAACATTTTCTAATCATCAATTTTTGGAGAATAATCTCTAGTTAACCTAAAAAGACACGAGTAGCGAGGAGCTAACATGACTTTCAATATGTCTGACTGGTCTCATGCCCTGTGAGATCCTGAGATCCTCATGCATATCTTGTTGCAGACTTAATATTGTTATTTCTCTACACCCATAGAAAATGGCTATATCTCTTTCTCCTTCCTCTCTCTCTCCCTCCCTCCTTCCCTCTCTTCCTCTCTTCCTTCCTTCCTCTCTCCCTCTTTCCTTTCTGTCTCTTCTTTCCTCTTTCTTTCTTTCTTTCTTTCTTTCTTTCTTTCTTTCTTTCTTTCTTTCTTTCTTTCTTTCTTTCTTTCCTTCTCTCTCTCTCTCTATCTTTCTACTTTCTTTCTTTCTCTCTCTCTTTCTTCCTGTTGAGGATGGATTTCAGAGAGCAAGAAAAACCTTTGGTCTTCTCTGCTCTCAGAGAAAGTGTCCTTATCAGGAACACACCACACGGAAAATCAGGAACAGAGAATGAAAGGTTTCCTGCTTGAAGGTCAAACCAAACAGTTGATCGAGTTGTGGCATAAAGTGTTTCCATTACTAAGCTATACTTTATATCATAAGATATATTCTTTTGAAAATTTTAATTGTCATACTGGCCATAACAAAAATATTTATTCCTTATAATGAGTGCATTTCAAATAGATCCATGCATACATTTCTGGGTTCATGGACAGCACACTTTCTTTTCACTTTTCTGTGGTTTATATAACAGTGCAATTTTTTTTCCCCTTAGTTGAATAAGCTCTACATTGACTTGCATTAGAATGAGCAGATGGCCATTTTTAAAAGTTTCTTTTGTGTTTTTTAAATAGTTGGTTGTAGGTACCAAAGAAGCTTTTTGTCCATGTTAGCAGGTGATGTGGAGGCTTGAGAGAACTGTCTGAAAAGGTTAGCCGCAGCCACTCCACCCCCCTGACAGCCATAGGCACGAAGTCTTCCTGACCTGATCTTGCTGAGATGTAAATATCCAGTTTGATCAGAATCAGGGAATAAATGCTTGCAATTGTGCTTCCCTTTGCACTTTCCAACAGGCCAAGTGAGAAAATGGAAATAGATCACAGAAGGCTCTCCCTTAGGACTTGCCTGCTTACCCTCTTAGGTAGACTTACTTTTGTGCCTGCTTTTTAAAAGGTATGGTGTACTTTAAAAAAATACATTTTAATTTAAAGAGACATGTTGAATGTCCTTTTGGAATTTCAGGTGCAGTCTCTAGCCATGTGATACCTTCAAGGGCTGAGTGGCCCTGGAGGCTGGATTTTCAGTTTTGTAGAGCTAGCAACTTAATCCCATCATTAAACATAGACTTGACCTGACTCAGGGGACCTGACTCAGGCTGATGAAAACCCTAAGAGACTCATGATAAGTCAGAGAGCTAGTTTGTTAACTCATAATTAGAAATACATCTGCCCAGGAAGAGGAACTGGTAAGCACATTCTGCATCAGAAAGAAAATGTCTATGCACATGTAAAAAGAAAAGGCAGCTTATATGCAGTGTTAACTAGCTAGGGCAGCTTCAGGCTGATTTCCTTCATGGGGTAGAGTGCCTTTTTAGCTGAAGAGACACTCATGCAAGCTGAGTGCCCAGACAATATTTTTGTTTATAAGGTTTTACTTATTGATTAATTTGAGAGAGTCAGAAAGAGAGAGAGAGAGAGAGAGAGAGAGAGAGAGAGAGAGAGAGAGAGAGAGAGAGCACATTAGGGCCTCTAGCCACTGCAAACAACTCCAGATGCATGCTTCCCCTTATGCATCTGGCTTAATAGGTCCTGGGGAATCAAACCTAGGTCCTTTGGCTTCACAGGCAAGTGCCTTAACCACTAACACTCCAGCCCACCTGAACCATATTTATGTCACTCATTTTCCAATGCAACTGAATGACCAGGGCTCTCTGACATTAACATGTTATGTTTACATCAACATGTGAGTATATCAAGCTTTTCTCCATTGGGTACTGAGGGAAGCCTCATTTCTTACTCATTTGTATCTCATTTACAAATCACCTCTATCGATATATTGTTATGAGAGTGGCTAGCTTATCATTTTATAGTGATTTGTAATGACTTCTGATCTCAGACATGGTCTCTTCTTATGGAAATACTCATATTTTGGTGAAAACCCTTACTTTTTAGGCAGATTTATATTGTAATGACTATATTCATCACCATTTGAAAATAAATGAGGTCCCTAGCCAACTGCTCTCTGTAGGACCAGTACTCTACTCCTGGGATTATGAGCCTTGTCAGATATTTAGGGATATTCTCCCTTCAGAATCTATTTGATCCCTGACAGAGAAAAGGAGAAAAGTAGCCAATCTGGAGTTTAGCTTTCTTTCCTTGCCTTGTGGTCCGTTAAATGTGTATTTCAAGAGCATTGACTATAACTGAGTAATATTGAGAAATTAGAGCAAAAGGATGCCAGTCTTCATTTCTAATCATGAGGAATTAAGAAATCTGACCATGCAGTTTTTGCTTACTTAAGAACAACATACCTACCTACCAGCTTGTAGAATAGCTCAGCAGCAGAGTGCTGGTCTACCATGCTCGGAGCCTAGGTTTCATCCTTAACACTGCACACAGGCCCATGCCCCCACACAAATGCGAATGCCACCAAAGCAAATCAAAATATGATTTACTCTCCTTGGAGCTGTGGTGCATGCCTTTAATCTCAGCACTTGGGAGGCAGAGGTGAAAGGATTGCCATGAGTTTGAGGCCACCCAGGTCAGCCTGGGCTACAGTAAGAACTTACCTCAAAAAACCTATATATATATATACGTTAAGATCTCTGATTTTTCTTTTTTGAGGTTGGGTCTTACTGTAGTCCAGATTGACCTGAAAGTCACTTTGTAGTCCCAGGGTGCCCTTTGACTTATAGCGAGCCTCCTACCTTTGCCTCCTGAGGGCTGGAATTAAAGGTGTGTGCCACCTACCACCAAACCCCACTAAAATCTCTGATATGAAAATCACAACAACAACAACAAGATATTCTCTATCCTGGAGCAGGGCTGACATTTATTCTCTTCATTATCTGGCAAAATCACTCTAACTGAAGTTTATTCTGGAATGTATATTGACAACATTAAATTATTAATTGGTCCCAGGTATTTAAGCCTTTGAATTTCTGAATGCCATTCAACAGGATCTTATTCTTTTTTTTAAGTTTGTTTTTATTTATTTTTTATTTATTATTTTTAAAAATTTTTATTAGCATTTCCCATGATTATAAAAAAATATCTCATGGTAATTCCCTCTCCCCCTCACACTTTCCCCTTTGAAATTACATTCTCCATCATATTACCTCCCCACCTCAATCATTGTACTTACATATATACAATATCAACCTATTAAGTACCCTCCTCCCTTCCTTTCTCTTCCCTTTATGTCTCCTTTTTAACTTACTAAGCATTTTCATTCTCGCGCAGAAGCCCAATCATCTGTAGCTAGGATCTGCATATGAGAGAGAACATGTGGCGCTTGGCTTTCTGGGCCTGGGTTACCTCACTTAGTATAATCCTTTCCAGGTCCATCCATTTTTCTGCAAATTTCATAACTTCATTTTTCTTTACCGCCGAGTAGAACTCCATTGTATAAATGTGCCACATCTTCATTATCCACTCATCAGTTGAGGGACATCTAGGCTGCTTCCATTTCCCAGCTATTACAAATTGAGCAGCAATAAACATGGTTGAGCAGGTACTTCCAAGGAAATGAGATGATTCCTTCGGATATATGCCTAGGAGTGCTATATCTGGGTCATATGGTAGATCAATCTTTAGCTGTTTTAGGAACCTCCACACTGATTTCCACAATGGCTGGACCAGATTGCATTCCCACCAGCAGTGTAGAAGGGTTCCTCTTTTTCCACATCCCCGCCAGGATCTTATTCTTAAATCAAGATGAATTTATTTATTTTTGCATGGGTATGGGGAAAGTGTGTATAGTGTTATGTGCACGTGTGTGTGTGTGTGTGTGTGTGTGTGTGTATGTTCATGTGGAAGCCAGAGGTTGATGTGTCTTTTTTCCTCCTTCCTTCCTTCCTTCCTTCCTTTTCTTTTATTTATTTGATAGAAAGAAGCAGAGAGAAAGAGTGAGGAAGAGAACGGGCGTGCCAGGGCATCTAGCCACTGTAAATGAACTCCAGATGCATGTGCCCCCTTGTGCTTATGTGGGTCCTGGAGAATCGAACTGGGATCCTTTGGCTTTGCAGGCAAATGCCCTAAGCACTGAGCCATCTCTCCAGCCCTGCTGTGTATTTCTTTTTTTTTAAAATTTATTAGTCATGTATATAGTGTGTATATAGTCATGGTGATACCATAGTTAGCCTTCTTTCTCCCTGTTGTGTCCCCTGCGGATTGTGGGTGTTGCATTGTGGGGGTGGCCTTCAGTTTGGGGGAAGAGGCAATGTCTCCGTGCATAATGACCCAATTTATGGATCTAACAATCTTTCCGCCCCCCCTCTTCCACAAATTTCCCTGAGCCATGTTGGGTTCATTTTAGGTCTATTTCAGTGATGGGAGGTCTTAGGAGTCTCTGTGTCTCTGGATCTCTGGTTTGGTAGGAGTTGAGTGTTTTCTGTGTCTGTCTCCTTCACCCTTGTGCTGGTACCAGGTTCACCAAGAAAGCAGCTCTTGCTCATTTCCCCACTAACTCTATGGCTTCAGCTGGTGCCCAGGTGGGGTGTGATGGGCTGATTCTCTCCTCAGGTTCTGTGTCCATCTGAAAAAGAGAAGGAATTTCTCTGACAGAGAGTGAGGTCAGTGCAAGATACATGGATACCCATTATTATTTTAGAGAGAACTTAATAGGTGTAGGCCCTCTTGTAGCCCACTATTGGTGGGAGCTTGATATTGGAGAGCAGGCTTATTTTTGGATATGGTTCTGACTTGTTTCCCTTGTTCCAGGTATGGGTCCCGTTCCACTGAGCAGATCAGTTAACCAAATCAAGAGCAGCTGGTTATCCACCATGGCTGTGTGGCACTATTGCACTTGAGTGAGCATCACGTTAGGTTGTTTGCGGCTGAGTAGCTTAGATCATGAGTTGCTTAGACAGATATTGGTCATTTTACCCCAGTCGCTCACATAACACCTTCTGGCACTAGACACGCTAACTGTCTGGGGATTGACTCTCTTCCAGTTCCCAGCCAGGCCGTTCCATGTTCTGTCCCAACAGCATATGATGCCTTTGGCAACAGGGTCTTACCATTAAGCTTTGGTGAGTCACCAAGTACTCGGACAGAATTCTGTCTTCTTTTGGGAAACCTTGATGTGTATTTCTTAATGCTCTCCTCTTTACAATGCTGAGGCAAGATCTCTCAGTAGACCACAGAGATCCTCAGCTCACTGGTTCAGCCACCTTGCCCTAGGGCTTCCCCATTGCTGCTTCCATAGAGCTGAGATGAGATGTAGCACATCACACCCAACCAGCATTTGTGTGGGAGCTAGAGAACTCTGAACTCTAGGATCACTCTTGCCTAGCAGGCACTTTATCCTTTGAGGCATCTCCCTAGCCTTCCAGGGTTCTTTATAAAGGAAACTGTGTATTGGGCCCACAACTGCCTTTATCTATCTTTTAAAAACAATATCTTATTTATTTATTTGAGACAGAGAGAATATATGTGCCAGGGCCTCTAGCCACAACAAAAGAACTCCAGATGCATGCGCCACTTTATACATCTGGCTTCCTGTGGGTACTGAGAAATTGAACTTGGGTCCTTAGGCTTTTCAAGCAAGCACCGTAACCACTGAAAAGTCTCTCCAGCCCTGCATTTATCTATCTTTGCCTGTATGTTTACCACTTAGGGCTGATTGATTATCCAATTATTTGTTTTAAATATAGCAAACCTACTTGCCTATCACTGTTTCTATGTTTACGATTGGCTTTTTAAAATTAAATTTCATTGAAGGATATATTGACTTAGTATTAAAAGCCATGCCTGTCTGAATCTAATGTGCAAATTGCTTATGTATGTCCTTGATACCAAATATACCCCTGTTATTTATTTATTAATAAACAGAAATTTAAAATGTACTCAAATTCTAAAACAAATACAGAACAGTGTAAATGAAAATCAATTCTGTGATCATCATGTTTTTATTTACTGAAGACACATTAGTGTCCAAGTAATATATTTTTATGTGACTCACATGACTTTTATATGATATATATAATTCTCTGTTTAAATTTTAAAACTTTATTGATAAAAGTTTCATAACCCCCTCTCAGCAATCTCATTTGTTCCCACACCCCTGCAAAGAATCCTCACTTCTTTTCAGTTATCCCCTGTTCTAGGTAAATGGCATTTTTTTGTCCCTCTTCCACTATCATGACAGGACGTTGATGGCCCATTGTCATACGAGACTTGTGCAGTTAGCAGCCACTGTGAGGTCATGGATGTCGACCACGGTGTGTCTGGAAGACAGTGTTACAACGCACTCCTCCCCCTCCACTGGCTCTCACTTTCCCTACCACCTCTTCCTCAGCGGTCCTTGAGCCTTGGAGGCTGTGATAGAGATGTCTCATCAAGTGCTGAACGAACACTCAGTGGTCACTTTTGAACTCTTTGATGAGCTTTGAGTCTCCCAAGCAGTCTTCGCCAGCTAAGAAAGAAACTTTTGTATCAAAAGTGAGAGTAAGGCTGGGGAGACCGCCAAGCAGTGAAGACACTCGCCTGTGAGGCCTAAGGACCCAGGTTTGATTTCTCAGTACCCATGTTAAGGCAGAGGTACAGAGTGGTGTGTGTGCTGGACTTCATGTTCAGTGTCACTATGCTCTAATATACCCATTTTCTCTCTTCCTGTCTCTCTTTGCTTGAAACTGAATAAATAAAAGTATGTAATGAAAAGTGAGTGTATGGGCTGGAGAGATGGCTTAGCAGTTAAGGCGCTTGTCTGAGAAACCCAAAGACCCAGGTTCTATTCCCTAGTACCCATGTAAGCCAGATGTACAAGGTAGCACATATATCTGGAGTTTGTTTACAGGGGTTAGAGGACTTGGTATATCCATTCTATCTCTCAAACTCTCTCTGAAATAAACAAACAATAACCAAATAGATTTTAAAAAGTGAGACTAGCATTAATTTGTGGCCATAAGCATAAGTAGGTAGTGGAAAATTTGGTAGGCACAACTTATTCCAACCTGTGGCATATCTTTTTTAATACCAAAGTGTATTGGGATAGTTATGCAACATATAAATCATGTATCAAGCCTCTGGAATATATGATTGAATTTAATAGTGACAATATTGACAACTGTACTGATATTATTGATATTATTTATATGCTTGTTCAGAGTCTTTTAGATAAGCCCACACCTAAACTTTAGTTTACTATTCCTTCTTTGCTTTTTTAATTTTTTTTTTCTTTTTAATTGTTTTTGGATTTTTGAGGAAGGGTCTCACTGTAGCCCAGACTGACCTGAAATTCACTATGGAGTCTCAGGGTGGCCTCGAACTCACGGTGATCCTCCTACCTCTGCCTCCCGAGTGCTGGGATTAAAGGCGTGTGCCACCACGCCTGGCTGGCTACTATTTTTCATTACCATGCCCAGCTGTTCCTTTGCTTTTTAAAAATAGCTTTTTTTTTTTTGGTTGGTTTTTTTCAGGTAGGGTTTTACTCTAGCCCAGACTGGCCTGGAATTCACTATGTAGCCTCAGGATGGCCTTGAACTCACAGTGATCCTCCTACCTCTTTCTCCCGAGTGCTGGGATTAAAGGCGTGCACCACCACACCCAGCTAAAAATAGTTTTACCAACAATAAGACCAATTATTAAAGATCAACCAGTCACTAACAATATGTTGCTTGGGTTGGATATGTAATGTTTTCAAACTAAACTCTACTTTTATAACCCTTAACACTTTGATTTATTTTCATCGACTTGTATTGTAAGATTCAATGAAGTCCTGTGTGGGAACCAAGTAAGGATTTTGGAGATCCTATCTGAAGAGACTCTAAATTTCCTTTTTCCATGTTATATCCCAGAACCCTTGGGCTGCTACCACTGCAACTATATTCTTAATAAGATTGTGAGATTGGCTGTGCTGACGGAAACTTGTGTTACAGCTTCTCAGTAGTACCTTTCTAGTTCTTTCTGTTCTAAGTGGATCAAAGGGATGAGTCGGAGGAGTGTGGACCCTCACAAGGGAAGTCTGGGTACCTGCCACGGTCAAGAGATGGATGTGAGGACATGGAATCCCTTTTGGAAATCTTGGAATTGCACCAAGAAAGTAATTTTTGTTTCCAGTCTCACATAAATTGAGCTTTTCATTATGAGAAAGAGCTTATTTTTCAAATGTCAGCTTTTGACATGCTAATATAATTTACTCACTGGCTAGCGAAGAAGCTAATAATGGAAATATTTTTTTGTGACAGATTGATGCATAAGTGCTCCAGTTACATGTATTATGCAGACATATGCATGCTGCTCATAAATTAAATGCAATTTCGTTAAACTATGTTATTTGAATTAGACTGTCTCAGCAGAACTAAGAAACATGTTTGTGTACTAATCTCAATTTCATAACTGGAATTTACTGGAGAATACAGTTCACTGTTGTAATGGTTATACTCTTGTTTTGGGGACAATGTACTTGAAAATAATCAGTTTAAGGAAGAAAGGGTTCATCGTAGCTTCTCAGTTCAGGCTCCTGAGGCAGCTGGTCGTGTTGATCCCAGAGTGAGGAAGGGGACAGCTGCGGCCCTCTTCATCAGGCACTGATCTCTGTGGGTAGAGTCAGGACTCCAGGCCAAGGAATGGTGCCAGTTAAGGAAGGTCTTCCTACCTCAGCTAACCTAAACAAGAAAACAGCTCCTATGAAGCTGTCTATCAATATAAGCCATGGCACATGCATATTACCTTATACATATTGAATAATATTTTATATTTCAATAGCAAATGTTATTTGTTTTCAATTTCCACTGTCTTTGTGATTATCACGTTAAAACATTTCGCCTTCTTTCATCAACATTCTAGAATCCGAAGTGAGCATATGCCTCTGTAAGTAAACACGCATCCAGCTCTCCAAAAAATACCGAGTTCAGGCTAAATATACTCTTGCTTTTTCCACCATCAGATGTTTGACATCTGCACTTCCTTCACACTCACAAGCAGAAAATTTCTTGGAAAATTCTCATGTAAGAAAGTGCTACGTTGAAGATGCTTAAAATCTTAGTACTTACAAAAAAGAGCCTCATATAGCACTTTATATTTTTGAACATTTATTCCAGTTTTGGTTTATTTATTTATTTATAAGAGAGAAGAGAGGAGAGAGAGAGAGAGAGAGAGGGAGAGGGAGAGAGAGAGAGAATGAATACAGGTATGCCAAAGTCTTCCTCTGACCACTGAAAATGAACTCCAGATGCACGTACCAATTTGTGCATCTGGCTTTATGTGGGTACTGGGGAACTGAACCTGGGCAGGTAGACTTTTTAAAAACATCTTTAGCCACTGAGAAATTGTCCCAGCTTCATAAGTCTGTTTTTAAAAATAATTTTAATATGGCAATTTTATTCTGAGCCAGTTTATTGATTTTATCAGTTCTTAATCACACTATTGCAATAATCAGTACTTTTCATTAATCCATTTTGACAATCCAATATATTAGCTAAGTAATCAGTATAAAACAGTGAAAGAGACTTTCTAGTTTTGAAACACATCCTTTTTAAAAAAATATTATGTTTATTCATGAGAGAGAGAGATAGATAGAGAGACAGATAGAGAGAATAGGCACATCATGGTCTCCAGCCACTGCAAACAAACTGTAGACACAGGCACTATCTTCTGCGCCTGGCTTACGTGGGTTCTGAGGAATGGAACCTGGGTCCTTAGGCATTGCAGGCAAGCACCTTAACCACTAAGCAATCTCTCCAGCCCCAGAAGCACCTTCTTTTATTTTTTTGGTTGTGTTTTGTTTTTCGAGGTTGGGTCTCACTCTGGCTCAGGCTGACCTGGAATTTACCATGTAGTCTCAGGGCAGCCTCGAACTCACGGTGATCCTCCTACCTCTGCCCCAGAGAGTGCTGGGATTAAAGGTGTGCAGTCTTGAATAAACACGGAGCACAAAAATTTAAGCCTGAAAATTCCCTTGTCCTATAAAACCCCCTTTAGCAATTTATGCTTCATGTAGTGCTGTTTTTTCCTTTGCTTTGTCTGCTTTCAGCTCCACCGGGAAATTCTACTCCTTTTGCAGCTTAAATTTTAACTAATAAGTCTTCCAGTCCTCCCCTCAATTCATAGACTAATTTTCAAACTTTAGTGTGAATATAGTTTTGAAATCTAGATATTAGGAAATGTAAAGTGTGTTTGTATGTTCCATAATTGATTTGGATTTTTTTGTTTTATCTGTTATCTACTCAAGCTGAATATCATTTTATTTCTAATTATATACATAAATGTAGGATGTGTGTCCTTATAATTATCTGAATTTCTCTGGTATCTGTTGTAATGGTACCTTTTTCATCCCTTATTTTATTAATTTTTGCTTCTTTTGTCTTTCTTCTGGTCAAATTTGCTAAGTAAGGGTTTATCTATCTTGTTTATCCTTTTAAAGAAACAACTCTTTGTTTTGTTGATTCTTTAGAATTTTTTTGTTTTTATTTCATTAGTTTATGACCTAATCTTTATGATTTCTTCTTATCTATGACTTTTGGTTTGCTTTGTTTTCTTTTTACAGTCTCAAATTGAATCATTAAACTGTTTATTTGTGAACTCTCTAATTTCTCTAATTTCTAATGTCAGCACTTAGAGCTATAAATTTCCCTCATAGGACTGCCTCCATTGTGTCCCAAAGGTTTTGGTATGTTGTATTATCATTGTTGTTTGATTCTATGAATTTATTGGTTTCTTTTTTGATTTCTTTAATGACACATTGATCATTCAATTGTGTGCTGTTTAGTCTCCAAGAATTTCTATATGCTCTGTAGCTTTTTCTTGTTGCTGATTTGCTGTTTAATCCCATTGTGGTCAGATAGAGTACAAGGGATTATTTCAATTTTCCTATATTTGTGGAGATTTGCTTTGTGTCCTAATATATGGTCTATTTTAGAGAATGTTCCATGTGCTGCTGAGAAAAATGTATATTCTGGATGGAATGTTCTGTAGATATCTGTTAGGTCCATATGTTCCATGACATCATTTAATACAGATGTCTCTGTTTATTTTTTGCCAGGATGACCTATCAGTTGGTGAGAATGGGGTATTGATGTCTTCCACTACTACTGTGTTTGATGTTATCTGTGACCTTAAGTCTAATAGTGCTTGTTTGATGAAACTGGGAGCTCCCATGTTAAATGCATATATGTTTAGGATTATAATGTCCTCTTGCTGGAGTGTTCATTTAATCAGTATAAAATGACCTTCATCCTTCCTCACTAATACTGGTTTGAAGTCTGTTCTGTCAGTGCAGGCCTGTGTACCTGTTTTTCTTTTTGTGTTGTTTGTTTGTTTGTTTTTGTTTTTGTCAGCCTCGTTACCTTTTGGGGTGGCTTCCAATCTCACCAATGCTGAATGCCCACCTCGATCCCTCCGTGTTGTGCTGTGAATCTGGTGTTTTGATCACCTGTGCTGGATGCCCTGCCCCTGGGGGTGAGCGCTGGAGGTTCCTGGTTCTGATGGTGGGGGATGGGAGAGCTCAGACTTCTGGAGTTGCTCGCACTCTCAGTAGCTCTTTAGTTGGTCTCAGCTGTCTTTCCTGCGGATGTCTTGACTTTGCAGGGAAGCTGATGGAGTTGAAAAATCTGTGGCTTGGTTTCTGCTGCCGCTGCTGCCGCTGCCTGGAGTACCTGGCGGACTGCGCCGGAGAGCGCGTAGGCCAAGAGCACCTGAGCGGGACTCTGGCCATTTCCATCCTTGCTGGCGCGTCTTGGTCTCTCTGGCTTCTCTGCCGTGTCTAAGAATAACCTATCCTCCTTCAGTTTTCAGAAGAAGAATGCACTTTGCTGGGGTTTTACTTAAATCCCTCCCTAGGCTGGTTTGGCTTGGCTCCTGTGTCGCCACTTACCCGGGAATCCTCAGAGGGCTTTTATGTTTACCTTGCAGTCACGGAACCCTCTAGTGATAGGTGATGCGAGAGTGTGGAGTGATTTGTATAACTTTCATGACGATTGAAAGCAAAAGCAAATTTCTCATTAATATGAAAGTGAACCATGGCTCCTAGCACCCTCCTAGGTAGATCCTCACTCTTTTTAGAGTCATGTCCTCAGAACTCAACTTGGAATAGGATGAAGTCAATGGGTGTGGCCTTAACATTTTCTTTGCTGAGGGATAGTTTGGCTTTCAAGCTCCCCTGGAGGTTGGGGTTTTCTTTTGGGGTTATATATTTCCTGTACCAGACGCTTTATTCTTCTCCTTTCTACTGTACAATTGTATTTCACAACAAATAAAAATATTTTTCCTTGTTTCTCTCTTAGTTCCAAAGAGACAAAACTCTAGTTGAGATGGTGAGATTCTAACACCTGCATCCCTCAACCAGCTGCTTCAAGCTATCTCAGCATCATGAGAGAGAGTTATGAAAGAAAATAAAAAGAGGGCAAATTACTAAATTTGTAGCTAGCGGTTTGGCATCAAAGGTACATTTGGCCAACTGGCTTCTCTTTTCATTCCAAGTCTTAAATCTCCCCGTAACACAGTATCGAGGCTCTGTGGTTTTTCTTTCTATACTCACACTCTAATTTCACATTTTATCCTAGCACTGGAAATGAGCGGAGAAGTAGTAGACTGAGAGGGAAGAATTTACATCTACCGTCTAATGTGAAGCCATCCCGCCTGTCGCTCAGCCATTCTTATGAGAAGAGGACAGCATCAATTAAGAAGCAAGAAAGATTTGCTAGGCAAGCATTGTCTTAAAGTTATTTCACCAAGAGCTGGGCATGGTGGCACACACCTTTAATCCCAGCACTCCGGAGGCAGAGGTAGGAGGATCGCTGTGAGTTCAAGGCCATCCTGAGACTACAGAGTGAGTTCCAGGTCAGCCTGAGCTAGAGTGAGACCCTACCTCAAAAAAAAAAAAAAAAAAAAACCTCACTGAAGTTTGGAATTGGTTTTCCTCCTCACTTGTATGGGTTTTAGGAAAGACGAGGCAGAAAGATTGCTAAGCGCCTCAGGCTGGGTGGGAACAACCTGCAACACCATGCTACAGAAATTGACAGAGGCTTCTTGGTCCCCACAATGAATACCAACAACCCCTCCAGAGACCCTCAGCAGAATTGGGGTGGGAGAGAGAGATCTAAGATTATACAACCTTTTTGTTAAAGGCATCAATGAATAATACAAAACTGTAAAACAAAACAAATGAGGGTTGAGGAGATGGCGCAGTGGGCAAATGCTTGCCAGGCAGGCTTGAGGAGCCGAGTCCGGGTCGCCATCACTCACATAAAATGCCTGTAAGCCCAGCACTGGGGAAATAGAGGTGAGAGGGCCCTTGTAGACAAACTGATGAGATCTGGGTTCAATAAGAGATCCTGTCTCAAAAAATAAAGCAAAGCATGATTGAGGTGACCTAATGTTATTCTCTGGTGTGCACGTTCACACCCACATGCTCATCCACACATACATACACGCACACACGGGCAAACAGTCACACATGCAGACATGAAAAACCTTACCCAAATGAAACTAAGTAAAATCAGATACCACCATCACCAAGTAATACTAGCAATTGCAAAAGCACACATTCTTTAAATCACTACTCAGGTTTGACTTTTTAAAGGTGAAACACCCTTCTGTTAGGGCCATGGTCCCATATGTGTTTGCTTTAGCTCTGAGCTGTACAGCATCCTTCCCTTTGAAGGACAAAATCAACAGGCAGAGTGACATGAAAATTTGAGACATAGAACTGTTCCTTGAAAACTTTTAGATTTTCTGAAGACCTGTGCTAGAAACATAAAATATTTCCATGTGTGAATCATCGATATTGTCTTTATACAATGGTACACGCACAGGACTGGGGAGATGGCTCGGCGATTAAAGGTGCATACTTTTAAAGCCTGCCAGCCTTGGTTTGATTACCCACATAAAGCCAGAAGCACAAAGTGACATATGGTGGGTTTGTTTGCAGTGGCAGGAGGGCTTGGGGCATATTCTCTCTCTCTCTCTCTCTCAAAAAAAAAAAAAAAAAGTACAGTTTTTTTAAATGTCCATCTGTACTAAAAAAAATAATTCTTACCAGGGCCCATCACAGAAGCTTACAATTCTAGAATAGACTTCATCCACTGTCTCAACCTGCCCCTCACATAATTATGGAATATCTTCTAGGTGATCTCGGATATGACAAGTTGGAGAACAGTGGCCCGGAGGAGCCAACCTGTGGAGGTTGGAAGCGTTGGGGATGGAGGTACATGCACACAGACTTTGTTCTCATTTGGTTTTTCAAGGTATATTCTTGCTGTAGCCCTGGCTGACCTGGAATTCACTATGTAGTCTCAGGCTGGCCTCAAACTCACAGTGATCCTCCTACTTCTGTTTCCCGAGTGCTGGGAATAAAGGCATGCACCACCATGCCCAGTTTGCATATATACAACTAGGAAAAAAAAATACAGTCATAAATCAGAATATCCATTGGGTCCATGAAACTGCATAAAGTCAAACTCAGCACCGTCATTTCAGCTGTGGGTGGTTGCAGAGAATCCAACACTGGATTCGTCTTTGGGGAATTGGATAGACATGGTTGAGAAACACTGGTGCGTGCAGCATGTGCTGGTATGTGGTGGAATGGATAAGAAACACCTTCGAGATCACTCGATGACTCCTAAACAGAACTTGGCAGAGGGCCAGCCAAGAAGAACAGCTCTTGGCCCCATGGCTAAAGGAAAGTTGGCTCATTTTTTTTATTGTTCTGGGGGAAATAAAAGTTTGCTTTTGCTCAAAATCCCATGCTACAGGAAATGCTGTGATTCTTCTTGGTGCTGTTCAGCTCCCAAGGGGGGACTGCAGCCTGGCACCTGCTTCCCTGACACTCCCAAGTAATTACTGCAGAACTCCTGCCTGTTCCGCCTAGGCAGTGGCTCCCTGCTGAGCTTGTGGGTTTGTACATCTCTGCATCCACCCATGCATCTTTACGACGAAGACCCAAGGGACCACTCTCATCCTAGGAGCTGATGTACCTCACTTGTGTTGCTGTTGCCTGTGATATCCAGAAATTCTAGAAGTCTTTGTTTGGAGGACTGATCTCCCGGGTTTTGTTGCAATAGGGAGGGGTAGGTGGCATTGATGAACACCACCACTTTCCAGGCTGGGTTTCACCATCTACTAACTCGTGGACCATGGTGACCCACTGCAATTTACCTGGGGAAAATCTTGACATTTAAAATATTTTTATTTACTTATTTATTTATAAGAGAGATAGAGATAGATAGATAGAGAGAGAGAGAGAGAGAGAGAGAGAGAGAGGGAGAGAATGGATACACCAGGGCCTCTACCTATAAACAAGCTCCAGACACATGCATCACCTTGTGAATCTGTCTTATGTGGGTTCTGGGGAATCAAACCTGGTTCCTTAGGCTTTGCAGGCAAATGCCTTAACCACCAAGCCATCTTTCCAGCCTGACATTGACTTTTAATATTGTTTTTCTTGGGGATGGATTACAGTTTTCCAAGAAGAGTTTGAAATTAGCAAATACATTACAAACTGTTAAAATCAGATTTTACTATCCAGTAACACTTCTTTGCATTAACCTGTGTTCTATCCTGATTAGTATGAAGTTATATTACCTGGATGTTTAATAAGATTTTTTAAAAATGACATGAAATACTATATAAAACTTCCCCAAGTATCTTCCCCTGGAGATTTTGTTGTTTGCACATGCTGAGATGACATTTTATTTATCCTTTTACCACTTCCTATCAGAGCCAGAAATATATAATTTTTAAAGGCATATTACCTTTAAAAAAATCCATCAGGGCTGGAGAGATGGCTTAATGATTAAGGCACTCGCCCATGAAGCCTAAGGACCCAGGTTTGATTCCCTAGAACCCGTGTAAGCCAGATGCACATGGCGGCACATACCTCTGGCATTTGTTTGCAGTGGCTAGAGGCCTTGGCATGTCCATTTTCTTTCTCTGTCCATCTCTAGTTAATACATGGATGAAAATGAAAATAAAACATTTGAAAAATTCCATCATGTATTATGAACTAAAATTGAAGTAAGTACCTTATAAATATGGGTCTGACTACACATTTGCAGTCGTATTCTCTGTTTCCTGGCTACTTTTGGACAGGTAAGCGAAGAGGTCCTCCATGGCCCTCAGCCCACACTGGACATGAATCATTTGTGCTGGCTTACTTGCTCTTGCCAGCTTGTCCTGTCGAAATGACCTGGGATAATCAGGGCATGCTGCCTTCTCCTAACAGCAGGACCACTCTCTCCTCTTTCTGTTCTGTCACCCTTGAGAGAATGCCACTTGAGCTCAGCAGTGCTTGTAGGGCTTAGATGTCAATAGTCCCTGCACGCCGAATGCCATGGCCTTAAACGTGTTGTGAATCCAGAGACAACTGTTGCCACTACTGCTTGCATTATTTAGTAAGAATTACTTGTTTTTTTTTTCACTGTATATTTCACCCAGCAATGGAAGATTTTTAAAGCAGCACTCCAATTTTGCCTAAATTATGGATCTTTATAGGCAAATATTTCCAGAGAATTATCCCCGTGAGAAATGAAGAGGTGAAAATCGATACTTATAGATGATCTTCATGAAATTAATTTCATGCTTTCAGGGAAGAAGAATAATACGTTTCTGTAATGCTCCCGTTGAAAGAATCTTATATAAAGAGCTAGTGCACAGGCATTATTTCTGTTTTTAAAATTCTTGATATTATTCAGGTATTTAATACAAAGAATGTTGCACTGTTTCTATGAGTACTTTTGAATTTTTTTAGTCAAAGTTAGTGTTTAACTATGAATATTGTGACAATTATTTATTTCAAGTTACTTTTATAATCATGGTTAGATTTTTTGAAATATTTAAATTAAAAAAAATTAATCCAGTTAAAAGTTACTTATTATAGGCTAGTGTGCTTAGATCATTAGACAAGCTACTTGTTATTCAGTTTGTTTTGGGGGGGCAGTCTCTTTCTCCTTCTCTCCTTTCTTTCTTCTCTCTCTCCTTTCCCTCTAATTCTATACTCTGTACTGTTAATACCAAAATCTACAAAATAACTCTTCCATAATTGTGTGCCCTTGATGGTCTGGACATGCTAATCCTGTCCTATACTGATACATTAGAAAAGAATTACTTGGGCTGGAGAGATGACTCAGTCCTTAAGGCACTTGCCTGCCAAGGCTAACAACATAGGTTCGAGTTCTCAGGACCCACATAAAGCCAGGTACACAAAGGCGCGTGCATCTGGAGTTCATTTGCAATGGCTAGAGGCCCTGGTGTGCTCATATGCCTCCCTCTCTCTCTCTCTCTCTCTCTCTCTGTAGCTCTCTGCTCTCAAATAGATAAATAAAATATTACAAAACAGTTTCTAACATGGTCTGAACTTGGATAATGGCACAAAAATTGAAGATTACTTTAGTTTTCAAAAGTGTAAACCTTCTTAGATTCCATTATATAAGCTCAGAACAATTTGTGCTCTTCATTATTTACTTTTCCCTTAATGCCATACATGAATCATTGCCCTTTATGCTATGCAAGCCTGATAAAAATATGCTTACGTTCATTATACAAGTTGCAAACATAAAGCACAACATGTAGAATGTTCAAGAAGAGTGGGATTGAGTCTCAGAAGATCACTTAATCTTCCTGAGTCTAGCCCTGCACATGCATTGATAGGACTCAGCAGAAGGTCCCCCAATGGTGCTTCACTGCTGCGGAGGGAGAGAATGGTCCCATATCCCAAGGTTCCCCTCCACCTTTCCTTATTCCTTACTGTCAAAAAATGTCTTGAGGCTGGAGAGATGGCTTAGTGGTTAAGTTGCTTGCCACTGAAGCCAAAGGACCAGGTTCAACTTCCCACGACCCACATAAGCCAGATATAAAAGGAGGTGCATGTGTCTAGAGTTCATTTGCAGCAGCTGAAGAGCCTGTTGTGCCCATTCTTTCTCTACCTTTGCCTCTTTCTCTCTCTGAAACAAATAAAACAACAAAAAAGGTTTTAAATTAAAAAAAAAAGTTAAAAAATGTTTTCAAAATGGAATCCTAACAGAATGGTGCATTATTTTCATACCACACAACACATTTGCCTTAACATTTTCAGCAACTAGAAAAATAATTTTATAGACAAAGAACAAGAATGACTATTCTGTTTTGTCCATTTTCCCAGAAGTTTTGGCAAGCATCTACACTGAATGAAAATAGGACACAAAGAAATTGGGAAAAAGTCAGTGCAATTGCACTTTCCATATAAAGCTTTGATTTTCTTAGAAAAATATTCAAATTGTAAAAGAGCCATTAAAAATACTTAGAAGTTCTCTGCCCATAAGTCATGAAAACATCTAGTAAGAGCTTGAACGAAAGAAACAAAGCACTTCTTAAATATAATGTACACAGTACCCTACTTATAATAACATAATCACATTCAATTATAGTGGGAGGCCTCAACATTCCTTAATAGCTTACAAACCAAAAGAAATAAAACAAACTCAGCAAGGGTATCAAAGAAACTTGAAATACTACTGTTAACTATCAGGATGTCATATAACTGTTTGCAAACCTCAGAATATATTAAGATAGATTATAGAAAAATCTTAAATGTAAAACATTGAATAATTTCTGATCATCATGAAATAAACTAGAGATCAATAATATACCAAATCCTTACAATGCCAGGGCAAGAAGCCACATAATTCTATTCAGTTAAAGGAGTCTTTAGAAAATAAACAAAACAGAAGAGGTATGAATAGTCAGTGTGTTCAAAATTGCAGTTAAGATAGTGTTGAGATAGAAAATGATAGCTTTCAAATGTTTACCTTTGAAAGACAGCTCATCTAGTAGTCTGAATTGCCATGGGGGGGGGAGGGGAGGGGGATGTATAGAAAAAGCAAGATGATGAGGTAGGAGCTGCTTCTGATAACCCAGTGAAGTAGAGAGTCAGAATAAGGAAAAGTAGACTCTATTTTAAGGGGAGAAAGAGAAGAACTTTAGAGATCCACAGAGGTGGAGAAAAGCTAAATGAAAAAGTGATGGGAGATATACTGGTAAGAAGTAAGAGAAATGCTGCACCATTTTACACACACACACACACACACACACACACACCATGAAATCCAAATCCAGGCAGGCATGAATCAGTATTTTTCTTTAACTGAATGTATGCTTTATACTAAAGTTACAATGGAGTCTTTCATTATGTAGATAGTCAACAATTGCCATTAGTTGATTCAGGGTTACCCCATCACCTTTTCCTCATTACAAATCCTAGAAATGACGGCAGACACTGTGGTCAGGCAAACACCATAAAAAACAGAGATTGGATTCTACAGAGAAAGAAACACTCCATCAGATCTCTATTTTTGCCCACCGAGGCTTAGGGAGGATTGTGGAAGAGGGGCGGAAAGAGTGGAGGAGCCCCAGGGTGGGTGGGGATAGGCTGAGACCCTGTTTCTCCATCCCTGCAGAGACTGTCTGAGGTCTCTCCAATGAATACCAATACCAATAACCCAAAAGAAGACCTTCAGCAGACCTGGGGCCTATGTGTGCAAGCTTTTTATATAAATTAAAGTAAAAAATAATGCTGAGGCATTAGATGTCACCTTGTTCTTGGGTGCCATCAACAATCAATGACATGATGCATTCAGGTATAGTCACTTCTTCTGCACCTTCCTGATGGTTCCTTCTGCCACAGAGTACACAGAACACAGATGGGCTGTTACTCTCACCATTTGATTATCTCAGTGTCCTCAACAGCCTCAGAGGGAATCTTCTAAATACAGCTACCAGTTACCTTCTCATTGCTGGGATGCAACACTTGGCCAGAAGTGGCTTATGAGAAGTCAGGGTTTACTTTTGGCTCATGGGATGGAGAGGACGTCTCATCAGCCTGGCTGGGAAAGCCCGTTAGGAGCACACAGGCAGGGGAAGCCTCTCCACAGCAGCAGGGGAGAAGCAGAGAGAGTCCAGAGTGCCAAGTCGTTCTGGGATATTCCACCCCCAGCATTAGCAACAGGGCTGGAAACCTCACTTTCTGCCCTTCAGACTAAAGTGAGGAGAATTCGACACATGAGTAGCAATGGGAAATTATTTCACAATGAGTTCCATTGAAACACACATGATGCCAAGAACCTAGTAAAAAAAAGAAAATATGAGGGTATATTTGTTTCAGAATGGTTAATCCATCTCAAAGATACATAGATGTTGGTTTATATAAAAGATGCCCTTTGAATAAATCTGCTCTTCAAAAATAGCAGTAAATATTTATTTCCCAAAAGGATCTGAGCCTAAAATGTTAAATATCATGAGTGAATGGAAATGTTACTTCTATTTTAGGGGAAAAAAAAAAGTAATTATTGAAACTCAGATATCCTTACTCTTCTGATATCAACTCATCATTGTTTGGGATTTGATTATCTTCTGCATGACATGTGAAAGCTGTCTCCCCCACCCTCCGCCCTTCTCTGACTAAACATTTACTATCAATGGAAGAAAACGGCTTAGTGATCGCAACCAATCTCTTGCCCTCTGCAATTGTTTTAGAAATCAAAATGCTTGTAAAGAAAGCCAACCCTTGGATTAGTGCAAATATTTCTACTGCACCACACTGCTGAAACGCACACATTGTTACTGCCTTCACTTCCTTATGACTTGGAATACAGCGATTTTCTTCTGACCTCTGTCTTTTAGGGCTGTGTACTCTGTTAGGGCCACAATTATGTCCTGTTTTATGATTTTTTAAAAATCTCTCCCCACTAGTCTAAGTTGAGTAAGTGTTCAATATATGTGTAGTAAATATATAAATGGTAGAAATACCAACATATACAAGACAAGGTTAGAGAAATAGCTAAAAAGACTATTCGAACCATGTTTGAATATGGTAGTTTTTAATCCATTCTGAGTCATTGGAAATTTGAGCTTGAAGAGATTAAAAAAATTTATTTGGCTCAGCCTCAGCATTGCAGTCATGAAAATTGGATATTATTTGATTTAAGAAGACAAGTCTGTAGGAAAAAGCATTCCAACACTTATCTACTCCTCTCATTCATCAGATCCTACCAAAATCCTTACGTTATTTAAGGTACTATGTCATATTTGAGGTAGAGGAAATTGAAGTGCGCACAGGCTGGAATGCAACAAAGTGAGCAGTTATTCTCAGATGTAGGGTGCATTCATATTGTCACGTGGACTTGCCAAAAGCCACACGACAGATGTACGGAACAAGGGACGGGCTTTTGGGGGCTGGGTCACACGTTCTCAGAAGATGCTGAGGTCTCTAGAGTGCTTGTGAACTTAAAAAAAAATTTTGTTCATTTTTATTTATTTGAGAGCGGCAGAGAGAGAGAGAGAGAGAGAGAGAGAGAGAGAGAGAGAATGGGCACGCTAGGGGCTCCAGCCACTGCAAACGAACTCCAGACACATGTGCCCCCTTGTGCATCTGGCTAACATGGGTCCTGGGGAGTTGAGTCTTGAACTGGGGTCCTGAGACTTCACAGGCAAGCACTTAACCGCTAAGCCATCTCTCCAGCCCGCATGAGAACTTTCTGAAGTGGCACTTTGTACTGGTGATGCGTGAGAGAAGGGACGTTACCTCCCCTGGGATGAAAGAGAGGATGGCTTGTACAGATTTTCTCTCTTTCTCCTCTTAACTTCTTACATCTCTCTGGAGAAGGACAAATTTTTTCCCGATACATGAATGTGGGCAGGTTGGGTCAGTGCTTGGTTTCTTGGGATTCAGAAAAAGTGACACTTTTCAGTGTAATGTTTTTGTTTTTGTTTTTTCACTAATGTATTGTTTTCACTGATGTATTTTTATGTGATTTGTTTTTAAAAATTCACATTTTAAATATTAATAGCAATACCTATTTATAAAAATGTCATATAAGTCTATGCAGATTATTAACATTATAAGATATAGGAAAACTACATATTCTGCACTGTTTTCAAGTATTTTAATACAAAAAATGTAAAATGAAAATAAAATCGGGGGAATGGAGAAATGGCTCAATAGTTAAGGTGCTTGCCTGCAAAGCCTAAGAACCCAGGCTCAAATCCCCAGTACCCATGTGAAGCCCAATACACAAGATAGCACATGAATCTGGAGTTTGTTTGCAGTGGCTAGAGGCCCTGGTGCGCCCGTTGTCTCTCCTCCCTTCCTCCCTCTCTTTCTCTCTCTCTCTCAAAATAAAGTATTTAAAAAGTAAAATGTCTGTGCTAAATTATTGATGTGATTTATTTCTGTTTTCAACTCAGATACAGAAAACTTTCTAACACTGTCTTTTATCAAATCTCAAAGAAGAATTATTAAATGTTCTGTTTCCAGTGAAGATTATTCAGAAAAATCAACTGTCTTTCTTGGCCCAGATAGCCCAGTGTCGTCTTGACCATTATTCTGACTTTACATAAATCCTATCACTTTCTCCTCTTGCCTTGTATTTAATGTACATTATTGTTTTTGCCAAAATAATAATGTGGCACTGGCTTCCCATCTTATATCGACTATAAGGGTAACCTCTATTTTAAGAATGACTTCATATCTTATTTTTACCACATTATTTCGCAGTATTTCAGTACTTAATGGTTTTTTTTAAGGCAAGTCACATCATGCCAAATTTTCTACTATCAAAATAGTCCATCATCTCTGATTTAAAGTAGGAGTGACAGGGCAGAGAAAACAGTCTATTTTGTCAGTAGAAACAAGGAATAATATTTTTTTAAAAAAAGCTCTGGGTTTTTGTTATAAAACTAAGTGATGCACCACAGTAGAAAACAAACCTGGTCTCCACTGTGTTTCCTCTGACAGTCCCAAATATCAGTATCGACTGCCAGTCAGGTCTGGCAGTAAAAGCGAATGTGGGTGAGTTACGGGTTTCCTCATACGTGTCTCACTTATCTATAATGGATCTGTGAAAGACGTTCTCTTTGCAATGAGCGATAACGGTGCTGAGCCACGGGAGGGGGACGCAGGGGGAGCCCTCCAATATATGCACCGATAGCTATGGTTTTCTTCTTTAAGTATATGGTTATGAAGGTTACATTTGTGAAGCTTTACTACAAACGCTACTTCGCCTGAACACAGGCATCATTTTAAAAGAAGTTGCATCAGTATATTACCTTCAGAGAGGCTTTTTTTTTTTCCTCCCAGAAAATACTATTAGAATCCAGTGTGGTGGTTGTTAGGGGAAACTGAGGAAGAGCTAAAACCTCCTGACCTTTACTTCAATCTCCAAATGAGTTGATAACACATGAAAGACAGGGAAAATGCATCTAATACTCGTTAAATTCTGAATATGTTGAGATTATGTTCGATGGTATTAAAACAGTCAAAGCATCATAGATTAGTGTCAAAAGTGATATAAAAGTGATTAGTCAGACTAATAGGAAGGAGGAAGAAGCTGGAGGATCTCTCATGACTTAAAGGAGGGCAGGCACATGAGAGGGGCCCTCAGGGAGAAGGTGACATGTGCAGAGAAGAAACGAGAGGGCAAAGAGTCTACAGAAAGGGAGGCAGACTGTGGCCCTGGGTTGACAGGCGGGACACACAGAGGCCCATGGGTGAGGTTACTTAGGAGTGGAGGTGGAGGCACCCTCAGGGGAGAGGATTTAGAAGAAAACTCTTCAGTTCCAAGCTATGAAATGCGAGCTTCATCAGCCAAAAGCGGAGAATCACTTTCTTTGCTTATTTTTCTGTGGAGATCTTATCCAACCACAGAAATCAAACCATGGCATGTGCTCTCTCTCTCTCTCTCTCTCTCTCTCTCTCTCTCTCTCAGCTTTTCAGCCCTGCTATGCCCATTTATGGAGTTTTCTAAGGTCTTACTTGAGTGGCTAGATACACAGTTCTAATCTGTCTTGCAAACTTTCTAAATTCAACATTCTCTCGTTTTTAATTCCTTTCTGCCTGGTTAGCGCATGTCAATATTCTGCACTTGGAGCCCATCAGCAAACTTGTCTGTTGAGGTTTAGGAAGCATTTCCCAAAGAAAACCAGACAACTGGGGCAGGAGAAAAAACACTGTATACCTACCCTCTAGACATGAAATCTTTCCTTAGAATGATTTCCTTTCCTTTGCATTTTCTTAATAATAGTTTTGCAAGTTAAACCATTTCTCAGCACTGTTTGATCTTATCACGTGCTACTTCATGCAGTTCCTTAAGAGTGATCTCTCTTTTATTAGCTAGTTATTGCTTCTTGAAGATTTATATTAATGGGACTTGATACAAATGTATTGAATTGATTCAAAAGTCACTAATCTTTCCCATAATTGTATGAGTATGACTTTTCCCATAGCAACTCCTTTGTCAGATGATAAATGGTATTTAGATATTAATAATCTTATCTACATTGGAGCCTTAGAAGGTCTTAGAGGACACGATCAATCAGAGGAAAAAAATCTAATTTTTCTAGTTACTATGTTGGCCCAAATAGGCTATCCTGGATTATACCAGGGACTGCTGTGAGAGATAAATGAGAGAAAAAAAAATGAGGATGAAGACAGAAAGGCAAAAGAGAAGATAGGGGAATTAAAGTACTGCACACCCGGGAAAAGAACAGCAACTACGCACTTACGATGATGAGAGGCTGCAGAGAAGAGGAATGGTCATGGCAGAGGTGGGGAGGATGGTCACGCAGGCCCGGGCATGTGCAGAGCTGCCTTCTGAAGCCACCACATACTTACACTCTCTGCCTCCTCGTCTGGCATGCAGATGGCGTTCCCACTTTGCTCCTTGGCTTCTGGCATTTCCCCAAGTGTTGTGGCCAGAAACCCAGAGTGTCCACTCATAGCATGGGCAGGCACTTGTCTTCTGAATTTCTCACCCCGGACTCGTGAAAACTTCACAGTGAATCAGCTTGACAATGATGACTGGAAACCCGAGGATGACGTGGCTTTGTATGGTTTTTCAAACAACAAAGGTATTTTATGCATGATATGCAAATTTTATAAAACATGGCTCACTAATAATTTGCTTACTAATCCAGCTTCTAAATTTAAAATGTTTGCAAATCATAAGAATGAATTATCTCTTATGTGTATGTTTTAAAAAATATTTTATCTATTTGAGAGAGAGAGAAAGAGAGAGAAAGAAGCAGGTAGAGACAAATAAAATGGGCATGCCAAAGCCTCCAATCACTGCAAACGAAATCCAGATGCATGCACCACTTTGTGCACCTGACTTATGTGGTGACTGGGGAATTGGACCTGTGTCCTTAGGCTTCACAGGCAAGCACCTTAACTGCTGAGCCATCTCTCCAGCCTGTCATGTACGATTTACTAGTTGTGTTGTTAGAATATTTTATTTATTTGTGAGGAGAGAAAGGGAGGGAAGGAGAGAGAGAGAGAGAGAGAGGGAGGGAGAGTGGACACATGAGGGCCTCTTGACACTGAAAATGAACTGCAGGTATATGCATAACTTTGTCCATGTGGCTTTAGGAGGGTACTTAGGAGTCAAATCCAGGCTGCCAGACTTTGCAAGCAAGCTAATCACTGAGCCATCTCCCAGTCCCTCCTATCTGTTTTTAATTGACAATTTTCACACATATACATCTTGTGTTTGGATCATAACCCCCTCTCATTTCATTCCTTTTTCCTCTTCCTCCATCCTCTTTCCATTGAACCTGTTCTTTCCAACTACTTCTATTTATGAAAAATATTTTATGTATTGATTTATTTACTTGAGAGAGAGAGAGGGGGTGGGGGAAATGGAGAGAATGAGTACACCAGAGCTTTTGGCAACTGCAAACAAACTCCAGACATGTACACCACTTCGTGCATCTGGCTTTATGTGGGTAATGGGGAATCAAACCTGGGCCAGCAGACCCTCAAACAGAGCCTCTCACTGCTGAATCATCTCTGAAGCCCTCCTTCTTCTCTGTTGATGTCATTTCTGTCCCTTCTCCATCATCTGTGACAACCTGTCGCAATATTATGCAGGTCTGTGCAGACAACGAAGGTTACCCTGCGGTCTAGCATGCAACCACCCCTCTGGTTCTGTTCTGGAAGACAACTTTCCAAAGCACTCCGCCTGTCCTCTGGCTGTTGTATTCATCTTGCCACCTCTCCCACAGTGGGATGAGAGAAGTTTCACTTCTTCTTAGCACACTGATGAGTTTTGGGTCTCCCCAAAAGTCACCGCGCTCTGAGAAGAGAAGAGTCTCTAACCTAAAGTGAGAGCAGCATTGCTATGTTGACATAAACGTAAATATTTACAGGCCCACTTTGTTGACATCACGTATCCATTTAGCCAAATAACAGTAGCAGGCTTCCCCTTGTGACTTATGACCTTCCCAGCCATAGGCATTTGACTATGTTTTCAGTGCCGGTTAGGAATTCCCTCTGGTGGAGTGGGCCTGAAATCTAATCAGAGAGAACTTAGTTACCCCCATAACAGACATGCCATTACTGTACTAGTGGGCACATCTTGCCTGGCTGGCCAGCTGTGTAGCTTGCAGGGTCCACTGATGGATAGGTCCACTGATGCATTTTTCTCCCAAGTAGTTTTCATGTCACTTTCTAGCACTGTGACAGCTGGTCATAAGGGAGGAAGCCTCCTAGCTCATCCCTAGCTTTCCTTCTCAGTGCCCTACACCTGACGCTTGGGGCGTCGTCAGCCACAGTCTTGCCCTCTAGTTATGCTGGACAGCCAGGACCCTGGGCAGTAACCTGTATTGTTTTGGGGGCCTTAAGGGTCTGTTGGATCCACCCTTGATACTGAGATTTTCCTGTAACAACTTATGGTTTCTGGGCACAGCATTGCCTTTTCCACAGGAACTTTGGCTCCTCACCTGCTTTTATAAATTTATACTTTTGAAATTAGCTAATAAAGAAATGGATTCCCATAGGGCTTATTCATAACATCTTTTGTTTTGATTAACCCTCCTCCCTCCCCTTCCTGTTCTCCATTCCCCTCACTAGACCCTACTTCCTTAGCAGGTGTTTGTAGTTTAAGATGAAGGACTATAGAATCGTAGGCCGTCTATGGAGTATAGCTTAGAATCATCGATTCATGTGAGTCACAAAATTTATCCATTGGCACTTTCATCTAACAGTCAAAATCTGATATTCTATAACCAGATTAGCCCATGTGCAGGCTAGCTTTAATGGTTAGGAACAATCATTAAATATTTACTCATAATTTAGCCTGCATTATCTCAGTTTCCTTGTAATAAAAGAAATAATCAAAGTATCTACTTCAAAATGTTGCTCTAGTGACTGCAAGGAACTCAAGGTAAATTAGACTAGCTCCTTCTTGCAACTTTTATGCACATGAGTTCTCCCATTTTTAAAAGTTGTTTTTAAAATATATTTCATGTATTTATTTATTTGAAAGAAAGAGGGGGAGAGGGAGAGAGAGAGCAGAGAGCTGGAGAGGGAATGGGCATGCCAAGGCCTCCAGCCACTGCAAGCAAACTCCAGATGTTTGTGCCCCCTTGTGCATCTGGCTTACATGGGTCCTGGAGACTTGAACCAGGATCCTTTGGCTTTGCAGGCAAATGCCTTAACTGCTAAGCCATCTCTCCAGCCCCCAAATTTGTTTGTTAAACCTGAGTCAGAGTAAATAGTTTCCATTTCCTATAAGTTCCATTTTCCTTCTAAGTTTAAAATAATGCAGGCTAAAGATATAACTTTCTGTCATCAATTAATACAAATAGAGTTTTAAAGAATTAGTGGGGCTGGAGAGATGGCTTAGTGGTTAAGCGCTTGCCTGTGAAGCCTAAGGACCACAGTTCGAGGCTCGATTCCCCAGGACCCACGTTATGCACAAGGGGGCGCATGCATCTGGAGTTCGTCTGCAGTGGCTGGAGGCCCTGGCGCACCCATTCTCTCCCTCTCCCTCTCCCTCTCCCTTTCCCTCTCCCTCTCTCTCTCTCTCTCTCCCTCTCTCTTGCTCTCACTCTCAAATAAATAAATAAAGATAAAACAACAAAAAATTAAAAAAAAGAATTAGTGAAGTCACTTACTGTTTGTAGAAGGAGTTGTTCATCTGAGGTGAATTTTTCAGACGGCTGCAGTGTATGCTTACTGTACACTCAGTTCTAACCACCCCCTGCCCTCACCGCCCCCCATACACACACAGTTGAGATTCCTGTCCAACAGAATTGAGCCCTGATCTAGGTTAAACAAGGACATTGCTTCATGCTGAGTATTGAGAGAAGGGAAAACCTCCACAGCATGCAAATAGAAATAGAGCTTCAGTTTTAGGGAGTTGTTGGCAGAAGGAACAAACAGGTGGAGGTCCACAGATATCAGCAGGGGATGCATAGTCAGGGGTCAGGATTAACAAGAGTTAAGCAGCCACCAGATGAAGGGTAAAGAATTACAAGCGCAGACTGCAGTTCTGCCAGAAACGGGGTGGGGTAGATGTCTCTAGGCAAAGGCACAGGGGTGAAGAAAGTATTACCTTATGAGTCACAACTCACCGAACACTTCTAAGTACAGGAACATTTCTATGTGCTTTATAAATATTGCCACCTTCCTTCCTTATCTGCCTGTATGGATGGATTCTATTTTCTTTAAGAAGTAATTGAAAAATGGGTATACTCAGTAATTTTCTCGAGGTTGCGGAAATAATAACAGAAATCAGGATTTGAATGCAGGCTTTAAAAGGGCTATTTCAACTCAATACTGTCTACTGTTCCTCATTTTAATAACAACAGCAACAAGAACGACAACAACAAAGGAAAAACAGGAGCAACTTTTAACGAGCACTGTGGAGCAGATCACATTGTGGGTACCTCACACACAGAAATCAAATGAATTTCAACAGAAGAGAGTTTCCCGACAGGGTGGAGAAGGGCTAGAGAGAGAGCTGCCCTCTGGAGCTCGGTGACCTGCTGCTTGCTGCGGTGCATGATCAAGAAAGGCTTCCCCGCGGGCAGGAGTGCCAGCCTCCACTCACGCTGACTTAACAGGAAGTCATTGATCAGCAGTCTTTGACTTTTATGGACTCAGGACCTTTACCTGCTCGTAAGAATTTCTGAGGGCTCCAGGACACTTTGGTCTGTATGGATTCAATCTGTTAATTTTTGCTCATGTGGATTGAATCAGGGGAAGTATTTCACAGAAAGTAAGACAAATATTTAAAAATATCTTTTCATCTACTCATTTAAACATAAGTTCACTGCATGTGAATACACATCCATTTTTATAAGAGTGGATGTATTTTCCAGAGCATACAGGACATAGTGAAAATAATGACAGTTGTTTTCCAACCTTTGGGCAATGAAAACACTTCTGGCTTAAGGTAATGTATTTTCCTAAGTACAGCCTGCGTTCATCCTGTTATACTAGTGAAAAATAGTAAGGGCAAAGCAGCTTTTTTTCTTTTTAAATATATATAGGAAGTCATCCAGGAGCAGTCGTCTAAGGAGATGCCAACTTGGATGCTCCGGGAGGACTAGAACCCCATTGGATCCGTCTCATTCAAGATGGCTACAGGCAACAATTGGAGCCTACCAGCCAGTCAGGTCCCTCCCTCACACACCTGGGTCTGATCACGAGGCTCGTCCTAATT
The DNA here is from genome assembly GCF_020740685.1 of Jaculus jaculus. Classification (NCBI taxonomy): domain Eukaryota; kingdom Metazoa; phylum Chordata; class Mammalia; order Rodentia; family Dipodidae; genus Jaculus; species Jaculus jaculus. Next base: position 26,633,164 of record NC_059121.1, read on the forward strand.
GGATGTTCTTTCCTTACACGTGCATAAATCTCCTGTGCTTCTCCTGGACTCCTCAGCACGTGGAGGTAAGTCTCTCTCTCTCTCTCTCTCTCTCTCTCTCTCTCTCTCTCTCTCTCTTTCTCTCCCTCTCTCTCTCTCTTTCCATCTCTGCAAATTACTCTATGTCCACGGGCTTCCCCGCTTTGTTCTGGATGTTTTCTTGCTTTGCTACATGTGGAAACATGCTTTAATTTCAGAGTCCCTTATTCTCTGCTCATCTCTTCTGACCCTTAAGATGCTCCTCATCTCTTCTGTTCCAAGGAGCATCTCTCTTCCTTCCCTCCTTCCTTCCCTCCTTCCTTCCTTCCTTCCTTCCTTCCTTCCTTCCTTCCTTCCTTCCTTCCTTCCTTCCTTCCTTCCTTCCTTCCTTCCTTCCTTTCTTCCTTTCATCAGAGTGACAGAGAAAGAAAGAGACAGAGAGAGAGAGTAAGAATGGGCGTGCCAGGGCCTCCAGCCACTGCAAATGGACTCTAGACGCATGCGCCCCCTTGTACATTTGACTAATGTGGGTCCTGGGGAATCGAGCCTCAAATCAGGGTCCTTAAGCTTTACAGGCAAGCACTTAACCGCTAAGCCATCTCTTCAGCCCCCAAGGAGCATCTTAAGGCTTGGGCTCTCCTGTTTTGCCTTCTCTGGTGTATGTGTGTGTGTGTGTGTGTGTGGTGTGCGTGTGTGTGTTCCCTGGAAGTTTCTACCTGGAGCAGTGAGGAGATGTTTTCTCCATCCTCCCTCTCTGTTCCCAGCCAGGCTTCCTGAGGCTCGGGCCTCTCTGCCAGTGTCCCCTGTGATCCCAACCCTCCGTGAAGTAAACGTTATCGTTCACCCTCCAGGTAGCTTGTGTTTTCCATTCCTTGTTAACTTGGACAAGGTCCCAAAAGTTGGGGTCCATGGTGCCCAACAGTTTTCTTGCATCTTTGTGGACAACTAATCCTATCCTCAACTCCCAACAGCCCTCCGAAACCTGGGCAGGAAAATGCTGCAAATGAAGAAATGCAGGATGTATGGTCGTGGGTTGACTTCTCTGTGTACAATGAACACAAACTATTTTTGTTATGCACTACATTCTTTGAAGGTTTTATGAAGAAATTGATCAATCCCCATTTGTAAGGATGCATATGTACCTTGTGCCATCAGAAATCTTACTGGTCTGCTCTCCAGTTGAGCCTGGGCTTGCATCCAAGACCAAATCCTCTTCATTTTTCACACAAAAAAGTGTTAGTTTGCCACATATACATCTGAACCTCAAATAGTTGTTATTGACTAATAAGTTAGGTCATTGCCTCAACAGATGTCAGCCCTTTAAAACACGTTGACAAGTTTACTGGCATCCATCATTCCCACAGAGATATTGATCAGCCACAGTTCTGTTTTAACTGTTGTCTCAGGTATCACAAATACCACTGACCTGCCAACTGAATGTGCCCTTTTTGGTTACTTGACACCAGAAGATCAGCTCCAGACAAATAAGTAATTCAAAGAAATAATTATGCTTGCTCTGGGTAAAAATAGATAGATAGAAAGAAGGAAAGAAAGAAAGAAAGAAAGAAAGAAAGAAAGAAAGAAAGAAAGGCCTTCGTAAATGCCATCGTTATATCATTTACCACATTATTTTAAAGCAGAGCAGTTGCAAGGCCGTAGGATTATTATTATTATTATTATTATTATTTTACTATAAGTTCATACTGCTTAGCAGTGTTTCTCAAGTACCTTGATAAAAAGTAGCATTTCTTCCATTAAATTGACTTTCAAATTTCACAAATATGGCTGAGGATCTGGAGGACAGAGCTCAATTTGCTCCCACAAAATCCTTCAGCGGTCACTGAAGTCCTCATTTCTACACTCTTGTGTTCGAGAGCATGCAGTGTTATTAACATTCCTCAGTCTCAGTCTTTGGGGACACATGCTTCCCAGCTCGGCTGAGGAGCGGGAAGGGACAGCAGGGAGAATTCCCCTTATGCCTTTGGTGAGGAAGTGCTAAGGAAGGGCTCACACACCCGTGGTGGATAGAGAGCAATGGAGCCCAAACTGAAAGATCCCTCTTGCGCAGGGAGTTGGAGAGGATAAAATGAGAGAGAGTGCTCAAAGCTTAAGGAGACATCTCACACATAGCAAAGCTGGAAAGCACCCCAACTCCCAACAAGAAAAGCAAGAAAACACCCAAACAGAAAGAACTCTCCCCTTTCCAGTTCTTGGGAGACTAGTAAGATCTCCCTCATATAAGACAACAGACCAAAGTGGAGAGAGCCAAGGGCCAGGAGAGTTCATGCATGTAACTTATAAAATGGAAATGGATCAAACACCCAATTAGGATGATTGTCATCATCAGACGCATGTGTGTAAGGGAGAGACCTGATTGGTTGGTGGGATCAAGAGGTTAAGGAATGGCCAGCCCACAGGTGTGCCACGTGGAAAAGAATCAGGAAGCTATGTGAAGTGTTGCTTGCAGCCATCTGGAATGAGACTGGACCCGACATGGGTTCCAGTCCTGCTGGAGTAGGCAAGGTGGCATCCATGTTTCTATGGGCCACTTCCTATCTAACCACCTATCAGAAAAAGACTCTCTTTCACCTTAATCCATACCAAAAGTGAGTAGGATATGGATTAAAACTAGCAGAATGTGTCTAAATGAACCTGAATACATGTTTGATTGACTGCAAATTAAAATACATAAAGCAACACACCCTGCATAGAGTTTTGAGTCAGGTCTAGCCAGTTTCAGGTTGGCCGTAATTAATAGCAGGTGGTACATCAGCCCAGGCAGGAAAGAACAGGGCTTCAGCCAAACTTCCTTTCAAAGCTGTGCCCAGAACACAGGGCACAATAGGGATACCAAGAGAAGTAATCGAACTGAATTTACAGTGGCCAAATGCTTTGTGTTGAGCTCTTTGAAAAATGCTGTGTCACGTTGGCAAAGACCACATCTGCGAGAGGAAGGAACACAGGGAAAAGAACGGGGAAGGAACATCAATGCCCATTTGCTGTCAGTGTAACCGCAGCCACTCCTGACTCCCCTAATTTCAAGAACTCTGTTTAGCATCCTAAGTTTTGCTTCATGTTTCCCATTGAGTCTTACCGGCATTTGCTTGCTCATTGCTGCCACGTGGTTTTAAAATAACCACACCCGCCCACACGCCGCCTCTCACCCTGCCCTACCATGGCATCGTCTTTCTCTCTGGAGCACTAACTCTGTCGTGGGATCTTTCAGTGATCTTTGGCATTTGTGTCCATTTACAATCTCTAAAGCAGACTTTTTGTTTCTTTCAACTCTTGTTCCTTGAAATGAGAGACATAGTATCAACCGTGTGACATTTTTTTCTTAAATTTATCTTTCTAACTACCAAAATCAATTGCTAAAAGTTGAAAGAGATACTCCAAGAGACTGTGTTTGAGGATAATGGAAGTGGTGTTGAATCTTCTAAGAGATGAAGGCACTTCCTCACAGTGATGGATAGCTGTGATTCTAGATAAACTAGATACATTGCAAATCGTTCTCACTTTAGCTGGTAACAATCTCTTCCCCAGCCCCAAAGTCTAAAGAATGACCTCTGGCTCCTTTGGAACATAATCTTATCCCTTATATCATCTCAATCTGGCCAGATCCTTTCCTTCTTAGGAAACTCATGGGGAATCTACGGGGATATTCAGTTCTGATCTTTCTGAGGCAAATACAATATGGGTCTTGTTGGGCTTGCCCTCGAGTTATACATCCTATCAAATGAAGTGATGAACAAAGACTGGTTTCAGTTGAAGAGTCATGGCATGATCTTGAGGACAAAGGGTGAGCTTTCTTCTCCTGCATAAAGTAGATGTAAGATTTTTAAATCCTAAGTATCATTTTTTTAAAAATGTTTTATTTATTTATTTATTTGAGAGCGACAGACACAGAGAGAAAGACAGATAGAGGGGAAGAGAGAGAATGGGCGCGCCAGGGCAACCAGCCTCTGCAAACGAACTCCAGACGTGTGTGCCCCCTTGTGCATCTGGCTAACGTGGGACCTGGGGAACCGAGCCTCGAACCGGGGTCCTTAGGCTTCACAGGCAAGCGCTTAACTGCTAAGCCATCTCTCCAGCCCCTAAGTATCATTTTTTATATCTGCATGCATAACAACAATGGAAATTAATTATTGTCACTGCTTTGGGAATCCTACAAGGCAATATATAAAAATAAATTTAACATTTAATAGGTTTTAAAATTATTTATTTATTTATTTCGAGGAGAGAGATCATATTTTGTGCATTTCATTGGAATTGATTGTCATTCTACTTGTTCTTGTTTGTTAGAAGTAAATAGACATTATTGTGAATTTTTAGATACATTGTTTATCACTGGCAGTTATTTCATTAGTTGTAGGTCACAGAGATTTTGTTTTGCTAAGCTATTGTTTATTTAGGTGCATTTCTTTCTTTTGTAGAAATAAATAAATGTTATACAGTCAGTGATATTATGTAATTGACAAAGTTGCTCAGTCATTACCATAGTAAAGTGTATCTTAGTACATCTTTTTGTTCTTTCTTCCTTCCACTTTTTCCTCCTTTTTCTCTTGTTCCTCCTCCTCCTTCTTCGTTTTGAGCAAGGCTCTCCAGAGCTGACTACATTGGCCAGCTGGCCTTGAACTCATGGAGATATGCTGGCCTCAGCCTCCCAAGTGCTGGGATTACAGATATAAGCCACCATGTATAATAACTTAGTACCTTGTCATTATTCCTCCCCAATATATCCATATGTAGTTATTGAATTCTCTTACATTCTGTCTCTATGGGTTTTCCTGTTTTGAACATATCTTCTTTTTTTACTTTTATTTATTTATTTAAGGCAGAAAGTGAGAGAGAGCGAGAGAGAGCAGGAATGGATGTGCCAGGGCCTCTAGCCCTGTATAAAAGGATGCTGATTATCAACAATTGAACTTGGAGTGAATTTTATTCCTTGGCCTTACTTATTTCCATTCTTTCTCTTTGTGCACATATTGCAGCATGGCTCCCACACATTTAGGCAACTTTGGAGCAATCTCCCATTCCTGGGAATATATTCGAGTCTGCCTGTTTCTCTGTGTGTTGCTCTCAAATAAATAAATAAAAATAAAAAAAAAACAAACAAAAAAGAATGTGAGTCTGGAGGATGGGTTAGGTTGATGTTGTAGTCAGGTTCACATTGCTGGTAGAAAGAGCAGCTTTTGGGAAAGAAAGCATTTATTTTGGCTTACAGACTTGAGGAAAAGCTCCATGATGGTAGGGAAAATGATGGCATGACCAGAGGGTGAACGTCACCCCCCCTGACCAACATAAGGTGGGCAATAGGAACAGGAGAGTGTGCCAAACACTGGCAAGGGGATGCTGGCTATAACAACCATAAGCCCGCCCCCAACAATACACTGCCTCCAGGTGGCGCTAATTCCCAAATCTCCATCAGCTGGGAACTCAGCGTTCAGAACACCTGAGTTTATGGGGTACACCTGAATCAAATCACCACGGTTGAGATACTGTACTTTTTGCTTGTTTCCTCTTCTGAAGGTGGCCCAGTGTTTGCAAGTAAAAGAAGTAAAAAGAACTACAGAATAAAGTAAATGGGTTCGTTTATGATAGTAGCATAGAACTTTAAAAAACACATTTGTTCATTTTATTGTGATGAATTTTCTTCTAAATAACTTTTTTTTTCCCCTCTTATTGTGAAGTCAGTGAACATTTATTATTGAAAACTTGGGAAATGTAATACAAAAATAAAATGACTCATGATGTTGGCATCTAAACACTACTTTTTAGTATTAAAATGATAGATTTATTAAAAATGAGCCCAAAAGTACCAAATACACTGCGCAGGCCGTGAGTAGGCTTTGAGCAGGCGTACTGCTCTGGAGAGCTAGTAGGGTGTTCTGTATAATTCAAGTAAAGCTCATAAACTCTAGATAAACTTTTGAATCATTTTTTCTCCTTTTTAAAAAATTATTTGGATTTATGTAACCAATTGTTTCTATTATGTGTCTGGCTTATTGGTATTGTTTATTTTTTCTATGATTTATCTATGGTTTGTCTAATTTTCTATGTATAATTATTCTGTCCACCTATAAAGTAAATATTACACATAAGGAGTTTGAACATATTTATTACTGGGCTGAAAGGCTTTGATATAAATTTTTACCCCCCTTCAAACTATAAGTTTTTTACTTGAGAAGAACTACAAAGGATTTTCATCTTACAAAATTTCAGTGTGTATGCATTTACAAAATGATAAGCTTTTGGAAATTGAAGATTATGCTTTTTTTAATTTTATTTAATTTTATTTATTTGAGAGTGACAGACACAGAGAGAAAGACAGATAGAGGAAGAGAGAGAGAATGGGCACGCCAGGGCAACCAGCCTCGGCAAACGAACTCCAGACGCGTGCGCCCCCTTGTGCATCTGGCTAACGTGGGACCTGGGGAACCGAGCCTCGAACCGGGGTCCTTAGACTTCACAGGCAAGCACTTAACCACTAAGCCATCTCTCTAGCCCAGATTATGTTTTAATTCTATGGTGAATTTGGAATTAGCACATGCACCTGAAGTTGAGTAATTACTAAAGATTTCATTGATGGCACACTTATAATATAATGGAACCACAATGTACTTTCCTTATCAAATGTACTTCTATGTACGATATGCCAATTTTGGGTCTTATATAAGAAATCGTTATTATTAAGCATGGGAATGTTTTCACATGTGGATTTAACCATAGAAAAATCTCAAGAACAGAGTTAGTTCTTATGATCCGCTACACATATTTAATGATTTTGTTTCAAAAGCATGTGAGTGGTGGGTGAGAGCCTCTGGTCTTCCGTGGCCTTCATTCATGTTTGTGAATTCTTATTTCATAGGCTTGGCACAAACTTAGTGATTGCCACTTTATATAGAACCAGGAAACAGTTGTGTTTGTGAAAATAACAAGCTCTTACATTTATATCTCAGTCAGTTCCATTGAAACATACTTCCATGAAGAATATTTTTAAAGACTAAAAATCAACTTACTTAATACTAGAATTGAAAAATTTGGAGGTACGTCAGTGGTGTGTATGGCTTATTTTTACTGTTTTAATCCAAAACTATTTCATGAGCAGAGCATGTTATGACCTAGTTAAGACATGGGTAGGAATGAATGGAACATAGGTGAATTGATTACATAAAAGTGCAAAACATTTGCCAAGGACTTAATGACTTGTGTTTGGTTGTGCTCTTCTTCTCTTTCTGCTCTAGACTTTTTTTTTTTTTTTTTTTTTTTTTTTTTAGGTAGGCTCCCACTCTAGCCCAGGCTGACCTGGAACTCACTGTGTAGTCTCAGGATAGCCTCGAACTCATGACGATCCTCCTACCTCTGCCTCCTGAGTGCTGGGATTAAAGGCGTGCACCACCACGCCCTGCCCTAGACTTTGTTCTTATCAGTGAGATGTCTCTCTGTTTGATGGGAATTGTTACTGTAGGAGACAGAGTTTAACATATTAATTAATTGATATCCTTACATTAATTGAGAATTCATGATACTAACTTGGCTGCTTCCATTACCTTCAGCATGTCAGGTAAGTTTGTTGCCTCTTAAATTTTCTAATTCTAAGGGTTTTGAGGTGGCTGAAAACAGTCAAGGATCAGAGCAATTTCTCAAGGCAGTATTTCGTGAACAATTGGGTCTCACGTGGAAAGGAACAGTGGACGGACATCAGATGTCATGGATCTCCTGGGAGTGAAAGGACAGCTGCCTGTGGGGAAAGGGAGAAGAGATTTGCATGAAAGACCTTGTAATAAAGTATGATTGCTTTCTGTTAGTGAATAGTCGAGAAGTGATACCAAATGTCCATTGAAGGTATATATGTGAATTATGAAGAATGTGTTAGTCGTTCTTTTCTTCTGTTTTTTTTTTTTTTTGATAGTGAAAATACATTTATTTTTTAATACAATAGCTGCCAGTAATATGCTGGGGTTGATGTTCCAGAGTTTCTTCTTGCCCCTAGGAAATAACAACAGACTCCTCATTCACTGAAGGGTTCTCTAGCTGGTAGACGGTGGTGCATTCCACTCTGCTGTTTCTCTCTCTGCCTATGATCTGTTCTGACCTACTCGTCCATCCTCCTCATCGGAGCTGTGTTTTATGCAAAGATGCCATACTTCAGGCTCTAGATTTGCCTAAGAAACACATCAATTATCTGCTTCGCTTTCTAAATCACCACAGTTTATCATGCATTTTTTGTTTCTCTGTATTCTAAAAGACTACAGTCCTTATAGAAGTTATAAAGAACTGATCATTTTCAATTTCATATAAAATCAATCTGAAGGTCAGAAAACATAAAAGTGAACCCCACCAAATTAATGCTCTCATTTCATTTTGAGTGCTAGATGGGAAATGAAGTCACACACTCCTACACACACACACACATACCAGGTGTAGGTTTCCCCTAGGTTCTTGTCTTCTTGGCTTAGAGTTTAAACAAAAGGTTATTGAGCACAGGATAATATATGCCAGAGAGATCTGACTGAACTGGTCCAAAGCGTGGGCTGAGGAGTAGCCCATTGAGTTCTGTGCTGTGAGTCTGTAAGAGGATTCTGTGAATCCATATGAAGAGTGTGCAGTATTCATGTGGCTGAGGTAATCCCATTTCCCTCCTAAGTCATTGGGGGAACTTCTCATCCGATTCTTGGTATTTCCATATTACTCTTGAGAAGCCCACAGAGCGAGGATTCAAAGCATGGTGCAATTGCTATTGTCATTAGCTAGGTTCTCTTGAGGATGTGGGCTCTTTGTGCACACATGTGGCACCTCAGAAGTTAATTTCATGTACTTGGTAGTGGAAATCTAACAGCAACTTCGAGAATGTTTAACTATAAAAGGACATTTTGACCATCAGGGGGCCTACTGCTGCAGTCAGGTTTGCGTTGCTGGTAGAAATCATCCAACCAAGAGCAGTTTGTGGGGAAAATTGGTACTTTAACTTATAGGCTCGAGGGGAAGCTCCACGATGGGAGGGAAAGTGATGGCATGGGCAGAGGGTGGACATCACCCTCTGGCCAACATAAGGTGGACCATAGCAACAGGACAGCGAGTCAAACACTGGCAAGGGGACACTGACTATAACACCTGTAAGCCCGCCCTCAATGATACACTCCCTCCAGCAGGCATTAATTCCCACATCTCCATCACCTGGGAACCTAGCGTTCACAATACCTAAGTTTAGGGGGGACACCTGAATCAAACCACAACACCTACCTACCACAATGCGTTTTCAGTTTTCTTAGGGATATCAAATTTAATTTCTTTTTTTTTTTTAAATTTTATTTACTTATTTGAGAGTGACAAGCAGAGACAGACAGAGAGAGAGAGAGAGAGAATGGGCACAACAGGGCCTCCAGCCACTGCAAACGAACGAACTCCAGATGCGTGCGCCCCCTTGTGCATCTGGCTAATGTGGGTCCTGGGGAATCGAACCTCAAACCGGGGTCCTTAGGCTTCACAGGCAAGCGCTTAATCACTAAGCCATCTCTCCAGCCCTCAAATTTAATTTCTTAACTATCCATTCTCACATGCATATATCTCCTCTCTCTCTCTATATATATAGATATATGTGTGTGTGTACATATATATGTGTGTGTGTGTACATATATATACATATACATATACATATATATATATATACACACATATATATGTGCATTTACTTTAATAGCAATTCTACAACTCATATATTATTATTTTATTCAGAGGGAACACGAGAAAACTGGGCCACAGAGAATTTAAACAACTTATTGGAGCACATAAAACTAGCATCAACAAAAGAAGATGCCCAACTACAATGCTTTCAAGCAAAAGCCCACAGTCCCATGCTGTGTCTTGAACCAGTTATTTTTACTGACTTGACTGACCAAGCCAACTAAAGCAATTGAACTGCATATCTTTCCCCATTATTTTCCTGGCCATGTATTTTTGAGAGTTAGATAAATGATTTCTGCTAATTAGCATCTCTTTTACAGATGAAACTAAAAATTTTATGGCCAAATTTCTCAAACCAGAGAAAAACAAAAAAGATATCCTTTTAATATGAAACTTCTGGTCTGATGAGTAATCACCACACACCTGTCAGCATTATGAAAACACTCTTTTGAAATTGGTAGTGCCTTTTTCAAAAGACTGCCACAAAGAAGAGGCAGTCTTTCTAAACTTCATGTGGCGATGCGTCATTGCCATGAGTCAGCAGGCATTCTTAGGACTCCCTGGGCACAAGGAAGTTTTAAAAATGATTGCATCAGACCTTCAAATTCAGCAACACCCCAAATGAATTACTTTAAAGTGATTTATTAATGTCATTAAGTCAATTTGAGAGCTTGTTTGGCCTGAAACAAAACCATAGAATGGGATGCATTTGTCTCTATTTTCCTGAGTCTGTTATATGTTTTTCCATGTCCTTTTCTCCACTCACCCTAGACGTTTGTGTCTCCGTCTCTCTTCTCTCCTGCAACAGGGCAACAAGGAGAAGATCAATTCATGTGAAGATACACATAACAACCAAAATGACATACTGAAAGATTTCATGTGTGTTTAATCCCCAAATAGTGAGTCCTCTCTGGAACAGGTATCTGGAGCACTGTGTAGCTCCCAGGATGCCCTCGCTGTCCCTCCCCTCCTGACTTCTGCTGCTTACATTCGTAGAGATGCTGCTACAGGTGGTGGGGAGGAGTATGGCCTTCCTTAGTCATTGCCATTCTAAAGACAAGGAGCTACGACAGTAATGTTAATATGTATTTTTATTAATATTCAACACTTTTAAAAGACCTGTGTTAAATTTTGATATGTTCCTTTCCCACCACCCTTCCTATCCCCACTCCTCTATTTTCAGTGTCCTGCACCCTACATGCCGGCATGTTGATGGGCCCGATGTCATGCAAGACGTGCTCAGGGAAAGAGACAGATGATGTGAGGTCCTTAATGCAACGGCTGGCCACTTCGTGCCTGGAAAACAGCATCCCAAAGCACTCCTCCTCATCCTGTGGTTCTTACATCCTTTCTGACATCTTGTCCACTAAGTCTGCATGCCTTAGAGGGGTATGACAGAGACATCTCCTTTAATGCTAAACATTCTGCTCTTACTTCTTCTTGGCACACTGAGAAATTGCGATTGTCCTAGGCAGTCACCATCATCTGTGAGGACAAACTTCTCTGTCCAAAGGATGGAATACACTAATATATGGTCATAAACATAAATATTAAGAGAGTTATTTGGTAGGCATTAGTATATCTATTTACCCAACCAACATTAGTAACTCCTCCCCTATGACTTATGACCCTTATGGGCTTTTGACTAAGTTTTCAGTACCAGGTTTGAATTCCCTCTTACGTAGAAGGTCTCAAATCCAGTCAGAGATCGGTTGGTTTTCCCGATAACACGTACACACCACTAGACACATCTTTCCTCTCAGGCCAGTTGTATAGCTTGGAGGGTTCACTTCTGCTTTAGCCTATTGGTGATTCTGCCTCTATTTCCCCACTCGTCACAGGATGCTTCCGTCTCGGGTCTCGCTTGATTTCTCACTGTCCTGCAACCCAAGCATGCAGTGTCTTTGACAGCAGGGTCTTAATAGCTAGTTCTAGTGGGTAGCCAAGAGCCTTGTCAATAACCTGTATTATCTGAGGGGGGCTCAGAAGCATCCCACACTCACTGGAAGATATACCACTACTGGCATTGGGATATTTCTATAACAACCTATGGTTTCTGGACAGGGTAATCCTGCCTAAATGCCCTCTTCTTGGACTTGTATATGTATTTTAATTGTCTAGCACAGCACTGGTGTCCATTCGCTATTTGGTCCAGCAGAGCTCATGAGCGTTGGATTCAGCAAGAGTCTCCGTCTTAATAAGTAAGGCAGAGAGAAACAGAGAAACAGTCCCTGGCTTTAACTCTGCTCGCCCCTACCACAAGCACACAGTGCATTTATAGCTGCACACGTGCACATACACACGTGAGATTAAACATACACACACGTGCACACCAAGCACACGCGGAAACGATTTGCAGTTAACTTTGTAAGCTGCAGTAAAAGCTGAGTATTTCTCTGTTGAAGTCAGAAACAGGGCAATGATGCCCAACCTTGCCATTCTGACTCCACAGTGGATTGTAGGTTCTAGCTTTTGAGACAGAAGCGGAGAAGGAACAAAAGTGTAAGCACCCCTTCCTACACACACACACACACACACACACACACACACACACGCACACACACACACAAAATAAATCCAAAATGAACCGTAGATGTAACACCAAAATTGTAAAACTTTCAGAAAAATATAGAAGAAAATACTACCTTAATTTAAGCAAATTATTTGTAGCTATGACATCAAAAACACAGTTTATAAAAGAAAAAAAAATAGTAACTTTTCTTTGACAATGATTTTTAAGAATTTCTTGACCAAAGAAACCCCTTTAAGAAAAATCAAAGATCTTTATTATTAAAATGTGCATAGATGTTTATATTATGTCTAAAATAAAGAAAATATCTTACAATTCAATATTAAGAAAATAAACAAACTAGAATTGCATAAAAAGCCAATAGAATTTCCATCCATAAAAAGATATGTATGAGTAACTAGCAAGTTCAGTCCATATTCTCAGTCTTTAGTCATTAAGGAAATCCAGCAAAGCCACATGACAAACTCCAGGTACTAGAATGGTTGTAATAAAAATGTCACCAGTGATATGTTAATTCAGGTGTACATAAAAGTCTCCCTACTAGAAGCAATGCAGAGGTTAGAGTCATTTGGACAAATTTCTTAAAGTTTATATATAAATATAGGACATAGCGCGATAACTTTTAAGAATCTACCCAAAGAGGGTGAGAATATGTATAAATAGAAATGCTTACTTGAATCTTTCTTTACTTATCATATTCAAGAATGACAGCCATCCCCATATTTGTCCAGAGAGGAACAAAATGAGGTATATCCATATAGTGAAATTCTGTTCAGCATTGTGAAGCACCAATGATAGACACTATGACAAGATTAACCTCGCAAATGTTATTCTAAGTAAAAGAATTAAGTCCCAAGAGTTGCCTCATGGGGTTCCATTCAGGTGACCATGGTCAGAAAATCCGGAGTGATGAACAAGCTAGATTATTGGTTGGGAAACACTGGGGATGGAACATGAATCACGGGGCATTTTGAACAGTGGAAATATGTAACACTGGCACAGTGGTGACAATTTCACAGCATTGTAAATTCTTTAGAAATCGAGTTTCATATTGTGTACACGAAACACAGAAAACATGGGGATCAGGCTGGAGAGATAGCTTAGCGGTTAAGCGCTTGCCTGTGAAGCCTAAGGACCCCAGTTCAAGGCTCGGTTCCCCAGGTCCCATGTTAGCCAGATGCACAAGGGGGCGCACGCGTCTGGAGTTCGTTTGCAGAGGCTGGAGGCCCTGGCGTGCCCATTCTCTCTCTCTCCCTCTACCTGTCTTTCTCTCTGTGTCTGTCGCTCTCAAACAAACAATAAATAAATAATTTTTTTAAAAAAAGAAAACATGGGGATCATATTCACTTCGCATCTGTGTTGCTGGCGTATTGTGTGCGTGAATACAAACTGTGCGTTTCTTCCTCTCCTCTCGTTTGCATTCCCAGGGCTGGAGACACTCCCCCATGGCTTCAGATCTCATTCCTTTCTTACATGACCTAATCACAGCAGGCAAAGAGTCACAGCTAGTTGACTCACTTTACAGGAATGTTGTCAGGTGTCGGCTTATTTGCCCCGTTGATAAGACAGGCTCCTTGGTATTTCAGCCTGACATTTTTCTTTTCAATATGTACTTTTTTTTGGGCTATCACACATTTAATGCTCATCATGGGATGGGAATGATTGTCCCCAATTTACAAAATAGAATCATGTGCAGCTCAGTAGAGATGGCAAAGGCTGGTGTGCAACCTCTCATGTGACACCCCCATGTCTGCACACAACCCCGTTCTTACCCAGCTTCCTTTCTGAAACTCCTGAAGCACATGTGTTTTTATCACAGCTTAGAATAAGAAAATAGATAGTGTTTTACTATAGAAGGGAACTTGTTTTGTTTCATGCATATTCATGAAAAAATTTATGATTCTCCAATGTGTGGGGAATTATGCATTAAACCCAAAAAGATTATGAGTATAAAATAAAGGTGCACATGGTAATACAAATAGTAAAAATAGGGAGGTTTTTATTCCAGTGGTGGCCTTAATTTTAGTAGGAAACTTTTACTAGAATGTCCTTTCTCACTTTCTTCAAAAATAAAATCACAATATATAATGCTTTACTCTTATTTTTAAGCCTGAGATTTAATGAGCTCAGATAAATGCCTTGTGTTTAAACCAAAGATATTTTTTTCTCTTTTAACTATAAATAATAGGCCAGCTTATATTTAATTGATTTTTTTCCTTTTTCTTATTTGTTTTTTTTTTTTAATTTTTCTTATTTTGATACTCAGTGAATACCATCAAGTTGGTACCATTGTTAGCCTCCTCCCTGTCCTCCCCCCTCCACAGGGACCCTCCTCGAAGGGGCATATGGGTCGTGCATTATGGGGTTAGCCATCAGTTATGGGTAGGAGGAAATGTCTCTGTGTATCATGACCCAACATGTGGCTCTGATATTCTTTTTGCCCCCTCTTCCTCAAATTTCCCTGAGCCATGTTGGGTTCATTTTAGGTCTGCTTCAGAGTTGAGATATTTGGAGCCTCTGTGTCTCTGGATATCGGGTTTGGTAGTATTTAAGTAATTTTTAAGAATCCTTTTGAGACCACAGAGAAGCTTCTCTGTGGAGTTGGCCATAGACATTGGGGAGACTCAAAATTCATCAGTGTAGAAAATTAGAGGCCGTGGAGAGCTCAACACTCAGTGAGACAGCATCCCCTGTGGTACAAGAGGAGTCAGAAAACACGAAAGAGCCACGGGGTAGGAAAAAGTACTACGGGGTGCCGTTTTCCTGACATGAACCGACGGGTGCATTCACGACCCCACACAGGTTACCGACACCCCTGTAAGAACTCTACTGATCTGAGCCCATCACCGTTTTGACATGGAGGATAAAGGAGATCAGAAGAAAGGAGTCAACAGGAAAGTGGAAGGACTCCCTGGAAAACTGATGGGTCCTCAGTGGAATGAGGTCAGGGGGTGGGACAGAAGTGGACAAGGGAAAGGAATGGGGATCATGGTCCTAGTACAGTGTATTTACACATTAAGGTTCTTGATTAAAATATGGAATTTTTTTGTAAAGTCCTATTGGTAGTGGGCAGTGGTTCTAGGTGAATGGTCGGCACTCTCATCTCAAGGGGGGGCAGCCTGCAAATGCTCCCCCTCCTGTGTTCCTGTGCAGTCAGCTCAGGCTAGGTCGAGGCTGTGTTGAATCCCACTGTCGGTTCCTCCCTTTGTCCCACAGTAGCTTCATGGTCTTCCCAGCATCCGATTCCAAAGGCTGGTCCTCATGGTTCTGCCCTGAATCATACATTTTTTTTTTCCTTTTCTTTTTGCCAGAGGGTATTTCTAAGGAAATCTGATGATGAGCAAACTGTGCCAGATGCGGTCCAGGGGGATGTTTTTCATCACTAGACACGCAGCCAGCCAGCTAATTGTGGGAGTGCGGTCAGTGGCAGTAGGTGGAAAAATGGTAGCAGTCACATCCTGTCAAGGTGCGGCTAGAACGTTGACCAGGACGGAGCAGCAGAGAGGAGGAGTACAGCTCAGCTGCTAAGGCGAGACTCCCAGCTCTTGAGCCATTCAGTGGACTTGTGCTTGTTACTGGAACAAGAACATCAGATGGCTCTTGCTTAGTACCTCTGGTGAATTGCCGGACAACCTGAGGCAATGTGTAGACACGAAATGATCTCCTTAGTGACCCATCAGATTATTATGATTTCCTTCAGTTGGAAAGAAGAAAAGCTGAGAATTATGTCGAGTTAATTATAAAAGTAGACGATCCACAGACACTAACAAGTGCTCAGCTCAGCGAGACTGGCACATTTTCATGTGTCGGGCTCCTGACTGACAAGTGTACAAGCCCGAGAATCTGCATCTTAAGCACATGGGTCCCAGGTGCTTCCCTCGGCTCACCTGCGAACAAGACAGCCCCTTAGCTTTGATGCTCCTGGGCAAAGCCATGGCTTTTGTTTTTTGTTTTGTTTTTCTGGGTTGGAAACACCAAAGAGAACTGATTGCTGCCTTTTTGTCCCCTGTGCCATCTCATTAGTGACCCCATACTGAGAGATTCTGAGAGAGATCCAGTAGCTAAGCAGAAATGCAGAGTTCAGAGCTAGACCACCCAGACATAGCTGACCCCACAACACTGCACCCTCATAGGGAAGTTGAGAGGTAGACATTTAGTTAGTAGCTCATGGCTGGCTGTTAGCACACAGCATGGGATTGTGGACAGTAGATGATTTGGGACAGTGAGCCACTGAAAATCTGAGTGTTGTATAGAAATGGCTCATACAAATTGTTGGAAGGGGTGGTAACTTTGAGAAAACTAGAAACAAGGTCATTGTGGTTGGCCACATATTTCAAGGCGAGCCCTTTAAAATAAGAAGTGGGGCTGTTCCCAAGGTCAGAGATGTGCTCCGGTTATCTCTGGAGAAGTATGATTCCATTTCCCAGGAGCACCCACTGGAGGGGCACGTGATCAAGGATGGTGGGAGCCCATAAGAACTGAGGGTGGATCCCGATCACAAGCAGCAAGGAAACCAGAAATTCAGTTATACAACCACAAGGAAATGAATTCTACCAACAGCCACATGTGATCGGTAATGACAACAAGCTTCACAAAGGAATGCTGCTTGATTTCTATAGTGTAGACTTCTGGGAACCTGAATAGATATCCCAGTAAATCCGGATCCTCATGAGACAATGAATCGTTTAAACCGCCCAGTGTGCAGACTTTTCATAGGCAGTACTAGGAGACAAGTATGCTGGACTAAGATTTCTCTGCTAACCCTCCTGTCTCTAGCTCTGACTGCAGAAATTCCAGGCATGTTCCACCATGCCCGACATAACATTTACTTTTAGGGAAGACACATTAACTTTTTTTTTTTTTTTCAAGGTAGGGTCTCACTCTAGCCCAGCTGACCTGGAATTCACTATGGAGTCTCAGGGTAGCCTCGAACTCATGGCCATCCTCCTACCTCTGCCTCCCTAGTGCTGGGATGATTAACTGGGTTTTGAACTTGCAGTCCAAGAGTCTATGAAAATTGTGCTTGATGTTAAACATTTCACTACACATCTGAAAAAGGAAGGAAATGGGAAGATCTTATGCAATTATTGTTAAATAAGTCTATATAATATTTGACTATGACACAGTATTCTACTTCTAACAGTAAGTACTCATAATCTCCTTTTGTTTTTGATGTTACCTCATGTAGAACTCTTTTATTTATGCAAAAGTAACAAGCTGGAGAGATTTCTCAGTGGTTAAAGTGCTTGCTACAAAGCCTAACCACCCAGGTTCCATTCCCCAGTACGCACATAAAGCCAGATGCACATGCATCTGGAGTTCATTTGCAGCAGCTGAAGGTCCTGGCTTGACCATCTTTCTCTTTCTCTGCTTGTAAGTAAATAAATAAAACATATTATAAACATGGTCTTAGTGGCTGGAGAGGTGGTTTAGCATTAAGGAGCTGGTCAGCAGAGCCAAAGGACCCAGATTTGATTCCCCAGCATCCACATAAAGTGACATCACAAGGTGGAACATGTGTCTGGAGTTCATTTGCAGTGGCTAGAGGCCCTGGCATACCCATTATCTCTGTCTCTCTCTCAAATACATAAATAAATAAAGTATTTTTAAAAGATAGTGTTAAAAAGTGCCAAATGTACAGTTTAGATATAAATGATTTTACGATTTCCCTTTTTCCTGTGAAAAAGCTACTGGGTATAAGACTAACCTTATCAATGATATTTCTATTGGGACAGGAGAAAGATGATATGCTTTTACGAGTTCCCATGACTATAAAAATAAAGAGATCACAAAGATATGTAATTGGTAAGATAGAAATGACATCAGCACAATAAAATCCAGAGTGCCATAAAATTGTAAAAATAAATAGTCGTGTTTATAAAAATACAAGGAGATCTTAGCCAAGTCAATATCTGAAACTCAAATATTCGAGACGATCATTTATGGTGATCACTTAGCCACACCTGATTCCTGGATGAAGGCAGATGGATGGAGATATTGAAATTAAGCTAAAAGATGAGCTAAATGAAGAACACAAAACAAGGCAGGTAATTTGTTTGCTCAAGGAGAGGAAATAGCAAGACTAACTTCTAAGCTATAAAACAGGCAAGAGCACCCAGCCAAGAGCACGCTGGGCTGTTGGACTATCAATAAATATGTACACACACGTGAGCTCACAGACTTCCTGTGCTCTAACAGTGCCTTCCAAATTTAATTCTTTTTTTTTTTTTGTTTTAATTTCAACTGGAATATTTATGGCGGTAGATGATCACCGACAAAACAAACCTAAAAAATGAAATACCCAATTTCATTGTCATCTCATAATTGCAATGAACTTCCTGAGGTGGTAAATTTTCATTTTTACATACCTCAACCCCTGGCATGTCACAAGGCATCAGTAACAGTTGTTGCCTCCCTTGATTTGCCCACTACACTGCATTCATTCACCACTACGTGTGAGAAGACGGGAAGAAAAGACATGTCTAAGCCACGTGCCCAAGGCCCAGGGTGACTTCATGGAGGTCTGTTTGATCCCAGCCAAATCGTGAACTGTCATGCTACTCCAGGAAGCACCATCTGGGGAATGAGCCCCCTGAAAGTGTGCCACACTGCGCCCCTCTCCTCAGCTGTACACTTGACGTTCTGTCCCTGAGCAAGGATGCTTTGGCTTCCCGCTCCCCTCACAACTGCCGGTCTCTAGCAGAAGTGGGGTGTTGGAGGATCTTACTGGATAGTGGCCTAGTTTGGGAAACCATAAAATATTTAGTCCAGGGTAATAGGAGCTTAGGAAGGCAGTACTATTTTTGGAACACCGTAGCATTCTCGTCATCTCTAGGGAGCCCAGGGCGTGTTTTCATCTCTCCCAGTGCTTCTTTAAATTTATTTGTATCTGAATTACTTTGGGTCTTATATAAAAAAGCAGATCGATTCTGATTTGGAGAGATTGAAGACCCAATACTCTGTATTTTAACAAACAATTTGATAATGCTGACACTGCTGAAGGCACATGTTGAAAATTGAAAAGCTGGAGTATCCTGGAAATCGAGAGGCATGTGGTCCTCCCATTTGAAATTTAGATTTTTATTTTTACACTTTTCCCGTGACAGGTGAGAAGAGGCTTTCCTTCCTGAATTGCAGAGCTCAGTAATCATCCAGATATGTTTTCTAGAGGTTTGTCACCAAACTTGGTTGTCCCAAAGTTGTCAGGTGACAAAATCTCTTTGTGAAGATTCCCATCAAATTATCATTGTGACTTTGGAGCTTGGGTGTATAATAAAGTAGAGTTCTTAGGGAGAAGATAAGACCCAAATATGATCCAGCTTATAGAGTTAGGAAATATATATTCTAACTATATATATTTGAAAAAAATATATGTGTATATATATTCATACACTAACACTGCTAAGCTTTTTAAGTTCAAAATATTATTTTCATTTGTTATAAATTTAAAGGTTTACTTTCCATTTAATTTTGCTAAGAAGAATGTTCTGTTTTTTAGTCTAAAATGCTTTGACTGTCTACTTTAAAGAACATATTACTTGAAAGACATAATGTTACAGGAAAGTTCTTTTTCTTTTAAATTGAACTCAGGTTTCACAAGCTCTAGAAACTTTTATTTGTCTCCCTTTGCCTTGTTAACTGACACTTAAGAGTCTTTCTACTTCAAAGACACGAGATTCTTGGATTTCTCGCCCCTGTGTCCCGCCCTCCCACCAACGTTTCTAGCAAAAGCAAAGTAATCTGTATGTAAATCGAAGATGCCCGAAGTGCTCTGCAGCTGGCAGGGGGATGCGGAAGCCAGGCTTTGCACCTCACTGCATTTACACCCAGCCCTGAAGCATCTGGAGCTTAACTTCCTGCCTCCAAACAAAGAATTTTAATGACTTTGTCTGTCTTTACCTTATTTTATTTTTACTTATTTATTTGACAGTGAAAGGGAGAGAGAGAGAGAGAAAAAAAAAAGGGCACACCAGGACATCCAGCCACTGCAAACGAATTCCAGACGCATGTGGCCCCTTATGTATCTGGCTAATGTGGGTCCTGGGGAATCAAACTTAGGTCCTTTGGCTTTACAGGCAAATGCCTTAGCTGCTAAGCCATTCCTCCAGCCTGTCTGTCTTCACTTAAAAAAAAAAAAAAATTCCCAGAGCTGCCTAAAGTATTAGCAGGATCAGATATTAAGAAACAATCTTAAATAGTCTTCACAATAACCTTGTGATTTTGAGGCTGTGCAGTGTGATGTTAGTGGGCAACTCCTGTGGCCTTTGGGAGCAAGGTATCAGTGGAGGCCTGCTGATGTGACTACTGGAATATACATAAGGGTGTGACGTCATCAGGAGTTCTTCATGGTGTTTGCTCTGGAGACAGGGAAGCCTCTAGACCATTTCCATGGGAACTAGGGCTAATCGCTTAGTTGAGAATTGCAGTTCTATTATAGCCATGAAAAGACATGAAGTTCCAGTGCTATCTCAAATATTTTCAGAGAGTGAATATAATATTAGAGGAGGAGAATACAAACTAGAGTAAGCGGCAGCTGGGCCAGTTGTGTGACGTTTTAAAGACTATACGAAGGGTAAGATCTATACTCGCTCTTTTAAAAACTTTAAAACTATGTGCAATGATTTCACATGAAGTGCCTGAATGTCAGCTCAAATAAATTACTTCACTGTTCAAAGATTGGTAGAAAAATGAATATGACTCAGAGCCGGAGTGGGAAGTGTGAGAGCAATCGTTTGAAGGCAAGAAGTTGTGTTTGCTAAAGTGTCTTATATAATGCTCTTAAGAAAAAAACAAATGGCAGGGTGATGGAAGTATTATCATTATATCTATTGATGCTAATGTACAGAAGAAAGTTGTGTCATTTTAGTATTAACATTTGCATAAGTTTTCATAAATAATATGCCATCTTGGGTTATGCATATTTGAAGAATTAAAGGAAAAAGCTCATTTGGAAGTCTTTGGTGTGTATGTTAGTAATGCATAACTTTTGGCTCCCATAACAGAGATGACCAAAATTTGATCAGTTATGTAGTTGGACCTTAGACTTAGGCTTTAATTTTCCCAATTGTTTTGTGTAAATTGCCTGGTTAAATCAATATGTATATGAAACTTTAATGAAGAATCATCCAAAATGACCATTTGAATTCATATACACACATGGATGTCTTAAAAGATGATTTGCATTAAAGAACTATTAAAAAAATAAGACCGGGATTTAGATTTTATCTCCCGTAGATTTTTAAAACTGTTGTGTTTCCTCTGCTTGTGATAGGCAGAATTCTGCGACATTCCTCAAAGTTTCCTAAATCTGGTGTCCACATCCATGTTTGATTTCCAAGCACACAGATGTCTTACATTTGTTTCTATGATTAAGATACATGCTGTGGCACAGGCAGCCTCAAGATACCACAATCATCTGCACATGTCCACTGCACCCACAGGAGCCCTTGAAAGCACTTATTTTCTCTTGATGGTCTCAGAAAGGGAGTCAGAATGACTCTGCCTGAGCAAGATTTGCCACCAAGGGTGTTGTCTGTCTGTCACTGGGATGGAAAAGAACCTGCAGGGCCTCCAGCCACTGCAAATTCCAAATGCATGTGTTACTTTGTGCACCTGGCTTACGTAGGTCCTGGGCAATCAAAACCTTATGCTTTGGCTTTGCAGGCAAGCTCTTTAACTGCTAAGCCATCTCTTCAGCCCCCCTCTTTTTCTTTAATATGTTGAAAATTAAATTAAGGATTAAAGTTTATAATTATTGCTTACATACGTTCACATTTGTGGCTTTCTTATTGTAGACATTTGTGAAGAAGGAAAATTAAAATAAAAGTGAGCTGAAAGGGCAGAAGGCATCAGACATCCAGATATCCTCAACAAAGAAAAACAACAACAATAACAAAACACCTCTGGTGACATCACCATACCTGATCTAAAGCTATATTACAAAGCCATAGTAAACAAAACAGTATGGTACTGGAATTAAAACAAAAACATAGACCAATAGAACAGAATGGAATACCCAGGCCATAGGGTAAGGAACTACAGCTGCCGGATCTTTGACCAAGGTGCCAATAGTGTACAGTGTGGAAAAGACACCATCTTCAACAAATGTTGTTGGACATATTGGATGACCATATGTAGAAACATCAAGTTAGACACACTCATTTCACCATGCACAAAAGACAAGTCCAAATGGAATAAAAATCTCATTATAAGAACTGAAAGTCTTCATACCAACTGGAAGAAAAAAAATAGGAGGCACTATCCCTGAGATAGGAATGGGAAAAGACTTCCTGAACAAAACCCCAGTAGCCCAGGAAATTAAACAAGCACTGACCCAGTGGGATCTCATGAATCAAAAAAGCTTTGCACAGCCAAGTATACCATAAGCAGAGCCAATGGATTACTCACTGAATGGGAGAAAATCTTTGTCAACTATACCATTGACAGAAAGCTAATATCTAGAATCTACAAAGAACTAAAACAACAACAACAACAAAAAACTAAACTAAACATTAAAAAAATTCAAATAACCCATTCCAAAAGTTGGGCAGAGAACTAAACAGAGAGTTTTCAGAGGAATAATTACAAATGGCTAACACACACTTTAAAAATGTTCAACATCCCCAACCATCAGGGAAATGCAAACTAAAACAACTATGAGATTTCACCTTACCCCAGTAAGGACAGCAAACATTAAAAAAATCAAATGAAAACAAATGTTCGTGGTGATGTGGCCAAATAGGAATACTCATTCACTCTTGGTGGGAATGTAAGCTGGTACAACCACTGTGGAAATCAATATAGAGACTCCTGAAAAGGACGAATGAATATAGATCAGCAGAGTTTCCGAAATATCTGACTAGCATCTCGAGGATTGGACAATAGGAAGGGTAGGGCTTGGGGGAAGTTAAAGGTTGGGGTGGAGGAGACACAGAACTGAACCCAAATTGAACTGGTACCAGAAAATCCTATATTCTGGAAGTTAGACTAAAAGGTGGAACCATCAACACAAACTTAGAAGGAGCAGCTGAATCAAAGTGCCCTGGAGAGGGTGAGATGAAACCTAACCTCAAATTTCTCCTATTTCTTTTTCTTCTCTGGCTTTGTCTTTTTTCTTTTCCCTTGGTGCTAGCCTGTAATTCCCTGTTTCAGGATGTGGTCTACATCCACAATTAGCTGTTGATCAGAGAGACCTACTAGATCTCCCAAAACAAACAAGACAGACTTTTGTCAGAGCACTTGATTAGCCCCCAGGGGTTAATGGTAAGACCCTCTGCTGAAGACACCAAATGCTGTTTCACAGACCATGGAGAGACCTAGCTGGTATT
This sequence comes from Jaculus jaculus, assembly GCF_020740685.1. Taxonomy (NCBI): domain Eukaryota; kingdom Metazoa; phylum Chordata; class Mammalia; order Rodentia; family Dipodidae; genus Jaculus; species Jaculus jaculus. The sequence goes on from NC_059121.1 coordinate 26,656,723, forward strand.
GGGAGGAGAGCCAGTCTCCAGACAGCCCATCTAGTGCTGGAAGGCACTACATGAGCTAGTGTGGGAAAGTGGCCAATATCTGTCCAAGCAACTCAAAGTCTAAGTGACTCAGAAGCAAACAACCTGATGTGATGCTCACACAAGTGCAATAGTGGCACACAGCCATGGTGGGTAACCAACTGCTCTTAGATTGGCTGACAGATCGAAACCATATCTGGAACTGAGAAACAAGTTGGAATCTTATCAAGATAATGATTCTGCTTTCCATTGTCAAGCTTCCACTAACCTCAGCCTATAAGAGGCTCTATATTCTTTTAATTCTCTCAAAATTAATAATGACTACCTCACTTCACCAGTACTAACTTTATTCTCCATAGGAGAATCTGCTTCTCTTTTTTCAGACCGGAGCTGGACCTGAGGAGATAAACGACCCGGTGCACTCCACTCGACCCAGATGAAACCACAGAGGAATTGGGGAAATGAACAGGAATGCTGTTTTCTTAGGGAATCTGATATCAGCCCAAGGGTGAAGGAGACAGACACTGAGGACACTCAACACCTACCAAACCAGAGATCTAGAGGCTCCTAAGTGCCCATCATGGAAGTAGACTTAAAATGCTGCCAGCATGGCTCACGGAATTTTGTGGAAAAGAGTGTGGAATGATTGTTAGAGCTACAAGTTGGGACATTTTGCACAGAGACATTGCCTCCCCCCCCCACCATAATGCGTGATCTACATCCCAAATGCAGAAGGCCTCATCAGAACAGGAGCAAGGAGGGTGGGAAAAATGGTACCAGCATGTGTTGTTTACATACTAAATATGTCCATATCTAAAAAAAAAAAAGAAAAGAAAAGAAAAGAAAACTACTTGCCTGAAAATGGTGATTTCTCTATAAAATGGTTTTGGGAATTAAAACACATTATTCAGAATGGTCAAAATATTTTATTCTTCTGGTCATTTTCCAGTTTTTGCACCATTTCATTTGGAATCTTACAATAATTTTTCATTTTCTAAATGTTCATTCTTACCTCATCTCTGATTACAGTCATTTTTTAAGTTGATTCTACAAGTGAACAAATTATCTCTATTGATTTTTGAAAAGAACATTAAGAATAAATAAATATTTAGTCATGACAAATGAAAAGATGTGTAGAGTCCATAAGCGAGTCACAAAATAATATCCATTAATGTCTGTAGGAAAACTCATCAATAAATTAATCAATTTAAAATACATACATTTCATCAAACTCCAGAAACTTCACAGTTTCACACATTTTGTTTGCTAATTTTCAAAAGGGATCCAGTGAGTTGGGTACATGGAAAATTGAAAATGATCCAGATTTCATTTGTTTATAACACATTAAAATACCATTTTTGTTATTTAGATCCTGTATGTTTTCTTTTAATTTTCATGTCCCTAAAATGGAAATGTAAGTGAATCTTAGTATTGGCAAGGCTGTCTATATTTTCCCATCACACTCTGTAAGCATATGTAAATCATGTACACAAATTAGTACATGCTTATTAAATAATCTCTTAAATATGCAATATTGTATTTTTCCCTTCCCTGCAGGGTTTTCTATTCTACCGACCTCTTAGGGTTTGTGTGTGTGTGTGTGTGTGTGTGTGTGTGTGTGTGTGTGTGTGTGTGTTGTGTTTTCAATGTAGGGTCTAGCTCTAGCCCAGACTGACCTGGAATTCAGTATGAAGTTTCAGGGTGGCCTCAAACTCAAAGCAATCCTCCTAACTACCTCTGCCTCCCGAGTGCTGGGTCTAAAGGTGTGTTCCAACCCGCCCAGCTTTGACCTCTTAGTTTTGTCCAGGGTCTGGTTGATGATCTGCTTGGCTTTATTTCTCTGGCCTCCCCTCACCTCGCTTGCTCTGCATCTCAGTTCAGTACAGCTCCAGTCTTTGATATAGTCTTCTACTTTTGACCCTATTGATGTGTCTCCTCTTGTCTGCTCTCATTTTCACATGGAATAGGTTAAGGTAATTCCGACTTCCAATTATAATCTATGTCACTGAACACATGCCCAACTATATTAAGACAAATCCGTCTGAAGAATTAAAAATAAACATTCTCACTTCATCTGGATGAATAAATTCATCCAGTATTAATTTCTAAATTACTAAACACAGCAAAGCAATAAGATGCATTTTCCTCAATGCTAGCAAAAGTATTTGCATTAATATATGCTAAATTAAATTTGACTTAGAGTCTTTATGAGAAATTTGTGTATTTTCCACAAGTCTTCAGAGAGCTCATAATATAATTTTATTTCTATCGCGTAAGATGAAATAGAAATATGATAGTAATCACTCTAAGATATAATTAACTGAGTGGTTAATAACCTCAACTTAGCATTTCTTAAAGAAAATTATGGTGAAATTGTATTCATGATTCAGGAAATATTATTGGAATAATTTCAAATGCCCCCAAATCAATATTTTACATTTTATTTGCATAGAAAATTAAACCTTTCTTTTCTCATAAAATCTTAACTACCTGTGCAAAGACACATAGGAGGAAATATGTTGGGATTTAAATTTCAATTATTCTACAAATCTCTTGTAATTACTGAGTGATTTTAATTTGCATAGTGTGTTTTAGTTGGGTTGTGCAAAGCATTGAGAAAAGATGATTTGTGTGAAAGAGTTTTTTAGTGAGTGCCAACAAAATATGTTTTTATAAATTGAGGCCAATCCTTCTTTGTTGTACTTTATTCACCAGTGTCAGTGGTATAGTAATCAGTTACTGGGCTACTTCTCCTGCTTAATATAGATACAGTTTGTAAACATGGAATTTCAGTCTTCGTTCTTGAACTTGAAATTTAATTCTCAATTCTTCAGCTTCAAGCTAGGAATATTTAGGTAATATTGAAAGTGAGAATGAGATATCTATCTTAACAGTGAAAGAAAATATTTCATACCATTTCATACTCTGATCATTATAAAGTGGAAATGGAGTAAGAAACAAAACTTATTTTGGCTGCTCATTAATTAAGCACCAGAAATTTAAGCAAAAATCTGAGTTTACTGTAGAATCTCATAGAAACAAGCTCATGTGTCATGAGACAACTCCTAATTACAACGAATTACAATTGTTTCAGTAAGTATCAATGTGGTTGGGATACTCTGACAGAAAATTTGGGGAAAATGGTTACTAAGTTCTCACTATCAATTCCTTTCATCCATGATAAAAATAGCAGTGAACTCTGCAACTGATTTCATCATGTGAAATTATTTTTAATATCAGATACTACTAGAGAAAGTATACAAAGCTTTAAGGCTCTATACCAATCCTCTGGTATATATAGATACAACATTTAAACATAAAGTTGCTAAGTTAAAATTTTTTTAAATAATTCACATTTATGAGCCTATAAGGACCTTAGTAGGCAGCTTTCATGCTTGGTTGAAGCTTGGAGTTTGGGGCTTTAATGCCATATAATCTGACAGCACTCCATATCTCCTAACTTAATAATCAAAAGGGAGACAAGGGCTGGAGAGACTGTTTAAATGTTTAGAGCACTTGCCTGCAAAGCCAAAGGATCTAGGTTTGATTCCCTGAGACGCGCTTCAGCCAAATACAAAACGTGGTGCATGTGTCTGGAGTTCGTTTGCAGCTGCTGAAGGCCCTGGTGCATCTTCTTTCTCTGTCTCTGTCTCTCTCTCTCTCCCTCTTTCTCTCAAATAAGTTAATAAAAGTAAAATTAAGAAATGTGATTATAAAATGAAGACAAAACAATGATTTATACATATGTACTCTGAGAACTATTTTCATAGCTCTGAGCATTTTTAAGTGAGAAATATGAATGAGATGAAAATTAACTGCATTCAGGAAAATAAAGTTGTCATCCATTATTGCTTCTGTATCTGCTCAAGACAAACACAGATCCTTAGCCTACAGCCTGTTCTGCTATTCGGGTTTAAGGCTGAGGGGAAACCCGAGTTGCAAGTGTGATGCTCTTGCTGGTAGACCATTTCCTTGAAGTTGTCCTAGGATACAGGCCCTCTTTCAGGGCACCAGCCTTCCCGGTGCCACACTCACTGCTGTTCACAGTGAGCTCTGAAATCCACCGGACAGTATGTCTATTCTCTGTGTCAAACATGGCCCATAGGGTTAAAATAAAATCATTTCATAATTGGATGTTAGTAACAGTATGAGGTGAACTGTTTCTCTGTGGCACCAGGACAAAGGGAGTTGCAGAGGAATGGGGGGGGGATATGTGTGGAGAAAACTCGTAGAGAAATATATGAGCATCATTTTATTTTTGAAAAAAATGAGAAAAATTATTGATAGTGCAGTGATGGAGAATTTTGTGTGTCATTTTGACTAGACTAAGCTAAGGGGAAGTAACTGACAAAACCTTATTTCTATACTTGTCTGTGAGAACGTGAGAACGTGACTGGGGATGGCTGTCAGGGAAGCCTGGTCTTTGAATTAAGGCTGCATAAAGACGATTTCTCTCACCGGGGCAAGCAGGTATCATCTAGTGTTTTGAGGGCCCCCAAATAATAGAGAAGGGAATTTTTTCTTCTTTTTCTTGAGCTGGGAAATCTAGCTTCTGCTGCCCTTGGACTTAAGAGATGCTGGTTTCAGGCCTTTGACCTTGAGGATGCATTCCAGCGGCATCCCTGCCTCTGACCCCATCCTACATCAGGGTAATATCAACAGCACCCCTAGATCTCAGCTACTGCATTCCAAGTTAATTGCTTCACTGACACAGAGGGCTATCCAATTTCTCCAGCTGACAAACAGCTCTTGACCGGTATAGTTGTTTGAAGCAATTACATAATAAATCTTCTCTTACGCATGCATCTTAAGCACAGAAACCCTTTCTTTCTTCTTTGTTCTCACTCTCTTGAAAATAAGAGATTTTAGCTCGTTCATTCATGATGGGAAGACACGAGGCATTGGTGACTGTGAAACATGTATGGACCATGGCTGGGGTAAAGCCTCTGAGCTGACTTGACTTGACATTCAGTGGTCCTAGGACCATCTGGTTTTTATTCTGTTTTGAAAGAAGAGTCCTCATTTTAAAACCTTGATCTTCATTTGTGATTTACAGAACAGTGTGGCATATGTTACTCTGAACAGTGGATAACTTTGCCTCTCTTCCCTGATAGCAATCTTAAATGCATGTATTAAGCTACTATGACAAAGAATGAAAGAAATTAAGTGGCATAATTAGGGTACCAAATAATATGAATTAAAAATGATTTGATGAATTTCACCTAATTGAGGTGGGCATGGAAAGATCTCTGGAAGATATGCTGTTTCAAATATGAATCATGATATTGGATGACAGTGTCCAGAGATGTCAACTGTGATAAAAACACAAGATCAATTTTGACAAGAATTGAATTATTTAAAATGTTTTTATCTATTTATTTTCAAAGAAAGCGTAGGAGAGAGAGAGATAAGAATTGGCACACAAGGGCCTCCAGCCACTGCAAACAAACTCCAGACATGTTCTACTTGGTGTATTACTTGGGTACTGGGGAATTGAAGTCAGGTTGTTAGGCTGTGCAGGCAAGTGCCTTAACCACTATGAAATCTCTCCAGTCCATAGGCTAGAACTTTTTGGGAAGTGTTTATAGTTAATATTATAGGTGGATAAGAAGGAGTAAAGAAGAAAAGATATCTTAAAAGGAGAAAAATCCAAGCAGTAAGAGGAGATATAAGACACTTGAACTTACCCAGTTATTGAAGCAAGGCTTGTGGGTCAGGTACCTTATTACACATCAAATCAGAAGAAAAGCATGTCTTTAAGACATTTAGGACTCTAGAATGTTCCTACACAGGTTGTGAAAGTTCTGAATATGTCCTGAAGAGTAAATATATAGAATACTATAAAATTATATATTGAAACATCAGCTGTGTGATGCAAAATATTTGTCACATAGACACATAATATTTGGCTACGTAGTTTATTTATTTATTTATTTATTTTGCTTAAAATACAAGGTGATGCATGTGCAAGGTCACATGGGCGCACAAGTGCCTGCATCTGGAGTTTGACTTCAGTGGCTGGAGACCCTGGCACCTCAATTCTCTCTGTCTCTCTTGCTCGTTTGTTCGCGCTTGCTCTGTCTCACAGAAAAGGGCCAGTGTGCTGGGCTGGGCTCAACCCCTCCACCAAAAAAAGTATGTATTTCAGGCAGAGTTTAACACAATGATTCACAATGAGTAAAAATATGATTATTTACCTTAGCACCCCTGATAGATCAATGGTTTTGGCTTCTCCCTTAAAGATTTTTTTTTTTTTCTGTGCAGTTGGTAATGGAACATATGAACACCTTCAGCTATTCAGATTGCACTGTGCAGTGACTCTACCCCAAGGTCTTTGGTTCTATTCCCCTATCAGGAAGCCAAATACATATTAATAGGGTGAGAAGAGAAGGTCTGTTATGCAATACAAACTGGAATGCATATTGTGACCAGGTGTCCTCATTTATAAGATAAAAGAAGTCTGGACAACAAAAGTTACCAAAATTTTCCTCCTGAACTGTATAGAAAATCATCAAATGTAGTACTTATGGAAGAAGTCCCCTTGCTCCTAGCTCAAAGGCAACGGCCAATTCAAATCTAAACCTTTCTTATCTGAATAAATGAACTAAGGCCCATGAAATTTGCAGCTCTTCAGAATAATGTAACCTGCTAATGTATTTAATTTCACATAAATCACGATTCATATAAAGCTCAACGTGACACTTGCTAGCAATGTGAATTAATGAATTTATCATCGTTTAAAATGTGTTTATTTTCTGAAGAATAGGGCAGAGTTCATCTTAGAAAAGATTGGGCAAATTAGATTAAATAATAGGCTTAAGAGCATATGAGCTCAACAGTTGGAGCAAAATGGAGGATCCTGATTCATTTATCATATTATCAATTATCGGATGATATTTTTCTGTGTGTCTTTAACCATGTAAAGTCTCTCTGTGTTTTTGTTTTCTCGTTTGATTTCTCATTCTCAGTTTGATTACCTGAGGTCTAACGATAATTATATTAACTGAAAGAAGAAAAATCAATTTTTTCTTGACTGTGCTGAATACAACAGATGTTGAGACTTTCAGATAAGAATATCAGGCACATGGCTGCTAACATCTCCTTGCTGAAGATATAATTCTATATTCTCCTTCCTCTCAATAAGCTTTTAAAAATGGGCCGTGATCAATTGCTTGATTTAATCATTCTACTAAGTCTGCATATAGCCTCTTATTTCCTGTAGATATGTATGATGACCATATGTATTTGGCTTTGGATGAGTGCAGTGAATCAACCCCACATTATGATAATGTATGTTATTCAGGAGCTAAATAATGGGCACACAGTGAACATGCTTGGAAATGGTTCAGTTTTATAATGAACGAAGCATGATTACTAGCAAACATCATAGTACTAAGTATCTGGGTGTCCATTGAAGACTCTTAGAGACACTGCCTCAGGCCCAGGTCCACTCCAGTGATGATTGCTTTGCCAGCCATTTAGCGGAAAGGTGTCCCGGTGAGTCTGTGGGTGGAGTAGAATACAGGAGAGAGGGATATGATCTTTACCAAGCTCTTATGGAGGCTGACACCAGCCTGATACAACACAAGTCTGGAGAGGAAGCTCAGTGATTTAGGAGGGGGAGCCAGCAGTAGTGGATCAAGGGTCAAAGGCATTGTTTGAGGAGAGTGTGAAGTCCTAGACGTCCATCCCTTTCCTTTGGTAGAGCAGTCTCAGCAGCCCAAGGGGCACTTTCCACAGCTGGAAAATGGACACGAAGAAAGCTTGGAAAGGTGATCACCGAAATAATCTCTCTCTCTCTTTTTCTTGCTCTCTCTCTTTCTTTTAAATAGTTCTATTATTATCCAAAAGTTTAGTTGAAGAAACTGAAAAATGACAGATTAATAAAAGGAAGAGGCTAAATTTGAATAATTTTTAAATTTTTCCTCATAGTGTCGGTGATGTAAGACAATGAATTGATTCAAGGCAATAAAATACATGTGATTTTCACATTATTCAATCATTTTCATATAATAATCAGAAAATTATATAACTTAATATATAAATCCTGATAAAGCACTTTTAGAGACAACAAATTAAGTTTTTTAAAAAAAATGTTTACTCATTTATTAATTTATTTTGGAGTGAGAAAAAGGGGGTGGGGGAGAGGGAGAATTGGTGTGCCAGGATCAATTGCAAACAAACTCCAGACATGTGCTGCTGTGTGCATCTAGCTTTCTGTGGGTACTGCTGAGGAATTGAACCCAGGTCCTTAGGCTTTTGCAGACAAGAATGTTAATTGCTGAGACATTTGTCTAGCCCCAAATTCTAGGCCTCCTATTAGAGATTAACTAACCACCTTAGTTTAAAGGGTAAGATTTTTATTTAAAATAAAAATGTTCTTGGCTTGGAATTAGTGATTTGCAAATGATAGGGAGTTTGCACAAACTATGTTTTGCTTGTTTTCCATCATAAGTCCTTATTAAGCTCTTTTTAATTGTTGTTATTTTTTGCATCAAGAAGTTTATCACGGGATGGAGAGATGGCTTAGTGGTGAAGCGCTTGCTGTGAAGCCTGAGAACCCCGGTTCGAGGCTCGATTCCCCAGGACCCACATTAGCCAGATGCACAAGGGGGCACACGCGTCTGGAGTTCATTTGCAGTGGCTGGAAGCCCTGGCGCGCCCATTCTCAATCTCACTGTCTCTATCTGCCTCTCTTTCTCTGTCACTCTCATATAAATAAATAAAAATGAACAAAAAAAATTAAAAAAAAGAAGCTTATCACAAAATTTATGTCAGTGTTCAATTGATACTAGGTTTTTACTTTATTTTATTTGAGAGAGAGAGCAAGAGAGAGAGAGAGAGAGAGAGAGAGAGAGAGAGAGAGAGAGAGAGAGAGAGAGAATTGGTGCTCCAGGGCCACAGCCACTGCAATCACACTCCAGACACTTGTGCCACATAGTGGGCATGTGCAACCTTGTGCTTGCCTCACCTTTATGCCTATGGCTTAATGTGGGATCTTCGGAGTCCAACATGGGTCTTTAGGAATTGCAGGCAAGTGCCTTGACCTCTCAGCCATCTCTCCAGCCCTGATCCTAGCTATTTTTAATGAGAAACACCACAGTAGATGATTGCTTTGCAAACCACTACTACAAAGTGTGCCCAATATGCTTGCTTTGTTCAGTTATGCCACGAGATACCTTCATGTGACTTTTGGTCAGAAAGTAACAAACCAGCACATTGACAGAGTACATGTCTGTGGTGAGATTAAAGGTTCAGTTGAAAATCTGATGAAAGATGATGATCTCCAGTGTGGAGATTTGAATGGATGCCCCCCAGTAGATTCAGGAGTTTACTAAAGCTTATAAGTTAGATCTCTCTAATTGCCTGAGTAAAGGAGGAGTCACTATGAGTGGATCCTAAGGGCCAGCCCTAAGGTGTGGGGGAGATCTATTTCCAGAAAGAAAAAAGAAAAAGCATGTGGAGTGCCGGATCTCTGCCAATAGGGGGCTTCTGAAATGGGCCTGCTTGTGCTGCAATTTGTTGTTTTTCTGTCTGTGTGGACATGTGAAAGTGGGCCTACTTTTGCCATTATGGAACGTACCCTCTCTGTGAGAGTCAATAAATTCCTTCCCTCCCATAGCTGCGTGTCTGCCCTGGAGGCTCACCCCAGCAATGTGAGGCACTCTGCCACACCCTCCCCCTCCCAAGAAAAGCGCACTAACACAAACAGTGTTCACATTTAATATCAGTTGATTTCGTCACCTCTGCATTTCCAAGATTAGCGAATTTGTCTTACAAAACTCCTCAAGTGGACATTTCATGGTAAGCGTCATGGGCGAGACATGATGGATGTGGTTTTAAGTGCATGGTGGACCGCCTGTGAAACCTGGGGTCTGTGAAGAAGAGAGGGGGTGTAGGAAATGGCAGCAGGAGAGACCAAGGCTTGATTCTCATGTTCGTTTGTGTTCAAAGCTGTTCCTACACATTCTGTCACTTGGGATGAACGCCTAACAATGCTCTACGTTCCCAGTTACTGTGTTCCAATTTCCCCAGACAGCATTTCCATGTTCTGATTACCTGGGGGAATTCTTTCTGGCCCATCCTCCATTCCTTACTATGTGTGCCTCCTGGTGTTTCTGGAGATTTACAATTGCATGCTCATGTGACAATGACTCAAGATGCTTTTTATTGGACCTGTTTACAAAAGTGTAGGCACTGCTCCATAGCCACTGCTATACCAAGACAATCTTTCAGCATGGGACTTCAGTGAATATCTTCTTGGTTTCCTCTTCTACCTCCAACCGCCTTTCCGGTCTCTCCACTGGTGACTCCTTCGCAATGTGAAGTGTAAAAGAAATTTCTGGACTGACAATGACATACGGGTTCCTTAAAGGTGACAATCCTTTTCATTACTCAGTCAAAATTATCCTGTCTTCTCACTTAATAATGCTAGCTATTCATTTATTGTGACCACTTCTTCAAAGCCTCTGCTTCCTGTCCGTTCACGTACAGCCTACCTTATTCATCTCATCTCCACAGGAAGTTTCTTGTGCTTGTGTATTGCCCCAATATTGTCATAAGTCTCAGTATACAGTTCAAAATAAGTAAAAATTTAAAAAAAGGGCTGGAGAGATGGCTTAGTGGTTAAGCACTTGCCTGTGAAGCCTAAGGACCCCGGTTCGAGGCTCGGTTCCCCAGGTCCCACGTGAGCCAGATGCACAAGGGGGTGCACGCGTCTGGAGTTCGTTTGCAGCGGCTGGAAGCCCTGGAGCGCCCATTCTCTCTCTCTCCCTCTATCTGTCTTTCTCTCTGTGTCTGTCGCTCTCAAATAAATAAATAAATAAATAAAAATTAAAAAAAAATTAAAAAAAAACCCTCTTCAAGCCTAGGTTAAAGTTAGTTATAAAAATATTACTTCCATTGCTACTTTTTGCCTCTATATATTTACTTATATAGTCAAATGTTTTATAGAACATGATTTTTTATTTCTTTCATCTTTTTTATTAGATATGCACATACTTGTCTGTAAACAACACATGTTGGTACCATCCTTTCCCTCCTCGCTTCCCTTTTTCTGAAGAGGCAGTCCTCATTGGGGATGCAGGCCATCCCCATAGGGATTATGGGACATGCATTATGGGGTGGGGGAGGCAATGTCTTTGTGCAAAATCTCCCAACTTGTGGCTCTAACAGTTTTTCTACCCCCTCTTCAGCAAAATTCCCTGAGCCATGCTGGGAGCATTTTAAGTCTGCTTCAGTGATAGGCTCTTAGGAGCCTCTGGATGTCTGGTTTGGTAGGTATTGAGTGTCCTCAGTGTGTATCTCCATCACCCTTGTGCTGATATCAGATTCACTAAGAAAGCAGAACTCTTGCTCATTTCCCCAGTTCCTCTGTGGTTTCAGCTGGGGCCAGGGTGGAGTGCACTGAGTCATTTATGTCCTCAGGTCCAGCTCCCATCTGAGAAAGAGAAGCAGGTTCTCCAATGGAGAGTGAAGTCAGCACCAGTTAAATGGGATAGCCATTATTAACTTAGAGAGAATTAGAAGGGTTTAGACACTCTTATAGGCAAAGGTTAGTGGGAGCTTGACCATGGGAAGCAGACTCATTATCTGGATATGATTTTGACTTGTTTACAAGTTCCAGATATGAGTTCTGGTTCAGCCTGGGCTAGAGTGAGACCCCACCTCTTGCGTAACGAGCAACTTAAGTCTTTTCATGGTTTTCAGGTGTAAGAGACCTTCTTTAGGATGTTCTTAGGCTGTGGAGATTCAGATAATCCTCTTGAGCTTAGTTTTTTTTTTTTTTTTTTTTGCTTTGTTTTTGGTCCATTGGCATAAGTTTCTATCTCTCCTGAGAAAGAAAATGCCAGCAAACATTAAAGATCTAGGTAAAATGTAATTGTCCACCTTTTTCTGAGAACGTTACTTACTCTCCTTTGTACTGGATTAAACAATGGCAATGGCTTGCCTTCATTCCTGGGCTACTATGGAGACAGAGGGCTTAGACCCTGTTGACTTTTTGGATTGTAGCTTTTTATCTTTTTTTTTTCCCCCAAGTGCATGAATAAATAGAGTAGTGAAAGCCTCTTTTCCCATGTGACATGAGTCATGAAGTCCTTTAATGCTTTTCTGCTAGTCTGCTTGAGGCAACAGAATTTTATGCGCCTTTTGAGTCCCCTGTCCATTTTAGTCCATATCCTTGCAGGGAGGCCCGTTCCTCCTCTGCTGTGTAAGATCGATTTTCGTTTTGTTCTGGGGAGAGAAGCTCTGGAGGTGTTTGTGCCCCTTTACCTGTCAGCACTGCTGCGGCTTCTATAGCTTGTAAACATCGTGATGACCCACATGTGAGTCAGTCTATGTAGAGAAGTTATGGCTCGAGGAACTTCCCAGAACTTTTGAATGAGGACTCATAATGCTGTGCCTTGCCCTTTTGTTATATTGAGAGCTAACTCCCCCCACCCCTGACCCAAATCAGGAACTCCTGTGGCTGAAGCTGAGGATGGCTTGTTTCACCTTTGAAAAGGTGTTATTGGGCTGGGAAGATGGCTCAGCAGTTAAAGGTGCTTGCTTGCAATGCCTGATGGCCTGGGTTTGATTCCCCATACCGACATAAAGCCAGATCCACAAGGTGGCACATGTATTTGGAATTGATTTGTAATGGCAGAGAGCCCTGGCAGGCCCATGTTCACTGTCTCTCTGTGCGCTTGTTTCTCTCTCTCTGTTAATCTCTCAAAAGTAAACAAGTAAATATATATAAAAAAAGGAAGGAGCAAAAAAAGACAAATCTCTGTTCCCCTTAAGTCACTTTTGAAAGAAGAAAGCAAGTTAAACATAGATACAAAGAAACAAACAGGAATGACCTGAAAAGAAAGCAAATGTGCTCATGTGGGCGCGCGCACACACACAGACCTACAAAAATGCCAACGTCTTGCCTCACTTAGCTCTGAGCACCGTTGAGTTGAGGCAGAGAGAAAGTTCTTCTTTGTATGCAGTCTTCCTAAGTTCTGCCCCTCAATGACTTTGCAGCAGAGCGTCCTCATGTTAAAGGTATTCTATTTTGAGCTGAGCCCCTGCTCAGATACTTAGCATCCCCTTCTCCCTTACTTGAAGATATTTGCCTTTATCAGTTGGAAAGAGTTTTAAATAGAGGGGTATATTTTACACAGTTTTGATCCCTTTTTAATGCCTCTATTAATGTTTGAATGACAGATTTGAGGTTTTCAGCCCTAATTTTGCTTATCTTGAAGTGAGGTACATTTGCCATTAATTATTCTCTTAAAATATAGTTCATCTTCACACTTTTTTTTTTTTTTTAAATTAAGCTTACCACACTAAAAAGAAAAGTCACTTTCTCTGGGTTGCTTAGATACTAATGTTTTCTTCTGTGCTTTATGAAAAGACTTTGTAATGCCTTTCAAACAATGTGTTCAACCTTTTAATTTTCCTTAGGCCTGGAAGACAGCCAGCTGGATTCTAATTTGATTACTTAGTACACTCAACTATGTTAATTAATTTTTTCACTCATTTACTATATCCTTTAAGTTGAAGTATGCATAAATAATTATAGCCTAAGAGGACCATCTAAGTAATTTTAAAAAGAGGCTAAGAGAGTCCATAAAGGGAACATTTACATCCGGCTAGGGCTGCGGGGCAGGGTCTCTGGGCAGCTGCGCTGGGAGGTGTGAGCTCTTAAAGGCTCTTCAGGGCGCCACTGAATGAAGAGAGCATTAGGAGAAACAAAGGTGAGCCTCCCTAGTTTCTGCTTAACCCACCCCTGTACTATGATTATTTCCTATTATAGGACTATTAATTTTCTGTACCCAGGCTTCTGGATTGTTGAGACCAGAAGGGGTTATGTTCATCAGTGGAGAAAATCCTACTCAAGAAACACTACTGGCTCAAGATAGTCACTTCAAGTCTAGTTCTGTCTACAAAGTATCTCTTCTGCCTTGTGATGTTACTTGAACATTCTGTTCATGGAAGATAACCTCAGGAAGAGTAAGGAGAAAGGTGTGAAGTCTGAAGAATTGAGGAAGGCAGTCCTTCAGAAGACTGACAGGAATAAATGTACATTACTGCCAGTTTTATTAATTCGAATATTATCTGGGCAGATTCCAAGAGCAGTTTAAGAGATGTGGATAGAGAGCTATAAATCGTAGCCATAAGGGATTATTTGATCTTCTCTAGAAGTTTGTTGCTATTCCCATAGATTGAGAATCTGTAATCTAGAGAAATGGAAAATAAAGAATAGAATTAAGGGTTGAGTGGACACACTTTAGAAACGGTAATGTAGAGGAACATCCTGTTGGAGTGGTAAGACAGAGAAACCTAAAATATACTTGACATGCTGTTAGATGGGAAGTGGGTGTTCGGAACAAGTCAGCCCTTGGGCAAGCACTGAAGTGTTGTCTTAAGTACTCAGGTAATAAAACCTGCCCTATCACTTATAGACTGAGGCTCAGAAAAGCGAAAGTGGAGACAATATGTAATACAGAAATAAATCCATTTCATAATATTTTCCTGCACCTAGGATAGAAAGCCGAGACATCTATTTTGTTTTTTAAAATGTGTGAGTGTGTGTGTGTGTGTGTGGGTGGGTGCACGCGTGTGTGTGTACATGCCTGTGCTATGGTATGTGTGTGTGTGTGTGTGGAGGTCAGAAGACACCTTCAGGGTGTTTGCCTCTCCTCCCTTCTCAAAGAAGGCTGTTTTGTGGCTACCTGTGATAGCCTACCTAGCCTGTGAACTTCTGGATTCTTCTGGCTCCACCAGCCCTGGGAGCCTTGGGATTACATACCATGCTGCCCTGGGCATATGCCCTTTCATAGGTGTTGGGGATTTGAACTGATGCCTGCAGGCTTACAAGCAGGTGCCTTTAACCCCTGAGCTATCACTCCAGCCCAAGAGCTCTCCATTATTTTATTTTTGTCAGATCACTGGAATAGCTATTATGAAAAACTGAGATAACATTTAACAGTCACTTTCTGAGCTTGATACAAAGTGAGGTAAAAGATATGACTCAGGAAATTCATGTGTTCCTTTAAAAAATTATTGCATATACATCAGACAGAATTTTTATATTTCTTAACCCAATGTTTGTCTTCTGTTCTAGAATCCCCACTAGGGTACCTCATTACATTTAGCCATCACGTCTTCTCTTCTTGGCATTATCATTGCTTAGCATAAAATCTTTCTCTGTTGCTTAAATTATTTTCAAACGTTCTTAACTGGAATAAAGAGGACAAACATAGATAAAAGTGTGAAGATCAGGCTGACAGGAACGAAATCTCTTATATTTTATATTTGTATTGCATCTGCCTCGCTAATTCTGAGCCCTGGCATTCACTTCCTGGTACTTTTAATATAAGCTGAAATTACAGATAGGTTTCAGTTTAGGGATGCATTACCATTCTGAAACATAAGAAATTCCATGTGAGGAGGCTATGCATGTGTGTGTATGTGTGTGTGTGTGTGTGCGTGCGTGCCAGTAAACCCTAAATGCAAGCCTTTGTGAGCTGTTGAAATACAAGTTAATGATGTTTAAAGCTTGTGTTGGAACTGCCAACTACATCTTAGCCTCTGGGCTCATTTCAAACTACCACAGAAAAACCTACAGCTCTTGGCAACATAGCTAACAAGACAGCATCAGCACAGGAAATATTAATGGTACTTTAAAG
This sequence comes from Jaculus jaculus, assembly GCF_020740685.1. NCBI lineage: Eukaryota > Metazoa > Chordata > Mammalia > Rodentia > Dipodidae > Jaculus > Jaculus jaculus. The sequence continues at coordinate 26,672,400 of NC_059121.1, forward strand.
AACATCATAATTGTGAGGTCATCTTGATTATCAAAGATATGTTAAGGAATTATGAAATTAAGTAGAGCATTACCTTAATAGAGTGAACTACCTTGGGGAAAAACCCGAACGCCAGTGTTTGGACTCCATATGCAAAATGTATACAATAGGGGCTGGGGTGATGGCTTAGCCATTAAGGCATTTGCCTGCAAAGCCAAAGGAACCAGATTCCATTCCCCAGGACCCACGCTACCCAGATACACAAGGTGGTGCATGTGTCTGGAGTTCGTTTGCAGTGGCTGGAGGCCCTGGTGTACCCATTCTCTCTCTTTCTCTCTCTCTCTCTCTCCATCTTTCTCTATCAGATAAATGAATAAATAAAAATAAAATATTAAAAATTAAAATTTATACAATAGGTGTGTGACATTCCAAAGTTTTGAGGAAGGCAAAACCACAAAGACGTGGTAGGTATGGGCTGCCCTTAACAGAGCTTGAACTGGTGGGTCAGTGGGATCACGCATTTGTGTAGCGGTCATGGAAAGGTTGGATGTAAAGCCAAGTGCTGAATGTGACACCTTCCCTAGTCCAGCACAAAGACCAGAAGAGCTAAGAATGGGGAACCACCAGAGAGCAGCCTGCAAGGAGTGAAGTCACTGTATGTTTTCTAGGAGAAAGGAATTTGGCTTCTTTCCTGAGTTTGGAACCCATAGGGATCTACAGTACATTTTATGTCCACAGAGCCTAACAACTTTACAATATATATGGCAAGGCAATTGACCAGCTGGCTGTGTAAGAGAACAGAAATATGTTCCTGGGATTCTGTGTTTGAAATATTCCGCATTTCTAGTAAGTTGACTTTGCAATTAAAACCAAATAGCTAGTGAGTAACTCTGAATTCTATCCCCACCCCACATTCTTCCGTATTTTCCATGGAAATTTTTCTGCCATTGGAGTCAACAAAAAGTCCAGACCATGAAGAGTACCCTTTATCAGACATGTCTTTTTGACCACAGTCAAGTAGAGGCAAGTACTGTAACTTACATGATTCCACTTTTATTTCACAATGTGACGAGGCTTCCTCAAGAGTAAGAAGCCCATTGTAAATCCACCCGCATACTTACAATTGCCTAGCAACATGTGGGGAAAATTCTTTAGTATATAGTCATATGTTCCTCAGCAGAATAAAAAATTAAGTGAAAAATACAGATCTTCATGTTTATATGTGTGTGTGCATGTGTGTGTTCCAGTTTGCCTTTGGGGTCGCTGGTGGTATTTATTGATGTTTGTATGAACTCATTCCAAAGTGCTGCTTTAAATCAGAAAGATGTGTTGAAAAGAATTCCCAAGAGTAGCATAGCAGCTCTGTTTATGATGTTTTAATATATATTTTTGCTTGGGGAGTTTGGTTTTGAACATCAAAACAGGTACTGTTTGTTTTCTAGGTTGAAAACTGGTCTGAGTCATAGTATCTAGCATTCGAATTTTGCTAACTGTAATCCTTGTATCTCTCTCTGCTCTTCACTTCTTTCTCTCCTTTTTGGGTTTCGCATCAATGGCACCAGCTGTCACACTTCATTTCTATGGCGGTACTCAGGGCTAACGCCACTCCGCGCGCTTAGAGTGTATCAGAGTTATACTTCATAAAACTGTGGCAGAGGTCCTTTTAGATAGATGTCATTGACAGTAGCAAAAAGACAGTGTACACTAGTTTGTATCTGGTCATAAACTTTAGCAAGACACACCTGGTTTCACAAGCTCCATGTCAGTATAAATGAATAACACAGATGACTGGAGTACTTTGTATTCTTTCAGAAAAAAATTACATTTTGTGAGTAATTTCAAATAAAATGATAGCCACTGGCTGTTCCACTTTCCTACATGAAAAAGTATAGATGGATAGATAGATAGATAGATAGATAGATAGATAATTCTATTATTTTCACACTTACTAAAGAAAGCTATTTTATTTTATTTTTATTTATTTATTTTTTAAATTTATTGTTTATTTTTTGAGAGTGACAGACAGAGAGAAAGACAGATAGAGGGAGAGAGAGAGAATGGGCGAGCCAGGGCTTCCAGCCACTGCAAACGAACTCCAGACGCGTGCGCCCCCTTGTGCATCTGGCTATGTGGGACCTGGGGAACCGAGCCTCGAACCAGGGTCCTTAGGCTTCACAGGCAAGCGCTTAACCGCTAAACCATCTCTCCAGCCCAAGAAAGCTATTTTAAATAAACTTCAACAATGTTAACTGCCTCTACATAAGTAAAATCAATCCAGATTGTAAGAAAATCTGCTTTTGAACCTTCATCACTCCTCATTTTCATATTCTTGAAGAGATCCAGTGAATTATTAAAAGAAAGTAAGCAAATAGAGTAAACATGCATGCATTCTCTTGTGGGAAATTCACTTCTTCAAGGCATTTATACATCCTTTCTAGCACAGTGGTTCCCCTGGCCAAACGTTTGGTTTTTATTCCTTACAAACCTGAGACTCTCCACTGTCTGTTCTTTTTTAAGAGTTACCCACATCCTGATGTCAGAGCCGCTCTCAGGAATGAAGTCATTACAAAAAGGCTCTCACTAAGCGATGAGGTGGTCAGTAATAGGGAACTTGGTGGATGAGAAAGTTTCTGTAGTTCAAGGTGCAACCGGATGAATCCATTTCTAATGGTGTGAGAATCCTCGAATTCAACAATGACAGTTGCAGAAGACTTTCAACCAGCTCTCTCCTTTCTGCGCCCGGATATCTAAGGAGAAAGCAATGGGCTGTGCATGGAAATAAGATATTGTGCATCTACATTTTCATTTATCCTGAGGAGACATCCACAAAATGTAGAAGTAATGAAGGCCAAATCTTAGACAAATGACATGAGAAGTTTCCGTGATCAAAAGAGATCAGTTCTGCAAGTGTTTCATCTGATTCAAAACACTGAAACTAAACTGCTCCAGTCTGACAGTGCATAACAAGATTGACTATATTTAGTGATATTTTCCAAAACAAAATTTGGATCCTAGAGATTTTTGAAAACTGTTTTCCTGTGAAATATTTAAGGAACCATTCCATGTGACTTATCCTTTTCATTTTAAAAGAGGCAATGTGAGAACTGCTCCAGGAATGAAACATACAAGGTTACTACTTCCTGAGAAGTAACTTCAGTTCTCAACAGGGAAAACAGAGTACTTATAGAAAATCTCAGGGGCTGGAGAGATGGCTTAGCGGCACTTGAGTATGAAGCCTCTAGATGGAGGTTCGTTTTCCCAGAACCCACATAATCCAGATGCACAAGGTGGTACATGTATCTGGAGTTTGTTTGCAGTGGCTGGAGGCTATGGTGGGCCCACTTATTTCTCTTTCTCTCTCTCATAAATGAATAAATAAAAATATTTAAAGAAAGAAAATCTCACAAACACTAATGATAGTCAGATAAATAGATGATAGTTTGCTTAGACTGTGTTTTCATAAATTAAAGATCATATTTCTTTGGATACTTTGCTGGCTAACACATCTTTATGGTTCTTTGAAGCTGTGATTAATTATTTTTCTTCCTCCTTACCTTTCAAATATGATTATCTTAAATAGTACTTATTTCTGATTGTATCTGCTGTGTTGGAGGGTAATGGAAATATGAGTAGGCTGAAATTTCTGCAAGAGGTTTCATGAAACAAAACGAAATCTTAAAAAATGGAATTTTGTTATAGTTTTAAGGCCAAACGCTTTGTTTCTTCTATCCAGAGGAAAAGATTGTTCAGCTCTTTTTTTACTTGCAATTCTTCCCTACTTACTTGACTTACTGAAAGAAACTCTCCTTAGCTATTTAGAATTACATGCTGCAAGTCCTCATCCCTATACTTCTTAGATTACAGGTAGCTTTTGCAAGTCAAATAATCACATCTGTGCCCACCAGTGCTCTCTCATATTTAGCTAGCTACGCAATAAAGAAATCACCCTCAACCTTTTTTATAGCGATATAAAGTGAGAATATGCATAGGTATTTTTACTTTTGGTATATCCTGCTGCTAAATTTAAGAAATTAGGTTCTTAGTTACATTAGAACTCCCTTTTCTAATTTAAATTTGTTCTGTTAACAATTGACACATTAGGATATTGAACCTCAATGTCATCAAATTTTCACAACAACTTTGATGACAACCTCACGTTCTTAGTGTTATCGTTTATATGGCTTTTAGAGCCACATCTGGTCTAGTTTTGAGAATAAGTGACTGTGAGTATTTGGCAATGAACGAGACGTGCACACCATCCCCTCCGGGGCTCAGGAAACATCAGGGAAGATGGGGCAGAAAGAACGTCAGAGCTGGAGGGTGGGAGGTGCGCGGAGGAACTGGAATCTGGACATGACACGGCCGGGCGCTCACAGACTCTCCCCAGACATGGTCACCTGCACCAGGCCCCACGTGATGGGGCCAGTTGACATTCTGTTACAGGTGAGGAAGGAACTTAGCAGCCCACTTTCCTCCTGAACAGGCTAATGACAATGAAAGGTAACTGGTAAGTCACGAGACATGGAGTTCAGTGAGATTAAGGGGGTAAAATAGAATAATGTGCGGAGCATATCATAGAAATACAACATATATACATGAAAATGTAAAAATAAGTAAATAAAAATCTGACTGTAAAAGGGATTTGGACCTCAAGCTTAATTACCTGCTCCATCCAAATTTCAGTGTTCTCCATGAAGTCCTTGCAACCTTCCCAGCTGTTTTCTTTTTTTTTTTTTTAATATTTTATTTAATTGATTGACTTGAGAGAGAAAGAGGCAGAGAGAGAGAGGGAAAGAAAGAGAGAGAATGGGTGCACCATGGCCTCCAGCCACTGCAAATGGCTAACGTGGGTCCTGGGGAACTGAGCCTTGAACCAGGGTCCTTGGGCTTCACAGACAAGCGCTTAACCACAAAGCCATTTTCCCAGCCCCCAGCTATTTTCTTAAACATGTCCCCCAATATCTGAATTCTATGCTTATAATGATGCTTTGAATCTTTTTTGTTTTAGAAAGTATTCATTTCTTAGTATAGGTGTGATCCAGTTTTTTAAAGTAATGCCACAAAGTTGTTTTTTTTAATTTTCATTTTCTTATGATTTATCTTTCATAAATGTGGTTCAATTCCAGATAGCAGTTCACTTTATTAAGAATGTATAACTATTATTCATAATTAAACCAATGATAGGTGACAGTTTTATTTCTTGGGTCTATCCTGCATTGCAGGGGTTAATAATGACGTGTCTTATTTTCTCAGTCTTCTCTACTATTAGTCACTAGTCTCTTTGCAATAGTATTGCTGTGCTCTTAATATATGGTAGTGATTTAGAAGTTAATAAAGTGCTTCTTTTTCCTTATTTTTCTTCAAAGCATTCCCCACGAAGCTCCCTGTCCTTTTGATTTTGTCTGCCATAGACGATCTTGGAGCTTGCTGCCATCCTGCACTTCTCTCCACCTCTCTCATGGGTCAGAGCCTTTGTGTCCTGAAGCCCAGTGCCTTGTGTTTAATTTGAATCCTTCTTGTTCTGAGGGGATGATAATGAATCCTGACAAATGATTTAGGGGGAAAAAAAAACATATATGTCTAACAAAATACTCATTCTGTGTTTATTAAATAACAGTGTTATTTTATATTATTTTACTTTTCTATCAGCATTGTGAAGACATTTTTAATTGAATTGCAACATCAAATGCTGCATCTGAGAAAACTGTAATGACATTCGACTTCCTCAGTAAGTCTCTGGATATTAAGTAATGAAATAAAAAACTCAGGTAATCTTACCCTCCCTACATTTTAACATATCACCCGGGTAAAATCAGCTGAATTTTTATTACTACATATAAAGAGGTCTTTATGTTAAAACTGATTTTTTAAATCCCAGCACTTGGGAGGCAGAGGCAGGAGATCACCACCAGTTCAAGGCCACCCTGAGACTATGCAGTTTTAATTCCAGGTCAGCCTGGGGCAGAGCAAGACCCTGCCTCCAAAAACAAACAAACAAAGTTGAAGATGGCACAGAGATTTCTAATATTCTTCAGAATCCCGAGTCTCTATGATTAACCTCCTGTCATTTCGTACAGTATGTCCCTTTGGTATAACTAATGAATATGATGAATAAGAATTTATAACCTGAACTCGATGTTTTATACTTATTTCTGTTACTTTTGCCTAGTGCCACCTTATTTTCCCAGAATACTTTGCATGTAGCAGTCAGTTTCCTTATGTATCTACTCGCCATCACGTTTTCTCAGACTGCCCTTCTTTTTCAATGATTTTGATGATTTTGAGTTCTGGTCAGGTGTTTTGTCTTGTCAATTGCCTGTCCATTAGGATTTGTCCAACACTATTTTCTCTTAAGTAGATGTGAGTTATGGCCTTTGAGGAGGAAAGTCACAGAAGTGATATTCCAGCGCAATCAAATCAAATCAAGGGATACCATCAATATGATGTATCTTGATGTTCCGGTGGTGTTTGCCAGGAATGTCTGCTATAATGCTACATTTCCCACCAATTCTGTACTGTACCCTGTGCATGAAAACCATTATGCACCCACAGGATGGCAGACTGTGCCATCTGTGCTTGAGAGCACAGTGTTGAAATCAGTCATTTGGATGTCATCCTTCCTATATACTCGTTAATTCATCTATGTAAATCACAATGGGCTAATCATATTTCCTTTATATTTTTGGTATATAGTTTGATATATAATTTTATGGCACATATTTTATGGATTTTTTTTATTATTTGCCATTAGGAACTCACTTGACTCTTGTGTAGTTTATATATATATTTAAAATAAGTTTTTTAATTTCTCTCTGGCATTATATGGTATGGCATGCCCATCTTGCACATTGTCTTTCCAGATTCTTCATGTTTCTGTTGAGAACGGGATTAGAAGCCAAGGTTTGCGTACCAAGTGAGCCCAGTGTTACTGGGACAACTCTGTTTCGTATATGTGTGTGTGTGTGTGATTGTGTGAGTGCAGGTGTGCACATGCATAGCACGTGTGTGTGGATAGTAGAGAATCCAATGTGCGGGTGTTAGTACTTACCTTCCACATTGTTTGGAGGCAGGCTTTCTTGTTCTCAATCCATGAGCTTACAGGAAATTTCCCTGTCTCTGCTTTCCAAGTTACCTCCGGTGTTTTGGGGTTAGATAAACCCACTACGGCTTTCCGCTTCTACACAGGAGGATTTGTGGATTTGAACTAGGTTACTCAGACATGAGTGGAAAGCTCTTTTCACATCTCACAGCCATGACAATATTATTCCCGATAGGTACATATATTCACACAAATACTATGTATGTGTGTGTATCTGTGATTATTTCCATATGTAACTATATTTGTCTATACTCAGAAAAATATGAATTCACATCAGTCTCCCTAATTCTAATGGATTGTCACATAGATTATTTCACTCTCCTCCACCTATTTATCAGCAAACATCTCTCCCTCAATATATGCTCACAAGGTCTGGAAACTAAAGAGACTCTGGCTCAAAAGAAGACCAGGCATAAGAGTGATGGACAAGGACACCAAATGTTAACACTCTGGCCACTGCAGGCAAGGGTGTTACCCAGGGGACCATTGCCTCTGCCCAGAATTGGTATCTTAACATGGAAGAATAGCATTGGATTCAAGTTCTCTCTGATTTTTCTTTTTCTCTGTCTCATAATACATACTGATTGTACATTCCATGTAATTTCTCTCTCTCTCTCTCTCTCTCTCTCTGTATATGTTTTATATATAGACAGATATACTTACTTAGTTATTGGTTCTAATGTGGGGTTTTCTAAATTCTAATTGTTCATTGATTATACATACATTGGCTTTTCTGTATTAGCTTACTATCTTGTAAAGATAGCCCATTTTGTAGCTACTTACCTGGAAACTGAAAAGGTATTCCAATCTATACATCAGTTGGTTCTTAAAAAACACACATGCAAGGAAAACAAAGACATCAAAATAGATGAGGGACTGGTTTGAGCTAAAAAGAGTTCAGTGGAAGGGAAGTTCTGAGGGAGCACAAGAGTGTGATGATAGGGGATTATGATGAAAATGTATTGACTGAGGCCTCTTGGTCCCACACTAAATACCAATAGCCAAACCGTAAAAGAACCTCACCAGAACTGGGGCAGGGGGTGAGGATGTCTAAGAGTACACCATTTTAATAAAAAAAATCAATAAATAATAAAAATATGTAAAAAACAAGATTTGTCACTAAAAATCTAAGAATGAATACCCAATATTCAGTAACAAAGTCATCTATGAGAACTTTTTGTGAAAGTTTAAATTACTATCCAAGTTAAAATTGTGTTGAGTAACTAAATGTATGTCTCACATAATTGCTATTTTTTTTCCATTTAAAAGCCTTTTAGAAGCTAGTTCACTGAATGTCAGCTAAGTCTCTTCAAATATTTTTGCATGATAGCAGTATCAATGTCTTATGACGGTATTAAAATTTTCTGAAATAGCTTTTCTGAGCTACCATTTCTGAGGCAGTAATTGTAAAATACAGGCAAAAAGAGAGACTGACACAATGAAAATTAAACGGGAATTAGGACACCCACACTGTTCAATTTTGCCATCACTGTAGAGTTGAATTAGAGCCAAACATTTGACTTCCCCACAATTCCAGCTTTCTATCCATAAAATGGGAAGGCTATCACTGTTTTCTGATAGTGTTTCTTATAATTCAAGTTCATGTGCAGAGAATGGAAAATGTTACATAAATTCAAATATATTTAGACAAATTGTACTAATGCCAGCCTACTCCCAAATTATGCTAAATCATTTTGAAAACAGACCTCGTGCTCACAGATTAATATGTTTTCCTTGGGTAGGAAGCCATGTAATTGGGCCATTTGTTGAGCATTGTCAAAATGAGTTTTCTCTTGTGATATGAAGTATAACTAGTCTGCAGCTATAGCTAAACTACTTTATTAAAATAAATTCATATCTTTGGGGAATTGTAGCAGCCACCACTTATGAATCCACTTTATCAAATGCAATGATATTACAAAGGAAAGCTAAAGAAACAAACAAAACTATTAATTTTAAAAGGCTGTCTGGCTCAGATCTATTCTTTATATAGAAACCTAGAAGAGTCCCGTTAGTCAGCCTTAGATGATGTCGCTCTCCTGAACTCATTTGTAAATATATCAATATTATGAGCACCAATTCTTTCAAATGTCTCTCCCCTACAACAGGAAATTTACAGTGCAATGAAACTCCAGATGTGTCACAGGCTGTCACTGCTGCTCAACAAGGAAAATTCCCCTCACTCAAGGTCTCGATGGTTTTTTCATAGTGAGCAACTCTGCGAACCCTCTTTTCAGAATGTGTGGTAGCAACTCAGGGGTTTTAACGTCTGCAGCTGAGCCACTTCTCTCTTCTTCCTTGCTGGTGGATTGCTGTGGTCCTCTCTGTGTTGCATTTTTGAAAGTTCTATGTAGAGTCTCTTCTCACACAGTAGTGCCATGAATTCCAGTTTCTCGCCCATGCAGAACATGCACTACCCCGAGCATTCATACAGAAATAGGTCTCTTTAGGTTTCACCTCGTGATTCAAAGTTGCTTGGTTCCTCCACCCATCTGCAGAATTGGCATCCAAACAGAGACTCCCTCAGAGTAGAAATGTGTGTTCTCTTTTTTACAATTCCCTTTTCTGTGCTTGCTGAGGTATTTGCTGAAGGGAAGGGATGTGTGTATATATATATTTCAGGGTGCAGCCTCCCACCTTTTCTATGCCCTTCACTTTCTTTTTTTGAGCTAAAAGAATACAAGAATACTAAGATTCATTTTTAAACAATAGGACTGAAATTCACACTGATGTTAGTGTTATCATTACTAGATCAATAAAAAATTGTTGTTTTTTAAATATATATAGACTTGTGTAGCTAGTATTTATGGAGCAAATGTAAATTAAAATTCATTATATAAAATATTTTCTGTACATTGTTTCATAGAATGGAATTTATTATACAGGGTTATTTTTATTCACAAATATGGGAGACTCTGTTTACTCATTTGCTTGGATCTCAAAGTTAAGTTTGTGGTGGCCATTTACTTTATATCTAAACTTAGTTCTAAATATGCCACCTGTTTATAAGACACTTAACCTTCTAAATTTGACTTTATTGGCATTGGATAGTCCAGTAAAGGATGAAAAATAATCCGGTCACGGCAGTGACAAAACTTGGTTCCCTTCCTGTAGTTGTGAGTCCACATTTCAGGGTTTTCTGTGTTGATCATGAAGGCAAGGGCTGAGATCTTACATCTAGTTAGAAAGGATCCTTCTTCATAGATTACAGGAAGTTGAGGGCATCTGTCAACATGGGGAACTAATATCCAGTTGAGCACATGTCCCTTTGTAAATCTAAAAAAGAAAATGTGATTCGTGTAAAGGAATCAACCAACCAACTAACCAGCTAACTACAAAACTAACTATCCAACTACTTAGGAATAAACCTAACCAAGGAGGTAAGAGACTTCTGCAGTGAAAATCTTAGAACACTGAAGAAATAAGTTGCAGAAGACAGGATGGGAAGAACATCTATGCTCCATGACTAGAAAAATTAATACAATGAAAATGGCCATAAAGTCCATCTGCTGATTCACAATCCCAATGACATTTTTATAGAACTAGGGAAAACAACCCTAAAATTCATAAGGAAGCACAATGACCAAACAATCCGGAATACGGAGAACAATGCTGGAGGCATTTGAGTTGCCCTGTTACCTGGTATCTGCAATGAGTCTATAAAAAGTGGTTATTTTTTCAGCCCTTTTTTTGTGTGTGTGTGTGTGTGTGTGTGTGTGTGTGTGTGCATTAAACTCACAGATAAGTGATGGTGTTCTGGGCAGAAGAGATCTCTGCTTGCAAATAAATTAGCAAAATGGGGCTTCCGGTTAAGATGGGGCGTAGGTACCACGCCAAAGTAGCCTGGGGGGGAAAAAGACCAAAAAAACTCAGCAAAATACACACTTTTACTAAAAAGTGAGGTGTACAGGAAATTGAAGCAGCAGCGGAGAAGTAGAAGAGTTCCAGGCATCCAGAGCCCGCACAGGCCGGCAAAAGCGGCTCCGGCAGCTCCGCCAACCACCGGGGGGCAGCACAACAGAAAGCGGCCAGGCTCGGCTCCAGCCACAGGAAAAGCCAGGTGCGGGAGCTTCCCTCACACCGCGCTCTCCGCACCTCGGGAAACGTGAGGGGAGAGCGGCAGTGGGCAGCGGAGGAGCAGACCGCGAGGTAGAGGAACACGTGGAGCAGCGAGACAACCAGAGCAGCTGCGGCTCCCTCCCCTCCACCACCGCCTGAGCCCAGCTCCAGCGAACAGAGCAGCGGCCCGGGACCAGCCACGCCAACTTGAGCCCACAGCGGGACCCAAGCAGGAGCAGAGCTCGGCAGCAACATCAGTGGCTCTGGCACCGGTAACAGTGGCCCCAGCAGCAGCAGACCCAGGAGCGGCAGCAGCGGCAGACTCCGCAGCAGCAGCTTCAGGGGCAGCAGTGGGAGTGGAAACAGCAGCAGCAGCTTGAGCTGCTGACAGACCCAGCAGCGGGGGTGCTGATCTGCAGGGCCACACTTGCCAGGCTCAGTTTGCCCCACAGGAAAAGCCAGTGCCCAGCTCCAGAAATCAGAACAGCAGCCCAACGACCCAGGCAGCAACTTGACTGAGACCAAACTCATCCAAGGTAACTGGGATTGCACCAGGGAAGGGTCTCACTTGGTCACAAGCTGACTTGGATCCCTCAACAGACCAGAAATCTTAACCTCTATGTTGATAGAGGATATGGTTGTTATAATAACTACTCTGGCATACATAGTTGGGGCTGTTTTTGATTGAGTGGGTACAGTGTTTAGTTAACTTTTAGAATCTACCTGTATTTTATTCCACTCAGCCTACTTGAATACTCCCATAGCAGGGAAACTCAACCCCTAGGAGCACCTTTGTAGATACTCTGAGAGTCTTAAGAGCCACACCTAACACCTTAAGCTCCTACCCTGAAAATATATAACATCAAATCAATTGATACAGCTAAGAATACCCAGCTAGCTAGAAAATCCAAGCATTAACTTAATCCAAGATGCAAAAATATATACATTATAACACAAGAAACACTAAAAAGCAAGATGATATAAATCCACCTAAAAGTATTAATGCATCAGAAATGACATCCAGTGAGAACGAGTTAGAGGAAATGCCTGAGAAAGATTGCAAAAGAATGATTGTAAATATGTTCAAAGAAGTCAGAGAAAAAATCAAAGGAGTCAAACAGGAACTTAAAGAGGAAATCAAAGGAATCAAAGAAGATGCAGGACACCAATTTCATGAAATAAAGAAGGCAATACAAGACATAAATAAGGAAATAGAAATAATAAAGAAAAACCAGTCAGAATTACTAGCAATGAAGAACACAGTTAATAAAATAAAAAACTCTGTAGAAAACCTCACCAGTAGAATGGATGAAGGAGAGGACAGAATCTCTAAGCTAGAAGACCAGGTGGCAGATCTAATACAGTCCAACAAAGAGAAAGACAAACTTATAGAAAAGTATGAGTGGGAAATTCAAGATATTCGGGACACTATGAAAAGATCAAATATAAGAATTCAGGGCATAGTAGAAGGAGAAGAATTCCACTCCAAAGGCATAGTAGGCGTCTTCAACAAAATCATAGAAGAAATTTTCCCCCAAATTGGGAAAGAGGTGCCAATGCAGATACAGGAAGCCTTTAGAACCCCAGCCAGACAAAACCTGGAAAGAACCTCTCCTCACCATATTATAATCAAACTTCCAAACACACACACCAAAGAAAAATATTGAAAGCAGTTAGAGAGAAAAATCAAGTTACCTACAAAAGCAAGCCCATCAGGATTACAGCAGATTATTCAACACAAACTTTTAAAGCCAGAAGGCCTTGGAGTGATATATTCCAAGTTCTGAAAGATAACAACTGTCAACCAAGATTACTTTATCCTGCAAAGTTATCCATTCAAATAGATGGAGAAATAAGGACATTCCATGACAAAAGCAGGTTAAAGGAGTATTTGAAGACAAAACCAGCTCTACAGAAAATACTTGATAGAATCCTCCATGCTGAAGAAAAGGAAAAGCAGACATATAAGGAACCTAGAAAAAACAAGCAATACTCAAATACTACTTAACACAAGAGAGCACAGGTAGAACCAGAACCACAAAAAAAAAAAAAAAAAAAAAAGGCAAACATAAATACACACCTTTCAATAATATCTCTTAGTATCAATGGCCTCAATGCCCCAACGAAAAGACGTAGGTTTGCAGACTGGGTTAAAAAGCAGGATCCTACAATTTGTTGTCTCCAAGAAACTCACCTTTCTACAAAGGATAAACATTATCTTAGGGTGAAAGGTTGGAAGATGGTATTTCAAGCAAATGCGCCTAGAAAACAAGGTAGACTTTAGTCCAACGTTAGTCAAGAAAGATAAGGAAGGTCACTTTATATTGATTAAGAGCACACTCCAACAGGAAGACATTACAATTCTAAACATATATGCACCTAACATGGGGGCTCCCAAATTCATCAAATAAATTAGCAAAATGTTAAAATATAAAGGATTGAGGACATGCTAGTTCTACATGTAGGCTTTCACAGCTCCTGGATATTCATGCTTAGAGATTTTTGTCTGGGCATGGCAATTTGAATGCCCCTCAAGTTAGTTGTTCAGTCTGTCAGCAAGCTACCTTGGATGGAGCTGCCTAAACCCTAATAGCCGACACACTATTCTCCAGATAAGCTACTCAAACACCCAAGTCCGTCTTCAGATGCATAGGAAAAAACAAAATGCCGGTTGTTGCATGCCACTCCCACTGTTTGATTGTTTCCTACCTCACATAAGCAGCAACTGACTGACTTTGTAACAAAAGAGACTTTTCTGAAATATAGGTTTTAGGTCAGGAAATTGTGTACCTTTGTCTGTTTTTTTTTTTTGTATGTGCCTGGGGAAAGTTACCATACAGTTTTATGATTCTACCTCTCAATGCTCAGATGAATTTTAAATTTTTGTTTGTTTGTTTGTTTTTTTGAGGTAGGGTCTCACTCTGGTCCAGGCTGACCTGGAATTAACTCTGTAGTCTCAGGGTGGCCTTGAACTCATGGCGATCCTCCTACCTCTGCCTCCCGAGTGCTGGAATTAAAGGCGTGTGCCACCACGGCCGGCATTAAAATATTTTTAAACATTTTATGAATTGGCTTGTCTGTGATTGTAATAAGAATCCATAGAATTTAAAGTGGTAATACTTTTGCAGACAATTATGTTTCCTTGAAAGCAAATAACCCACTTAATTATTTTGTATACTTTCTATTTTTAAAGATATAATGAAAATATCTGGGTTACATTCCACCTAGTATTGAAAATAATTTTTTTCCTGTTGTACATTTACTTGTATGATTTAATCTTATTATGATCAATTTCGACTAACAGTATTTGTAATTTGAGGACATTTTATGCTTATTAAAAATTGATTACAGGGCTGGAGAGATGGCTTAGCAGTTAAGCGCTTGCCTGTGAAGCCTAAGGACCCCGGTTCGAGGCTCGGTTCCCCAGGTTCCATGTTAGCCAGATGCACAAGGGGGCGCACGTGTCCGGAGTTTGTTTGCAGAGGCTGGAAGCCCTGGTGCACCCATTCTCTCTGTCTCTCCCTCTATCTGTCTTTCTCTCTGTCTCTGTCGCTCTCAAATAAATAAATAAAAATTTAAAAAAAAATGATTACAGTTGGGTGAGGTGGTGCATGTCTTTAATGCCAGCACTTGGGAGGCAGAGGTAGAAGGATTGCCGTGAATTTGATGCCACCCTGAGACTACACAGTTAATTCCAGCTCAGCCTGAGCAAGAGTGAGACCCTACCTCAAGAAACAAACAAACAAAAAAATTAATTGCAAAGAAGGTTTCCAATTTTCCCTTCCCTACTTCTGCCTTCAGCACTGACATGTGGACTTTATTTATTTATTTATTTATTTTTAGAGTGACAGACAGAGAGAGAAGAAGGGAGGGAGGGAGGAAGGGAGAGAGAGAGAGAAAAAGGGAGAGAAGGAGTGCACCAGGGCCTCTAGCCACTGCAAACGAACTCCAGACCCATGCGTTCCCCTTGTGCATCTGGCTAACATGGGTCCTGGGGAATGGAGCCTTTAACCAGGGTCCTTAGGCTTTACAGGCAAGAGCTTAACTGCTAAGCCATCTCTCCAGCCCTGACATGTGGATTTTCATAACATAAAGGGTGGTGTTTCCAGCATCCCAGTGTCCAATGGAGCAGTTTCCCTCACTGAGCCACCATGCTTCATCTATTCAGTTGCTCACTGTACTTAACTCCCTTTTCCTTCTCTCTGGAGTTTGCCATTTCCAGAATGTCATAACTAGAATCACAGGGTGTAGTTATTTTACACTGGGAAGCTTAAGGACAATTTCAGTACCACTTGGGCAAATACTAAAGTTCAGTTATGGGGTGCATGGTAATGTTATGGAGAAAACCATCAAACTGCCATGCAATGGTCATTGCCCATGCTGTTTTGCAATATGAGAGAAATGCGTGGGATTTTTGTCTTGTTGCACATCTTTGCCGACCTCCTTTGTTGGTTTTAGGTATCAGTGGGGGGGGTACTAGAAACACTTTGTAAGATGGTTTCATTTTTTGTTAAAATGAATTGGGGGATATATCTACACATTAAAATGGTAAAAGACTTTAACATACTATAATTTCTGACCCAAATAAGAATTTGGGGGCTGGGGAGATGTTTCTGTCAATAAAGTGCTTGCCTTGAAAACGTTTGGTTTGAGTTCAATGCCAGGAACCCACATTAAAAAGCTGGTATCCTGCTGTTCATCCCAGCGTATGGGTAATGGAGACATGCAGGTCCCCTGGGCTTGCTGGCCAGTCAGACTAGCCTAATACAAGAGTTCCAGGCTATGGAGAGATCTTGTCTCGAGGAAAAGGGGGCTAACGTTCCAGAACTGGGGCTATACTCTGGTTTGAAATACACATGCACAGAAACACACACGTATGGGCATTCACATGCATGAAATATAAAAGAAGAAAGTTACACAAAATTAAGAGCAAATATGAGCGAAGGTCATCACGAATCTCTCAAAAGAGGCTGAGCTGAGGAGCCGAGGCCATAAGACAAAGGAGGCATTTGCCACTGCATTTTCCTTTAATTACTTGGCAACTGGGAAGTGGGACTCACAGGACAGTTAACCTGAGCTATATCACGGAGCCGCACAGCACCAGCTTAACAGAGCTCTGACCAAGCTTTCAGTGGTGCGGTTAGTAATGTTCTAGCCTTGGACTACAGAAGGTTTTTAAGTACCTTCCCAGGGCCACAAAATTACTATGCCCTAGGAGTAAAAGTGAGCTAGGAATAGTCATATGCTTACAGAACCAACATTAAGTTGCCCTCTTTCCTGGCAGAATTAAGGTGATGGGCACGTTGGCCAATTGCTGACTGAAGGAAAACCGAGAATTCTGAAAGAAAGATATCATCAACAGACCTCCCCCCCACTAAGTAGCATATTTGGGCTTATATTCAAAATATCTTATCTTAAAATATAATCACACAAACATCAATAATTGACTTAACATTAGGAGAAAAAGCAGAAAAATGTGTGACATAAGGGACATTCAGTTTCTCAAATTATCAAAGATATATTTTATTTATATTTTAAATATATTTCATATTTATATATATTATATGTATTTCATATTTTAGTTATGTTTTAAATAACTACTATTAATATATTCAATAAATAATGAAAAAAATAAAAAAATGACCAACATGGATGAATGAGAAATTCAATATCTGAAAAAGATAGATAGTGAAATAAAATATTAAGGTACTTCAGAATGGTAGTGGGTCATTTGAATAATTCCAGCACTTGAATGGCCAACACAAGAGCACTATGTGTTCCAGGACAGCCTGGTCTACCTAGTGAGACTCTGTCTCAAAAAAGAAGTCAGAAGACCGATGTATACATACATTAGTATATTAGATATCAGGGAATGTAATTAAATAAGCCAGATAATAGTTTTGAAGAAAATACCTAGACTGAAAGTATAAATGCAAGGAGAGGAAGGGCAAGAGATATGTGAGGCCTGGTGAAAATATTTCTGATGTTTTAAACTAGAGTTTCAAAATAATGGGAGAAGAAAAGATAATTTTTAAACATAAGAAGAGGTAATGGCTGAAATTCACCCCTCAAGAACAGAAGACTCCAAGCCATGACTTTAGTAGCATTATGGATCTCATTTTGGGAATTAGATCATAGAATAATATGGTATTCTAAATAACTTATAATTATACCTATGGATGGTGGCTTAATGCTTTCAGAAGAATAGTGATATATCCATAATAATGTCTGACAACAGTGATGATTGGAATGACAGAACTGGAGACAGACAGAGGTTGGAAAATTGGTTAGAAAGTTGTGTTAGCAGAAAGTGAGACTAAGACTATTGTCATAAATTTCAAATAAAAGACATGGATTCTAGTCACACTCAGTGAAAGAGGACAGCGTGATTATATTTGAATGGCAAAAGAAATTAATGAAGACTTAGTGAATATGTATTTGAATAACACTATTGGATGTTAGCAGAACTCTGGTACAGACAGCAGCCTTGGCATAAAATGTGTTTTTTATAAACTTTTGTTGCACTTGATGTTAATAATATTCATAGATAAAGGAAAAGTATGTATACCATAATAGATTTCACATATATTTCCTAGTTACTCCATAACAAATTATACAAATTGTATACTTACAGTTGTAAAAATCACAAAAATAATAGGGGGTCACTGGAATATAGTAAATACTAAGAGAAAATGTTCTGTTAAACAATTAACTGCTTGTAACACTTGACATACATTTAGGTAATTATTGTTTTGAGAATATATAGTAGAAAAATATGTCAATACTTGAACATTTTCACCAATATATGTGGCATCTATTTTTTCTATATGTTGCATTTAAGTTTGGACATATAGCCTGTATTGATTGGTAGCCACTAGCAAAAAATGAAAAATAATGGTAAATAGTACTTCATCTCTCTCTTCTTTCTTTTCTTGTTCAACTTGTAATCAAGTGAGGGCGCAGTTCTGGAGGAGGAGGAGATAGCCCGAGAGTACAAGACACTGGCGTGGGCACAGGGTTGAGGTCTTTACAAACGAGCCATCCCTAATAAAGACTTGAACCATAAGAATGCAGCTGTCTACTCTCAGATACACACAAAATAACAAATCTCAGTCACTTTAAGCTACCCGATTCTATGGCATTTTTTTCTACATGGTGAACAGATTACCAGAGAAAAACATGACTGTGACATTCATACCTTATTTGTAAGCCTTGAGAAAGAAATAAGAATTTCATTACAATGTTATTGCCTTTGTTATCAAATGGAATGCAATGATAAACACTGTTGATTCTTATTATGACCTGAAATTAATGCTTTATTTCATACTTTTCCAGTTCTGAAAGATCATTTTAATCACCTAGTTCATCATAATCACAATCAAAGCTAACACACACCTAGTATGACTCTTAATTCTCTTTACCAGATTTGTCACACTACCTTGATGAATTTTATTATATTATGTTTCTTTTTCTTACTGCAATGTACAATTCCACTGTGTAATTGTACCACAATTTTGTCATCCATTCATCCAATGACAGGCACCTGGGCTGATTCCATTTCTTAGCTACAATGAATTCAACAGCTATAAATACGGCTAAGCCAATATCTTGGTAGTGAAGCATGGAGCATTTAGGCTAAATGCCCAGTACGTGAATAGCTGGGTCTGTTGCTTCCTCTATTTTCATCCTTCTTAAGAGTCTCAATACTGATTTCCACAGTGGTTGTCAAAGTTTGCATTCCCACCAAAAGTGAATTCCTCTTTCCTTACATCCTCACCAACATTTGTGGTCATTTGATATTTTATTCATTGCCATCCATAATTAAGTAAGGTGGAATCTCACAGTTGTTTTAATTTGCATTTCCCTGAGGTTTTGGAATGTTGAACATTTTTGTGTCTGTCAGCCGTTTGTATCTCTTCTGAGAACTCCCTATTCAGCTGTCTACTCCATTCTTTGAGTGGGTTATTTGGATTTTTATTGTTTAGTTTTTTTTTGAGTTCTTTGTAGGATCTAGATTAGGCCTTTGTGAGTAGTATAGCTAACAAACATTTTCTCCCTTTATCTGGTAATATATTGGCTCTGCTTATGGTATTTTTGTCTGTGCAAAAACTTTTCAGCTTCATGAGATCCCATATATTGAGAGATGGTTTAGTTTCCTGGGATACTGGGGAATTGTTCAGGAAGTCCTTCCCCACTGCTGAACCCAAGAGCATTCCTCCTGTTTTCTCTTCCAGTAGTTGATGAGTTTCCCATCTCATATTAAGGCCTTTACTCCATTTTGAGTTGACTTTTGGGTGTGGTGAGATGAGTGGGCTTCCTTTTTCTACATGTGGTTATTTAGTTTCCAGCACTGTGTGTTGACGATGCTGTCTTTTCTCCAGTCCACATTATTGGCACCTTTATCAAAGATCAAGTCCCTGTTGCTACTTGACTTATGGTCTGGGACTTCAATTCCCTTCACTTGATTTCTGTTTTTACGCCAATGTCATGCTGTTTTTGTCACTATGGCTTTGTAGCATAGCTTTAGATCAGGCATGGTGACACCTTCAGAGGTGTGTCTTTGGATATGTTTAGATATCTGAGGCCTGCTACCATTCTATATGAATTTTGAGATCATTTTTATTCTATCTTTGTGAAGAATGATTCTGGAATTTTTATTGGTATTGCGTTATTAAAGTAAATTATATTATTAAATTGCTTTTTGGTAGGGTTGACATTTTTACCATATTAATTCTACCTGCCCAGGAGCATGGAAGGTCTTTCCATCCTGTCAAGTCCTTCTAAATTTCTTTCTTGTGCATTTTTATGTTTTCATTACGTAGTTCTTTCACATCCTTGCTTAGTGTTATTCCAAGGTATTTGGTTTTATTATTATTATTTTTTTGTGGCTGTTGAAAATCTAACAGTCTCCCTGATTTATTTCTTTCCATATGTGTCCTTTGCATATAGACAGGCTTCTTATTTCTGTGTGTTGATTTTGTACCCTCCCACTTTGCTAAAGGAATGAGTCATCTTTAGAAGTTTTGAGCTGGAGACTTTCAGGTCACTTAGGTGCAGGATGATGCCATCTGCAGATAGAGCTAATTTGACTCTCATTTCCAATACGCATCTCTTTTATTTCTTTCACCTTTCTTGCTGCTTGGTCTAAGACTCCAATACAAAATTGAAGAGTACTGCTGACAGTAGGAAGCCCTGTCTTATTCCCGACAGCACGGGTATCTCCTTGTGTCTAAGTAGTATTTGGGTTTTAGATGCTTTTATTGTGTTGAGATATAAACTATCCATGCCCATCCTCTCCAGCATTTTGATAATGAAGTGATGTATTTTGTCAAAGGCCTTCTTCGCATCTGTTGAAATGATCATGGGTTTCTGTGATTAAGTTTATTTATGTGGTAGACTATGTTGACCAATTTCCATCTGGGGAACCATTCCTGCATCCCTGGGATGAATCCTGCTGGATCAAGGTGGATACTGCTTTTGATGTGTTATAGAAATTGGTTTGTGAGGATGTTGTTCAGGATATATTTGTTACAAATATCCATGCCTGTGTGTATACATTCATACTGATACACAGGTATATTGTATAGACATTGACCTGTAACAGTAAGTTCAGACTCTTTAACAAGCAAAGATAGATAAGTCCACAATGACATGCAAAGCATTCACTGTATGGAGTGTGTACACGCCCAGGGATATCACACGCCCTGTTGTAGAAACCTTCTCATTCACGTCTTCTCACCTATTCTCCGCCTGTAAAGTTTGTACTCCACATTCCTTCCAGGATGACTTCTCTCTTTGTAAGTGTGACCAGCTTGCTCCTCGTCTCTAGTCACTTCAATGGGTATTGCATTTTTATTGTCTTCTAGAGATGTCCAAGGCAATGTCATATGGTTACAGAGAAATGGCTGCTCAGTTATCCAGTCTCCTCTCCTTTCTTTCCATTTCCCAAAAGCATTTCAGACTGGTATTACAAAAATACCAATTATTACTCCCACTAACTCTGATGTCTCACAAGTCTATGAGTCCTTTATACATTATTTTCTCACTAAATAATTTCCTCACTAAGTGACTCATCTTTTATTTAGTTTGGAAATCTTTCAAAAATTCAGATTAAAGAGTGTTTTCTCTTGAAAACCATTTCCAATCTGCTCAGGCAAAGTTAATCAGTTTTTAATTTCTGGCATGAATGTGCTGATTATTCACTTAATATGACAAAATGAGGAGTTTTAATGAACACATTTTTAATAGAATTACTTGCTTTTACCAATGAATCATGAACACAATGACATTGGAGATTTATTCATTATCATATTTAAAACTTCTAACAGAGTTGCTATAAAGTAAAACGCATATCCCTCCACTAATATTGGATACACGTCCTTAATAATCATATATGCACACACAAACTACATACTAGTATTGGGTACACCTCTTTTATAATCATATATGCACATACAAACTACATACTAGTAGTGGATACACCTTCTTTATATTAGGTACATGTCCTTTATAGTCATATATGCACATATAAACTACATACTAATTATTGGGTACATGTCTTTTATAATCATATATGCACATATAAACTACATGCTAATATTGAGTACACCTCCTTTATAATCATATATGCATGTATAAACTACATACATTGGGTACATGTCTTTTATAATTATATATGCACATATAAACTACACACTAATATTGGGTACACCTCCTTTACAATTATATATGCACATATAAACTACATAATAATATTGGGTACACCTCCTTTATAATTATAGATGCACATATAAACTACATATACAAGCATTTTGTTAAAATTTTTGGCTGAAAATGTCATTTTGTTTCCCCTTGCTATCAGAGTAAAGCATTAAGCTTCATTGCCTGTATGAAAGACATATGCCAACTTCTCATGAGAAATACCTTTTCCTCATTCACTGTACTGTTGAAGGAACATCACATAATTTCCCATGAATAAAAAAAGATATGCATGAGAGATTCTTTATTGAATCAATACTTTATTTGTTTATAGTCTTAAATAATGTACCTTTTATTCCATATAGAACAATGCATGGCTGTCAGTCTTAGATTTTACCTTTCAAGGAATGCATATTTTAAACTCAATATAAAAGAACTGTATCAATGATAGATTATGGATTCACATTTTCATAAATAATCATAGAATAAGTTATTGTAATTAAATTATAAAGAAGTGCCTCATCTTCTTATTAAATTTTTACTTAATCCTAATAACAAGTAAATATGATTAAATGAATATTAGTGATCACTATCACAAGGCTGATGCCCCTAGATTAACTAATAACAGGCGGGATTGCTAGGATTCCTCAGTCAGTGAAACATTTCTGTCACCAGCACGAGGACCCCAGTGCAGTTCCCAACCCACCCTCAAATCCTGGCTGTGGTGCTGGGAGGGGGAAACAGTTAGGGTGACTAGACCCCTGAAGGTAAAAAGGGCAGGAAAATTTACACTTGCTGGAAATCCAAGATGATCTGACTACTTACCTCTTGCTAGTTCCCTAGTAGAACTGTTTTTCCACAAACAGTGCAGACTCATCCTGGGACCTGGGAGGGAGGCCTTTCACAGGACTTAAACATGGTCAAGTTCAGCTCCCGGGAACTTGGTGCCATAGCTAATCTCCTCCTGAGACAGCTCCTCACCCTAACCAATCAGCTGGCCCTCTGGTTCACCTGGGCCAAAAGACAGCCCACCTCCCTAAGGTTATAAATACCTTTGCAATGGGAGGGTAGTGGTTCTCTCTGATCATTTGGGAACTCTGGGTGAGGTTTTCCCTAGGCTGGGCCTGGGCTGGCTTGGCCCAGGCTCAAGCTCAGGCTCAAGCCCAGCTGGGACAGCCCCCCACCCAGCCCTTACTGTCTGCATGGGTTCTTCATGTCCTCCAGCTCCCCACAAGGCAGGAGCTACTTGAACATTCTTTTCTCTTTTATTTCCACACTTCCCCCACCCCTAGATTCCTGTCTGGTCACATGCATTCCTGAGCTACACGTGGGCTTTTGGGCTCCATGCAGTGTATTTCTCTTCTCCCTATTTATTCTCCCTTTGCTTCCCAGCCTTCCCCTTTCCACACTCCTTTGTAAAATCTGAATATTAATATGGTGTTTTAAAAATCATTCTCTTAAATCCAGAATTGTCAATACTTTAGTTAGTTTGCTGATATGAACTCATGGCTTGGGGCTCCAGGAAGCACTCCAGAAACCCAGCTCCCTTGGTCCAGTGCTATAAACTGTAAACCAAAGGCTGTGGAAGCAGATAGGCAGATGCCTGGAGTTTCCAGGCCATTCAGAGTAACCTAATGGGTGAGCCCCAGGCCAGTGAGACTCTGTTGCAACAAGATGTGGAGTGCTTCCGTGAGGATGATATCTGAGGTCGTCTGGATCTTCCACACCCAAATGTGAACATGTGCCTACACATACATGAACATGCCTACATACATGCATGCAGCACACACACACACACACACACACACACACACACACACACTCAAGAAAATGAAAGAAACAGTGAAGATTACAACAAAGTAGAGTAAAATAGCAAAATATCTTCACAAAGTAATATTTGTCCTGTTAGTGTAGAAATAAAGCTATTTTTCCTTCATTCCCCCCCCCAAAAAAAAAGTGGTTTGTAATCTTTTCTTTTAGGAAAAATAGAGCACTATTTTACTGTTTTAAAAAATCTTTTTGGATCAGTGTGTGAAATATACATTTGGCACAATGTCAAGAGAGATTAAAAAAATTTTTTTTTAAATTTTTATGCTTAGTAAATACAGTCAAGTTGGTACCATTGTCAGCCTCTTCCCTGTCCTCCCCTCTTCACAGGTACCCTCCTTGTTGGAGTATGTGGGTTGTGCATTGGGGGATTAACCATCAGTTATAGGTAGGAGGAAATGTCTTTGTGTATCATGACTCAACATGTGGCTCTGACATTCTTTCTGTCCCCTCTTCTGGAAATTTCCCTGAGCCATGTTGGGTTCATTTTAGGTCTGCTTCAGTGTTGAGGTCTTGGGAACCTCTGTGTTTCTGGAGATCTACTTTGGTAGGGTTGAATGTTTTTTGGGTCTATCTTCTTCACCATTGTGCTGGTATCAGGTTCACCAAGAAAGCAGCATTCCTGCATGCTTCTCCAATTATTCTTAGTTTCAGCTGGGACTCTTTTGAGGTATTATGGGGTGGTTCTGTCCTTAGGATCTGTGTCTATTTGAAAAAGAGAAGCAGATTCTCCAACAGACAGTAAAGTTAGCTCTGACAGAAATCTGTCTTCTTTTGGGAAACTTTGTAGGTCTCTCTGATCAATAGTTCATTGTGGATGATATCCACCTGCTTGTACTGGGAGTTATAGGTCAGTGCCCAAGAAGAGAAGGAAGAATATGATAGGTGATATAAAAGACAAACAGAAACAGAAACAGAAACAGGAGGAGATAAAGGTCAGTTTTTATCATACCCTCTCCTGGGGCCTTGTGATCAGGTGTTCCCTCTAAGGGCCTGGTGAAGGTTCAACCATTTTCTCTGTCTTTTGGGATGTAAAGTTTTATGGTACCATTGCCATTTGGGTACAGTTTTGGGTCCCCCACCCCCTCCCATCCCCTCCCATCCCTTTCTACCCTCTCTAATGTCCGGCCCTCGAGATGCTTGTTAGGTAGGTTGGCAATTTGGGTTGATTCAGGCTAGGAGCTCTAGATGAGTGAGACTATGAGACGATTATCTTTCCATGATTGGGTGAGTTCACTGAGAATGATCTGTTCCAGGTTCTACCATTTTTCCTCAAATTTCTTTGTGTCAGTTTTCCTGTGTAGAATGCCATTGTGTAATTATACCACATCTTAGCTATCCATTCATATAATGATGGACATCTGGGTTGATTCTAGCTCTTGGCTATTATGAATTGAGCAGCTATAAACTTGGTTGAGAAAATCTCTCTGAACTGAAGCAAGGAGCTTTTAGGGTAGATGCCCAGTAAGGGAATAACTGGTTCTGTTGGTAACTCTATAGTCAACTTTTTTAGGAGTCTCCATATTGTTTTTCAAAGTTGTACCATCTTACATATCCCACCAACAGTGGATGAGCGTTCCTATTTCTTCTATTTCTCCACATCCTCACCAGCACTTATTTTTGTTTGATTTTTTTGATGTTTGCTATCCTTAGTGGGGTAAGGTAGAATCTAATAGTTGTTTTAATTTGCATTTCCCTAATAGTTGACCATTAAAATGCAAATTAGCACTTTTTTACTATTTAAAAAATCTTTTTGGATCAGTGTGTGAAACAAATACTTCTGGCACTCTGTCAAGAAAGGGAGATGTTTTAAAAAATTAAATTTCATTATAATGTTTTGATAGAAACAAAGTAATCTATCCCTTTTAAATGACATTGGAACATTTGCTTCAAGTGGATAGTGTAATCATTCTAACGTTTAATAATAATGGAAGATTACAACCACAGAGATTTGCTTAGGATTGCTTTTTTACTTTACAAGTACTTTGTCCATAACAGAAGGAACCAGTGACAATAGGTGTCCTTCTTTATTCCTCTGATCATTGGACAAAAAAAAATGCCCATTGGTTTATATTAATGAATATTGAGTGTTTCACTGTATTGTACTTATTTAAATTGCTATGTATTGCTAAGTGATAAATTAAAGCTTGATACATTTTAGATTTATTTGAGAAGACAGTAACTAGTGAATCAGAGTATCAGACTCCAATGTGGTTCATAGTTTCATCAAAAGATCTATAGGAGAAAACACTTTTTTGGGGTAGTTTTGGAAACAGGACCAGGAAGCTATCTGTTATAATAGAAAAAAGTAGAAGGTCATAAGTTGGGGGTTGGTTAGTGATTTCTGAGTGGTTAACATTAAAATTTCCTTCTCTATTTGCAATTTTATTTTACTATTACAGACATGTAAGTGCCAGAGTCATCTTATATAAATGACATCACCATAAAACCTAAAAGTATACATATAATAGATTGTTTGTTATTTCCTCACATGTTCTAGGTATCTTTCATTTGTCTACTATAGCTGATCTGTGTTAATGCAAGAATTCAATAAGAAAGTTGTTATTTGTTATATCATTTGGAGTGGAATGGTCATACAGAAATGACTCAAACTTGACATGGCTGAAAGTTAACACACCAAGAATGACCATGGGATGGGGAGATGGCTTAGTGTTTAATAGTGCTTATGGCTAAGTCTGTTGTTATGGGTTCAGCTCCCCAGTACCCAGGCAAATCCAGATGCACAGTGTGACACATGCATCTGCAGTTTGTTTGCAGCAGCAAAAGGCCCTGGTACATTTATCCACATGTGAGCACTTTCTCAAATGAAGCAAAAGATTAACCACCTCTAATACCATAATCAGAAATTCACTAAACCTACACTTCTTACTTGCAAGTCAAATCATTTCATTCACAACGATGCCAACTTCACCTTGCCCCTCAATTCTATCAGAAGACCAGACAGAAACAGAGGCAGACAGGGGGAGAGATGAACACAGACTGCAGATACTTTACCAGCCTGCAAAATTAATTTTACTCACAGCACTTTTGTGACCATGATGCGTGTACTTTGTTTAAAGCACTCAAAACTGCTTTGTTATTTCACATACTTTTTTAATGCTAAATGATACTTCTTTGAAGTTCAGTATTAATTACAGAGCTCTGAGTCTTGTCACTAATTACAACCTTCTCTCTTTCCCTTATCTTTCGTGCATTTGATGCCCTTCCTATGGTGACCAGTGGAGGTTTTGTTATTCTCATTACATGTTCATTAACAGAGATTTTTTTCCCATTCCTAGATTTTGTTGAATTAGAGGACATCTATCATTGTTTCCTCACTTCTAAAACTTCAATGATCCTTTTCACAATAATACATCTTAAATTAAGTGTTCTCATTTTCTTCTCTCAGTAAGTATGAAATGATCTTTCTTCTAAAATCCAGTGTCATATATCATAATATCCCTAATTGGCTGATTCAATGATGAACACATGCCATTAAATTGCAATGTGGGTAAATTGCTAACCAGATATCTGCTGACTATAAAAGACAAACCCTAATACTAGATGTTTTTCCAAATGTATAAATTTCTTACAAAAGCTTCAAGAATATATTGTTTGCATCCTAACTAAAAGAAAGAAATCTAAAATTTCTACAAAACCATAAACATTCTTGCTGGACATGGTGGCTCATGCCTTTAATTCCAGCACTTGGGAGGCAGAGGTATGAGAAGCGCCGTGAGTTTGATTCCACCCTGGGATTACATAGTGGATTCCTGATCAGACTGAGCTAGAGTGAGACCCTATTTTGAAAAACAAAACAAAGAAACAAACCCATAAACTCTCTTAAGACTATCAGAGTACTTATTATTCCAGGCATCACCAACTCTGCCACCTTTTCAAAAGCTCATGCCCAAGGAAATCAAAAGCTCTCTACTGTTGTTTGACTGAAGGGGCATGTTGCCAAAACAGCATTCTAAATATTTATGTTTATGCTCATAGATTACTTTTCTGTATTGGATGGAGGTTAATGCTGAGAATATGAGACTGTTGGGTGTTCATCCTTAAATAGAACATGTACGTCATATCTTCTAAGGCTCAAGGAACGTGAGAGAAGGGACAGAAAGAATCTACGTAGGAGGTGGAAGGTGGGGAGGAGTGCCGTGGAGTGCTGTGTTCTGGGGACTGCGTAGCCCTTACATTCATGAACTCACATCGGTTTTAGTTACTTGTACAAGCCCAGCACAAGATTAGGTCCATCGATATTCCATCATGGATGGGCAAGAGGCTTAGAAATCCAAGCCCTACTCTGAGGAACTATTGGCAAATAATGAGTGCTTGGAGAAGAGAAGGCATTTTCCTTAGTGGTGCTTCCAATGGCAAATTGCCACCTCTCTGGTAAACAACTCATGTGCAGGCAAGTAGCTATAATCAACTTCTGAGTGCCCCCCCCCCACCAAAAAATACATGAAAATGCAAAAGGCACCAGTTGGGTAGGAGAAGGGATTTAATTAAAGGGGGGGTGGTTTGAATAGATGGCCCCCAATATGTTCAGTTATTTTTTATTTCTTTGTAGTTTGTATTGACAGCCACCAGGCGCAATGTCACTGGGTGGATCTTAAGGTGTGGCGTTGGGTTTCAGATTTCAGTCTAAAAATATGCAAAGTGTGCCTAGCAGGAGTTCCTGGAGTGTGCTGTGCTGTGTGGCTTTTGACCTTCAGGTTTGTGCTTCTCCCTCAGCTTGGGCCTGAGAAGGCAGGCCAGTTTCTTCTGCCATTATGGAACTTCCCCTGGATCTGTAAACTTCAATAAATATCCCTTCCTCCATAACTGTGTCTAGTCTGAATGTTCATCTCAGTGAACCTGAAGCTGTCTACTACAGGGAGGTATTTAAGAAGGTAAAGCGACATGATCAAATATATCATATAGATGTATGAAATTCTCTATATAATCACACACACACACACACACGCGCGCACATAATCTATATCTACATCTATCTGTATCCATATCCCATCATTATTGCAATCTTTGAATATTGTAGGGGCTTTAGTCTGACAATGACACTTCCTTTATAGTGGCTAGCACTAGGGGGAACTGAGCACTACTGTAAACTTGAAAATAAGAAATAACACAAGCTTGGAAACCTGGGGCACATCCAGCCAGAGTGTCTGGATGGGACATAGCCATGAAAAGCATTCTTGGAGGTCATAACTCCCGAGGAGTTAGCAGTAGAGACACCCAAATTGTAGGAGGTATGATGGTCAATGGCCCTCTTCTCCGGGGTGGGGAGTAAGCTTTGTCATGTGTGGATCAGTGCAGTGGGTGGCAGCCCTGAGCCCCTGGCTGATGAGGACCTGTCTCCTGATACACTGGGTTTGCTGCCAGAAACAACTGAGAATTCCGAATGAAGTCCTAAGTTTCCCTGACCTCCTCCCTCCTGCAAGGTGGTTTCCTGAAACTGTCAAGCGGGGCCACTGGCTCTCTCTGTTCCCCTCGTGCAGTGAAAACTCTGTCCTCTGCCTGCTTCTTCCATTCTCTGTGGACTCCAGTCTGCCTGTGGCCAGGACACTCACGAGCCTGCTGCCCCGATGGAGCCACCGGAATGAACAGGGACCTTTGCATCCTATTGTTGACACAGCTGCTATGGCCCAATGGTGTTCCCGAATATCAAAGAAGAAAACCTTTTATGTCTTGCAGCCCTGTGGTTGATAACATACTTGAGCAGCTTAGGCCTACACTCATCTACTGCACCAAGTGCACGTCATTTTCCACTACCCGCAGTACAGTGGATTAAGCCTGAAGGAGAAGGCTGCTCACTAAGAATACTCCTATATAAATTCAGAAGAGGCATCCTTCCCACCTAATATGCAAAGGACAACAAAGAACAGTAAGTCATGGGAAAACCAAGCAAGACAACATTATTTCTCCAAAATCATAACGTTAAAAGTTAACAAACCAAATAATATTTAAATGGCAAAAAGTGAATAAAAAAGAAATTTGTATATATATTTTTTAGCCATAATTAATGCCTGCATTAATTCCTTTCTCATTGCTGTGAACAAATCTCTGACAACTTGAGTAAAGAAACAGGTCTTAACTCAGCTTCCAGTTTTGAGGGGGAAATCCAAGGGACAAGGACGGGGAGCCATTACAGCAGGAGCAGAGTTGGTCATATAGTGTTCACGATCAGAAACAGGTGACGATCAGGCAATGGGATGGCTCCACCCAACCTTGAGGCCGACCCCCATGGACGCTCCTCCTCCAGGGAAACTCAGTCTCCTGACGTTAATCCCTCTGCTGACTGCAGAAAACGAATAGAGCTTGATACTCAGAGTCCTTCTCTAGGGTCGAGCCCTTGCTATAGTCTCACTCCAAGCATTCATCCACTCTAATGCCATCTGATCTTATTCAAATATATATTTGGTATGACTAGGGGAGTGCTCAAGTTTTTATACAGATAGGAAGAGCCATTTAAGGAAATCTGAGCCTCAGCGTTAGTCGGGCTGTGTGTTTCTGAGGTAGGATGCCAACCCCCTCACAAGCAAGCACATGGGTGAGGAGCTCTCTGCTCCATTTGCCTCCCCGTTAATCACTCATTGAGCCGCAGGGGCTGACCTCTCACAGCCGCTCTCTGCCTTGCCTGTCTTCATCTGCTGGGACATGGTAGCAGAGCTCCCAACTCTGACCACCCCAACAGCGTCCCACGTCCTCGAGACTCTTACTCCTCCAAAGCATTTCATGCGTGATTTATTTCCAGTAATTTCCTTCCGGATATTCTTCTATCCAAAAGCATTTAAAATCCTTCTAATTTATACTCATTAAAGTCTAAAGGTGTCATCCCGCCCAATCCAGGACCCTGCTTTATGGGTGCTCCCCCTGTCTTCCTGTTGAGGGTTGTGTCTTTTAGTCTACCTTCAAGGGAAAAGGATTCTTATGGTACCAGTCCATTTTGGATTCAATTTTGTGTTCATTCCCTGCCTCCCGTCCCTATTGTCTGGGCCTCAAGTTTCCCATCCAGTGTGCCATCAACTCAAGCTGATCCAGGTTAGGAACTGCAGATGGGTGAGAACATGTGGAGCTTATCTTTCTGTGATTGTATGTGTGCACCTAATATGATATTATTTTAATGTTTATGGAAATAACATATATTATAAAGGACATGAATTTATGTCGGGAGCTGTAGCTGCTCTTTGACCGTGGGAACTGCCGCTGGTCTTGGATCTCTGGGCACAGAGGTCTTATCGTATGGCCTTGGTAAACAGTCTTCAGACACAGAGGCA
Source organism: Jaculus jaculus (assembly GCF_020740685.1). Taxonomy (NCBI): domain Eukaryota; kingdom Metazoa; phylum Chordata; class Mammalia; order Rodentia; family Dipodidae; genus Jaculus; species Jaculus jaculus. Next base: position 26,703,342 of record NC_059121.1, read on the forward strand.
TTTGTGGAGCAGACTTTAGGCACGTAGACATCGTTAAGAAAGTTTTATCTTCTGTATATACGCTTGTGCTTGCCTGAATAAATTTGAGACCTTGATCAGACTCTAAACTTGGTCTCCTTGTTTGTGTCTCTTGTCTCTCAACCAGGTTAATTTCCCCTCAGGTCCTCCTCGCTGGCCAGGGCAAGTGGCGCCCGAACGTCAGGCTCGAGGTACGAAGTGTGGCGTGGACGTTGCTCGAGTGGATGGCCGTTCCCCCCATTGGATCGCCACCTCACCGGTGAGTGAGATCCGCATGCAGATCACCGCAGGAGTGCCTGCCTGTGATACAGATCCAGAAAGGTAAGAAAAGCGACGCAATTATGGGACAAGCACTAAGTAAGCATGAATTGTTGAAGGGCTTAAAACTTCTCTCAAGACACAAGGAACATGGGTTAAGAAAAAAGATTTGGCAAAGAGTAAAAAGAAGCGAATTGCCATGGTAAAAGATATTTTAAAAGCACAAGGAATTGAGATTGCTTCAAGTTCTTTAAGCAATAGTTTTGATTTCATCAGAAGGATTTGTTCATTTTATATGTGTGTGTATGTGTTTATGTGTGCTCATTGTGCTTGCTAGTGGTATCATGTTTGTGACTTTAACTAAAGAGATGAGACGGATGCAGGTGATACCCCTTTCTCTTCTAGAGAACCATTTCAAGGAAATCAAAGACCTAAGCATAGAAATTAAAAAGGGAAAGTTAAATGTCTTTTACAGGAGTGAATGTGTCAGATATTTGTTCTAGGTCAACTTCACCTTACATAGAGGGTTATTAAAAACAACAGAACTTCCTCTAAAGAGGTAACTTATAATTTGTCAGATACTTTAAAAAAGATTATAATGTCCTGTTACTTAAAAGGAGGAGGCAACTGATCTGACTTCTAAGCCTGCCTGCCTCAAGATAACCATACAATTTCCCTGTTAGTTACTCCTAATAGAATCACTTACAACTGTGTTATTGGTATTAATGACATAAATTGTATTAAGACTACTTTCTTTTTAGTAATAGGATTAATCAATTTGGTATAATTTTTTAATAGCCTTATAAGAAAGATGGTTAATGATGGGGTGAGGTGAATTGATTGAAGGAACTGGGAAGGAATTTTTCAATGTTGGGACATAGAATGCTTGTTAAAAATGCCTTTTGAGTGGCACTTAGATCAGAATGTTAAAGTATGTAAATAAAGGTGTGCAGATGTAAAACAAGAAATTTTTAGGCTAAACCTAAACACCATGCCTAAAGTTAGAGGTCTTTAAACTGTTTACAAACTCTTTTAAAAAAATCTAATTTTCAGGCTAAAATATGTTGGGATAGCTTGCTTAAGCTTTATCAAATTTAGGTCATGGGTAAAACATAAAATTGTTTTATGTTAATAAAAATTTCTGTGGTACATAAAATCAATAGCTATCAAGTTTAAGCCAAAATCATTGGTTGTCAGATAATGTTTTTTTCTTTCAAAAAGATATATTAAGGGTTATATTAATATTTAGCTAGCTGTTTCGGCTCAGAAAAGACCAGATTCTACTCTATTATATGTAAAGTAACTGTCTCAATTTTGGCATCTTAAGTCCAGTGCTTATAACAGAATTAACCCTTAAGACATATTCCCTACTTTAAGGTACAGCCTCATGCTCAAACAATGGTCCTCATGTGAGAAAAAAAAATATTCAAGCTCCATGGTTCTGTTTCCAATGTTCTCTGGGTAATTTGTACTCACACAAGTATCTTAACTAATCAAAGATGTTTTCACACAGGTGCTAAGACCTTATACTGTCTTACTTGTCCTTTTCTGACAATTTCTCGGTTAAATTAGTTAAGTTTATAAATCAACTGGTACTGTTTTCAAGACTTGTAACAGGTTCTGCCAATATTTATAAATGTTAGATATTTAAAATGTGAGAAGTGCCTACTCAGATAGATGGCTTATGCTGCCACAGTACAACAAAAATTGTAAAGATAGGACAAAATGATTTCAGAAGCCCTTGTGCCTTTCTTTCACTAAGTCTATTTCAGTAATTAAATGTGCTCTATACGTACATACACCCAGGCTGGTGTAACTTCCTTTCTAAGTGTGTTAATCACCTATGTAGAAGCCAAGGCCATTTGGAATCATTGGAGTAAAACATGCCAATATTTTTGCCTGTGCTCCCATGTCATGAGGCCACTGGAGATGATGGGACACTTCTACACTGGCCCCCTGGTAAGTCATCTGTCTTCCTGAGCAGGGAGGATATGGAGACCCAAACAAAATTGGTGTACAATGTGAAACAGAAGAGTCTCAATTGAGGAGCGCTCAGTTCTCCTGACTTCCCAAAGTAGGGAAAACTACTTGGCCGGCATGGCCCTGACTCATCCTAACAGGCAAAAGACACCAGTAAGCTATGGAGCTACTCCTGTGTCCCTAAAGTCTCTTTGGAGAGCCATTGATGACCTCCAAAATTAATCCTTAATTAACTTTTGGCTATCTGCGTGGTCTTAAACACTCAGAGAGAAATATATAAACAAAGATAAAAAATACCTTAACTATATGAATGGCCTATTAAGTAACACAAGAGCTTTTCAAGAGGGGAAACAAACAAACATTAAGACATCTTTTCCCCAAAGTTCTAATTCTATAATAAAGAAAAACAACTATAGATGTTCAAAGGGTTATTTTCAAATCTAAAATATGTAAATAAATTCTGAGACCAAAAAATATATGTGTACAGCCTTTAATGGCACCTAATAGCTCTTTATTGTCAAGATTAAATGTTGTGTAAGTGTTTCTGATAACTCTGCTAACATCTCATCTGCTTTACAAGCCATGTTAAGTACTACTGTGCCATTTAATGAACAGTTCTGAAAGAAAATCTCAGCCAGCTCATCCTCAGATGGTACTGAGATGATCTAAGCCTGTCTACCTGGATTCCCCCAACCTCCAAAAAGACCAGTTTGCTGTGTGCTCACTTCTCAATAACTCCTTACTTTTATTCTTTCTTTCCAATGTTCTCGTTCAAGACTATCTTCCTTCACTCTGGGGTCCATTAAAATAGTTCTCCTCTCTGGGAGAGACTCTCTAACTGCAACAAGTACCGACTTAATGTCCCGTTAATCAGGAAAGAGTAAATGATCTGATGTCTTTGACCCAGTCTCCTAAAGCAGTTACAGTGTCTTCTCATGAGAGGGAGAAATAAAGGGGGAATAGACTGTCTACACGTGTTCCTGTGGTCATAGATAAAGTTTACTTAAAATAAGTTTGTTTAAAGTTCCTCAAATCAAATTACAGAGCTTGATTGGAATGCCATACAGATTACCAATGGGTCTGCATCACCTCTAAAACTTACAGTGCTAGTTATGAAAATTGGGTAAAGGTCAAAATGCACTTGGAAGGAATTTGTCACTATGATAACATTTCGTTAGATTTGGTTAGTTTACATTCAGAAATTCCAGCTATACAGAACAGTCATCTTGATTTTGATGCCACCAGGCTGCTAATGATTTACGTGCTACAATGAAGTCTGTGTTGCCTGGTGGGGACTCTCTAAGTTCCTGGATAGGCAGCTTTGCAGCTGTGGGAGTTTGCCTTCTGCTTCTCTTATGCCTATTGCCTATTTTCTTCAAGAGTCTAATGAAGTGTATTGTGAATGTTCATGCAGAGGTCTGAGGTATGCACTATAGAGCACATCCTTATCTCCCTCAGACTTTATCCTAATTCTCCCTGAATTTTGTCTGGCTGGTAGCCAGAGACGGGTAAGATCAGGGGAGGAGGCATCCAACCTAAGACAGGGCAGATATTTAAGGATAATACGTTTGTCCAATGATGGGTAAGGATGTTCTTCTGCCTCTGACAACCTAAGACAGGTACAGTCACTTCTTTTAATAAATAAAGAAGGGGGAGATGTCAGGAGCTGTAGCTGCTCTTTGACCATGAGAACTACAGCTGGTCTTGGATCTCTGGGCACAGAGGCCTTATCGTATGGCCTTGGTAAACAGTCTTGAGACACAGAGGCATTTGTGGAGCAGACTTTAGGCATGTAGGCATCATTAAGAAAGTTTTATCTTCTGTATATAAGCTTGTGCTTGCCTGAATAAATTTGAGACCTTGATCAGACTCTGGACTTGGTCTCCTTCTTTGTGTCTCTTGTCTCTCATCCAGGTTAATTTCCCCTCGGGTCCTTGTTTAACTCCCCGCTGGCCAGGGCAAATTTATATGAGTATGTGCCGATGAATCTTCCTAAAGCAAACCCATGGTATAACCAGAAATTAGATCAAGAAACAGTATGACTGACAGCCCAGAACCAGTCTCATGTTTTTTTTTTTTTTCTTTTCCCTATTCTTATTCCCCATGGAAAGCAGACATTCACTTAACTTCTGTTACCACTGACTAAATCATGTGTTTGTGAGCCAAAACCTAAAGGGGATCTTATGTTATGTATTTTTTTGGGGGGGGGGTGTCTGGCTTCTTGAATATTGTATTTTGTGAGATTTACCTACCCTGTAACAAGAATTTCTCTTTTATGTATTATACACAAGAATTCATTATCTTAAAGTCCTACAACTTCCCTGGGCTCTTGTCTTGTGTCCAGTTTTTAATACTTACTGGTAATGCTGGCATAGTATTTTCCACATGACTTTTGGTCATATATGTGAACATTAGTTTTGAGTAAACATTTGAGTGGGTTTTTCTATCATTACTGGTTTCATTTTCTGTACATTGCATCGATACATCATCTCCAATGTTTCTTCCACTATCTGAAATTAGCTTTAATAACTACAAAAAATTGGGATAGTAAAGTAACACCCAAACTGGGTCTCTTTTCCTCTGACCACCCCTCTGGACCATGTACTATCCAATATGGGCTGAACAATCTGCATAAAACACATTTTTCCTGTCTTTAGCTCCCTAAAACTAGTTTTTGACAGATTCCTCTTACTTAATGAATATAACTAAAATTTTATATATGGCATATAGCTTTTCTCATGTTCTTGAGAGTGTTATACTTTTAGCCTCATAACCTTCAAATTTCATTATCACAAACAGTATTCCTTTTCAATGACTGAAGATTTTATTGTAGGCCCTACTTCAATGTGTTTAGTCAATAATGACATAACATGGGTAGAGACATGGTTTTACTAAATTGATTTTAGTAAAATTCTTCATCTATTTTTTGCTCTCATTGAGTTCTGTTTAAGTAAAGCATTGATTCATGTTTGGCTCAAAAAATCAGATTTTGTGTTCCTTGTATTACTTAACAAATACCTCTGAGGACCTTAGTATGCTATTGTGAATTACAGAAGGTTATGAATGTCATGCTTCTCATTTCTATATGGAGCCATTGTGATTTCGGAGTTTTAGCAACTGAGTTATAGGTGAGATTAAGAAGCTCAGGTTGTCTTATTTCACAAGAGTTCTCAGAAGAAAGCTCCCAAATTACTACTGAATGGTCATGCAAGAGAGTGATGATTTAGCCTTATGGGACCCAAGCAGTAACCATAGCCTCTCTCATAAATTCTCTGAGAAATTTCTCCACCAGTGAAGAATTTTCCTTAAGGAGTAGAGATTGGAAGGCAACAGTTTTGATTATTAGTGTAAATAATTGTGGTTTGGTATTAAACTAGTGAGGGTAGATGTTGGATTAGGAAAATAGGCATGACATCAAACTTGGAGCTCCTCCATACAGTGGAGAAGTGACTATTGTAGAACAAGTGGACCATTCCATCAAGGTTGATTAAAGCAGAGAACAGTGAGAAAGCAGGAAATTGATCAAAGCTAGGATTATGTGCAGAAGGAAAAAAAATCTAAAAAATAATAGAACAAAGAAGCCTATATCCAGAATGTAACAATTTGAACAACAGGGATTTAGATATGATTGTGTTAAACATATAAATCAACTTCTTGACAAAAGGGTTTTTGAATAAGAATGTTCTTATTATATTCTCCTGCTGCAAGACTGAACCAATCTCCAATAAACGAGAGGTTCCAAATGTTCAAATTATACAAGCACAAGGAACCGATCGACAGGCTATGTGGTAAACCTCAGAATCACAGAGACACAGCTATAGACCAATGCCTAATAGCCAAAGGTACCCACTATACAGTGTTTGGTTTAATTTTCTGCCTGTATCATATTGGTCTTTGAACTTATTTGTGTGTGGTGTTGGAGCAACAGTTAGTACATGATTTAAGAACTGTTAACATTAAGCTGATAAAACATAATAGGTTATAGGTAAGTTATTTCAAATATTAATCCAAGAACAACTTGAGTATCCCTGTCAGACAAAGGCTATAGAGGAAGGAAGATAGCAACTAGGAAACTCCATTATCCAACACATAGCCTAAGGGGTTCTACATACAAAAGTTAACAAACACGAATTTGACTGTCCTAGGATGGATCAGAGAAATCATCAAGTCAAGTCTGTCATTTCTGGATGGCAGGAAGTCAAATGCGTTGGAGGACTGTGCAGTTCTCATCCTGTGGGTCAGAGCAGGTGATGAAAGTGGAGACAATTCAAGCTGGATGTGTTGTAGGGGAGGGAGACAGAAACAAATTTTGTTTGGAAAACACCATAATAAAACTTCTTTGCATGCTAATAAAAATAAAACAGAGCCAGGCATGGTGGTGCACACCTTTGTTCCCAGCACTTGGAGGCAGAAGTAAGAGGATCTCGGTGAGTTCAAGGCCTGCTTGGGACTACATAGTGCATCCCAGGTCAGCCTGTGCTAGAGTTAGACCAGGCCTGGGTTGTTAGTGAGAATAAAGTGGATAATATTTTGGTCATGAACGTAGTCCTTTGCTTCACATTCTGGGGTGTACATGTGTGTGTGTTTCTAGCTATGTTTTCCTTGTGTAGGAATTGTGTCTTTTTTTCAAACCCATTGTTTTGTTGCAAAGTAATGTTATTTGTAGCAGTTGATATTTTTATAATGCAAAAGGAACCATTTCCATTCACATAAATCTGTACACACATGCATTCAAAAGAGCATCTTTTTCTAATATTTTATTATAAGATATGGAAAGATAGTACAGGTTTTGAAAAGAAAAAAAACCTGCATATTTTTTCTTTCCAAAAATTCTACCCAATGGAGGGAATTTTCCTGTGAAGTTTCATTTTCACCATTTCCAGTAAATCTTTCCATTTCTTTTTTTTTGTTTGTTTTTAATCTTCTTTCCTGCCACAGTGTCCTTTGTAATATTCTACCGAATATGAATTAATGTGTATTTGTACTCTGGGAACAATGGTTTAATCAGTTAATGGCTCATGAAGTCTTAATGCTGTCTTAAAGATAAGGCATTTATTATAAAACATTTAGAAAATTTCTCTGATTTGGGGGATACTTCAGTTTTCTTCAGGTCTCATATATCATTCTACTCTGCCTTATAAAGTTTATTATAATAACTTCTAAAATGTTCACTTTTGTAAAACGCTTTTCAAAACTGCAAAATAAGTTGGTACCTTCAGTCTCTGTTCTGCAATTAAGAGAGCAGTTCCTGTCCACGGCCACTGGGAGGCAGCACAGGTGTTGCGTTTCCTTCACTTTCAGTAGGAAGTCATGGTACCTGAAGTGGATAATGACATTGTTATTATTTTCATCACATCTGTGGTACAGCAGAGAATTAGTGTGTGTGATAAAAGTGGTGACTATTGAAAGCCAACCTAAACCAAGAAAACAGATGCCATCCATCCCTATAAGAACATCAGAAATCCAGTTAGAAAACGAAGGCAAAAAGTTGAATACTAGAATATTCTGTCATCTCTGTAACTTTTTGGAAAGCTCAGCACTATAACATCTTATACACAAGTTCAATTTGAAAATCGTTAGGAAATAAAGAATAGGTATGGTATGTGCCTGAATTAGAAAATAGCATCCAGTACAAGATTCTAGTTCAGGGACCTTCATATGTATCCCAGTAAAACATATTTCTTCTGCATAGATTTCTCTTTCAGTACGCAGTAGTCTGGTACAGTATGTAATGAAGTGCATCCACTGCAATTTGGGAAGGTGTAGATTTAATGTAGATTCACTATACTGAGTGAATTTCCTTTTGGTAGTGTGCTATTTCCTGCTTTCTTAATGTGGAAATTAAGGCCAAATTATTTTTCCTATAAGCATTAATGCCTTTCAAATTTTTCAATGTGTGAATTGTTGGCAATTTAAGATATGTCAGGTAAAATTATTTTTCTCAAAAGAGTTCAGTTTAGTTTTGACTACTGTTGAATTCTGATAAACTTTTTCCTTATATAATTCATCCATATTTCAGTACTATTATGTACTAAAATTTTTGTCATAAAATTATAATCTATACATTTCATTAGAAATGATTGCAATTCATCGAATGCAAGCAATTCATCATTCATAACATGTAGTGAATAATGTCCTAATAAAAACAAATAACAAAGAATAAACTCTTGATATAAATAGAATCTTAATACAAATACTGGGAAGTTTTATACATAGCAAGGATAAACTAACTACCAGAACAACAGAAAGAGACGAAAGAAAGAAAAATTTAAACACATGTGAGCAATATGTTACTCTAGTCACAGTTCAATTTTAGTGTATAAAATGACACTTTAATGGCTCTTTCCTTGTTATCAACTTTGTCTTTTTTTATTTTTATTTTTATTTTTTAAGCATATATTTTTAAATTTATTTATTTGAGAGCGACAGGCACAGAGAGAAAGACAGATAGAGGGAGAGAGAGAGAATGGGCGCGCCAGGGCTTCCAGCCTCTGCAAACGAACTCCAGACGCACGCGCCCCCTTGTGCATCTGGCTAACGTGGGACCTGGGGAACCGAGCCTTGAACCGTGGTCCTTAGGCTTCACAGGCAAGTGCTTAACCGCTAAGCCATCTCTCCAGCCCTCAACTTTGTCTTTGAGAAAATCCAAAGAGTAAAATTTACTAGTTACAAAGTTGTGTGTGTAATATGTGTGGTGTGGTGTGTGATGTGATGCATGGGCGGTGTATTTATGTGTGTGTATGCAGATGTGCACATCCTCTGTGTCCATGTGGAGACCAGGAGAGAACACAGGCACCCTCTCCTATACATCATCTGCATGCATACTTTAGATGGAGTCTCTCCTTCAATGTGGAGCTACTGTTTTCCATCAGGGAGCCCAGAGATTCTCTTGTCTCCTCTCTCCACAGGACTGGGGTTTCAAATGTGCATGGTCATGCCCAGCTTTTTTTAATATATTTACATTTGAATTTTTTTTATATATGAGAGAGTGAGAGAGGGAAAGGAGAGAGAGAAAGAAAAAGAGAGAATGGGTGCATCAGAGCCTGTAGCCACTGCAAATGAACTCCAGATGCATGAACAACCTTGTGCATCTGGCTTATGTGGGTCCTGGGGATTCGAACCTAGGTCCTTTGGATTTGCAAGCAAAAGTCTTAAGTGCTAAGCCATCTCTCCAGCCCCATGCCCAGCATTTTACTTGGGGCTGGGGAATCAAAGTTGGATAATTTCATTACCTGTCAAGCCATCATTGTAAAGTGACAAGTGCTCTAATCTCCTGAGACATCTTCCTGGATCTTAGTTACATGTTTGTAATTTTAAATATAACTTCATTTTTTAATGTGAATATTTTTCTCTTATATATCTTCCAAAAGTAGATTTGTAGATTTATCAGAAAAAAACGTATTTGAGAAGATAACTCCATGATGCTAGGTTTTTCCATATGATATAGTAATTATGGAGCCCGCTGAACAGGACACTGGGGAAGCATTATGAAGTATATTTCAACCTGTGATTTGTTTTACCATTCCAAAAATATGACTATGGAATTATAAGAACATCTCAATTCAAATATTAGGTTCATCCCTAGAAATCAACCCAAAGAGCTGAAGTCAGAACAAATGATCTCCAAACCAGAATGAAAGCTTTATTAAGTAACCTGGATCCAAGTTACTCAAGGACTCTAATATCTCCTCTTGTAGAAAACGGACCAGTATTTCTCACACATTGAACAATCACATTAAGCAGATGGTCCACTATTGAACCTGCAGATATTTCCACTCTTTTGTTGTTTCGAGGTACATCTGTAACATTGCTCAAGGCAAAAGACCCCTCCCCTAAACCATGAGACATCTTAGAGTACCTCCAGGCAGGTCCCCCATAATTAACAGGCTGGAACAAATGAACAGAAGATCTTTAAACATGGTCACCGCTGACTCGAACACACCAAGAGATGTCTAACGAACATTGTGTTGACACTCAATCCTCATTTTAATACTTTGTGGCCTAAAGGTACCTAGAGCATTGGCGGACTCCCCCTGTGGGGAGACAGATACAGCAATAACCGTGAATAGATTCTACCAATACACAAAAAATTATCCAGATAAGCCAAGGAAATGTTGGTACTTTGAGTTGCCAATGTTGTCAAAGCCCCTTTTAGTTGTAGAGTTGCTTGTTCCTGAAGGAATGGTCAGATCATCACTGGAGTTGCTCGGGCTAAGCGTGGCGTGGCTTAGAGTCCATGTATCCCTGCCCTGCAGCTACCGAAAGCCATTGGTCATCATGACTGCAAGATTGCTTTCAGAATCTCCGTCATTTCTGCTTCTTCACAGCTCGACAGCTTCACTATCACTCTCTTTATGAAATCAAGTGCTGAAGCTCTTGTTCAGTGACACACAGAATCAGACCCATATCTTAGTTGCAAGGGAAGCTGATCTAGAACATTTCAAGCCTTTACTTCACGCAACTCTAATTCACAACATGAAACATTCAACAATCCAATACATGGTAGTAGAGAACCCAATGCCATTAGACTTAGTGTGAATTGTGTGTGTGTGTGTGTGTGTGTGTGTGTGTGTGTATGTGTGTGTTTCCCAAATCTATGCCAGTTGAACTTTTTTCAATTGTATAATTTAAACAAATGTTATATAAAATTATGAATAATAAATAAATAGAATTCATTCAAAAGATTTTAGAATGCCTTGCAGAAAGCAAGCTGCTTTGAAAAGTCTATGAAATGAAGTGTGGGTGGAAAAATCATTAAACTCTAAAAAGACTCCACGGTCAGATTGCCTCACAAATGGTTTTAGGTTAGATATTGATTCCCTTTTAAAGAAAACAAAATTTGAAATCAATTGCAGATAGCTCATTATGGTTATGAATAATGAAGCCTGGGCAACAAATTACTTGATAAGCAGATCCATGTTTAAAGGAAAGATGTTGGCCATATATCAGCTAACGCAGCATGTGTTAGCTAGTTTGAATCTGGGAAAACAAATGCCATGGTATTTATCATAACAGGAATGGTTTTGTTTTATCCAACCAATATATATATGTATGTATGTGTATGTGTATGTGTATGTGTGTATATATATATATATATATATATATATAGTCAGTTGATCTACAATAATGGCACAATTTAGCATATTTTATTGTATGATCTCAACTTTTCCATAACCAGTGTGTTAACTTTGGTCCCCACAGAATAAGATGGCTTCCCCAATGCATCTCATTCACTAATATTCTGGGTATAACCTGAATACATTGCTTTGTATTTGATCCAGAATAATTCCCTAGGGGCTTTATTTATATCATGCTCCAAAGAATGAGTGCCACAACAATCTTAAGTTATGATTGCCAATTTTTCAAAGGAAAAGCAAAATAAAGATAGAAATTGCTACCTATGAATACTTAATCATGCTAAAAAGAAGGAGTAGCAATTTACAAACAGCAGTATCTGGGGACCAGGAAGATGGCTCAGTGGTGAAAGACACTTGCTTGCAAAGTCTGCCAGCCCAGACTCAAGGGCAAGGTTCAAACCCCAAGCCACCTCTGTAAGCCATCTGCAAAAATGGTACAAACATTCATTGCACGCTCATCTATCCACTCCCACACGAATAAATAAAAAAAATAAAAATAAAAATTGATACCCATATGTCTGTATTGGTTTATATCACTATTCGTATATAAAAAGGCAACAGTATCAAATTTTGTGCTCTAACATTTCTTGTCTCTTATTTCAGAATGCATCAGTATACTAATGCATTATTCAAAATAGACACATATTTTGGAGACATTCTGTAGTACAAATAAGGCCTTCGTGATGCGCTACCTTACATGATCCCTTTTGGAACAAGTTGTCTGATTATAGTTGTTACAAGACAGTGCCGCGGTTTACCTCCACTCAATTTTCTGGCATGCGGTTTCATCTTGGCAGTTTCTGTTTCATGCATTCTGTTCACATCCTCAGTCTGGAGTACGCGTCTTAAGGTCCGGTCTGAGGCGGGGCTGCGCCTTCAGGACAGGGTGCTGGGTAACACTTGAGCACAATTCACTCAGGAGCCACCCCCGCGGTCTGCGCCGCCCGTCCACTGTCCACTCGGAGCTCCTTGTTTTCTACTTGTCGATGCTCAGTTCAGATACCTGCACTTCTCGGGGTGTTGCGCAACCTCGGAACACAACTATGAATCCTCTTAGGGTGTCGGTGCCATTTTTCGCCCCCCTAGAATGATCTGTGCTATTTTTCTTTCTAATATTTTGTTGTTGTTTAGCAGCTTATTTTTCTCAAAAAAACTGATTCAAACTTGTCATTTTTTTTTTTTTCTTTCAGTTTTTCAAGGTACAGTCTCACTCTGGTCCAGGCCAACCTGCAATTAACACTGTAGTCTCAGGGTGGCCTTGAACTCACGGTGATCTTCCTACCTCTGCCTCCCGAGAGTGCTGGGATTAAAGGCATGTGCCACCACGCCCAGCTAAACTTGTCATTTTTTTTTAAAATTTTTTAATTTATTTGTTTGAGAGCAACAGACACAGAGAGAAAGACAGATAGAGGGAGAGAGAGAGAATGGGCACGCCAGGGCTTCCAGCCTCTGCAAACGAACTCCAGACGCGTGCGCCCCCTTGTGCATCTGGCTAACGTGGGACCTGGGGAACCGAGCCTTGAACCGGGGTCCTTAGGCTTCATAGGCAAGCGCTTAACCGCTAAGCCATCTCTCCAGCCCATAAACTTGTCATTTTTAAGTTGGTTTCTATCCATTATATCTTAATATTTTGTAAGTCAGTATTGCATGCTGATGTACATAATGGAGAAGCTAGCTTAATTTAATTTTATTAGAGAGAGAGATAGAAAGAGGCATCAAAAGAGAGAGAGAGAGAGGGAGGGAGAGAGAAAATGGGTGCACCAGGGCCTTCAGCCACTGTAAACAAACTCCAGATGCATGCACCATCTTGTGCATCTGGCTTACGTGGGTGCTGGAGCATTGAATCTGGGCCTATGGCTTTGTAGGGAAGCAATTTAATAGCTAAGACATCTCTCATGCCCCACAGGAGCACTTTTAATCTGTTTATACAGCTGGGAGATTTTGTTCATTTTATTCATTATATTGTAGAAAGGCTTCCATTCACATCGGGTGGATATTTCAGGTTTCTATCAGAAAATCATAAATCCAAAATCACAGCTTCACTAAGATCAGATAGTTCAGGTCCTATTTAACTCACATTTCTTCTTCCAGCACATACATTTATATCATACTGAGCTTAATTTCTTTTCTTATTTGGAGACAATAATTATGTTTATGGCAATATAGAAAGTGCCAGGTAATTAAAAGTATTTATTTGGTTAATTTGTGTGTGTGTTGGGAACATCATGCAGCTACTGAGACTGCAAGAGCTTCTAGGTTGTGGAATAGATATTCCAGGGTGCTTATTTAAATATCAAATAGAGAAGGCTGCTAAGGATACGTGGAGGGAAATTGGACCTGTGTAATGGTTGGTTAAAACAAACAAACAAACAAACAAAAACCCACTTTGGGGGAAGTCTTGATTTTAGTTATCTTACTCCTGACTCCCTTCTGAAACCATATAATTCACTACAAATCAGGAAGGAAAGGTCTTTATTTAGATCATCATGTGATTCAAATGGACAGTCATTACCAATGAATATAAATTACCATTAAATATCAAAAATAATAGCTTGGATATTTTGCAAATCTTCTTAACCACTGGTAAAAATCCAAGTAAGACATTTTTTGAATTAGAAGATGAATTTACCCCGCATGCTAAGTTGTTCTGTCACGGAGCCTGCCTTGCCAGAAACCGCCTGTGTCGTGTGTACGTTATTTGACTTGACATCTTCAGTCGCTATGGATGTTTACTGCTCCAGTGACAAAATGACCTCAATGTTTAAACCCAGTGTCCTGTGTCATTGGAGATTTCCTTCTAACGAAACATTGTTTTTGAAAAGAAAATAATAAGAGAAGGCTCTAATGCCTTTCTACATAAATAAGTATTCAACCAGTGCAAAGGGCTTTTTTTTTATGCATTGCAGTATGCTGTTGAGATCAAACAAAAACTAGACCTCATGGAATTTAATAATAGTTGCCAGTTGTTGACTAAGGAGTTAAATATTATTCATTTACAATGAGGTATTAAAAACACAAAATGCTGCCAGTTTCAGGACTAGAGTTAATATTATGATGTCACCAAGAGTCCAAATAATTCAGGAGATCTTTCTGTCTTGTACCCAGACTGTCCTCTTACTGTTATTCTCTTGTGAGTATACTGTTGTTATTCCTTCCTCCTAAATGCACACGACATTTAATGAAAAGCTTGTGACTGACATACCAAAATAGTGGATATGCAACAATGGAAAATGTGAAAGTTGCAGAGTTATATTCAAGGCAGTTAAAGTCCGTGACAGCAAGATTAGAGTTTGAGCGAGAGGATCAAGTCATCAACCTTTGTAGTTTTAGGGTTTCCTATACTATATACAAGTTACAAGACTGGTCCATGAAAGCAATAATGTATAAGGGCACTGTGCCTGAAGTAGGCCATCCTCAAGAAAACAAGCTATTAAAGTAACTCCCTTGTACTATCGCGTGACAACCCTTAGCAAGTGTGTGAGTAGATAATAGAAAATAACTGATCATTTTTCTCCCAACTTAAATATCTGGCTGGCTATGAAATTATGCATGCAATGATGAGCCTTTCTGTCATGCGTGGAGAGGTTTCTATTTTGGGAACCAAACTGTTGAAGTATACAGAGGGTGTTAAACAAATTTTGTTTGTAAAGAAATTTCACCTAGTGAGTTGAGAGGCTTATATGGTGGGGTGGGAAAGCATGGGTTATTAAAAAAAAAAAAAACCATAAAACAGTCAGGGATGAATTCAAAGGAGAGTCTAGATTTTCTGCAAACCAGGCTATTAATTTCCCCCTCCTCATGCTTCAAACGTATGATTAGAAGGATAACAGTGGTTGAGGAATTGGCTCAGTCAGCAAAGGGCTTGCTGTGTAATCCTGAGCATCAAACTGTGGACCCAAGCACCCAGGTGCAACCCCAGTGTGCTTGTTACAAAGTCTATAATCCTACAGCTGAAGAGGAATTTCAGAGGACCCTTGGGGCTTTCCAGATACCTAACCTACAGGTGAATTTGTGAATATAGTTCCAGGTTCAGGGAGAGACTGTCTTGAAAAATAAGGTAGAAAGGCTGGAGTTAAAGGGTTTGCCTGCCAAGCCTAAGGACTCATGTTTGATTCCCTGGGACCTATGTAAACTGGATGCACAAGGTGGCACATGCATCTGGAGTTCGTTTTTAGTGGCTGAAGGCCCTGGGACGTCCTTTCTCTGTGTATATGCCTTTCTCTCTCTCTCAAACAAATACAATTAATATTTTTTTAAAAAAATTAAATAACTTAGAGAATGATTGAGGAAGATATATGGTGTCAACCCCTGGCCTTCACACACATGTGAACACATGTGCGCACACACACTCATATGTGTCCACAAACATACAAATATGCAGACACACATGGACATCACCCACTCATGCAAAAAAAAGAAACCAGTGATATCAAAGAAATCATTGTATGTGTATGTGTTTGTGTGCTTGAACATTTGTAAGGATAATGGAAAACTGATTCGTTTTTTTACCCCTTATTTATTTTTCACTTTCTACTCTTCTCTTTTTCTTCTTATGTGTTAAAGAAAACTAGTCTATAAGAAACATGCCTATTAATAAATAAAAAAATGTAAGGAATTAGCCTGCATCAACATGTTAGGGGCATGATAGACTCTATAGAATGGTTATATCTGTTTGGAACAACTCTGACCTTTGCTGAGATGAATC
Organism: Jaculus jaculus; assembly: GCF_020740685.1. Classification (NCBI taxonomy): domain Eukaryota; kingdom Metazoa; phylum Chordata; class Mammalia; order Rodentia; family Dipodidae; genus Jaculus; species Jaculus jaculus. The sequence goes on from NC_059121.1 coordinate 26,719,440, forward strand.
TTCATCGTATGATGTGTGGAGTAAGCACCCAAGACTTGTACAAAATACTGCTAAGGAATGCCATAAAGAAAGTACACTGGGCACAATAGCTATGTGTATCTAGAGTAAGGAAGTTGATAAGTTCACTCTATAAAGGTTTTGAATCTTTCTCTTTGTTTCTAAATAGGGCTCACATACACAACCAAACCACAAAGCTTTAACATATTTCATTCAAGCATACTGATTTATGAATTCTTTCTTCTTCTCAAATTGTTTTTGTATTGTAAAACCATGCAGGCATCAATGCCTGCAACTCTGATCTAGCCAAATGATTTCTCATATTGGACCCAGATGTTGGCATAAGAACTGCACCCACAGATGAACTTCAGGCCTTTTTACTCATAGGTGTAATGTGAATATTGTGATAGTTATGTCTTGAATGCGTTTCAAACTCCTTTCTCCTTTACAATCTAGGCAACTCAAATGCTATATTTGCCAGCAAACATAATTTTAGAAGTCATTACAATTAATGTAGTCATATTTTCAAACAATAGAAGTATCCATAGCAATGAATCTATTTTGGAGTCTATAGAAATGTGTTTTGCATTTTAATATGCTCAGATATTCTCATTCTCTTCATTTTGGGTGAAATGAGAGTAAGAGATTTTTACCAGGCAACTAGCAAACATAGTGTCCTTTTTATGATCTTACCTGCTCCATCATTTTGAAGTGACTCAACATCCAACTAAAATTCTAGTATCTATTATTTTTCTGGCAAAACTATGCACATGCTTGCCAGGTTATTGAAATTATTTCATAGGCTATCTAAACTCGTTTGAGGTCAACAATGCTTCCATTAAATGTTAGGAAAACAGAGATGCATATGAAGTAAGGCCTGAGATTTATTTCACTGGGCATCCGGGTTTTCAGTTTGCATTTCTGATACATATACAGGCTTGCGGGTATTTATGTGTCTGCAGGGTATTTGTGTGTGTATATGCGTGTGTGTGTGTGTATGTATGTGGGCGCATTTGTGTATGAAAGTGTGTGTGTTTGTGCTCATTCATGGAGAGGCAAGCAGTCAATGTTGGATGTCTTCCTTTTTCACTGTTCATCTTACTCTTTGAGAGTAGACCCTCGTTTATTCAACTAGACTAGCTAGAAATCCCAGGGTTCCCCTCTTTCTACCTCCATAGCACTGGGATTGCAGGCTCGCATTGCCATGCCAACCATTTTAAATAAATGCTGGGGATTTGAACTCTCAGCAAACACTTTACCTACTGATCCACCTTGTAGCCACTGCATTTATTATTTTAAATAGTCAAAACTAAGAAGATCCATAAAAGAACACTATTGCTTTTTGTGTACCTCAGGTCTCACAAAATGTTTGTGCTGTGAAACCTGATGGAAGTCATTGGAATCGCTCAGGAGCAAGGATTCAGAATGCTCGGTTGCTGGTTTGGTCATTCCTTCAAAGCCAGAGTTCTTTCCACTAGTGATGGAAAGAGTGCAGGACCTCGTGTTAGACCTAATTGGTTCTGCTCTCTTAATCCCTTTCTTGACATGAAAGAGAGAGAAAACAACCATTTGTTTTTGGTTACAAAGTTACAAAATACCATACAAACATACACACACACACATACACACATGCACACACAGACACCAGGGTCATTTGAGAACTACCCCTATTATTTGACCTGGACTAATGAATCTCTCTCTCTCTCTCTCTCTCTCTCTGACTTTCCAAGGGGGGGCTCATAAGAAAAAACGGGTAATTTATTCTTAATTGAAAAAAAAGAACTCAGTGATGCTATGATTTCTTTCCTTACTTAGTGTTAGTTATCTCAATATTTTACACACAGCCAGGTCTGACCATTACTCTGATAAACTTATGGTGGGGTTGAGGCAGGATGCTCTGTCAGTAAAGTGTTTGCCAGGCAAGAATGAGGACCCGACTTTCATCCTCACTTTCCATGTGGTGGGGCTCACTTGTCATTCCAGCACGAGGAAATGGAAATAAGCAGATCCCTGGCACTCAATGCCAGTCTAGCCTAACTGGTGAGCTCCAGACAAATGATTAGCCCTGTCTCCAAAAGATGTGGTGGCATTTTTGAGGACAACACACTTGTTTGTCTGTGAACTCCACCTGTATATACACACAACCATATGAGGCATGAATTTGCATACACACATGGATCCCACATACACACCCAACAAAGATGTAGAGTGAATAAATATCAACTAGAAACAAAATTGCAAAAAGAAAAAAAAATCAAGAGCATCTGATGCTATTTTCTTTTTGCAAGAAGCAGTACATGTGATAAGTGCCTGGGAGTGAAGAGAGAGAGAGAGAGAGAGAGAGAGAGAGAGAGAGAGAGAGAGAGAGAATATCAGCACCATCATGCTCCACTTGAAATTTTCAGGGCACCTCAGAGCACACCATGCCCAGCCTTCCACTCTGTGGTGAAGCACGGGATTTCCTCCCACATCACAGCTGGCTTCTAGAGTTGTCTCATCAGCGTCACCTATGAAACATTCTTTGTCTGAAATAATTTGGCAGAATCTCCCACTGTGGGACATTGACACACAGCCAGTCTGTCAGAATGGATGTTACCATGCAGGAATCACACATTGCTGTTGGAAGTCGGGCTGACTGAAGGAGGAAAATTCTGAGAGGTTGGATGGCAAGATATCCTCAGGGACAAACAATCTATTACTCAGGATGTTGAAAGTACTGCACATTATTATTTTTTTTCAGTCAGTAAAATGCTCCCTGAATAGTCTGATTTTGTTTGCTTATTTTATTTAGATTTCAATTTCATTGACAAATAAGCATTAAGTGCAAAGTAATATGAAAGTAAGAATTAGGCACACCATAATGCTCAGTTCCCTCAGACACTGAATTTGAGAAATGTATCAGTTTTGCGATGTTTTCCTAACAGTCTGCTTAGTGGGCAGTGACATGGGTTTAGTTGAAGCTAATTTGTGGGAACAGTGAGTCAGCTTCGCTGCTACCACTTGCCCCTACACTCACTTTTGTGATTAGAAGCAAATGGTTGTCATGTGGCAGGGTTTATCTGGCCCCAGTTTAAAAGGAATGGGCTGCTTCTGAAAAACAAAACAAAACAAACAAACAAACAAACAAACAAAAAACCACTACCTTTAGGAGCATCTGATATTCTAACTGGGCATGGTCGAATTCAGTCCCACATGTACAGTAGGACAGCAAACAGGCCAGGGCGGGCGGGTCTTCATCATGTGGGCTAGTGAGTGCTAACCTAACCGGAGAGGGACTCTGCCCACATGTGCAGAGCCACAGGCTGCAGTGCCGTACAAAGAAATGCACTTAAAGGACAGACCGATCACTTACCAGCAGAACAACAGCGCCGCCTTCCCCTATTGTTTCACCTGGATGAATAAACATACAAATACCTGTAACATTTTCCCATCATCTTCAGAGTGAAATTCTTATTTCATTACTTACGAAGTCCCCACTGGTACAACTTTCAAAAGCACATATGGTATGATTTCTCTTTTATGTGGCAAATGAGAACCAGGTTAGACCACATTGGGAAGGAAAAGTTGAGAACGTAGTGGAATTGAGGCTGTCATTTCAGTCACATGTTTTCTTGTCTTTTGAGGCAAGCCCAAGAGGGTGGCCTTTTCTATTATGAGAGAAGGAGAGGAAGAGAGAGAGAGAGAGAGAGAGAGAGAGAGAGAGAGCAAGATTTGGCATGCCAAGGCCAACAGCCACTGTCATAGAACTCTGGATGCCCAGTGGGCATGTGCAACCTTTTGCATCTGGCTTACGTGGGATCTGGTGAATTGAACATAGGTCTTAAGGATTCATAGGCAAGAACCTTAACCACTGAGTTATTTCTCCAGCCCTGCAGTGACATTGTGAAAATAATTGAGTAGATTAAATTTGGTGTGTTCAATTGTGGGATTTGCTTACTTCTTTTTTTAAAAAAAAAACTTTTTATTGATTTATCCATTTGACAGAGAGAAAGAGGCAGAGAAAGAGAGAGGGAGAGAATGGGCATGCCAGGGCCTCCAGCTGCTGTAAACGAATTCTAGACACATGAGCCACCTTGTGCAACTGGTTTACTTGGGTACTGGGGAACTGAACCTGGGTCCTTTGGCTTTGCAGTCAAGTACCTTAACCATTAAGTCATCTCTCCAGCCAGGGATTTGCCTACTTCTGAAGGGTGGAAACTCTTTGAAGGAAAAAAGTCAAGTTGTCTCCATCGTGGTCAAATTTGTTTGTTCAAGAGTGAGCTATTTAATGACTTGGGAATGAGGAGAACAGGAGAGCTGGCTTAGGGGAATTTCACTTCCTGCCCAATTCATACAAAGTATTAATGGTATTCAAAATTATATTTAATTTGTGTATATCCTAACAGGAAATTTCAATCATTTTGCTTATTGAGTAATACTCTATCTTCCCCACATACATTTGAGAATCTTTTCAAATTAAATATCCGTTACACATCTATTTATTTTTCAGTAGTGAAAAATGACAATTGACTGATCTTTCTCTCTGCTCTTAGAGCAACATGTGAAGCATGCTGTATATACTTTTATATATCTATGTACATGGTGGAGTACTAAATAATGATTCTAATAATACAAATAGGTAGTGATAGCATAGTGGTAAATTGTTTTTAGATAGCCACAAGCCCATACGCTCCACACAATCATATACATGCTTAATGTTTATGCCTCTATATTTAGATATATTTGGAGAGCATCTCTCCATCTACCTGTTAATACATTATCAAATATTATCGAAGTACCTATTGTGTATATGGCTTTACGTGGGTCCTGGGAAATTGATCCTGGTTCCTTTTGCATTGCAGGCAAGTGCTTTAACCACTAAGCCATCTACCCCCGCCCCCCACAGCGGGTTTAAAGATAAAAAAGATACTGTTTTCAAGTAACTTTCATTTCCTCTGCCAGTAAAATGTGCAGGGGAACTTTGGGTCACCTGGCTGCCTTTAATGCGTTGCACTCTAATTGGTCTTCCCTGTTCATCTCCTCCTCCCTCCAGCTGAGGCCACAGAGCAGCCACAGGGATTCCTTCATCTTCACGGGGCAGTCACTCCCCTGCTGTCCGCTCAGCCTTGCATTTCTGCTTCACAATCACAGCTCTTGCAACATTCAAAGAACACTGTAGGGTCAGGTCCTGGCTGCCGCCGGGGCCCTATTTCTCAGTTCTTTCTCCCGCGGTCATTGTCCCAGCACAACGCACCTGTATCCTTCCGCCACCGCAGGGATCAGCGCTTTGTGCCGCTGTGGTGTCGCCCCTCCGCATATTAGCATGATGCCTTTTGATGTGCTCTTCATAAGTCTATTCGGGTGGCCACGGTAACTGACCCAGGCTCCTCGCATTACTTCTACAGCCGCCAGCTCTGCCTGAGTGGTTCTCTTAGCATCATTTCCTGGCACACTGCATTTACATTGAATAAAAACATCAATAAGGAAAATTCACTCAGCCCCTTTGCCTTCAAAATGAGAAATATTTAAACAAATCAATTTCTAGGAGCCTCTCATTTTACATGTAAGTTCATTACTAAAATGCATCTGTAAGGTTTACTTGCGTTAGGGGACATTCATGCTAGTTTCTCAGCAATCGGGTTTCCTTGAACATTCTTGGAGGATTTCTCTACAAGACATATAGCATGTATTTAGATCTTTACTTGGAGGCAAATCAGACTTTTGAAACAGGTCTCTCCTCATATTGAGTGTATGTGGGTGTAGAGGTGTAATCTGTAATTATATAAAACTTCCAAAATTTGCAGCATCCAGAGGAGGACAGGACATGTCTTTAAATATACAAAATGCAAAGAACTTGGGTCCATGGCCCACATTCAATTTCTCTACCCTTACGTGAGGAGTTCTCTGGGTATAGGCCTTGTAATATAGAGTCTGAAGGTCCAGTGATTTTGACAACCATCCTGGTTTTTCATAGGACTACCGACCAGACTCCACTTATGATAGAGATTGACCTGAGAGACAGAAGCTGTAACTGCCCCCACCTTCATTCCCATCGCTTTCCCCCACAGGTATTCCTGGATGTGCTTATTACACCTTCCACATTTAAAGGTGACGGACAGGAAAAACTCAGCAACAACAGTCATTCTTTCTGTGTGTTGAGACAAAGCTATGAATTTCTCATATCACTCACCTCCAATGACCACTACTACTGACTCTCTCCCTCTTTCAATATCCCCCCCACACACACACACTCAAGCCTCAGTAGCTCAATTCAATTTAATCCACTTCCTGAGATTTTCATAGCTAAAATTATGATTCAGTTTATCAAAACCTTTCTTATGTACTGCAAACAAAACAGCTTTGTGGACTGATGTCTGTGTCATATGGGGACTTCCCAAGGTTGGGGTTCAGAGCACCCATCCCTGTTGTCTGGAGCTGAGCACACATCTAGATATTTTATCCAGACAATTACTCCTTAATTCAGGGCCCTTGCTCTGATATTTGGACATGTCAATTATTATCCCAATGTGATTCCTTCTGTGTAATCTTTTTAGCAATGAAATCCCTACCATTATCACAAGGACAAGTTCAAGTTTAACAGAAGTGACTCCATTGGACATTCAGAATAACTCAGAAATATTGGATATTGTAAACAAGGTGTCCACCTGACATTGTACAGACATGTTCAGAATTTGCATCTAACAATCTTTTTAAATACATAATTTACATCCTCTTACATATCAATAAAATCTTTTGAGCTGGAAAGATGGTTCAGCAGTTAAGTTCAAGAGAAAGCATAGGGTCTGAGACCACTCAAGTTTGATTACCTAGAACCAACATAAAGAGCTAGCCATAGCTACAGACATCTGAAAACCCAGTCTTGTTGGGCATGGAGACCTCACAAACCCTGGTACTTTGAACAATGAATTTTGGAGTCAGTAAGAATGTTCTCTAAAAGGGAATAAAAAACAGGTGGGTGAGTGAACGAGGGGACAACAGATATTCTCCTCAGTCCTCAGCAGATGAACCTCTCAGGCAAGTGAATCAGCATGTACCTGTGCATACGCTATGAACATCATAAACACCATGCATACACACACACACACACACACACACACACACACACACACACACACACACATACAAGAACTCACACATGCATGCTTGCACACACACCGTGACCTCACACCATCACACAGACTACACTTATGCAACTAAACAAATATTTCTGCCAGGAGTGGTGGTACACACCTTTAATGCTGGCACTCAGGCAGATGTAAGAGGATTGTCATGAGTTCAAGGCCACCTTGAGACTACATAGTGAATTCCAGGGAGCCTGGACTAGAGCAAGAGTAAGACCCTACCTCAAAAAATGAAAACATACATATAATTTTTTTTCTTACAAAAACTCAAACTTCATTTAATCATAAATAGATAATAACTGCTAGGTGGGTAGACATCCTAGTGAGAGAGGAGGACATTTTGATTAAGTACATTTTCATTCAACATGATTTCACTTTCATTAATGTAGGGATAAATTTAAGATCATGCTGTGTACCAGTGCAAGACACTTGTGGATGGAGCTAGGTGAGACAATCAATGCACACACACACATATACACTATATGTGTATGTGTGTGTATGTATATAGTGTATGTGTGTGTGATATAAACACATTTATTGTACAAGTGCTAAATATTAAATTTTCATTTAAAGATGGTATTTTTGACATATCTTGGAGCTGTGGGCTTGGTGAAAAACTATGCAACAAAAATAAAAGTGTATTTTTCAAGTTTCTATTTATGGGTTCTATGGACTTCTATAGATGGTTTTAAGAGTAGAAAAGAAATGTTTGGAGGAAGGCTCTTACTGTCCAGCCCAGGCTAGCATAAAACTTATTATTCTCCTGCCTTTGTCTGTAGAGCTATGAGCGTATACCACTGCTCCTAGCTGTGTTAAGAGCATTCTTGAACTAAAGAATATATTAATAAGCATGTAACTTTGAAAAACATAACTTAGAATATATTTAAGCAATGTAAGTTTTTAGAAACAACAGCATTAAAAGGTAAACATGAATTTGCAAAGAAAGGCCAAAGAAATATAATTTTAACCTCATATAAATTATGTAAGTAAATATATATATATATATATATATATATATATCTAGTTATATGTATACATATATATAGTTACTTATATACTATAATATATATTATATTTAATATGCTTTCGTGAATTAATAAATGAAACTGTCATGTCATTGGTCTCCAAACTGAGAACTTTTCACTCACATGGTGATTTATTCGGATAGGAGTTAGCATATTTTACATATTTTGGTTCTGGCTTTCCACTTGTATTTCCAGTTGATGTCAGTTAATGGTATCAGAGAAATCAAATTTATTCTAAATTAACTCTAAACAATACATTATTAAATAATATTCTCATAAATCAATTACATATTTCACAAACTGGTAGAATTAAATTAGCTGAGCTCCTTTCAAAATGAGAGTTGGTCAGTCTTAGATTATTTCTCAAGCATGCTGTGGTGGTAGGTTGAATCTCATTTCTTCTCCTAAAAAAATTAATATAGGGTCTTCACTTTGTAAGTCCCTAGTACTATTACTGATTGAGATTTTTTTTTTCTTTTTAACTGAGATGAAAATCAAGTAAGTATTATTGGTCTCAATAGAAATCGCAAGTAGTAGGTAGCAAGTTTTATGCCCAGGAAGGGGTAGGAACAAAATCTCACAGTGCAGCTCTCATTTGGCGTCAGGAATATTTTCCAGGAAGGCTCATAGTGACAGTCCTACTTCACCAACTGGATTTATGGTTTCTAATTCAGCATAACTTCTTGGCTGCCACAAAGGAGAAAGGAAAAAGAAGTAGGATGAGAAACATTTGTCATGCCAAATGATTAATTGCCTTAGTTCAGACTGGTATTGTCCACTCCCCCACCCTGGGCACACGGCAAACTATCATTGGGAAAGTTTATAAAACGGTATTCAGCTGATAAAAATTTACTCTTTTAATGAAGAATTACAAGACCAAAATTTAATGTAATCAAACTGAGGATTACAATACTGTCAAATTTACAAGTAAATTTCTCATGGGAGTGATTCACTTATTTTATTGTGTTGGTAGTGCTTCTAAAGGAGTACTCTTCTTGGTCCACCATCAATAAACTCATTGTTTTATGAGATCCTCTCCAGCTCCTGAACCTGCGCTATTGTTTGACAATTTGGTTTTTTCCAAATCCTGTATTGGTTGAGATTTATTATCCACTGAAACCATGCTTGGAGGTTGAGTCCTTCAGAGCACATGGGCTGAAAGGCTGCTGTCGTCCTGTTCTCTCATGCCTTCAGATAAAGTCCCTAGAATTCTGGAGCAAAACTAGAAATGACTTCAAAATTTTCTGCTTAAAAATGATTTTTTGCTTTGGAAACATGTTATCTCATTAATATATACCATTTTTATGTTTGTATTTTCAGCAAGAAAAAGTTAGACAACTGAATGATCTGGTCACATGTTAGACCAGGTCATTCAGTTGTATAACTGAACACACACACACACACACACATATACACACACACACATATATATAATATGTATGTAATATAATATAATATAATATAATATAATATAATATAATATAATATAATGTAATATAATATAATACAGACAATCAAGACAGGCTAGCACACACACACACACACACACATGCACTCACACACACACACGGGCCACATGTATTTCACTGCCTTTTTAAAAGAAAATATTTTTTGTTTCTTTCATAAGCAGAGAGAAATAGAGATAGAAGTCAGAGATAATTGACATGGCAGGGCCTCCAGGCTGTGCAAAAAAACTCCAGATGCACACGCACTACCTTGTTCATCTGATTGATGTGGGTACTGGGGAATTGAACCACGGTTGTTAGGCTTTGCAGGTGACCTTAACTACTGAGCCACCTCTCCAGCCTGATTTCAGCACCCTTTAGTCAACAAATAAAATTTATGATTTAAGTTCATCATATAAAAGAAGCCCAACTGAAAATTTCATTACATTATGCAGACACTAAAGATGATTAAGTGAGCATGTGATGCTATGTGAATATAATTCTTTTTGTTCTTGTTTTGAAGCCATTGTGTTCTTCATTTGATTTGTAAGAGTTGATTTTTTTCTAGCTACCAATAGAATATAAAATAGAATAAAAAAATTAAATAGAATGTGTGAGATGCTCAGTAAATGGCTTCTTATTTCAGATAGTCAAAACAGATGACTGCAAATTGAAGTGGGTTTTCCTAATGATTGCATGCTCAACTCATTTTCAGCCTGTGCAATTAAACTGTTTGCCTTTGGTTCTGTCTGTTGGGTCAATTCTGTAAGAAACACACTATATTTAGTTTACAGGCTTGTTTTGTGAATTAAGTGTGTAACTTACATAACTGTGCTTAGTATAGGCTCTGACCCATAAAATGAATATACTGACTGTTAGTATCATTTTAATTCTACATGACAATTATGTAAATCCTACAATGCATGCATGTGCAACTTAACCCACTTTGGATCTTAGCATCTAGTCTAAATAGTGTTCTTAGCATTCCATTCATATTATATTTTAGAGTTAAAACCCACTTAACAGGTTTAGTCTGGAGTTTTCACTCCCACATTCTCTTTTGAATGAGAAACTTGACTCATGTCAGTACTTCACTCCTTTCTTCCCTTAGTTCTCATACTAGCCTAACACTAGTCTTTATAGCTCCACACAGCCAGACACTGTCTCATTTCAAGCTAGCACATAGATTCATCATTCAGTACGTAGCGTAAAACAACTGACTTTTAAACATAAAGATTTTAGGGCTGGGCAGATAGCGTGGTGTTTAGGACACTTGCCTGTGAATCCTAAGGACCCATGTTCAATTCTCCAGGTCCCACATAAGCCAGACAAGCAAGGTGATGCAACCTGGGCACACGGTGGCACACACTTCTGGAGTTTGATTACGGTGGCTGGAGGCCCTGGCAATCCCATTCGCACTCTCTCTCTCTCTCTCTTTCTCGCATAAAAAAAGGCCAGTCTATTGGGCTTGCCTCACAAAAAATTGAAAAAATAATAAAGACTGTCAAGTTAAAAATAGGATAGTCACTTAAGGCTACACACGAAAGGAAGTTGGTTCAAGAAATGCTGCCCTTTCATTAACTACTGCTTTTTTTCTGTTTCCCTGTGAGCGCATTAAGGAAGAAATGTTTTCATAGATTTCTGTTAAAGTCATGACCTTTAGCTTCTGCTCAATATTTCTGCCAATTACTAAGACATCCTTATCATCTTGGTGATATGCTTACCTGCTGTCTTGTGCTGGATTGACAGCTTATTCGCTTCCTTTGCCCTTGACCTTGGCTTTGACGTACACAGGCAGTAGGCAAGCTGTCAATATTACCATCAGAACGAGGCAGAGACAGTCTGGTGCCTGGAATCTAGGACAACTTTGGCGGCTCCTGCGGATTTGTCTTTTCCATGTGATCGTTCAGCCTGCGCCCCCACCCTGCGATGTTAGAAAGGCACTCCAGTGCCGGAGGGCTAATTCATGTAATTAAGGAGGCGTGGTTTTTGCTATTCCCATCCCATCTGCAACAGCTTGAGTATTGCTGCATTACTCATTAGGAGTCATAAGTCCTGACCTACTGGCTACCCAGAGGGCTCAATGGCTAAGGGGTGGACAGCTTGGAGGGGAGCCAACATTACTTCTGACCTTGGGTAGCCAGATCAGCCCAAGTACGAGTCAAAATTCTGCAGCCCAAATTTTAAAAACAAGGCTTTAAAGGTTCTACTCTGAAGTGTTTCCATGAAACTCATTATTCTTAGCTATTTTTATATATATATTTTTTACATTTTTTAAATTTAGAACCAGTGCAAGTATCGTAATATAGCAAATTAACAGTTTCCAAAAAAGGCTTCAAAAATAAAAAAAATGCATATTGGAAAATAACCTCTAGTTATGATTTATGGACAAACAATAGAATGAATTATTGTTTATTGTACATAGTTAGGGTTAAGATAAGTAAAAGTGATTCAGAACTGAATTTGCAAAGATTTTGTTTTTTCTAACAATTGCTGCCACCTAATTGTTTTTATACATAATTTGGGATTCTCCATTTTCTAAACAAATTAGGTGGTGTTTATGAAAGCAGATATAGAAATATTGTTGTCTTTGAAATTACCACTATTGATTTAACACAATCTTGGAAATTGAGCCTATTACAGAAACAAAGTTTTGGATGAAAACTTTCCAATAGTGCCTCTTTTTCATCATATTTCTGCTCTTGGGGGAATCTTACAAGATAAACTGGCAGATTTGGCATAGACAGACGTTTCCTCAACCTCTTTTTTCTACCATCATGATCTTAGAGATATGCAGAAAAGAAGGAAAGTTACATGGAGGGACAGAAGATGTAAGGAAGTAAAGGGGGAAGAAAGAGAGGGAGGGAGAGAGGGAAAGAAGGAGGGGGAAAGAAGAAAGGAAGGAAGGGAGGAGGGAAGGAGGGAGAGAGGGAGGGAAGAAGTAGGGAAGGAAGAAAGGGAAGGAGGGAGGGAGGAAGGAAGGAAAAAAGGAAGGAATGAAGGAAGAGGAGAAAGAAATAAGCTGGAAGAAGAGAAAGGAAGGAAAGAAGATGAGAGACAGGCAGGGAGGTAGAGAAGAAAAAGGCCGAGAGAAAGATAGAAAATGGAAGGCAAAGGAGAACCACTGAAAAAGGAACAAAAACGTACAGGACAGAATAAAGACACATAGATAGAGTAGGGAAATAATCCATGAAAATTATATCAGGTATTTTTGTACTCATCAACTAATTTTTTTCTAAAGAAATATAAATCCAAGGCTGGAGGGATGGCTTGGTGTTTAAGGCATTTGCCTACAAAACAAAAGGACCCAGGTTCTATTCCCCAGGACCCATGTTAGCCAGATGCACAAAATGGCATGGGGGCCTGGAGTTCCTTTGCAGTGGCTGGAAGAGTTGGTACTCCCATTCTCTCTTCCTCTCTCTCTCTCTCTCTCTCTCTCTCTCTCTTTTCCTCTTTCTCTGTCAAACAAGTAAATAAATAATTAAAATCAAACAGTTAAAAAAGAAGTATAAATCCAGGTCATAAGTTATTAATAACAAAATTACCTGCCATTTGCTTCCCTCTCCCACAATAATTCCCTGTTCTTGAATTTCTTCTTATGTATGAACAAGTTCTGTCGTTTTGTTACATAGCTTGGAGGTGCTGAGATCAAGCTTGCCTCCTCTCTTTGCCTTAAAACCCTATATACTCTCATGGTTAGCCCTTAGATCAGTTTCTTTCTGGTTGCTGTGAACAAATGAATACCTGACTCAAAGCAATTTAGGGAATGAAGGAGTTTATTTCAGCCTAGAATTCCAGGGGAAGGATCCACAGTCCGTTTCAAAGGCATGGCAGGCGGGGAGCAGACAGGGCCACATCGGTTGGTAGGAAGCAGAGATGGCTTAAGCAGTATTTTAAGGCCAGTCCTCAGTGACACACTTCCTCGAGCAAGGCTCTTACTCCTGAAGGTTCCAGAACCTTCCTCTTCAGTATCACTGGGGACCAAGTATTCAAACACTGAAACCTGTCAGGGTAGAAGCGGGGCATTTCACATTTAAATGACAACTGGACATTCAAAGCAAAAATATCTAGACCCTTATGAGTTCTCTTCCTCCACCAGTATTCTGGTAGAAGATACTGGTTTTTCTAGGGGCCAGATCATTGCTTTTTGCTTCCAAATTAGATTTATGCTCCCATTCTTGCTGGCTATCAATCAAAATCTCAATGAATCACCAAAAAACTGTGAGTGTGTGTCTGTGTGTGTGTGTGTGTGTGTGTGTGATATGTTTACAGACGAGTGTGAGCAGATGCAGGCACCACATGTGCCTGTGTTGGGAGGAGAGAAGAATTCTGGGTGTCTGGGATCCAGGGCTTCCAACTGTCAGAGAGCCACAGAGGTTCTCTGGTCTTTGCCTCAGTGGGCTGAGGTTACCAATGTGGGTGCCCATGCCGAGCTTTTTAGGTGGGTTCTGGGGAGTTCAACTTAGCAGTTCTCTCTCACTGAGAGGCCTTCATTGGAGCAAGTGCTATTATGGCTTGGCAATCTCCCCAGCCCGCCTGGAATTACTCTTATGTGCCTTTATTTACATAAATACAAATATAAAGATTAGAATCCATGAAGGAGAGGGAACAGGAGAATTATTTTTTCTTTCTAAGCTTGGGTAATATGACTTAGTAAATTATCTTTTAATTCCATCCAGTTTCCTGCATATTTCATAATGTCAGTTTTCCTTACAGATGAATAGAACTCCATTGTGTATATATATCACATTTACACCATCCAGTCACCAGTTAATGGTCATATAAATTGATTCCATTTTATAGCTATTGTGAGTAGAATAGCAATAAACAAAGGTGTCCAAGTAGGTAAGATAGGCATACAGCCAGATCACATTGTAGTTCAGTTTTTAACTTTTTGATAAACTTTCATGCTGGTTTCAATAGTGAGTGCACCATTTGACACTACGTCCAACAGTAAACTAGAGTCCTCCTTTCCTCATACCTCTTCAACATTATTTTTGTCATTAATTCTCTTGATTGTGACCATTCTAACTGGTGTGGATGAAATATCAAAGTAGTTTTAATTTGCATTTCCCTGATGGCTAAAGGCATGGAACTTTTTTTAATAATATACCTGCTGACAATTTAGGTTTCTTCTAATGTGAGCTTCGTGTTCATTTCAGTAGCCAATATTGATTGGCAGTTGTAGTGTTTTTTTTTTTTTCTTTTTCACCTGGGTGTATAGTTTTTGCAGTGTTTTATGTATTCTACTTGTTAACCCTCCATGCCTCCCAGAACAATAGATGGCAGAGAATTTCTCCCACTGTATAGGCTTCAATTGCCTCTGATCATACTTCTCCTTCGTCTGAAGAAAATTAGTTACATGCACTCTTGCTCATGATGTCTTGGGGCTATTTCCTGTGCTGCTGAAATCCTCTTCAGAAAGTTCTTTCCTATACCTATAACTTGCAGTGTATTGCCTATTTGATTTTAGTATTTTCAGTGTTCTTGGCTTTATTTATTTATTCATTAGAGAGAAAGAGAGAGAGAGAGAAAGAGAGAGAGAGAGAAAGAGAGAGAGAGAGAGAGAGAGAGAGAGAGAGAGAGAGAGAGAGAGGGAGAGAGAGAGAGAGGATATGCCAGAACCTCCATTTGCAGAACACTAACTCCAGACATATGCGCCACCTTGTGCATCTGGCTTTCATGGATCCTGGGGAATAGAACCTGGGTTCTTTGGCTTTGCAGGCAAGTGCCGTTAACCACTAAGCCGTGTCTCCAGCCCAGTAGTTGTTTTTCATATTCAGTAGCATGGTTCTTTAGCGTGACCTATGTGGTTGGCTGCACTGGACATCCTATCATGTTTTAAACAGCTGGACACATCTATTAGGTTGCCCAATTTAGTAGACTGATTTTTCTTTTAATTAAATCTTTGACTGGCTAGGCCATGATTTTGCTATGTTTTATTGGTTTATACTTGATATTTTCACGTTCCCAGCTTCTGCAGTTCTTAGGCTTGGAAATCGGTGTGGTGAAAAACAAAATGCAGGGAAGCCCTCACTATTATAGCCAGTCCACATTCTTGTCTTTACCTTTAAGAGATTGATTAGGTTTGTTTTGTAGATAATACCAAGAATATTGGTTATATATGGGAAGGAATAGGAAAATATATGCTACCTATCTAGAAGCATCAGTGAGGTAATACCCCCTTATTACTTACTACCTTGCATCAATACAACTTTAAGTATATCTGGTATTATAGTTTCTTTATTGATAGATTGAAATAAAAATGCAACTAGCCACAACACTCACATTAGTATCAAACTATATGATGAGCTACCTGTTATGTCTGTGTTTTAAATTTCAGGTTCAAGAAGTACTGGCTCCATGGCCACGATACATACTTTTCCACTTCTCTGTACAAGGATGCGTGTCCATATCCTGAGGGAAAGTTATGAAGGACCATTTTGTACAAAGACAGCTGGATTCTGTGCTAAGAAAAGCTACTTAGGGGCAAGAAAGAACTTGGCCAAGGTGCACAGCAAAAAAAGAAAAAAAAAAAAAGCAACAAACCTGTTCCAATAATTTTATGTGGGACAAACATTTGGTGCCTGGGTCACATTGGGATTTATTTTAAACTCTCAGAATAATTGCCAGGGAATTTTGACATTTTGCTGTCCCCTTAAATGCAATGCATATTGCCAGAACTAACATTAATACTACTGTATATTTTTTGGTAAAATATTTGGAAAATCCCTTGACATAGTTATACAATAAATTACTTTCTGATAGTTGTCAGGCTATGTAAATGAGCTACGTCGTTTTTTAATTTGATTTTCATGGGGTGGCGTGGGGAGAACTTGGACTTTGAGGTCATGCCTGACAGGGCAACAGCAGTGAAGTGCTCTGGGCGCTCTACTGTACTGTCAGACGGGATGAGATCAGGCTTTAAATTTGGAAATCAGAATCATTGATGTTAGAAGCTTCTCCATCAACGAGTCGTTGATTCATGAGAGATTAAAGTGTCACGCCCAGTGGAATAGAAAGAGAGTCACATCGTGACCTATACAGGTTCTTTAGTTAGGCAAAGAATACCTAAGAAAGTTCTGTGTACGTACATTGTATGATTTATAAGTTAATATCTCAAATGCGTTTATATTCTTGATGAGTGACTGCTGCAGCCCAAGTGCCAAGAGGACACTGGAACCTGCTTCTGTTCACAGAATACAGCATACATCCCTGTTAATATCAATAACTGCCTGACAAAAGATCCATTAGTAAGATGCGGCACGAATCATTAATCCCCCACTAAGAATGGGGCACTTTGATATTTTATGACTTTAGAGACTTTAACATGTGATAGTTATATTTAAAGTATTTCTAACACATTTTCATCTAGAAGATCCTCTCAAAAAGTCTTTAGTTGAAGAACAGAGATCCTGGAGAGAGGGGAATGCCTCAGAGGCACATAGTTACAGTAACCCTATAACTTGGATAGCAGCAAAACTCTAGGATGGAACTTTGGACATCACTAACCTATACCTTTTGTCCCCAAGAATAAGTAGCATAAGTATATCATAACTTAGTCTTCAGAGCCATACAATAAATTGTTATATATTTTAATATTTATGCAGTGTAGTTCTAATTATGTGCCTATCTTTTTCTTGGATATTATATTTGACTCTCACAGCCTGTTGTAGAAGTTGAAAATGAACATAGATTCTTCTTGTTACCTCTCAACATCACACCTGTTTCATTGTAGATATCCTACATCTTTTTGAAGTAATATAAGTGGTCCTGTTGCCAAAAGAGACCTAGGGAAAGGAATGAAACATTTAATCCTAAAATAATTTCTCACTGTGTCAGGTAAGAAATCAAGTGTATCAAACGGGGTCTCACCGTTGTCGATGGATTATTTGTTTAACAAACAGGGAAGCAGTTTGTTTCAGGCATGACAGATGACCAACACATGGTCCTTGTCTTGTGGACCTGACTCTCTATTTACTCTTGATACCACGTCAAGGAGGCAACCAAAGGGGACGTGATAGTTCTGGGAGCCAGTGCTGAGTTATTTACTTCAGGAATGGCTTATTGTACATGAAGTGAATTTTTTTAAAGAATTGTTTTGGGGCTGGAGAAATGGATTAGCAGTTAAGACTTTTACCTGCAAAGCCAAAGGACCCAGGTTTGATTCCCCAGGACCCACGTAAGCCAGATGCACAAGGGGGCGCACGCATCTGGAGTTCGTTTGCAGTGGCTGGAGGCCCTGGCCTGCCCATGCTCTCTCTCTCTTTATCTCTGTCTCTTTCTCTCTCTCTCTTTCTCAAATAAATAAAAGACAGTCAAAAATAAGGTTATCCATCTGCAGCAAACTTAACTAGTTTATTTTTGAATGCTGCACTAGGACACGTTGCTCCCAATGAAGCACATTCTTTGACATTCAAAGAAAGTTTGAAAGCCAAATAGTAAAAAGAAAAAAAGATGGTAATGTAAATCCACTTCCTAATCTTCAAATAAAAATTAATGCAAAGTACAAACAGTGAAAGATAAGAGACAATATATGATTGCAGGTAATTCATTTATAATATCCTATGATCTTGAATTATAACTAGGATTAAGAATTTTATGGAAAAACTATTTTAAAAGTATCAGTATCCAGGCATGGTAGCACATGCCTTTTATCCCAGCACCCAGGAGGCAGAGGTAAGAGGCTCGCTGTGAGTTCAAGACCAACCTGAGACTACATAGTGAATTCCAGGTTAGCTAAAGTGAGACCCTACCGTGAAAAAATAACAACAACAAAAAGTATCAGTGAAAAGATATGATTTCTGTTTCTATGTTAAATGCTTAGGCTAGAAAATGTGATGGAACCAAGCAGGCAGGGTCCTCTCTCCAGAAATATATATACAATGATACATATGACTTATAATATATCTACTGCAACATCATTTATATAGTTATATTTTAGAAGTATGGATCATAGAAATATGTTAAAGTTCTATACTCAGTTAAGGAACATTAAATGAAAAGCAGCAAAGGAAGTCCTCAGTTTTTGAGTGATATTTTCTAATATACACAGCATTTTCATTCCTTAAACACATTCTCAGTGTACCATTACCATTGTCCTGTAAAATGCACACCATCTTTTCAGTTTTACACATGAGGATGATTACAAAATTGCTCAGTTGTCAACTGAAAAAAAAATGTAATCCATGTCTTGTGACTTTAAATGGACTGTTCATCACTATGATCTTATCTCAAAATAGAGGTTACTTCCTATCCATAAAGTTGTAAAAGACTAATTGTACAAAAGTGAACAAGATAACCATCAGCCTAAACTCGCCAGTACGCTCATGCTCTGCTGGCATTTATGAAACTCAGTTTGGCTCAGAAGTCGCACACACACACACACACACACACACACACACACACGCACACACACACACAAGGGAACAGTTGTTTGCAAGTGTTTTGTGAAGGAGGAGAGAACACAAGAATGTGCTGTGGGAGGGCAAAGAGCCGAGCTCTTAATGTGCAGCAGTGACCAGCACTGACCGGGAAAGGCTTCAAGCTTCAGAAAATGTGTGGGGGAAAATAAAACCATAAACAAGATTAAACTCCATTACACTAAAAGAGAAGGACTAGGGTTTCCTGCTATTATTATTATGAGCACATATTTCATATTATTGTATATTCTTTTTATTCTATGAAATGAACATATTTAGTTACTGTCAAAAATTAAGGGGACAACAGAAATTCTTGGGCATTTTTCTACTGAAGAAGAACAGGTTATAAGTTATACATTACTTGCAGGAGAATGGGATGATGCCAGTAAGATGTCCAGTAAAGATAATGTTGAAGCTATTCTCCTTAGTACTACCGAATGCTTACTACCCTGGCCCAGTGAGTTATTTAGCATTAGCATGCAGTGCAAAGCAAGCCTTGTATTTTTCTAAATTACATGCAAGTGGCTTGACAAATGAATGTTTGGAACAAAATCATTTCCTAACTATGAGTTTGCCTTTATTATGAGCTTGTATTACAGTGAATACATGAATTAAATTCTGCGTAGAACTCGGGGCTAATCGACATCAAATCCTTGGAGAAAATGCGGTCAATTTTTTTTTTTTTTTGGTCTGAATGACTGCATGGGCTTTTGCATGAGCTACATAGCATCTGAGGCTTATCTGTAACAAAGGCTGATATAATAAGTTTAAATGTGATAGTATAAAGTTCCCAGGCTGGCCACTGAAGTGTTGTTAACTTTGTTTTGTGAGAAAAATGGAACGAAAATGAAGAGAAAAAATATGCAGGAATAGAAGAACCAAAAGTGGGGGAGTGACTTCTAATACTTCCTGGGAAGAATCATTCATTTTCCTCAAAAGCAGCCATTTAATTCAAAGTTTTGTGGGGCACAGTATAATGAAATGCACGGGATGAAATTTCAATTACGTTTTGTTTTGCTCATGTTCCGATTCAGTCCACACTTCACGTTTGATCATATTCTTCAGGTGAAAATAGCCCAGTAAAGTGATTGTTTTTGTGGAGAACAGAAAATAGTTTATAATTAGAATGTAATATGTGAGTCAATAGACAAGCATTATATTTCAACTAAAAGACTTAAAAATGAAGAGAACAAAAATGTCCTTCTAAGTATATTTTGCTACCAGTTTATACTAATACAACCTTACATTTGACTTGTTTGTTAAAAATTCCAACTTCGTGAAAAATTTCAAGCTATAAGATAATCCTCAAAATATACAGGTGAAATTAATTTCCTTTAGTTTTTTAATTGAAACAAGGTAATTTTCTAGTACCTATAATAAATTTTGAATTTACTGATTTGTATATTAGGAAAAGTATCCAAAACATGATTATAAATTGATGGACTACTGTTTAAGTAGAAGAGAGTTTGTTTGGATCATAGCAATTCACAGCAGAATACTTGAATTAAAATACTGGGAATAGAAGTAATAAATTTTTTGTTTTCAAGGTAGGGTCTCACTCTAGCCCAAGCTGACCTGGAATTCACTGTGAAGTCTCAGAGTGGCCTCGATCTCATGGCAATCCTCCTTCCTACCTCTGCCTCCCGAGTGCTGGGACTAAAGACTTGCACCACCATGCCAGGCTTAGAAGTAATAATTTAATATTTCTGAACTCTTCATTCTTTTTGAAACAGGCTGTCTGATTCTAGCACATGTAATCACAGTATCTTCTTTTTAATTTTGTTAAAATTTGTATTTATTTATTTATTTATTTGAGAGAGAGAGAGAGAGAGAGAGAGAGAGAGAGAGAGAGAGAAAGAGAGACAGAGAGGTAGAGAGGCAGATAGAGAAAGAGAATGGGTGCACCAGAGCCTCCAGCCACTGCAAACGAACTACAGATGCATGCACCAACTTGTGCATCTGGCTTCTGTGGATCCTGGGGAGTTGAACCTGGGTCCTTTGGCTTTGAAGGCAAGTGCCTTAATCGCTAAGCCATCTCTCCAGGCCCAGTATCTTCTTACGCTTTGTAAATTATTAACACGTTTCCCAGTCTATACAGTGAGAAGTAATACTTTTTTTGAGGGACTTATGAATGTTTTTATGTGACATACATAGTATTTTTTCCATCTCTTGTAGTTTTAGTTTCTGAAACATAGAGTTATCCCAAGTTTGAAACTGATTAAATACAAAGAGAATAAATAATGTGCACTTTAAAGACATCTTTAAGTTATGACAGAAACCACAGACACCTTGGCAAAGACAGCAGAGGAGGAAAATTTTATAAATGCTGAACTAAGACAGCAAATGGTCTGCTTATTCTGTGATCACTGTAGAAAGCTCAAAACATCTAAGATGGTTTTTAAGTGAATGAGAAGAAATGGGAATAGTTTCCTATAGTGTACAATGGTTATACAGTACAAAGTGTCAGCATGCATTATAAAATCGCTTGGTTTCTAAAAAAATAAAAATAAATAATATTGTAACAGGGTTCCAAGGAGCTTGTGAGAGCTCTGTTGCCCTTTCCTGTGCATCTCATATTCCCACATTAATGACAAATTTATTGGAGATAGTGAAGTGTAGAACGTGGGGAAAAATCTGAGACACTTCTCCTTCCACATTCACTATCCAGTTGATGAGAAAAGGCAAACCGGCATGATACTGTTAGATAAACAGTAATCTTCCCAGAGTTCTTCTTGCAATAAGTATTTGAGGCCTCATCTGGACTCAGGGGACCATAATGTTATGGTCATTAGTGATGTTCAAAGACACGGATGGAAGGAGTGACTGCTACTTATTAATTAATTTATTAATTAATTTATTATTTATTTATTCCTAAGCATTTGGTATTCTTGGCCTATAACATTGTTAGCTTTTAATGGAAGATGTTATTTTTATATGCCAGTCAACATTTGTTTGATATTAATAGCATTCTATTTTATCGACTTACAAATTAAGAAAAAATATCAGTTTTGAGGGGTTATTTTTTTTGCTATGTTATGAATTATCACATGGTATCATTTTGATAATGAAATGGAATGGTGAGATAAAAAAGGGAAGAGTGAGTTAATAAGAGAAAAACAGTTCTGCTTTTACTCCTGAATTTATTTCCTTTTATTTACCTGTCCTGTCTCCTTAGATTTCTCCTCCATTTTAAAAATGTTATTTTGAAGTAACATGATCTTTAGGACAGCTGAATTTGGAATGCTTCATGCCTCATATCAGTTCCAAGTTCATCAGCGGACACTCAGCAGGACTGCCCACTCCGGAGCATGTTGGGTGACTGGCACTCACCAGTGCTGGGAAGACTGCCTTTCCTTTTTGTTGGACAAATGACGCCACTTGAAAAGACAAATATTAACTACAGCTCATGATGAGTTAAGACACAAGTCTTCATCAAGCACACTGTGGTTTCATGAAAGTACAAATCAGACTCACAAGCTAATATATCTGAGTCAGCTCTTCCTGATTTTGTATTGGACCTAATTAAAACATGGAATGAATGCTTGACACATTTTCCTCATTGAAAAAAAAAAAACATATAAATAAATACTGAAACAGAACTGTAAGCTAGGGCCACTGGGAGAAAAAAAAAGTAATTTGATCCAGAGGCAAACTTAATTGTCTGACATCTGGAAAATCAATTTAACTGAGAATGTAAAATATAATGAAGATGCTAAAAGCTGGAAGATTTTGATGAATAGTGTTGATAAGATGCTAGGGTCAATTTCAGCAAGTCATGGATGTACCTGATGTTACCATATGCTAAATTATTTCAGTGATTATTGGTGTTCAGGTCATAGTACATGTGAGAGTTGGCGTGGCTGCAGTGAAATGATGATTATTTCAGCACTTGGGCACTTATGAGGAAATGTAAAGACCAGATGCCCAAGGGGGCACATGAGTCTGGAGTTCGTTTGCAGTGGCTGGAGGCCCTGGCATGAACATTCTCTCTCTCTCTTTCTCTTTCTCTCTCTCTGTGTGTCAAATAAATAAATAAAATAAAATATTTAAAAATATTTAAAATACAGACAGTATGGCCTTGATTCATGAAGCTCTGGGCTTGTGAACAAGTTCTGGGCCAGAGTGCATATAAAGACAAGACTCCTGACTTTGCTTGTCACAGTAGACAAGCCATGCCCCTTGGAATAGTGCAAACACAGGTATTTCTCCCATGTTTCTCATAGCCTCCCCTCCCCTTGATGCTGGGAATCTAGTCTCAGAGGAAGGATGAAGGAGCCTCCTCAACCTCTTCTGGCATCCCTGGGGTGGTCACTAGGAAGGCTGGGAGGTTAGAAACCCTGCCGTGTAGAGTGAAGAGCTGCTATCAGGAACATTATCAAGGTCATGGTGAAAAAAATCGCGGTTCTATGGCAGTGTTAGGACCAGGGAACCTGTAGGAGAGATAAGTTGTTGTTTTCCCTCTCCTGTCTTATCAGTTCCCAGGATGACTTCCTGCTGGAGCTGTAACATCTGCAACAGAGAAATGTAATTGGCTTGGCCCTACACCCAAACCCAAACTGGCCAATTTAAAGCTCAGAACCAGGGGCTTAAGAACCAGCACCTTTTCAGTAGCAGACCCACTCTCCCGCTGTCCTAATGTTAATTTATTCTTTTCTCTTATTTACCGCCACACCTATCCTATGCCCGGAGCTGCACAGGGTTGAGTGTCACGAGCCAAACACCCTTATTGGGTTCACAGTCTAGTGGGGAAGGACCAAGCACAGCAGTGTCGACAAGTAAGCACATGGATATTCCAGATATCAATAAGAACTTCAAACCTACAAAAAGAGAAATGTGACTTGAAGCACTTAGCTCTTTCTCTAGAATCTTACATTCAGTGGGCAGTTGGTCCTAAGCCTTCCCAGGAGAGTAAAAGGCTGTTTAGTTACTGCACCTGGTACTGTTTCTTGCGCCATGATAAGGACATGGAAATTTTGCCACTTTTAACTCTGAGGAATAGCATCAAATTTAAATCTTTTCATATTTTTCTAGAGATCGATCGTTACATCCCATTTTGGGGGCACCATTTCCTGTGTTAAGGTATTTAGTTACAAGGAACAAACAGAAAGAAAATTCACTAAGATTGAAAATAAAGCAAGTGAGATTCAGGGTCATAGAAACCCAGTATCTCTAGAACATTTTGAGGCAGAAAGGGCTTAGCAACCAAGTCACACGTATTTTCTTCTCTACTTATGGCACTCCCCTGAGGATTCGGCTTCCCCGGGGAGGCAGTACTCACTCAGTAGCGGGTCCCTCCCTTGGTTCTCCTGCAGGGAAGAGGTGGGATTTGTCCCATAAGAACAGCCGACTCATTTTCTAATTCACGGGGGAGATGGCAAGCAGTTCAATGTGCCTCCAAGATGGCTCACACTTAGGGTTATCATGACTCAAAATAAACTTGGAAGGTTGTCACATATTGGAAGTGCATAATGAAAGTAATATAACTCAGGGTCAGCTTCACTGTTTAATTTCAATTTCCCATTAGTCCAAATAAGTTAGAGTTGGCTTCATAGGGCTTTCTAAGTTATAAATGCACACATACAGTTAGCAGAGATTTAGGTTATTAATTAAGTGAAATAATTCAAGGGCAAAATGCCCTTACCTATGCTTTTGTTCCAGTGTCTTTCACATTTATGCTTACTTCTGTTGGCAGGAAAGAAAATGCTTATTTAATAACTTTTTAAAAAAATTTAGTTGTTTTATTTATTTATTTTTAATTAGTTATGGACATACTCAGTACATAAACAACACATGTTGGTAGCATCCTTTCATTCATTCCTGCCCTCCTCCAAAGGGTCCCTCCTCATTGGTGATGCAAGTTTTTCAAGGTAGGGTCTCACTCTAGCCCAGGCTGACCTGGAATTCACTATGCAGTCTCAGGTTGGCCTTGAAATGTCAGTGATCCTCTTACCTGTAGCCTCTCAAGTACTGGGATTAAAGGCATGGCCACCATGCCTGGATCTTGATTTTACCAAGAATAATACAAATCACTGTAGCTCTTTACACAGGACATGGTTTTCATGAAAGGCCTTCTTCTAAATGGAAGGGTAGGAACTAATTGTCTATAACAAGCGTCCATATACTTCAACACCTAGTAAATTTGAACAACGTACATTGTTCAGACATAACCAGACATAAGTAAAACCTACTTTGTCCTCATCTCTTTCCCCTCTGACCACATCTTCTTGTGCTGCCTTGGGATCACAAATGATATTCTCTATGCTGGGCTGTTCCTGCTCCCAGCATGGAAGACTGGGGTGATCTGACCCAGGATGGCCAAGGACCAAATTTCCAATGGACTACGCAGTTGCTACATTCTCCTTGTGAACACTGTTGTGAGTCCAGAGAGCTACCAGATTGTCACACCTTCTTGGTGTTGTTCATGTAGCAAGTGAATACATAAGTATAGTCAGGCATTATTTATTAATGAGTATACATTCGGATAAATGCATTTTAAATAGATCTTATGTAGATGGCATGTACAGACTTGGGTAACATGACATATTGTGCACAAAGGCTATATGGTGTATATATATATATATATATATATATATATATATATATATATATATTCTATTGCTACTATCTCTGCCCATGCTGCTACTGTACCTTTCACAAGGCAAGATTAAATCAAGCACTAGCTAAAATGATGCAGTCAAGAGATGTAACAGGAGATGGAAGTGTGAGGATGTTGCTGGCGTAACACAGCATACTGTTTTAATGAGAACATTTATTTTCAATCAGTAAGAGTACAGTTTGCAACACTGATTAACAATTTCCATTCTAGATCCATAGTTGTTTATTATCATCAGCAAGGATCATGCATGTATGTGCTAGTCTTTCAAAACACTGGCAGCACAATAGGCTTTTTTTTTTTTATGCCAGCATACATGTGGGTTACCTGTACTACAACAGTGCTGTAGGTAACATGGATTTCACAACACTGTTATGATCTTAGTAGGCCATTGTTTACCAGAGCACAATTATGTTCCATAAGTTAGTACAGAGCAGTGAGCATTGACCTTCTCCATAAGGGCCTTATTTCCATAAAGATTCTTATAATCAGTTAGTATGACAGTTTTTTCATGTCTGACATGGACCACCATGGTCAGTAACGAAGTTTAGCACTAGGCACCACATTGTGTGCAGAACTCACTCCATCCATTTCAGACACAAAGTTGATCAATAGCTTCTTTGTTCATAACAGGGCCCACCCTGTCTCTCTAAGACAATTAGTCATGAGGCTTTGCCTTTGAGGTAAAAGGTCAAAAGAGAATAGGATTTTAAGAAGGAAATGAAAATGTATGAGTGCAGTGTGAACAAATTATTAACTCTTTTTTCATGTTGTCTATTTGTTAGTTGATCTGGTAATCACACATTTAATATGTTTTTAGTGCCAAGAAATGAGAGTTATGGAAAAGATTTTATTTATAGTCTAGTTAAAAGAAAAAGCACCAATTCAGTTAGGAGCACAGGCAATGTTGCAGCCTGACACGGCAGGGCTGAGCAAGCTAGCTCTGTCACCTGAAAACTATGTAGGATTTTATTAATAACTTTTCCAGCCTAGATGCCAAATCAGAAACATTATTTGTTTTACAAATGAACTGTACAAAGTGAGCTATTTGTGCAGTAGAGAGGGTGTGGCTCAGCATAGAGTAAGAGTGTATTACCCCATAAATTATAGAACTAATTAATACTGAATATTCCATTGTAAGCCAAGATGTGCAAGTCAGAAAGGACAATGATCTAAGGTAATTGTTTTAATGGTGACATGTGTAGTGGTATGTAATGTGGTCAAAATTCTTGCAGGAGTTTTACTCATTTTTTTTTCACCAAATGTTTATACTCTGTTTGTAGCAGGTTTCATTTGGAATACAGTAAGAAAATGATCCAGTATTGTGAAATTTTCTGGGGGATGCAGAAGGATTCACCGTATATATAAAATTTCTAGTGAGTAAGCAATTTCATAATCAAAACAAAGAAAAATATAATAAGCAGGAAGAAGTAGGAAATACATTGAAGACAATGTCAGATATATGTATCTCTCTCTCTCTCTCTCTTTCACACACACACACACACACACACACACACACACACATATAGATATATATATATAGAGAGAGGGTATAGATATAGATAGATAGAGATATATAGGGACATACATATATTTCTGTTTGGATATACTCTTTATTCTTTTCTCCCCCACTCCCCACCAGCCTTTTTCTGGCTATACACACAACCTTCTGAACTCTGGTATTCCACAGAAGTTCATCTAGAAAAAACACAGTGACAGGTTGGAGGAGTGGAAGAGAAAGAGAATTTTCAGTTTGATACATACTGAAATCTGTACGTGTTTAATTAAATAGAATTTATCATGAATATTTTTTATTCTTGTTCTTTAACCTGTTAGCATCATTAAAATTTCATTAAAATGTCAAATATAAGTCAAATACATAGTATAATTAAATATATATGTGTGTGCACATACACACACATACACACACACACACACACACACACACACCTGCTCTTTTCCTGTAGAATAATAGTTGTATTTTTGTCTTCATTTATATGTTTTGAACACACAGCACAGCACCTATGTCAAACTGTTATAAGTATTCCAGGATTACCCATTATCAGACATCTTTAACTTAATTTTCCATAGGTATCAACAAACAAAACTTAAGGAGATAAAAATAATGATATTTAAATAGCTTGAAGAAAGATGTTATACTTTTCACCTGAAGGTAACATAATCATACACTGATAAAATAAAACAAAAATATAATGATATAGGCTTTTGGGTTGTTTTTCTTCTTCTGTCCAGTTATAGACAGTTAAAGTAGAAGATATTTAATAATTTTATGAAAATCATGAAATATGACTTAAAAAATAAAAGTTTAATTAAATTACCAGTCATGGCAGGAAAGACTCAAGAGAGTTAATAGAACTTTCATAAACCTCATTTCAGAAGTCAATTCTTTGAAATTATTAAAATGTTAATGTTTAAAGACATAATATATTATGGGGAAAAATGATGGAGATTTCTAGCGACACACAAAATATCATGAAATTCCAGGAATACAGACATTATTAAAGATTTAGAAGAAAATGTTTGTGTAATAAATAAAAAAAAAAAAAGGAAAAACTTCCACGAAGGAACTGCATTGAAGAGACAAGTCATTTTCAGAATTACTTCACATTAAATTTCTGAACAGATCCCTAGGCCAATTTTCTAAGAACATTGGGTTCAAAGAAGCTGGGCCAATTGAGCCCTTCAAAAAGCAATGCAATAAGAACGGAAGAGGGAGAGGGCTCAGTTATGAAAGCGTGAGCATGGTGACCTGAGGTCAGTTCTCAGAATCCACGTTTAAAAAAAAAAAAAAAATATATATATATATATAATGCCTGGGGCTGTCTGTATTCCCTGCACTGGGGGCAGAAGAGAGCACTGATTCCTGGGTCTCACTGGCTGGACAGTCTAACCTGTTTGGCAAGTTCCAAGTCAGCGAGAGGCCCTGTCTCAAAAAGTAAATGCAAAAGTGAGTGGAGTGACTGGGAATCATACACACAGAGTTCTCTTCTGGCCTCTACACGCATGCACGTGCATGCATGAACTCTCTCCCACACTGCACCATGACCACCCCACGGCCCTGACAATCACACATGTCAATAAAATATGAAGAAAACAATGACTTCATTAAACATTTCTCAGTAGGGGCTGGGGAAAAGGTTCAGCTACTACTGCACTGGCTGGCAAAACCTGGTGGCCCAGTTTCCATTCCTCAGATCAGGGTTTGGACAAAAATTTTTTCCTGAAAAAAGCTGCAAATGAAATACATGAGCCCCCTGTGTTGTGTTCTATCTGTCTATCTATTGATCTTCCTTCCTTCCTTCCTTCATTCATTCCTTTCTTCCTTCCTTTCTTCCTTCCTTCCTTCCTTCCTTCCTTCCTTCCTTCCTTCCTTCCTTCCTTCCTTCCTTCCTTCCTTTCTTCCTTTTATGAAAGAGAGAGATAGAGATAGAGAGAGAGAGAGAGAATTGGCACACCAGGGCCTTCAGCCACTGTAATCGAGCTGCACACGTGTGCGCCACCTTGTGCGCATGTGCGACATTGTGCCCATGCATCATCTTGTGCGTCTGGCTTATGTGCATTCTGGGGAGTCGAACCTGGGTCCCTAGGCTTCACAGCACAGTGTCTTAACTGCTAAGTCAGCACCCCCTCCCACTTCATTTTCTTTAGGATGTGGAAAAAAAATAACTTTGGGAATGACATAGAGACACAGCTGTTGGTAATGCACTTGCTATAAAAGACAAATGTGCCGGGCGTGGTGGCGCACGCCTTTAATCCCAGCACTTGGGAGGCAGAGGTAGGAGGATTGCTGTGAGTTCAAGCCCACCCTGAGACTACATAGTGAATTCCAGGTAAGCCTGGACTACAGTGAAACCCTACCTCGAAAAACCAAAGAAAAAGAGAGGGAGGAAGGGAGGTATGGAGGGAGGGAGGGAGAGAGAGAGAGAGAGAAAGAGAAACACAGGGCTGGAGAGATAGCTTAGTGGTTAAGGCACTTGCCTATGAAGCCTAAGGATCCAGGTTCAATTCCCTAGTATCCCTGTAAGCCAGACGTGCATATTGATGCATGTGACGGGAGTTTGTTATCAGTGGCTGGAGGCCCTGCACAGAAATTCTCTCTCTCTGCCTCATTCTCTCTCTCTCCCTCTCTCTGTCAAATAAATGAAAACATTAAGAAGGAACAACAAAAAGCCATGGAGTGCCCATTCTCTTTCTATCTGCTTCTTTCTCTCTCTCAAGTAAATATATATACTTACCAAAAGAGAAATTCACATTCATTTAAAGTCTTGGATGAATGGAAATGTTCTGATATTTTATAATTTGGCAAACTTAACTCAATATGTGAAGCACACTCTGAAATGAACATGTCACTTCCACTTAAGCTTTGATAGATGACTGCTTGGGTGGAATATAAACTGTTACAGGTCAGAGAGTAAAGCAAAGCTCTCTAAGGAACAAGGGCACAACCAGATCTGACCCAGAGCACAAACCAATAGGAAGACTGGTGATGCAATGCCATAGTCCAACATTACATTGATGGTCAGCTGGTAGTACACAGCATTTTGCCTTATGGGAAAATCATTGTTAAGTCATTTGCCTGGAAACCAAACAATTCTGAAAACGCTTTGAACAAACAAAGATGTTGAAGTTGAATCTTGAGGAAGAACACTAAACACATTTTGATCTACACAGATTATTTTATTTAAAAATTATGATTTATTTACATGTAAGGAGAAAGAGCAGGAAGAAAATCAGCATGTCAGGGCCTCCAGCTGCTGCAAACAAACTCAGATCAGATGCATGCACCACGTTGTGCATCAGGCTTTATGTGGGCACTGGTGAATTAAAACCTGGTCCATAGGCTTTGCAGGCAAGCGCCTTAACTGCTGAGCAATCGCCCCAGCCCAGATTTAGTATTTTTTAAAATATACATGGCTTCTTTCTTTTTATAACTCATAGTTCTAAAATTGTACTTGTTGTGTATAATTTAATGCAAGATATACTCAAAATAAAACAAACACACTTATATTTGATCTGATGGTAAATACTGATAACAAATGAGTAACTGTAAGGAATCTAAGGAACACAGAAATTTGTCTACTTTTCTCAAAAAGTAAGAAAATTCAATTAAAATCATGGTAAGCCTCTGAATTTCATTATTCCTTTTCAACTGAGAATGAAAAATGATAAAGCTAAAGAAAGTGGCTAGGGAGATGACTCATGCACTTGCCTTAAAGCCTAGGGACCCAGGTTCAATTCCTCAGGACCCACATAAGCCAGATGCACAAGGTGGCACATGCATCTGGAGTCTGTTTGCAGTGGCTAGAGCCTCTGAAGTGCCCATTCTCTCTCTCTCTCTTTCTATTATCTATCTGTCTGTCTATCTATCTATCTATCTATCTATCTATCTATCTATCTATCTATCTATCTATCATCTATCTATCTATCTATCATCTATCATCACCATAATCATCTATCTATATCTTCTTCTTAAATTCTGAAAATAAATAAAAATAAAAAAAATAAATTGAGACTGATTGTTACTATTTTATTTTGGTTC
Source organism: Jaculus jaculus (assembly GCF_020740685.1). Classification (NCBI taxonomy): domain Eukaryota; kingdom Metazoa; phylum Chordata; class Mammalia; order Rodentia; family Dipodidae; genus Jaculus; species Jaculus jaculus. The sequence goes on from NC_059121.1 coordinate 26,750,623, forward strand.
ATGTGTATGAAACGGGTAACCTCATGCACTCCAAGCTGAATGTGTATTGGTGCAGTCTTTGGAGAATGAATTGATAGTTACTATGTAAACTAAATATGCACACTACACTCAGTAATATGTGCAGATATATGAATTTGTAAGCATGTTGTCTGAACATACTTTATTACTATTTCTTAACTACAAATGTTAAGTCAAAATTATTTGTTATTTTAAGTTAAAATGTTTGATTTCAAGAGGTGTTAGACATTTTGAATTTCTTTCTTTCTTTTTCCTTTGTTTCTTTACTATTGCTTTTGGTTTTCAAGGTAGCATCTCACTGAAACTCAGGCTGACCTGGAATTCACTATGTTGTCTCATGGTGGCCTCAAACTCACAGCGATCCTCCTACCTCTGCTTCTTGAGTACTAGGATTAAAGGTGTGCACCACCACTGCTGGCCATTTTGTGTGTTTTTAAAAATTCTTCACTAAGTTATTAATTCATGTCTATTTTCCTTCATGGAATAATTGACTTTTCCATGTATATAAATCTTTTAATTTCATATAGCCTCTTAACATAAAGGTAGCTTTATGTATTTGCTATATAAGGGAATTTTACTCTCTAAATTTATATAAAATATTACTTGCTTGTGTAAATAACTTTAAATGTCAAGGATATAAATTGCTCTTATATTTTAACATTTCCTACTTATTTCTTTGAATCCAAAGTATGCTTACACTGTGTTTGAACAAAAATTGTATACTTCTTTGCATTTAAGTCAATCAACATATTCCTAATGATCTCTTGTGCTAGCATGATATGAACATCTATCCCAGTGTTTGCTCTTATTAACAAACATTTACAATTCCTCATCCTGATTATGGCTTAGTGTCTACCTCACAATCCTTCATTGTATTTAATTTACTTTAGGAAACAACACAAGACTGCGTTCTACGTTCTCTCTCAAAATGTTGCTCATTCTAGGACCGTTGAGGCACAACATACCTTTGACTTGCTGGAAGGGACACCTTTGTGCTGTAGCCCATGCTGGAGCATATTTCTTGTTTGTTTCACTTACTCATCAGAATTTATAGAAGCCTTTCTTTATCGTCAAGTGTGTATCTGTGTGAGAGAAACAGAAAGAGGGGAAGAGATAGGGTTTAACATGGCCTCTTGACACTGTAAACAAATTAAGTTATTTGTTATGTTGGATATCCAGTTGAATCTTTTGCATTCTCAGGGAGACATGATCAATTGAACTTTGTCTTGCAGAAGTTCTGGGGGTAAGGGATTTGTTTTGCATTTAATAGCACTAGTGCCTTCCTTTAAGCATAATGCTGGTAATTGCTTTCCTGGTTCATCATCAAACTTGTCTGAGTATAAGATACTAAGGTGGCTGGAGAGATGGCTTAGCAGTTAAGTGCTTACCTGTGAATCCTAAGGACCCCAGTTCGGGGCTTGATTCCCCAGGACCCATGTTAGCCAGATGCACAAGGGGGTGCATGTGTCTGGAGTCTGTTTTCAGTGGCTGGAGGCCCTGGTGTGCCCATTCTCCTTCTCTATGTGCCTTTTTATCTCTCTGTGTCAGTCACTCCCAAATAAATAAATAAAAATAAACAAAAAAAGATACTCAGGGTTTGAAAAGTTGCCTTTTTTTGAGCTGAGATTTTACTGTTGCCAGTATCTTCTTTAATAGACAGTTACCCTGATACCATTTCTTTCCATGTGAAATATAAGTTTCAACATATTCTTCAGGGCTACTAATAAGGCTGAAAGATGTTATCCTTCAAACCCTTAAGTTTCTTGAGAATTTTCCAATAAGTTGTCAAATTTTGAGTTACCCATTTGTCCTTTTTGGGGTCTCATTTCACGTGTGCTTGCATCAGGTTCATGGAGATTTTATTCAAGATTCTGATTAATCTTCTGCTGTTGTCACAATTTTAACTTGAGCAGAGTATTAAAGAAGACAGAGGGGCATTTTAACAGGCATGCAATTCTTGTGTATACAAAGCACCAATCAGCCGGGCGTGGTGGTGTACGCCTTTAATCCCAGCACTTGGGATGCAGAAGTAGGAAGATCGCCATGAGTTCAAGGCCACCCTGAGACTCCATAGTGAATTCCAGGTCAGCCTGAGCTAGAGCAAGACTCTGCCTCAAAAAAAAAAACAAAAAACGAAAAACAAAAACAAAAAAACAAAAAAAAAACCCAAAAAACAACAACAACAAAAAAACCCCAAACAGACCTAAAGCACCAATCATTAAAAATAATTGTGGCACACCCTCATGAAATAAATTCATAATTGATACTCTCTAATGAGACCCCACATACTGGGTCCCTGTAAGTACAAAGAGGCACCTTGAAATCTTGGTCAGCTAATGACACAGCCAGACATAGAGGTAATATTATTTCTAAAATGACTTAAAGAAAAGGATCTGTTTAGTTCAAGGGATTTCAATCTGAGACAGTTAACTAATGCAGAGACACTCAAAAAATTCTCCTTATGGTTCAGGACTCCAATTATTTCTCTCCCTTATTGCTTTTGCTCTTTCACTCCACCAAAATACCATAAAAGTTCAACTTTCTTCTTCTAAAAATGCTTTTCATAAAAGTCACCATCCTAGGGTTGGAGAGATGGCTTAGTGTTTAAAGCATTTGCCTGCAAAGCTAAAGGACCCAGGTTTGATTCCCCAAGGATCATATAAGCCAGATGCACAAGGTGGTGCATGTGTCTGGAGTTCGTTTGCAGTGGCTTGAGGCCCTTGCACACCCAGTCTTTCTCTCTTTCTATCTGCCTCTTTCTCTTTATATCTCTCAAATGAATAAGTAAATTTAAAATAAAATAAAAACCTTACATCCTAAACAACACTACTTTCACCGTGAATGGGAAATGGAGAAATCTTACTTTTTAGATCACTGATGATTTTGAATACGGTGATATAATACATCAGAAAATTTAAGATAAACTGTATTTTTGAGAATTAAATTGAATAAAATAGGGCCTCAAAGCTACTCTTGCAGCAACCAATGACTTGTGATTTTTTTTATACATGTTTCAAGTTCTATTTGGGGATTTTGTTTTTTAGTAATTCTGTCATATTTAGTACAAACAGTGAAAGTCAAGAAAAAAAAAAAAAAACAACTTTTACTGAAATAGCTGCCTCATTATGTGGAAGAATAGGTCGAAGTAGAACAAAAAGGGGCCAAAAGAAGAGAAACTTACTTATACTTAGTCACCATAACATTTTAGATGGCATATTTTTACATTATTATAAAATTTAAAATTTATGTTAAAATATACATTTCCACACTCTTGACTGAAAATAGAGGGTTTGAGGAAGCATACCGAATGGGTGAAAGTAGATAAATGACTTAGTCTAATAAAAAAAGAAGCAGCTTGAGTCTTGAGACATAAGTTATGTAGAGCCAGGCTTTAGGTGGCTTCCTTCTGCCCTTGACATCTGATGTTTCCATCTGAAGGTAGATTTTCAAGGTTGTTATTATGTTCATAGATCACAGTTCTCCACTATTCATGTTTTCTCTCTGTCCTACCATAAAAATTTGGCCATGCATACTGTTCTTGGGGTTGAGAATTTTCACTATGGAAAACAGATGATGTCTGACTCAGGTCACAGGTCTTGGCAACAAGCTATAGTCAAAGGAAAGGGAAGGGGTGTCATGAAGAATGGTGAAGGAGATGGTCCAGTAACTTCTTTCTTATCTTCTTTTCCCTCTGCTATTTTGTTCTTGGTATCTTTTACCCTCCTCTACTGTGTTTATCCTTTATCCTTGTCCTTCTTTTCATTTGGCTTCCTCAGTTCTCTATTTTTCCCCCTCCAGGAAACCACCTTAGCTGACCACTTTTTTTTGTATGCTTGGCTAATGATTGCTAGATTGACAAAGGCTCTTACACTGATTCTATCTTCTCTCCAAAAATTATACCTGTAACTGACATGAATGAGAAAGATGTGGAGCTTGGCAAGGCAAGGTTTCCTTTGAAGATGTTGCCATCAGAGAGGCAAGGTTGGAACAGATGTTTGGGGACATTCATGCAGCTTGAAGACTCCCAGGAGACCCTGCTGCATGAACGGTGACTTGGGCCAGAGTCTTCTTTTAGCTCATCCAGCACGTGTGGGAGTCTCAGCGGAATCTAGAGTGCTTTTCTCAGCATCACTGCATGCTGTAAGGTTCACTTGAGAATATTTTTCTACTCTCGTAAATGATGATGACATTCTTACTGGTTTCCAAGATATCTAGACTTCCCAGCATGGTATCGGTGGACACAGAGCAGCAATGCACCCCCCTGTGTGTTTATTGATTATACAACTTAATATATATATACACATATATATTACTTAATATATATATATATATACACACACACACACTTAGGCCAGGTCTCTCATACATTCTCCTCTCAGGTATTCCTTGGTGGCCCAGAGAACTGTTCACACGCGTGATGTGTATTGATGCGAGTGGCCTTTGTGAGAATAAGAAATCCACTCCTGCTTAAGGAGCTGCTCAAGAATAAACAGGATAAGTGGAAGGAGGTCAGCTGTCTGTCCCTAGGTGCAGAGCGTTAATCTGCAAAGCTCCAAACAGCTGATTACCTAGGGTTACAAAGATCTAGTAGCGTTTCCCTCTCTATTTCTTCCTCCACCCTCCCTTCTCTTCATGAATTACTGTCATGAAATCTACTTTTCATTGCTCTTGCGATGTTCATGTAGGTCTACGTTTGAATTTCAGGCATGCAAAGATCAGCCTGACCCTTTCGTTTTCCCTAACAGCATTCAAACAGGCATCCAGACAATGTGTGCACGAGTTTTAGACTATTCTGGACAACTGCAACTCAAGCTAGCTCTCTCTCTCTCTCTCTCTTTCACTCCTCCCTCCTCTCCTCCCACTCTGTGCAAACCCACACCCGTCCGGGGCCTCTCTCTCCGAACGCGTACAGATAAATGCCTGGGAGGGAGCGCCGGGGCGTTCAATGTCACGCTGGGGCACACCAGTGCAGCCCCAGGCGTCCCGGGCGCGCGCGGCACCGGCGCAGAGCCGCCAGCAGAGGGCGCCGGCGCGCGCGGGCTGAGCGGAGCATCTCCGGGCGGCGCGCGCCTCCTGCATCCTCAGCCTCAGCACCAGGCGCCGCCGCGGAGCATCCCCGGAGCGCAGCATCCTCGGAGGGCAGCGGCGGCGGCGGGAGCCCGGCGCTCGGCGAGCAGCGGCGCGGGCGGGAAGCAAGCAGCCGCCGCCGCCGCCGCCGCCGCCGTCGCGAGGAGGCATCTCGGCTCTCCGGCTCCAGCACCGCCAGCCACCATCACCACCACCAGCACCACTCTTTCGTCCTCCTGTTCCCCCTTCCCCCCCGCTCCGAGTGAGTCTGGAGCCCCGGGCATGGAAGGAGGTGGCAAGCCCAACTCGTCGTCCAACAGTCGGGACGATGGCAACAGCGTCTTCCCCGTCAAGGCGTCCGCGACGGGAGCCGGGTCGGCGGTGGCTGCGGCGGCGGCCGACAAGCGCCTGGGGACCCCCCCGGGGGGCGGCGCGGCCGGGAAGCAACAAGCCAACTCCGTGTGCTTCAAGGTGGACGGCGGCGGCGGTGGAGGAGGAGGCGGCGAAGAAGCGGCGAGCGGCTTGGAGGACGCCGAGCCCCGGCGGCAGTACGGCTTCATGCAGCGCCAGTTCACCTCCATGCTCCAGCCGGGGGTCAACAAATTCTCCCTTCGCATGTTCGGCAGCCAGAAGGCGGTGGAGAAGGAGCAGGAAAGGGTTAAAACTGCAGGCTTCTGGATTATCCATCCATACAGTGATTTCAGGTGAGGGCTCCCTACCGCCGGGCACCACCCTCCTTCCCAGATCCACCCATCCCCGCTCCTGGGAGAGGGCGCCCTGGGCACCAAAGCGGGGTGCGGGGCGGCCGGGGTGGGGTAGTTCCCACTCCGACTGACCCAGCTCCACTCTTCTTGCAACTAGTTTCCACCCGAGAAGGGCTCGATGGACTTGTTCTGCACCCCTAAGAGCGCCAAGGAGGCTCTTGAACTTTGGGGACAGATGGAGAAGGAATGAAGGCCAACGTGGCCCGAGGATGGGAGGGTGCTCAAGTTGTACCAGGGAAACTTTTAGCTCGGAGATGCCAGAAGAAAAGGGCTATTCCCTCAAGGTGTGGGTCCCTCCACAAAGGGGGAAATGGTGATGGGGGGGGGGGTTCTGAGACGAATGGAAAACTGGCGACAGACAGTGACTCACAGCCCTAAGCTGTCCTGAGCTCCGGCCCCATCGGGACTGCTAATCTGTTGTTCTTATGCTATGGACACTCGGTGTGTCCAGGGCAGTTCCTCGGAACAGGGTTTGGCAGGCACAGGAAGGGCAGCTTGAAGTGGACAGTCTGACACTGGGTTCCAGAGGAGCCAGCGTCGCCAGGCTGGGCAGAAGCGTGACAGGAAGCCTCGAGTTCCCAAAACAGAGACGGGGGGAGGGCGTTTCCAGAGCCCCCCTTCCCGAAATAGTGACGCTCTCGCTTGACCTTGACTACAAGTCTGTTTCAGATATCTTTCCCATTTCCCAGCCGGGGAGGATGGGCAAGGGAGCTGTCAGCAGGGGAAAATTAAGATGAGTTTTCTGAGCTTTTCTGCAGTCCAAATGTCCGTTTGGTTCTGAGCATATTCAGAGATTGACAGATGAAGGTCGGCGGAGAATATCTTCTTATTAGCTAGGCACACAGTGCATTCGCGTTTTGTGAGCTCCCGAACAAAGCTAGAGTTTCCATTTCAAACCCTCAAGCTAGTAACTCCGGATGATGTTGCCGTGTTTGTTTGTTTGTTTATTTATAGAACTCGTTAGAACAAGAGGGGAAAAAACGCAAATTAAAGGACTATATGTGCATGCTAACCATATTAACAGGCTTCCATTGAACCGAAAAGAAATATAGCAATGAAACCCTTTCTTTGAGGAATGTTTATAAACTAAGAGCAATCTCCCATTAACCTGCTGCCTCCGCGGGAGCTGTCCACAGTCCTGAATCATCCTGGCTGTGGAAACAGTCCCGCCAAACAAAGCCTAGGGTGACTGTCTGCCTTCCCCGATATATCTGTCTACCCTAAAAGCCACTGTCTCGGTTAGTTATGCACAGAGTGGATGGATTTAAGAAGCATTTTTTTTCCAAAAAATCACAGGACCATTAGCAAACTTGTAAAATCCAAAGCTATTTATAGTCCATATCATTAAATTTGAAATAATTCAGGCTCAATGAACCTCCTAAACAACCAAGCACAGTTTCCTCCCTTAGGAAGACAGTCAAACAAGCTCCTGGGCATTCTTTCTTTAGGGCAAATTAGATTGTTACACTCTTTAGAATTTTAAGAGGGAATCTAAGTATAGGATACCATCTCTTCTCTAGTCCTCCACGGAAATATATTGAAAGTCATATAATTTTAAAATAGCCTTAAGCCTTAATAACCGAATGAAAGTTATATTTCCAAAGCTATATGACATTCAGCGAATGCTAGCATGCAAGGCGCTACATTTTGTTTACTTAATATCATACTGTAGTGGTTACATAGAATACTTTTATTTATTCAGCAATATGAGCAGGATGACCCTGTTCAGAGTGGTGCCATATATTAAATAATTAAACTTTCTTACACTTACAGGATGAGAGCATGGGGCCACCTTTCAGAAAGTAAAAGTATTCAAGTCGTATGGATGAATGGAATTCAATAATATAGAGATTCTCCACATTGCCCCAAGAAAATCTTGTGAGGCAAAAACTCTTTTTAAAAATAAACACTGATTCTTAACAGAGGAAGAAATTGAAATCAAGGATGATTCACTTTCCACATGCAGCTCAGACAGGAGCTGACGAAAGAGTGTACTCCAATGTGGAGTGCTTTGGAACATTTGAATTTCCCCTTGCGTAAATGCCAGAAAGAACATGGCAGACATAAATTAAGTAAAGATTATCATTTAGATTTTTGAAGTACAAGATACTTGAGAAACATCAACTTTGAAACTCCTGTTTACTGCATAGAGTGCATTTCTGAAATGGCTGTCAAAAGAACTAATGGTGTGTTGTTAGCACTCAATAGGAAGGAATGGCTATGACTTCCGCAGTGTTTGATCTCAATACCAAATCCACGATTTCCCCAAACTTATAATAGGTCATGAGGATGGCATTCAATACGACACAACCAGAAAGAAAAAAATCCTAGGGGGATAGATAATAGATAAATAAATAGATAGATAGATAGTACTTAGATAATAGATAGATGATAGGCAGGTAATAGATAGGTGATAGATAGATAGATAGATAGATAGATAGATAGATAGATGATAGATAGATAGATAATAGATAGATGACAAATGGTAGATGGTAGATGTTGGATAGATAGATAGATGATAGATAGATAGATAGACAGTTAGATAGACAAATAATTTTTTGTAGGCAAAGCCATGTGCTTGGGACCTTTAGCAGATACTGGGGATCTTTATGGTTATGATTTGCTAACCTCAGACATTCCCAGAAGAAGACACTTTAAGGGAGAGACTTTGCTACAATTGCCACCACATCAGACCTCAGTTTATCAGTCTTTTCGCATCAGAGAAAGTGCCATATAAGAACTCACTCTCCTGGAAGAGGGACGGCATTGGAAGTAAAAACATGGAGTGTATTTTTTTTTTCTTGTCACTTTTTAAGCCTTTGCGTGGCTAAGGAAGTTTAGACTGGGGTCATTGCTGTGCCCTACTCTTGTGAGCGTAGCATCGTACTCCATGGCATGTCTCGGCTTTAACACTGTGGATAATGTTCTGGTTTCCCCTCTCCGGATGGCATAGGCGGCCAGATCCTTTCCACTTCCCTCTAGGGGCAGAGCTGCGCTCTTAGGAGGCTCACAGGAAGCCTGCCAGGTCCTCTCTCAGCAGCCCCAGCCCACAGTGCGATTGCTGTGTCTCGCAGGCAGCTTCATTGCAGCTCTGGAGTAAGTGGGGCAGAGGCTCTGCACTTGCCTCTTTCTCAGTAGAGAGTAGCAGAAACCTTCAGGGAGGAAGTAGATGCTGAGACGGTAATCACTGGGTGGAAGCTGGGAAAATTAGCAAAAATAAAATTTTTCCCATCATGTGTAGTCATCAAGATTAGAGCAAGTGTTGATATGCACCTAAAAGTGTGCATCGTTGCTGAGTGGTGGGAGTGTGATCTCAGCTTTGAAAAAAAAAATCATGGGAAAAACACACATTTAAGTTAAAGGCAAAATATTACTATTTTGAGGTTACTAGTTGTAGTGATGTATTGATTAGTTTAAACTGTGCTTTTCATTTGTTTAATGTGACACTAGACAAGACTGGTGCCTTCACAGGCAGTTGGTAGATATAATTATGAAAAAGAGTTGAGAATGAATACTTAGAATTCTTTTGAGGATGATCTTTTGGGTGTGTGTGTGTGTTTTGCAGGGGATCAAACCAGGGCCTTGCGATTGCTAGACAAATTACCAATAAGTGATACCCCAATCCAATGGATCCTTTTTATTATAAAGACATTTTTTATTTTTGGAATAGCTTATCACCAGATTTTTTTTTTTTTCATTTAGGGATTCTAATGGTATTTAGTTAGATCGTGTTAACCTAAGCAATACATCTCTTCTATATGGATGACAGCTGACATTGTGCCCTTCATTTTGTGTGTGTGTGTGTGTGTGTGTGTGAAAGAGGGGCGGGGGGAAGAGTCTATGTATATGTCCTTCATTGTGTGTTTATGGGGGTGTTACCTTGAATTTTTATCTCTGCCACTGCTTTCCATCTTTACTGTGACTAACTGTGAAAAGCTTACTGTGCCAAAATATCCAAGGACTCAAGACGACACCTAGGAGTCACTTTCTGAACATACCGTCGTTCCGAGTCACTTGGTCTCTGCCTCAGAGTGTGTGCACTTGTCCTGATGCCAAGGGTCACTCATGGGTTCACTGGGGAAAGAACCTTCACTGGTACTCTGCAGTTCGTCACAGAGAGACCATTTACTTCTGGAAGTTGCTCACAAGTAAACAATTCACCCTTCTGGGGTTTAAGATCCAATTAGCCTACCGTTATATTCAAGGTAAATGCGTTTTGTGTTCTCAAAGCAAGGCATGTTTCGTTTCCCATGCCAACAGAGACAAAAATAAATCATAAGGATTTACTTATTTTTACTTATCACTTGAATCTTTTTATACCTTAAAATTTAATTAAGTAGTTCTTAATTGTTGTAGCAATGTTAAGCCCCATTAAAATGGAATTATTTGAAAGACTCCTAGATGCGAATGTATTCAGGTATATTTTCTCACTATAATTTCCATAAAACTTCACTTTTCAGCAAATGTATGAATAAGAATTGTATGTGATAAAGTTATCTAATTTGAAAATATCTCCAGATTGTTTTAATCCTTTTGACACTATTTTTTTCTCTTAAACCTACATTTGAGTACTTCTTGTATCATAAGTACATTATTTTAATCATATTTAATAAGGTGGCCATGTATCTATGAACTTGTTTTAGGTGAATAATGATGAAATTTAAGTGTGTTGTGGAGAGTATCATATATTATTTTCATCACGGTTCAATTGACTATACCAAATTCACCTATACCTTCTTGTTCATAGTCCACAATCCAAAACTCCATTGCCAGCAAAATAATTAAGATCCTATCTTTAATTCTTCATTATTCCCCTCAATGAATCTATGCTTCAGAATGTGCATGACGTGAATTTTGTGGGAGCTACCCCCACTCTGAATGTAAGCATCATGTTCCTCAGGATATTCACCCCCAGTCTAGAGATAGAGCCTGGACTTAGGATAAAGAACAGACCATGTAATTCTAGCAGAGTCTGGACAAGGGGGCAGTAGACTGCAAGAACAATTCCAAATATTTTCAAGATCTGGGCCAAGTTTTCATATGATAATTTTGTGCAAAGAAGTAGCACACTATGAAGTAGGCTGACACCACATATTTCAGAGCAGAGGTAGTAATAATGATAAAGAAAATCTGCATATGCTAGGGAAAATATTTTTAATTAAGTTAAATGATTTTCTTAGGAAAATACATTTTTTTCTGTAGGCATTATATATACAACTTATGTCATTAGTTTCTCAGAAACAAAACCAAAAACACAGAATCCCTACTGCATCCTGGAATTCTTTTCTTTCTTCTTTTTTTTTTTTTTGTAAACAAAACTTTATAGTTCCATTCCCACTCTCATTATCTTTCTCTTCTTCCCTCCCTCTACCAACCATATAGATATGGTCTACATTTGTGAGAGAAGCTATTTTATTCAAGAGATGCACATATGCAATTAAGTAGCACAAATCTATTATTTTACAAAATTTTATTTTTATCTATTTGTTAGAGAGAATAGACACACAAAGGCCTCCAGCCACTGCAAATGAATTCCAGAAGCAGCTTATGTGGGTTCTGGAGAATCGAACCTGGGTCCTTAGGCTTTGCAGGCAAATGCCTTAACCACTAAGCCATCTCTACAACCCTACTATTTTTTGAATGTAAATGTCAATACAAAATTTGATTATTTTTGAATCTAAATTCAGTTGACTTACTTAACTTATGCTGAAAAAAATCATGTCACTTTTAAGTTTTTAATTTTCTTGTGCTATTTTATTTAACATAATAGTTGACCATTCATTCAAAGAAAAGAAGCAAGAATTATACATGCTGAGTTTACAAATTGGTGATCTTATTTGCAAAAGCCTGGTTTTATTTGCAAACTCTTAGTTGTAATAAAAAAAATCAAGAAAACTAAAAGCATACCTACAGAGTGTTTCTACTTGTAAAAATAAATATAAATAAATAATAAATACTGGCAAGAATTTCTGCATTGTTTGAAATATTTCAGTTTTTTTGCTTGTTTGTTTGTTTTTCTTTTTCTTTTTCATTCTTTCTTTCTTTCTTTTTTTTTTTTTGCTTTGTTTATAGTTTTTCAAGGTAGGATCTCACCCTAGCCCATGCTGACCTGGAATTCACTATGTAGTCTGAGGCTTGCCTTGTACTCACAGTGATTCCCCTACCTCAGCTTCCCAATGCTGTGATTAAGGACATGTGCCACCACACCCAGCAATATTTAAGCATTTTTATTAAGTATTTTAATTATTTATTTGGAGAGAGAGAGAAATAGAGAAAGAGGAAAAAATGGGCATGTTAGGTCATAGTGCCACTGCAAACAATCTCCATATTGCATGTGTTGCTTTGTGCATCTGGCTTCATGAGGGTACTGGGGAATCGAACCTGGGTTGTTAAGATTTGGCAGGCAAGGGCCTTCAGTGCTGAGCCATCGCTCCAGCCCAAGTTTAGATATTTTCAGCAGAGATCCATTAGACATCTTCGTGCACTTCGTTATATTCTGCAATGAAATGACTACAGGCAAAGATTCTATAATATTGATTTTATTGATGAATATTGACAGCAGGTAAGACAATTCTTAATTTGACCTTTCTGTAAAAGTATTCACAGGCTGTTTTGGAACAGACATTCTATCTTTCCATGCATTCCTATCAGACACTAACAAGAGTCCAGTAATGTAGTAGGACTAGTATTCTCCTTAAAACCCTTAGGTGGGCTAATTAGAATATAGTTGACAATATTTCTAAAATTACAAAATCCTGTGCAATCAAAGAAATATATAAGCTGATTGTGCAACATCAGCACATGCCTCTCAGCACAAGTTGGTACCATCCTAACCCTCATCCCTGCCCCCCTCCTCTAAGGGTACCCTCCCTCACTGGGGATGCCATTATCCTCCTAGAGAATGTGGTTTGTGCATTGTGGGGGTAGCCATCAATTATGGGAGAGAGGCAATGTCTCTGCATAATGTCCCAATTTGTGGCTCTGATGATCTTTCTGCTCCCTCTTCTCTGAACTTCCCTGAGCCACTTTGGGTTCATTTTAGGTCTACTGCAGTGATGGGCTCTTTGGAGCTTCTGTGTTTCTGGTTTGGTAGTAGTCGAGTGTCCTCTGTGTCTATCTCTTTCACCCTTGTGCTGGTACCAGGTTCACCAAGAAAGCTGCTCTCTTGCTCATTTCCCCAATTAAGAGAGAAATTTCTTGATCAGCCTAATGGGTTTTGATATTTACTGGGGAATAGACAAAGAAGCAGTCTCCCACAGGGTGTGTTCAGTTTTAGAGGCGGTAAATGTAGAGGAAAACAGTGAGAGCTTTCTTCCCATGCCTGGTGTTCTGGTCACAATGCCACTTGAAGCTAAGGGCCCCAAACATTGCATTTGCTGCCCAATATACAAGAAAACAGATAAAACTACAGAGAGATAAGGTGGCAGGAACATGGTGACATAGATAGACAATAAGAACTGGGACAAGAATTAAATTCTTTTTGAATCTTAATTCTCACTTCAACTCTTTCCCAATGAGAAAGAGAGGTTCTGCAGGAGAAGAGACCTTGAACATTTGTGGAAATAGTGGAGAATATGTCCCACTTTCATCGTGTTTCATGCAATGAACCCCAGAAGAGTTAGGGATTTGCAAATGTTCCACTTTCATAGTCCTTCATGCAATGAACCCCAGAAGAGTTGGGGATTTGTGAATGCTCCGCTTCCATAGTCCTTCATGCAATGAACCCCAGAAGAGTTGGGGATTTGTAAATGCTCCACTTTCATAGTCCTTCATGCAATGAACCCCAGAAAAGTTGAGGATTTGGACCAATTTAGAATGTTTTAGGAAAGCCAGGCTGGGATTAAGTCTTTCCTGAGTGAATGCAGAATTCTCATGCTCATATTAGAAGGCTTGGAACCAGATCAATTCTCCCCAGGCCAGAAACTGAAAGGAAATCCTCCAATGGGATACATTAAAAGGACTTTCAATAAAAGAAATCTTGTTTATTAACTAATCACTCTTCCAAAATCTCCACATGCATGCATAGATGTTTTAATTATATTTTGGGTAACTTATTGCTTAATAGAAGTTGGAAGCCAAATATTGCCACAATTTGATGGTAGTCACCATCCTAAAAGTGAAAGACTGAATCAAATCAAGCAATCCAAGGCAATCTAGAAGACAGGGAGAGGCACTAAGATGAGGAAAAATTGCAATGTAAAAACAGTGCTGATGATAATATCTGCAGAAATGTATTTTACTATACTGTACGAATAGTGTGGCAAAAAAAGAATTGTGGGGCTGAGAAGATTGCTCAGTGGTTAAAGGTGTTTGCTTGCAAAGTTTAATTCCCAAGCTGCCCATGTAAGCCTGAGGCACAAAGGTGTCCATGGTCTTATCTTTATTTGCAGTGCAAAGTGGCCCTGGTGTGTTTGCATGTGTACACATGTGTGGGTGCAAAGACAAGCAAGTAAATGAAAGTAAAGAATTGCATGACATTCAGACAGAATGCTGAGAAGGAATGAATTTGTCTAGGAAGCCTCCTGCACTTAGAACAGTGAAAAGAAAAGCAAAAGTTGAAGGAAATATGCCCAGACACAGAATCAACTCCTGAGACTGAAATCTACTAAAGAGAGTTCAAGAATGAGTTCAAACTGAACATGGATGTTTGGAGTTATCAGAGACATTCCAAACAACTTTCTAGATCACATGAACTAAAGTGTGTATTTGGAGACACAGATCTCTGGACCACCCGAGAAAACTATGCCCTGATTTACCATGTGCAGACCTCAGAACTCCTCAGGAAAAGAAAAAATATATAAATATAAATACACACACACACACACACACACACACACACACACACACACACACACACATATATATATACATATGCACCTTTCAGACATAGATACACATAACAAAGAGATAACTCTTCTGTAAGTTGCATGATAATGCAACAAAATATCTATGAAAATCTGAGATGGAAAAGACCTCTAGATTAATTCAAAAATTTGCACTAATTTGAAGAATAGAGACAGTTAACATTTAGGAAGTCTAGCATTGACTATCTATGTTTCCCTTCCTGGAAAAGTTACCAGTCAGTGTGCTCCAGCAAGATAGGCAGACACATCGAACAACGTGAGCATGTAGGCCGTAGGAAATGGAATGGAACAAAGATGAATCTTGAGAGGAAGCGCCACACACACTCTTGAGTAGCTTGGAAGGAGAGCAGGCTAGCCCAGGGGAGGCAAGCAGAAGGAACAAAAGACACCGGCATCAAAAAAAAAAAAAAGGGCTAGAGAGATGGCTTAGTGGTTAAGCACTTGCCTGTGAAGCCAAAGACCCCGAGGCTCGATTCCCCAGGACCCATGTTAGCCAGATGCACAAGAGGGCACATGTGTCTGGAATTAATTTGCAATAGCTGGAGGACCTGACACGCCCATTCTCTCTCACTCTCTCTCTCCCTCTTTCTCTCTCTGTCACTCTCAAATAAATAAAAATAAACAAAATTTAAAAAATGATATTGTAGATATGCCACATACTTAGAACAAGATGTCTCTGATTTTCATGTAAATAGTTGTATATTGGATACAAGTAATAAACAGAGACCTTGTAGTGGTTTGTATTTGGTGTCTTTCATAAACTCATGTGTTCTGAGTGCTTGATCCCCAGCTGGTGGCAATCTGTACCTTGCTGGAGGAGGAGTGTTGCTGTGGATGGGATGGTGCCATAGCCAGCTTCCCTTTGCCAGTATTTGGCTCACTCTCCTGCTGCTGTTGTCCGCTGGATGTTGGCCAGGAGGTGATGCTCAGCCTCTCCATGTTTTCCCTGCCATGAAGTTGAGTCTGTAAGCAAAAACAATCCCTTTCCTCCCACAAGCTGCTTTTGGTCATGTACCTTGTGGCTGCAACAGGAAGTCTTTGTTAACTCCAGAGTGATGCAGAGGTTTCTAAGAAGAGGAAGCAAATTACAAAGTGTTGCTTTGTTTGGCAATCAATAACACTCATCATGTCTGCATGTTAGCAAAAAGTCTGGCACAATCATTCTGCAAGGGCAGGGGGAAGGTAAATGAGGTTTTCCTGGCGAATGAAAGGTCAGTCCTTACTGCCTCTAATTAGATGCTAACACTGTTGAAAGTCAGTAAGTCTATATATCTGCGACACAGGCATTAATTACTAAAAGAAACAGGATAGTTGAATTTTTGGGGAGCAGACATGTGAAATGAAATGAACAGGGCAAGGTTTATGTGTTCTTATAATCCTTTCATGTTGTTTTACTTTATTTTGAGGTAACTATGTGGGATAAAAGTTTATCTCCACTACCTTAGTGATTGGGCCTCAGGTTCCTCAATTAAATATGAGTATTTCTGGGCATATATGCAATTAATGTCTCTGCTTTTAGACTATACATGGTATATATGTGCACATATTTTTGAATTTAGTATTAACAAATTATACTTTGCACTTAGTATCACCTCAGTTTAGTTACTATATGAAAATAAAACCAAGCTGAAATAAAGCATGATTTCTTTTGAGAAAAGAAAAAAACATATTCTCTAAGTCCATACCTGTCTAAAATATTTCTTCAGCAAAGGCATGTGGATGGAGGAGCCTGTAAGTGGACTACTGTTTTCTTTTTATTTTCACGGAGGTCTTGGGAGAAGAATCCCGAACTGCAAAGGCATGTTTTCTGTGTGCCATGAAAAACAAATCTATTATGATGAGGTAATTAGCTCTGGGAAACTTCTAATTCACCCTCTTCCTGAAAAGAATAAAAAGGTGCAGTTAGATGTATCAGTTCATATAAGAACAGTAAGTTGGTATAATGTGCCACAGTAGCAAGCATTTGGGAATAGATTTTAGGAAAACTCTAGTGGTAAGGTGTTAATGCATGCCTTCCTATTTGAATTCATTTTCTTCACATATGACATAAAACACTTGGGTTCCTATTTCAAGTCAATTAACTGTTATGTGTGAGCCATGTAAAATGAGTCATCCCTTGCTAGATTCTTCCATTTCTATTGACAAAATTTGGCAGTCTATTGAAATGGCTATTCATGTACATAATTTAAGAATTTATTAGCCAGTTCTGATGGTGCACACCTGTGATTCCAACACTTAAGAGGTGAAGGCAGGAGCATCATGAGTTCAAAGCCATCTTCAGCTGCATGGTGAGTCCAAAGCCAGTCCAGGTGACATGAGACCATCTCTCAAAAACAAAACAAAACCAAACAAAAAGGATAAATATTTCTAATGTGAAATAATGGCATTTGAAATCTCACTTCCTAACCAATGTCCTTTGTGACCTGTTCTTAAAGGGATTTATACCGATTGATAATAATTCCAGAATTAGATGAAATGCTAGAGCCCTTTGTCCTGAGAATAACCTGTGTTTGCAATATTTTGTCTATGGTTTGAAGGAGTTTGTGGTTCATCTGAAGCATATTTATTTAGGATACCTACATTGAGATGCCTTGGTCAGTCTGGAGATTTCTTAGCAGTTAAGATGTTTGCTTACAAAGCCTAAGGACCCAGGTTTGGCTTCCTAGTACCTATGTAATGCCAGGTACACAAAATGGTTCGTGTGTCTGGAGTTTGTTTACTGCAGCTGGAGGCCCTGACTTACCTATTCATTCTCTTTCTCTCTCCCTCTCAAATAAATTAATAAAAATCTTTCAAGATTTCTTGGTCTACCTAATATTGTAAAAAAAGAAATAGAGATACTAAAACAATGTATATAAGGTGAAAGGATAAGATTTTACTTGAGTAAGCAAATTTAAAATTTGAGCTGCACCCAAATGCTTAGAGGAAAGAAAGGATTTCCTGTGAATCAAGAGGCTACCTTTGAGGCTTGCTATCTTACTTAGTTTTGACTGGTTGAATACAGAGGAATTTTTCCGGATAGGTCAATACCTGTAAGGGAGTACAAGGTTATAACTACAAATATACTTTGGGGAGGGAAGAGGATGAATGATATTCTGGGAATATGTTCTCTGATTTAAAGTGCTGATTAAAACCAACCAATGATTGGTTGATTACACGTATATTAAAATATATTAGTAGCTCCACAATAAACCAACACAGATGATAACTATAAAGAAAGTTCTGCCAACTCTAAAATGAAAAACATAAACTGTATGCTCTATTTTGAATTTTGAAACATTGTGTTAAAGGGAAATTACTGAGGAAATCCATTTATATTATTTTATGGGATGCTAAATCCAAAATTAGGTTGAAATGTATAAATGATAAGACAACAATGAAATAATGAAACCTAGAAAATGCCCATGGACTAGTGAATTATTTAGTAATTCATCAAGGAAGCATTGTCTGCATTATCACTATAGAGAATGTAAATTGTTGCATCATTTTTAAAGGCTAATTTGACATCATATATAGAATAATTATTGGCAATGTGTAGTATAGGAAATTGTCTTGAAGAACAATTGACACATTTCAAATATGTGAAAACAAAGATGGTATTTAAAAATTTTTTTTATTAATTTGACAGGACATGAGAGTGAGAGCGAGAGCAAGAGAGAGAGATACAGAGAGAGAGAGAATGGGTCTGCCAGGGCCTCCAGCTGCTGTAATTGAACTCCAGACACATGCACTACTTTGTGCATCTGACTTATGTGTCCTGTAGAATTGAACCTGGGTTCTTGGGCTTTACAGTCAAGCACCTTAACCACTAAACCATCTCTCCAGGACTCCTGTAGTCTTGTTATAATTATGTAATGTTATAAACAAATATAATTTTATCTGTTACAACCAAACATAAAGCCTCTGATTTGAGGTTTTCTATACAACTCTAGTCTTACTCTTTCTTCAGATGTCTTAGCACAATTTATAGTGATGAGTGTTGTGTTTATTTACTTCATTATTTTTTGGCACCCACCTGTAATTTCAACCTCACCAGGGTAAATACTTTTATTATTTTAATTACTACAGTGGAAGGTCTAGAAAAATGAATGGCACAAAGTAGGCGCTTAAGAACTTTGAGCCGGGCGTGGTGGCGCACGTCTTTAATCCCAGCACTCAGGATGCAGAGGTAGAAGGATTTTTTTTTTTAATGTATGCAGTTGAGTATTGATGATCATTAACATCAAATCAAAGCACAAGCAAGCATTGAGTATTTCTTATGAAAAACTTCTTAACTGTTTGTAGTTAGCTAAGCAGGTGGACTCTGAATTGAAGTAGGTATCTGGGTTCAGGTGTCCACATCCAAGAAGGAGATCAGGCTGAGCTGTGTGTTTTGGGTGTGTAATAAGCAAAGTCCAGCCAGCTCTCCAGAGTCTGTGACAGATGTGAGGAAAAGGAGTGGATGGGGAACTGGTAGAAGATTCTTAAAGTTGAAAAAAATGGAGATGAGGGCACGCAAACATACCATGTAGAGTACATAGCTATGTTTATCTACAGACCACGTCTAGGAAGCACCTGGTCTTGCAGCAGAACTGACACTTTAAAGGACAGAAAGGGAGCTGTGGAGGCTGTACATGTGAATGGCTTCTTGAATTGCTGATAAGGCTCAGTTTCTGGATCAAAGTGTGATGAACTCACACTTAGGGTGGTTGATTTCCCCCACTTCTGCTGAACCGTCCCCTCTTCTATTACCTGCTTTTAAGCAATCATAATCAATAATTATGTGAACTGTTTTATCTATTTATTTATTTGCAAGGAGAGAGAGAGAGACAGGAGAGACAAAGAATGGGTTCCCCAGGGCCTCCAGTCACTGCAAATGAACTCCAGATGCACGTACCACTTTGTTCAACTGGCTTTACTGGGTACTGGGAAATACAACTTGGGTCATTAGGCTTGACAGACAAGTGCCTTAACAGCCAAGTCATCCCTCCAGCCCTTGTGTACTGTTTTTATTAAAAAAAATATTGCCAAGAAAATTATCTCATAAAAACTTCATGTTTAAATATTTATCAGTTCACCACTTCACTTTTATGATTGCCAGAAGGCATGAAGAATTTTTAAGCTTTTTAAAAACATAAATTGAATGGAAAGTTATTTCAGAATTACATGCTTAGAAGGGACAAATTTCATTCATATATTAACAAGTCATTTACTAATTGAGTGACATGAGAATTACCTGTTTCATATATTTCCTATGTGAAATAAAACTGATACATATTTCTTCCGTATCAACAAACTATGCCTGAAAAGGAGTGAAAATGTTCTTAACCTACTTTCCTATCTTCAATTTTTAACTTTATCATGCTTTTTAATTGCCTGGGTGTCCTTAACCATCTATTTCTACGATTCCCTCCCAGAGGCTTGGTTTAATTTTAAAAGTGCGGTGTATCCAGCCCTAATTATGTGAGAGCTCACTGCAGGCAAACGGGAAGAGATAGCAATGACCAGAATGTGTTCTAAAGTCAGTGACATGGCTGCCATCAGCACATTGCTGCAAACACTTCACAGCCTGTCACACTGGAGAATGGGAGCCCTTCCAGAAACCAGGTTTCACTCCATGTGTTTTAAAAAATTACTCACTTTTTGTTAATGCTCACATGCATTTTAATTATATATATATATATATACACACACACACACCCATATAACAGCTTAAATTCTTATTGCCTAGCTCCTGCCCTGTTACATTGGAGGCCTTCCTTGGTAGGGCTATGGTATTCACTGTGGGTTCGTGAAGATGTCAGTCAGTCCCTGTGGTGCAGTGTAGGGACCATGCCTCAGGATATTCTTACCCACCCTGTGGCTCTTACAGTCTTTCTGGCCCCTCTTCCACAATGTTCCCTGAGCCACGGCAGGCCTGTTGGAAGTCTGGTTTAGTGTTGAGTTCTCTGTAGCCTCTGGATTTCTGCTTTGATGCAATTTGATTGATCAGCGTGTCTGTCACCATCACCCTGGAGCTGGTTGTCAGGCTAGCAGTGAGAGCAGTGTTTATGTTGCTACTTCTCCTGGGCTCTGGCACATGTGGTAGACATGGCACTTCTTGTGGTGGGGAGTTGGCTGGCTATCCTGTTGTCTTATGGGTGGATTGTGGTTCACCTTGGTTTTCTCTGCCATCTTTAAAATACAATAGATTCTCTAACCAAGAGTGAGATCAGGTAATTTAAAAAAGATATTTATTGATTTATTTGACAGAAAGAAAGAGGGAGAGACAAAGTGTGTGTGTGTGTGTGTGTGTGTGTGTGAGAGAGAGAGAGAGAGAGAGAGAGAGAGAGAGAGAGAGAGAGAGAGAGAGAGAGAACTGTAGATGCTTGTGCCCCCTTTTGCATCTGGCTAACGTGGGTCCTGGGGAAACAAACCTGGGTCTTTTGGCTCTGTAGGCAAACTCCTTAACTGCTAAGCCATGTGTCTAGACCAGGAGCAGGTATTTTATTTTCATAAAGTGCTTAAAGCAAGGGAATAACAACAGTTCAGACTTCTGTCATAATTAATAGCTAGACATGAGGTGGTTCCACAACTTTGAGTTGGGATGACATTTATAAAATATGCTATCAGTGCAAGTAGTAATACTATCTTTTTCACTGAAATGTCTGCTTCTGTGCTGACTTAAATGTGCACAATAAGTAGCTATTTTCAGCACAGTACTTTTACATTAGTTTGGTAGGGAAAAGTGCTGCCATTATAATATTATAATTATAATATTCCTTTAACCAGTAACACTTGGGAAAGGGCACAATCAGTGTGATATTTGACCAAAAGTGGCCAAAAGGCAGCATTTTCTGCAAAGTTGTGAATGCTTTATGGACACTATTGCATTACAGCAATACAATGGATAAGTACTATTGGGGTCTGACTGAAACAAACAAACAAAAAAAAAAAAAACTGTGAAGACAGCTTTTAATAAAGGAACTGAGGTTTGGGAACTGCGGGATCCAGACCAAAGCCAAGGATGTGAACCATTCCACTTAATGCCAAAAATACTGTTATTTCAGCTCAGATTTTATATATATGTATGTATATATAAAATTATTATTTTCTGAAATATATTGCTACTGTCACTTATAGCAGACATATAAGACACAATTGTACATATGTATCAGATATCATGTGATGCTTTGGTAGGAGTGAGTGTGAGTGTGCACGTATGTGTGCATGTGTTAGAATGCTCAGGTATAAAACTCAGCTTTGACATGTCTATCTCCTTTCTCTCCTTATCATGGTAGAAACTTCCAGGATCCTTTTTTTCCCCTTTCCTTAGCCTTTTGTTTGTTTTTATTTTTATTTACTCATTTGAGAATAACAGAGAGAAAGAGAGAGAAAGAGGCAGATATATAGAGAG
This sequence comes from Jaculus jaculus, assembly GCF_020740685.1. Classification (NCBI taxonomy): domain Eukaryota; kingdom Metazoa; phylum Chordata; class Mammalia; order Rodentia; family Dipodidae; genus Jaculus; species Jaculus jaculus. The sequence continues at coordinate 26,772,711 of NC_059121.1, forward strand.
AATGGGCATGCCAGGGTCTCCCAGCACTGTAAGTGAACTCTAGATGCATGTGCCCCCTTGTGCATCTGGCTTACGTGGGTCCAGAAGAATCAAGTCTCGAACTGGAGTCCTTAGGCTTCACAGGCAAGCACTTTACTGCTAAGCCATTTCTCAAGCCCTTCCTTAGTCTTTTGATATCATCATTTTCTTAGCTTTCAACATCATCGTTGTCTCTAGTCAACACACTGTGTGACAGTGAAGGCACAATGTCCAACCGTAACTTTGAACTCTCTGCCCATCTTCTCCCTTTCCCGCCGCTCCAGCCTCTGGGAATCCCCACTGAACTCGCAAGTTCTCGGGGATGCCCCTGGTGCAGGGTCAACAGACAAGTGAGATCATGCAGCTTTTGTCTTTGTATTTTTTGCCACACTTATTTCACTTGACACAATGTACTCTAGTTTCTTTCACACTGATGCTAATGGCATTTCATTCTTGTTATGGATAACGATATTTCATTGTGTAGATGTGCCATATTTTTATTCATCGGGACATTTATTTTCTTTTCATTTCTTGCCCATTATGCTTCACGCTACAAAGCATAGGTAAAGGTAAGTTTCCTTTTGATGTATTGATTTCAATTCCTTTGTAAACACACACAGTAGTGGGAGTGCTGGGTCATATGATAGTTCTATTCATTTAACTAAATTACTTTTGGAAGAACCTGCCGTATTGTTTTTGCACTGATAATGTCCAAAAATTCCCCCTTTCTCTTCAACATGGTGTATTTAAAAATGATTCGTCATTATGATAGGTCATTCTTATTCAGGTGATATATTTATTTGTGTTCTAATTAGTAATTCTGAGCATTTTTCATATCCTTGTTGACCATTTGTACATGTTCTTTTGATAAAATGTTCAGGCATAACATTTTGATTATATATATATGATGCGCTCCTCATTTTAGATGTATAGTTTGCACACATTTTCTCTCCTGGAAGATATCCACACACTGTTAATTGCTTCTGTTGCTGTGTAGAGGCTTTTTAGCTTAGCCTGGCTATACATAACCTAGTTATTTAGTGATATTCTCAAGTGGGAAATCATACCTTATTAGCCAACCATTGGATACTGTTTTCTTGGAGCTTCATTTCTACCTTGTTCATGAAGTTGGGTTAGATTATGTGCGTCCAGATCTTATTATATCAGATGCTCATGTATTCTTCACAACCCTTGAGTAGTTCACAGCAGAGTTAATATTAAACATGCCAAACCAGGGCTGGAGAGATGGCTTAGTGGTTAAGCACTTGCCTGTGAAGCATAAGGTCCCTGGTTCAAGGTTCATTTCCCCAGACCTATGCAAGCCAGATGCACAAGGTGGCACATGCATCTGGAATTTGTTTGCAGTGGCTGGAGGCCCTGATGCACCCATTCTCTCTCCCTCTCTCTCTCTTTCTCTCTCTGTCTGTCTCTCTCAAAAATATAAATAAAAATAAACAAAATATTTAAAAAATGCTAAACCACATAGTGTAGGGAGGCATGTAAAAGGACTATAAGTAGTAATTTTTTAAACTTTCTACAGCAATTTTAATACTGAGAAAAATGTCAGTTGACATATTTTTATATTATTTTCATGAAAACATTAATGTAAGGTGGCATCTCACATTAAATTGAGAGCTCTAATAAAACTTCCTTTTTTGAGGCTATTTTTTTGCTTTCATTTCATTTCATTTCATTTCATATTTCATTTTTTTAAAACATTTTTTAATTAGTTTTCTATTCAGCAAATACAGGCAGTTTGGTACCATTATTAGGCTCATCCGTGACCTACCCTCTCCCCATTGGCCACTCCTTGTTGAGGTATATGGGTCATGCCTTGTGGAGTTAGCCCACAGTTATTGGTACGATAAATGTCTCTGCATATCATGACCCAACATGTGGCTTTGACATTCTTTCCAGCCCCTCTTCCACAAAATTTCCCTGAGCCATGTTGGGTTCATTTTTGGCCTGCTTCAGTGATGAGGTGTTGGGGGCCTCTGAGGCTCTGGCTCTCTGATTTGGTAGGAGTTGATTTTTCTCTGTGTTGGTCTCCTTCCCCCTTGTGCTGGTATCTGGTTCGTCAGGAAATCAGCACCCTTGCTTGTTTCGCTAATTTTCCTTGGTTTCTGCTGGGGCCCTTTTGAGGTATGATGGGGTGGCTCTCTCCTTAGGATCTGCATCTATCTGGAAAAAGAGAAGCAGATTCTCCAATGGAGAGTAAGTTAGTCCCAGGACGAATGAAATAACCCTTACTTTTTTAATAGTTTAATAGGTGTAGGCCCTCTTTTACCCCATGATTGATGGTAGCTTGATATTGGAGAGAGGGTTTATGTTTGGATATGATTCTGACTTGTTTCCCAGCTCAAACTATGGGTCCCATACCACTGAGGACATCAGTTAGCCAAATCAAGAGCAGTTGGTTCCCCACCATGGCTGTGTGCCACTATTACACTTGTGTGGGCATCACAACCAGTTATTTGTTGCTAAGTAGGTTAGACCATGAGTTTCTTGGAGAGATATTGGTTATTACCCCCAGTTGCCCATGTAGCACCTTCTGGCACTAAATATGCTGACTCTCTGGGGACTGACTCTCTCCTGGCTTCCAGCCATGCCATTCCATTTTTTGTGTCAGCTGTATATGGTGTCTTCAGCAATAGGGTCTTACCACTGATCTTTGGTGGGTCATCAAGTACTCTGTCAGAAATCTGTCATTGTTTTAGGAAACCTTGTAGGTTTTTATGATCAAAAGCTCATTGTGGATGATAGCCCCATGCTGGTACTGGGAGTCACAGGTCAGTGCCCACTAAGAAAATGAGGATGGGGCTGGAGAGATGGCGTAGCGGTTAAGCGCTTGCCTGTGAAGCCTAAGGACCCTGGTTCGAGGCTCAGTTCCCCAGGTCCTACGTTAGCCAGATGCACAAGGGTTGCGCACGCGTCTGGAGTTTGTTTGCAGAGGCTGGAAGCCCTGGTGCGCCCATTCTCTCTCTCTCCCTCTACCTGTTTTTCTCTCTGTGTCTGTCACTCTCAAATAAATAAATAAAAAATTTAAAAAAAAAGAAAATGAGGATGAATATAACTAATATACAAGAGTTAGGGAGGAGAGAGAGAGAGAAAGAGGGAGAGAGAGGGAGAGGGAGGGAGGGAAGATGTAGAAGGTTTAGGTGAGATTGCTCCTAACCTCTCCAATGTCTTGTTTTTGTTTTTCATCCAGCACAGAAAGTAAGAGTTAATGAAAAAAAAATCTTAAAATATTCTTAATTTCTCTTCATGTTATATCCCTGTGTTTTTGAATTAGTGCTGAAGAACCAAATTAAACAGAGAATTTAAATGAAATGTAGCAATGAAGAAGTAGGTTCACAACCAGTCATTTATAGGTATATAGAGACAAGGAATGATTTATAATTTCAGCCACAGCTATTACTTAAGACAGACATGATCCAACATTTCAATGTTTACTGTCAGATTACAATGCACTGTCATATAAATGTCCTCATTTGACAACCTTATGCTACAATATAGTGTATTATAGTATATAATATGAGTTAATTAGAATATATGGCCATTGTTTAGAAAAAGTAGGATGGTCATTATTCAACTTGGGGTCTACTTGAGAAAATGCATTTCAGAAAGGCAAGAAATAATGTTTATGATTTTATGTGGTAAATGTCTAAGACATTCTTCTTTAAATATAAAATTGCTGTGTCTCTAAACTCCACTTTTTTGGTTTCCTAAGCTCTAATACCTTGATATTCCACCTTAGAGAACCTCCATACTCGCAGTAATAATTTCATAAGGAATCGTTACTTTTCAGGAATGTAAAACTACTTAATTAATCAGAGGGCTCTGAACTCCAGACAGAAGTAGGAGAAGGGAAGCAGAATAGATGCTGGAAAACTGGAAAAATCCTACTGAAATTTATGTTTGAAAATAGTGTTTTGTTTTCAACTCAGGAAAATAAGGTAGGCAATGTTCTTACCAGACTCCAAGGTCATAATTTCCTTTTATCAATGAATAATTGAAAATTGTACATGCTCATTTATCCTTCCTATCAGGCAATGTTAAATGTTTTCTATATGAGAAATATGCTCATATCACACTGTATTCCATAAGTTGTAAAACGATTATGCATCAGTTAAAAATAAAACTATTTTGGGCTGGAGAGATGACTTAGTGGCTAAGCCATTGCTTGCGAAGCCTGAGGACCCTGGTTTGAGGCTCGCTTCCTCAGGACCCATGTTAGCCAGATATGCACAAGGGGGCGCATGCATCTGGGGTTCGTTTGCAGTGGCTGGAGGCCCTGGTGCACCCATTCTCTATTTCTTTCTCTACCTCTTTCTTTCTTTGCCACTCTCAAATAAATAAATAAAAATAAACAAAAAATTTAAAAAAATACAACCATTTTAAAAGAAATAACTTCAAAATATCTAAACAGAACAAACCATAGGCTCTCAGATATACCTGCTATTGTGTGGTTTACCTTGTATCTTTGAAGGCTTTAGACAAGAGGAATTACTATGTATTTCCCTTTTACTTGTGATTGCTCTATTTATTTGTTATGTGTGTAATGTATGTAGTGCGTATGCCTTTGGAACCCTCCAAACACTGACCTGTACCCCTGATTGCTCGCCTACCGTGGCCCAAGTAGAACCTACAGGGCTCTTGCTCCATCACTGTTCTGCCTTGTCTGGATTTTTAGTTGTAATTTCTTTAAAATACCTCTGGAGCTTGTGAGGAAACCATCTGTTCTCACATCTGTGTCCTTCTGTGACAGTGGGGTTGAAGGAGCATGTGACCATGCCCAGCTGTGGTCCACAGAACTCAGAGATTTGAACTTAGGCATCCACTCACACAGCAAGCGCGTTGAACCACTGACAACCTCTCTAGTGTTTGTTATTACTCATTTACCCTCTAACATGAGGCCATGCCTCAAATCCTGATTTTGAAATAGAATCTACAGGACATAGCTCAGTGGCTTAAGTTTCTTGCTTTTCAAAGCTTGCCAGCCAGGGTTTAATTCCCCATCATCCTTTCAAAACCAGACATAAAAGGTGGAACAGGGGTAAGGCATTTCTTGGCAGCAACAATAAACCCTGACAAAGTCACACACATGTCAACACACGTATGCAAACCAATTAAACATAATAAAAAATTAATCAAAACAAGAAGAATTGAGCGGTAAATTCTGTACATACCAGCTAACTGCATTGTTTCTAAATCTGGTAATCATGTTTCAGAACTTATTTAACTCCCTAACAGCCATTGACCTGCCTTCTTGGCCTTTTGAATTCTTCTCCCCTCTGAATATTTTCTTGCAGCTTGGCCCATTGTGTCCCAAAGCTTCTTCTCATGGTATAACCCTTTCTCCCCCAGCTTATGTGGTGGCTTAATGTCTCCTAATGTCCTTAGTGTCTATTTAAAGAGAATCCTCTCTGCCCCTGGCTATTCTCATTGGGAAATGTCAGCTATATGGATGGAACTACTGCTTCCTACATACTAATAATAATCCTCCAGTCTGTCTCAGCTCAGGCCAGACTCCTCAGAACATGCAGCCTTTCATTTATTTTGTCACCTTTGACCTGTTTGCCTGTCTGATCTCTAACTTGTGGCTCCTTAAGGGTTGCATGGTGATCAGTGACACTTAACCCTATATCAGATCATTTCCTAGATCACTGGCACACAAATGTGAACTTGGGCAGAAAGATGCATACTTACTCATGCCATTTATAAGAAATATTTTATCTATTTATCTATTTGAAGAAAGAGAGAGAATGAATGAGAATGTGTTAGAGTGCACCAGGGCCTCTTGACACTGCAAATTGCAGATGCACGCCCTTTATGCATCTGGCTTCATGAGAGTAAAGGCATCAGGCTTTCAAGCAAGTGCCTTTAACTATGCCAATCAAGTCCCTGGTCAGCCTTGCTTACCCTATCTCTTACCTATCCCTTGAGTCTTTCTTCTTTGCAGCAAGACTATCATAGGTTTGTCTTTTTCTTTTACTACTGTGACTCATCTAGTAAGATCCCACCTCTGTGTCCCAAACCAAGCTTCGCCTACATACTTTGCTTTTTCTTTGTCAGCCTACAGACTGGCATACTCACCATTCTGATGTCATTTGTTGGCACAGAAATTAGTCAGGTACAACATGATATTTAGATATAATGGCATTTTTTAAACTATGTGAATTTAATTGAATATTTACTTTGCCCATAATTCAATCCCAACACATTGCATTCCATTCCTCTTGGTACTCAGCAACCCCATGACAGCATCTGTGCCTAAAGTTCAACCTCTACATAGTGTGTCCAGATCTCACAGTATCTGACAGTTCTCTAGGGCCCCGCTGCCATAAGACCCTCCCTGTGCATCTGCCCAGCCAAGACCACCGTACATGTGCATAAGCACTCCCTCCCAGCATGCCATGCCTTGAGCTGATCAAATTCCTTGCTTCTGTAGCAGCGGTTCCTGCTGTTTAATATAATCCAACACCAAAATAAAATTAAAAGCAACATGCATAAATCTACTGAATTATCTAATTTTAGGGTTCAAGCCAAGTACTTGGTGACAGAGTTAAATTGATCAACTAAACTAGATGCGTGGAATGTTAATTTCATGTTTCTCATGCATCTGTTTTACCATCTGAATACTGGTTATGCCCCACTGGTTTACACTCTCACCTCTCTCCCTCCCCCATTACAGGGAGGGTTCACCTCCCTGGGATTGCCTGTCTTCACCGTTATGAACACATAAGGCAGCCTCAGTGTGTGAAGGAGGGTTGCTTCAGGATGCTCCTTCCTTCCCTATGACTCGTTAACTCACCATCCATCTTCTGAGGTGCTCCCTGAGCTTTGGAGGACTTGTTATAAGACCCTCTTCATGTGGATCTCTCATCAGCCTTGGACTTTCTGCTCTGGTGAGTTTTGAGTCTCCTCAGTGTCCACCACCATCTCCCTGGAGGAGGTTCATGGGGTAGCAGTGAAAGCAGAACTCATGCTTAAGTTTCCACGTCTTTTTATTTATTTATTTCTGAGCAAAGGTCTTCCTCTAACCCAGGCTGACCTGGAATTCACTCTGTTGCCCAGGCTGGCCTTAAGTTCATGGTAGTCCTCTTAACCTCCTGAGTGCTGAGATTATGTGTGTGTGCCGGCAAATCTAAGCCTAAAAGTTTTCAATGAAATTAAGAGGAAGGCTCTAGAAGTTGAGAAGTTTATATATATATAAATCCCAGACTGTTTTGTATATATATATATATACAGCTATGCAATTTGATCCCATACAGATTGCTAATCACCTACTTCATACGTTGATCTAAAATGAGGGCATTATTATTATTATTATTACTATCAGCAACGTATTTCATGTGGATACATCATGTTGGTACGCTCTTTTCCCTCCTCCCTACCCCCATTCTGCTGGGGACCCTCCCCAGTGGGGTTTCAGGTATTCCTCATGGGGTTGTGGCTTATGCATTGTGGGAACAGCAATCAATTATTTCTTTTTTTGGGGGGGGGGGAAGGGAATGCCTTGGGGCATGATGTCCCAACCTGAGCATCTTTATTTTTATTTTTGGTTCTGAGCTTTCAACTTTGTATGAAGGATGTGCAGTAAATAAGTAATGAAGGTGACTTTACTGACAAATGACAGCTCAAGTGTTATGAGAAAGAAGAGAACTAAGAGTTTAGCTTACCCAAGGGTGTTAGGAAACGCATCCCTGAAAACGTGGCACTTGGAATCGAGATGGAGATGAACGATGGAACCAGTGGCCTCAGGCTAGTGTGGGCGCCCAGCGGAAGAGCTCACAAAAGGCAGTGCGTGGGCAGCGCTTCATGGCGTTGCGGGTCATTTCCTGACGGGACTACTCGGATGCCAGACAAATGCCAGGCACCTTATAAGTACCTCTCAAGGGCCACACTGCTCAGCACATGTATTTCTTTTATAATGAGCCATTTCAATCATTTTCCACGTTTATTGTCATGATTGTACCTAAATGTCTTACCATTAAATGTTCAGATTCCCTACAAATTTTCCAAATTTATGTATAACTTATATTGCATTATCTTGAGGAGACTATCATATATATATGTGTGTGTGTGTGTGTGTGTGTGTGTGTGTGTGTGTGTGTATATATGTATATGTATATGTATATGTATATGTATATATGTATTTGTATACACACACATATCTATATCTATCTATCTATGGTATATATATATATATATATATATATATATATATATATATGCACACACACACACATATATGGTGTGTGTGTATGTGTTTTCACATATATATTCATTCCCCAGTTGTTTCGCTTTCTTAACAGTTCTATTATTTCCTTCCTTTTACCAACAGATTCTTCCAGAACATTTATTTCTACCTCTATGTTGTTTGTTTTCTATTTTTATTTATCTGCATGCCATATCTTAATTTTTTCCTAACAGTCTTTTCTCCAAACACATCTTGATCCATCTATGTTAAGTGTTTTTACTCATATTTGATAACAGAGAAATGCAAATAATATATTTTAAGGTAAAAACAAACTCATTTGGTGAGATTTCTGGTGCTTCCAGTCCATCAATCTATGAGATATACAGGTCAGCCAATATGCGTACGTATTTTCTAAAGCATGTTATACATAGCCCTCTTGCTATTTTTGTAATCAGGATAAGATGCTTCTTAAAAATCAGGCTGATGGAGGCTAAATGCTTCCCATGCAAAGACAAGGACTTGCCTGCAGATTCCCACAACACAGGCAAAATACCAGACATTTTATACCTGTACCTCCTACTCTTGGTAAGCAGAGAAAGGAAGGCCTGGGGCTCACGGTCATGCTAGTCAAGGTGAATCAGTGTGTTCTAGGCTCAGCTAAAAAAATGACTCCATTACACAGACTCAGATGGCATGTGAATGAAGAGGTGCTCACTGCGTCCACTTCTGGACTCCACACACACTCACATGTGCATGTGGACCTGAAAGCAAGCAGACACCCCACCCCACACAGTGCACAGTACACACATGTACATATATTCATGCAAAAATTCAGGAATGTTCATGATGGAATAGTAGATAATACTGGAAAATCTAAGTAGTGGCATCCTGACTTGTTGAAATAAAATAATACTTAGGATGTAGATGGTGGAACACTGCTCGTTTTTATAATGTCTAGCCATATTGGGATAATAACATGCATTGTGCCAGTTAATTTCTCTTGGTTGTTACAAGAAACGAGTGACCAGAAGCTATGTATGGAAGAAAGTAAGGGTTTATTTGGGCTGAGAGCAAGAGGTCACTGGGCACTGTGGATGGAAAGATAAGACAGACAGAAGCATGAAGCAGAGCTGGTTATGTGATGTTTGCAATCAGCAAGCAGCCAGCTCTCCATGTGACCAGCCCAGGACCCCAGTTCATGAAGAATTGTGGCACACCATGAAGTTAGCTGTCTCCACTTTAACAATCGGATCGGTGCGCTCCCTCACAGGCATGACCAACGCCTAACCTCAGCAGACTGCTCCTCAAATATGTCACACTCTCCTTTCATAGGCAATTCCAGGTCCTCCCAAGTTGACAGTTAAGCTGTGCGCATACTTGATACATCATGTGAAGAAGAAATGCGTGCCCTTCGCTGCAGCGGAGAGCTTCTCACTGTCTTTATCCATTTCAGGGCTTCACAGAGGTGTCCTCTGGGGTCATCTGTGGTCTACTCACCAACTTTCTTCTAATGAGTTTTCTGCACTACCATTGAGATTTTTCTCTCCAATAAAAATGGAAAGAATCTATTTTGTTTTAAAAAAACTTACATATGAAGGACATTTAGATTTACATATTTTCATGGTGAAATAACTTCATCATATCTTTAATCTTTAAATTTTTAGAGCTCACGTGGAAACAAAATTGTCTGCAATGGAAAGAAGTGAATGAATTGCTTGGTGGAGATTAATGATGGGATCTGGACACAGATAACCCCTAAATCTCATGAGGTTTCTTTGGTTTATCCTGATTAACTACTTTGGCACAGTTCGGGGAAAGGTCAAAAGATATAGTTGAGCATAACAAATGGAGCTGAAGTTTGAAGTTTGAGAATATAAATTTACAGTATTATGCTTGGAATGGTAGCCTATTTTTTTCATTAATAATCTAATAATTCTTTTCTTTCTTCCCTTCCTTCCTTCCTTCCTTCCTTCCTTCCTTCCTTCCTTCCTTCCTTCCTTTCTTTCTTTCTTTCTTTCTTTCTTTCTTTCTTTTTTAGAGGGAGGCTCTCACTCTAGCCCAGGTTCAGACGGAGCTCTCTCTTTAGTCCCAGACTGACCTCAAACTCATAGCAGTCTTCCTACCTTTGCCTCCCAAGTGCTGGGATTAAAGGCGCATGCCACCATGCAGAATAAATAGTTCAATATTTCTCAATTACAGCCTCAGTCCACCTGAGCTTGACTGTTTGAATTAAAGATACCTAATGACTTAATGGGGTTTGAGCATCAAGCTTGCTTTAGTAGTCCACTGTGAGATTTAGCATGTTTGGTAGGGAATAGACAAGTACAGTTTAGGTGGGCATGGTCCAGGGCTTTCATTGCTATTGTAGATATCAGACAGACAAAACAACTTAAAAGGGAGCTGGAGAGATGACTTAGTGGTTAAGGTGCATGCCTGCAAAGGCTAAGGACCAAGGTTTGATTCTCCAGCTCACACCTGAGCCTGATGTCCATGGCGGTGCATAAGTCTAGAGTACATTTGCAGTGGCTGGAGGCCCTGGTGCACCCATTCTCTCTCTCTCTCCTTCTATCTCTCTTTATTTCTCTCTCTCTGCCTCTCCTTCTGTCCCTCTCTCTGTCATAAATAAATAAATAAACAAACAAACAAATAAATAAATAAATAAAATTAAAAAAAAACTTAAAGGGAGAGATTGTACCCTTTGGCTCACAATGTGCAAGGTTTCAATCTAGGCTTAGCTTGGTTCATTGCTTCAGAATAAGGTGAGGCAGAACATCCTGATGTAGGAGCATTTGACAGTAGTTGGTCACTTTGTTACTGCCAGGACATGGACAGGCTGACAGGCACCTGAACAAGGTGCACCCCATAAGAACACGCTCCAGTAATCCAGTTTCCCTAGCTGAGCCCTAATTCAGAGATTCCCAACATTGCCATCCAATTATGAATCCATCTATCAGTGAGTTAATCCACGGATGGAGGTAGGGGACTCACTATTCATTAACGCTTCCCAGAGCCCCACTTCTGAACACTGCTAGCAGCTGAGAAGCAAGCCTTCAGTACATGAGTCTGGGGGGGGGGTATTGTATCCAAACTGTAATGATAGGTTTTAGAAATAGATGGTAAGGAGGTGGAATAAGAGAGAATTAGCTGGACTTAGGCTTCTTATGACACAGAAGTTTATCTAATACATCTTTTAATTTGGAAGCTTAGCTGTATATTTCATCACTGCCAAACATTTTGAAAATATGTGGCTATAACTCTCCCACAATGTAATAAAGTCAGCATAGTGGTAATGTTATAAAAAATCATACATTTAGACAGGTTTATTGCCTTTTATGTATTTTCAAGTAGTGGCAATTGTTTGGTAATTCTGAAATGTGTCATGTGAGTGCAGCCTATGCTGAATTCTATTTTACCTTTGTCTCTGTCTGTTGCTTCTCATATCTGTTTCTCTCCCAGGGCTCCACTATATATTCCAGTGTGGCCATGTATTCCTTTGCAATCCAGGCTGGCCCTGAGTTTTCAGTGATCCTCCTGCCTCAATTGCCTGAGTTCTGTGATTAGAGTCACATGCCACTGAATGTGGTTATTTTTTCATATCTCTTGTTGAAGCACATACATTCTGTGGTCTCTTATTGTAAATATCGCATATAGTTTTAACCATATCAAAAGTACTTCAATAAAACATTCAGTATGCAATATTGAAGAATCTTGTCAATTCTAACAGCACTTTCTAATTTACATGACTAAAATATACTTAATCAAATAAGTACCTCTAAGAAGTAGAAAAGGATACCAATTTTATATCTAGAGTTTATTTAGTTTTAGTCTTTGTATACATTACAAAACAAATATTCTCTATTTTATCCTTATAAACCTTCGTTAGAGTCAGTAATGCAAACTGACAATAGAAGATATTCAACTGAAATTTAGTCTCTGTATAACATCATTTCTCTCTAGCCTTTATTTTCTAAGTATTTCTCATACTTGATATTTCAGATAGCTTTGTGGGATGTTAGATGTGTAGATTTAGTTGGTCATCATAAATATTTTGCAGTTTATCAACTTATTTTGGAATAAAGTAATTCCAAATGTGGGAATATTCATCTCAATGAACTAGATTATATGATAACAATAAAAATCTTACTTAAAGACAATTTTAAACATAACATATGACAGTCAAGAAAAATTAGCATTTTAAGATTAAGTTTTAGAGCTTATCTATCTGGTGGAATGCTGAGGGATGCTTGTGTGGAACTTGGAAAGGTGGTTTAAACTCACAGTCTCGTTATCTGGAAGTAACCTGGAAAATTTTCGCTTAAGTATTTTGGTATATGCTTCTGTTGAAGAAAATGTTATTTTTTAAATATCATAAAGGAAACTCATTTATAATTCAAAAGTAAAGCCAGACATGGTGTCACATGCTTAACCTGTAGGAAGCTAAGTCAAGAGGATCATAAGTTCAAGGACAATCTCACTATATCATGAGATGCTATCTCAAATAGATGTGAAATTAGTAACAACACAATTTGTGGAGTACTATATTCATAATTTGTATCATCAGGAAGTGATTAAAGAATTAGAAAAGAGATGGCTTCATTGTTAAGGTGCTTGCCTGTGAAGTCTAAGGCTCAGGTTCCATTCACCAGGACCCATGTAAACCAGATGCATATGTAGGCACATCCATCTGGAGTTTGTTTGCAGTGGCTGGAGGCTCTGGCATGACAATTTTCTCTCTCTACCTGCCTCTCTCTCAAATAAGTAAGTAAATATTAAAATATTTTTAAAAAGAATTAGAGTGACTCTGTTTTAATTTCCAAGTCAAGTTTTCAACCATTACTTGTTGGGTCTGTTACAGTTGATTGTAGCTACAGAAAACTTTATTTGAAGGCTTTCATCATCAGTTCTCACCGCACCCCCCTTGTGATACTAACATAAGCAAATAATTTTGCCACTTGAGAAAGCCACTTATAACCAGGGGTACTCAAGTAGATTTTGGAAAGATAGTTTAAATGCTTTCAATGGCCAAATATGGAACAAATTGAGCAACTCAATAAATTAGTACTGAATTATAGCACAGAGTATAAAATAAGCCTGAAAGTTCATGCTGATATTGAATAAATGACTAGACCAATCAATAAATAGAACACATGAATTCCAAGGCATTTCTACAGGCATTCTACTCTCAAAGAAGCAACTAAGACCTGTTTCTTAATGGTGGGCTGTCAGTAGTGACTTCTGGCAAATACTGAGCTAAGAAGCCTGACAATCACTTATCACACAATTGTGTATCCCCAAACTTTCAAGATCATTAAACATGAGAATAGTCTGATAAACTATCATAGGCAAAAGAGGTAATGAGACATAAAAAGAGATTATCATGTGATATCTTTCACAGGATCCTGCAACAGAAAAAGAAATTTTGTATTAAAAAATGAATGACATCCCTCAAAATTATGCATTTGATGTAGTATGAGGTATTGGTATTGTGAATTATTTATTACTAGTATAAGGTGTAAAAATTGAAGAAACAAGTCATAAGATGTATGCAAACTGTGTGGTATCATTAGAATGCTCTACAACATAAGGCTAGAGACTTAGTGGAATACAGAAAATAGCAGGTAAAAATATATGTCTTTCAAATTATAAAACACTGCTATTATTACAAAACATTTTATTTGTTTTTATAACATTATATGTATATCTGATTTTTTTAATGTGGCAGCCCTCTGTCTCAAACACTTAGACCTCAAGAAAGTTTAGGCAAAAGGAATCTACTTTAGCCAACTGTTAATTCTTTCTCCACTGATTTTAAATTACTTGATGAAATTCAGTTTTATTATTCCAAAGCAAGATGATGTTATATTTACCTATAGCATTGAAGGGTTGATATAAATTCAACTCTGAACATTAGTAATATTCTTGTAGAGAAAGTGGCCTCTGGAAACATATTTCGGCAATTCCCACTCAGAACCTACAGATGCTTTCACTGCCATTTCTAGCACTTGAAGTTGACTATCACAATGTCACCCATAATAATGGCACATAAACATAATCTATAGAAAGTACAACCAAGGATCTTCTAGAACTTTTCTGTACAAATCTGGTAGTTTAAGACACAAGTATGGTAATCCACATTTCATATGATTGTTAAAATATTAGTGAATGATAATTTTATAAAACAATAAGCTTTATTATAGCACACAGATACATACTGAGAGAGAGAGAAAGAATCACAGTCAAAGACAGGATACTTTGGTAATATTTACTTCTCTATGACCATTGCTTGTCACTGGTCCTCCTCTTCTTACATAGAACCCCCTTCTACTCTCAAATGTGGGGGCATTCGTGTGTGTGTGTGTGTGTGTGTGTGTGTGTGTGTGTGTGTGTGTATGTGCTTAAATTTAGAGTCTTCATTTCAGACAAAACTTATTTTTGCTTTCCTGGGTCTGGCCTATCTCACTTATCATGTCCTTCTTCAGTTCTACCCATTTTCCTGAAGATGACACAATTTCACTCTTTGGCTGAATTAATACTCTTATTTAGCAATAGCCCATATTTTCTTTATCCACTCATCTGTTTTCCAATAAATTCCAATTGTCAAGGTGATTTATACATGTACATACAATGCTGAAAAATATGTACACTCTCTTTACTTCCTGATTTTCCATTCTCCTATAAGATTGTTGACATTTTGGAAAGAAAGCATTTCAAATTGTAGGCTTTAAATAAGATATTGTTCCTTTTTCTTTGAATAATTATCTTTCTTGTATTCAGTAAAAAATTAAGCCAACTAAGAAACTACTGTATTATCTCCTAACTGCTATTTTATTGTTTTTGAGTTTTTCACATAAAACTCTTGAATGTAACAACAGGTTTGTTGACATACCCTACTTAATTGCTATTAGTGGTTACTTACAACAGAAACCTTGTCAATTTTCTAAAAGGTAGTCTTTTTTAAAAAATCTTTTTATTTTATTTTTATTTATTTGAGAGAGAGAGAGAGAGAGAGAGAGAGAGAGAGAGAGAATGGGCACATCATGACCTCCAGCCACTGCAAACGAATTCCAGATGCATGTGCCATCTTGTGCATCTGGCTTATGTGGGTTCTGGAGAATCTAACTGGGATCCCTTGGCTTTACAGGCAAATGCCTTAACTGCTCAGCCATTTCTCCAGCCCCTAAAATATAGTCTTAATATTTAACTGTTATTTCTAGTGGATTATTTGCACAAAGCTTTATTATTGAGTAATAGGTTAATTTCACATAGTCATGCAATTGAGGTTATTTTGTCTGAATTCTTCTTTCATGATGTTCATGATTGAGAGTCATTAAAATATATCATAGTTATCAAAATTTACTCAAAGTATTGAGTTGGAATTATAAATCAACATGTAGTAGGTGTCAAATGACATGGAAAGTACAGGATGACATGAACCTTGCTGTTAAGGATTTTGCAGGTTAATGTGTAAGCAATTGCATAATTGCCTTAATATATTATCATACATAAGTTCAGACAATCTAATGTGTATTGAACATTATTTACTGTTGATGAACAATAAGGTTCTTAGGACACAGTATGTATTTTAAATTGTTAAATTTAAAGAAATAATGGATGAAGGTGGTATTTGAGCTAGTAGAGAGATAGATAGAATGCATAATGGCAAAAATGGAGAGAACAAATATTTCAAGTAGAAAACCCAACAAGGATAACTATACATAAGTAAGAAAAACTGGTATTTTCAGGAAGTTATATAGAAAACAAACATGTGTTTCAAAATTAACCTAGCCATTGGTTTGAGGTTTTTGACTGTGTATTTAAAAAGTCTGTTGGATTTCTTTTTGATAAACATGTGGTTTACTTTGTATTGTTCTTATTAAAATTTTATTTAGGGGAAATCTTATTATAGAACAATAAATTACAATCTATCACATTGTAGAATTATGTTGGTACATGTATTAATCAGACCTTTTAAGATATGCATTGGAAGGAGAATTTAATCATTTCTTGAAAAGAAGTCTGTTTCCTCCCCTTTAGACAAGTTCTGAATTTCTAGAGTACAGTTGGATGCAGATTTAGCATGAGAGGAATTTATGGTACAAGACAATGCAGGGTCAGTGGTGCATTTGTTAGACTCCAGTGGTGCAAGGGCATGGCAGAGTAAGAAATCATTCATATTTAAATGCATGGTCTGGAATTAGATGTGGTTTGCTTGTGGAATGATTTCCTTACAGCCTCCAGCAAGGAGCCTCAAGCCTACAACATTTACAATCTTTCTGCAGCAGGGCTGTCTGCAAACTCCAATGGGGGTAGTAGTTTCAAGTAGCACAGGGCATGAACTAAGAGTTAAAATTCCCTTTTAGCTTCAGTGCTTAAACTCCAAAATATATGAAATACATTATATTTAGAGTGTGGCAATTTCTTTCTGGAAGGAAAAAAAAATGGTACAATTAACCATTATTTTAAAATTCAGATTTTTTTTTTTTTTAGCTTATGCTCCTAAATTTGCCTTTCCTACTTTTCCTGAAGCATGTGAGGAAAATGTATCCCAACTCTGTCAGAGCAAATATTTCACCTTCATTCTGTCTCTTTAGCACATAATCAGTAGCTGCATTGCCTGTTTCCACACTCATTTTACATTAGTAGACTTTATAGAATCAACCTTCCAATATGATCATTTGTAAAGCAAGCAACAAATACATGCTTCTACAAAATTAATGGAAACAACTGTATGTTTTATTGCTTATTTAACTAAATAAAAAACTAAATCTCACATATTCTAAGAGGCTATATAGGACATTTTAATCTTTTTCTTTCCTTGGTGAACAGCCCCATGAATACATATTCTATAGTATCATATGTCTCTATACAAGCTCTCACTCATTTTGAGTAGTGTGTTTCTTAGATCATGATGCCTCGATTGCTTTTGTAACAATAGTGCCTCTTTGCATAATCAATCCAGAGAGTCTAAGGAATTTCTTATCTGTCTTCCCAGAGCTGAGATTTGTGTGTGTGCGTGTGTGCGTGTGTGTGTGTGTGTGTGTGTGTGTGTGTGTGCATGTATGTGTGTGGGGGTATACACAACTGACATTTTACATGGGTACAGGGGATCATACTTAGGCCCCCATTTTGTGACGTAAGGAAATTACTAATGAAGCAACCTTTACAGCCTCTAAATTCATTTTCTATTAAAATGTCTCATTTGTGTTGTTTTCATAGCAATTCTCTCCCCATCCTTTCCTTTCTCTCCCCTTGCAAAACTGTATGTCATTATGTTATTAACTGATCATGATTTTCCATGCATTCCTAGTACTCTGTTTAACTACTTGGAAACTCACTTGTAATTGGAACTGTAACTAATTTGCTCTATTTATGGCTTATCTGCAGAATTCACCCTATGCAATGGTTGATTTCTGTGTAGGCTCTCAACTACCACATGCTTCTTTACATCCTGCCATCTTTATCCCTCTTGGTAATTTCCCTGTAGTTTTTACAAATTATGTTTTTTCTAGACTCACCAAACCCTTCACTTTCTCATCTAGAAAAGGTTATTGCAGGTTTTTCATCTTAAAAATATCTCTCTTCTCTCTCTCTTCTGTGTGTGTGTGTGTGTGTGTCTGTGTGTGTGTGTGTGTGTGTGTGTGTCTGTGTGTCTGTGTGTCAGGGCGTTTGCCACTGCGAAGGAACACCAGATGGTTGTGCCACTTTTTGCAGCTGACTTATGGGAGTAGTAAGGGAATTGAACTCCAGGCTGCAGGATTCGTGAACAAGTACTTTTAACGGCTGAGCCATCTTTACAGCCCTTGCTCCAGTTTTTGCCTATAATCTCGTTTCCACTAATTTGTAACAAAATGGAAAGCAAATATTGTCTAATACCCAGGCAACTTAACAGCTGTCAGGATCAGTTTTCTTAACATTTGATAGTCATATATTCTATTTCTTTTATTTGTTTTTCGAGATAGGGTTTCACTCTAGTCCAGGCTGACCTGGAATTCACTATGTAGTCTCAGGGTGGCCTTGAACTCATGGCGGTCCTCCTACCTCTGCTTCCTGAGTGCTGAGATTGAAAGTGTGTGCCACCATGCCCAGCTTCTTCTTTTATTTATAAGGTTGCTCAACTTCTCTGGCCCTCTTGTTGAGGGAAGAATGAAGCCCCACACATGGAGATGAATGCTGCAATCTTTACACACATTTTATTTATTCATATATTTCATTTATTTGAGAGAGAGAGAGAGAGATACAGAAATAGGGAGAGAGAGAGAGAGAGAGAATGGACATGCCATGGCCTCCAGCCACTACAAACGAACTCCAGATACATGCACTACCTTGTGCATCTGGGTTACATGGGTCCTGGGGAGTCGAACCTGGGTTCTTTGGCTTTGTAGGCAAGTGCCTTAGCCACTAAGCCATCTCTCTAGCCCCAATTATGCACATTTTGTTTTAAAACAATATTCAGTCTTTGGTAACATATATCTCTGAAGATTATCAATAGATTCAATTCTTAAAATTTTTCCTGAAGCAAAAGCTAATGGAGTTGTAGAGTACATATCTGAGGAATTATGTTTTCTGACTAAATATTCTCCTTTATAATTTACCACCATGAATACTTGCAAGTAGACATCTTGAGTATGAGCTAGATGTTTGCAGAGAATGTGATCAGTCTGGATAAATCTTATGGGTAAGCAGATAAAGAGCACCATTAGTGCTTTGCTATTATGATATGACCTGTTCTTACGTGAATCCTGGGATTTTCCACAGCTTGTGTGATAAATCAGTCATTCAATTACTCATTAATGCAACAGCTTTTATTTGGAACATCCACTGTTTATAGGAGTAGGTCAGATGCTGAATAAATAATCTCTAAATTAATCCCTATAGTCATTTCCTAATCTACCTTTTCTGGGTGAAATTCTCTTCTCTATCCTCACATCTTCAGCTATCAAAACCTGCTATTTAACTTCAGCAGCTGATTGTGCTTTCTTCACAACATCCCCCAGTTCCAAACTAACTGACATAGCTAATAATGATTATTTTTCATCCTCAGGGTGTTAACGAGTTGTAATCCAGAGTATCCTACTGTGCTGAGCTAGTAACTTGCAAAGTATTTTAAATTGATGCTGTGCAAAGAATGAAAAGGTCTGAATTCATTCTTTTTTTTTTTTTTTCCTCATACACTCTCTGAAAACTCTGGTTTTCAACATGATGTTCTTTGTCAATCAAATCACCTTGTTTTTTTCTAAAGTCTACGATGTAAATTTTATGCAGAGGAAATAAGACCAGTGCATGTGAAACAAGTATTTTTCTCTTGAAAGTTAGTTTTGTAGCCCAAAATAGTAAGAATGTCAGCTTCTGTCAATTAGCAGTTATCTCTCTGTGAAGCTCACAGGTCAAAGGTTATCCCTTGACTTCTGATCTCACAACAAACCACTAGTTGACCTCAGGGGTCCCTAATGATTGAGAAGTGTGTCCTGGTCCCCTGTTAGGCTCACTTCCTGAAGTTTCAGGAGCAGCCATCCTGAGACCCAGAACTCTCTTTCCCTCTTATTGTGCCGATCAAACCAAATCTTTGATAACATTGAGAATGTGTGCAGTATGTTCACATTTCTTTACGGTTTTAATTTTACTATGGTTTAGATATTTAGCTTTTAAAATCTTTCTCACATACTACTCTTCCATTATTCTTTTCTTATCTTATTTACTGTGTGTGCATTTTCATGGTGTTGAAGTTCTCAAAACAGTAAGCCATTCAAGAACAGACACCAGTAGATTTTGAGTATGTTTTATCTTTCACAAACATTTATTAATAAGTATTTATAGAAGTCATGTTAGCTTCAGCTTTCATGTTAAGCAGATAATGCTCATATAGTGGGAAGAAGAAACTTAAGTGTTTCCTGACAATGGGCATTTTACTGTAATTGGAGGAATAGGCCTTAACAAAGATTACATAGACACAAACCAAACATGGCGTGTGTTAAAGAAAACACATGCTATAACACTACAGGGTCTACATGAACAGGCCAAGTTTTCAAGTTCAGAGGTCATAGGTCATTTCTTCATCAATTACAGATGTTTATCCAGTGCTCACCACGTGCTGTGGGCTATCCCAGGCTTCCATTAATACAATAGCAGAATGGGTTGTACTCTGTGGTATAGCAGAGGGATAGCTGATATGAGTTTGTTCACCCACATGGTTTTATAATCATATATGACATAAAATAAATATCTGCAGGGCATGTCCCTTGGTTTTACTGATGAGTTGTTAAATGTCTATATAGAACAATACTGGCTAAGATAGTAGTGTTTACTCCTAAACCTCTTTCCCTAACATTGTCTCCCGAGTTCTACCCTAAATTATGATCTGGATGTGTCGGGTCCTCCTGTTCCTGAATTGATTTTAACGTATTCTAAGGTTCGTGTGCCACAATGGTTGGGAGGAGAGAGAAGTGTGTCTCTGGCTCAGCGACCTTGAGTTTGTTCTTAGGAGTTAGCAGCCTCTAAACAAGGGAAAAGGTGAAGAAAAGAGGACACGGGATGAAACATTCTAAGCATTTGCAGGAGCAATTGTGCAGAAAAATTACAAAAGTACAAAGCCTGGTAGAGTCAATTATGCCTCTTTTAAATTGTCAACAGATCTGGGATGATTTAATTCCCGTCAACATGTTCTATAGGCTGAGATTTCTCTTTAATCATTTCTGTCATATGATGCCAGATGCGTTTTGAAATAATGACTTTTGAATTGGAAGTCTCAAAAGACAGCAAATATTAACCCAAAGAAGTGCTATTTTTAACGTACATGAGCCCAAGCAGTTTTTGAGCTCTTCCATTTCCCACTTATCTCCCTGGTACCAAGAAAATTCAGATTTTCTTTCTTCTCAATCTTTCTGTTTTTACTTTTATTTTTAATTGTTTAAGAAACCAGACACAGCCTATCACTTAAGTTTTCTGAAACTGGACACTGTGTCCTTTAAACACAAGCTGAAATGGACAAATTAACAAAAAAGTCTTGCAGAATTTAGCATGCTTATAATCATTCTGAAAATTTTCTCTGTGCCTACCATGAAAAACAGGGACAACTTCCAATATACTAATGGGGCTCAGTGACCTGCTGAACGTCATCTTATCAGGGGTATGTTTCCTGGTGAAGTGAAACAATTTTCAGAAATCCACTGAATCATTAAAGAATGGACAAAAGTCATGAGGAAGAAAGCCTTTTCTTTCAGTTACACCTACGCAGGGGCATACCTATATGACTTCTTTGAGGGACTGAAGTGGGTATTGATTTGATTCATTTGCAGGGACTAAAAATTTTCTTATTGTACTGGTAGTTCTGCTTAAAATATGCCCTACTGTTTGTGTGAATTGCCACATAATTAAAGGAAACTTGGTCTTCAATTCTTAAATACGCCATAGCAAATGTTACTCTGCCCACACACCCTTGATGTTTGTTACAGACCAGGAAACATATGCTCCTGGTAGAATCATTCTTCCCTGCTTCTTCCCCCTTGCTGCTCCTCACATTCTGCAGAATTGCTGGTGGGTGCAAATCTGCGTGCAATTTAAGTATGCAACAATACCTCTAAATGCTGTTGGTTCAGGGAGGAAACCTATACACTAAATGCACATGGGATTCCTGTTTATCCTTGCAAGGTTCTAAATCTATGAAATTGCATAATAATTTACCTCAAAGTCAATGGGGAGTAGAAGTTGATATCTATTACCTTAAAATAAAGCATTTTGGAAAAAACATACTATGAAATTGGAATACATCCTTCCAACTGCTGTGGAGTTGCAATGTCCACTTGGCACTTTGCTCTTGTCAAGCTTTCTCTACCACAATAAAACTTCCCATCACAGCTAAACTGAAATAAACTGTCTTCACACAAGCTGCTTCTGATCCATTTTTTTTTTTTGTCCAAAGAAAAAGTAATTACTATAAGCCAAGTACATACCTAACATGGAAAAAGCCCTAGACTCAATCCTTAGCATTGATTGTTTCTTTTAAAAAAAAAGTATATTTTTAGCCGGGCAGGGTGGCACACACCTTTAATCCCAGC
The DNA here is from genome assembly GCF_020740685.1 of Jaculus jaculus. Classification (NCBI taxonomy): domain Eukaryota; kingdom Metazoa; phylum Chordata; class Mammalia; order Rodentia; family Dipodidae; genus Jaculus; species Jaculus jaculus. The sequence goes on from NC_059121.1 coordinate 26,794,983, forward strand.
AATTGGGAGGCAGAGGTAGGAGGATCACTGTCAGTTTGATGCTACCCTGAGACTAAATAGTGAAACCCTACACAAACAAACAAACAAACAAAAAGAAAAAATTTACAGCTTTGAAATCCATAAGATTAGTTGGTTTGGATTTAATTTTGTTGTAATGATTCTAACATTGTGTCATTTGGAGGCCACTTACTCTGCAGGATACAGTTAGAAATGCATAATTACAACATGAAGTCAAGGCCCAAGATAGATTTGAGAGCTATTTACATTAAAAGGTTAATTAAGCTATGGGTGATGGTGAGGTCAAGGCAGTCACAGAGAAAAGCAAGCTGGGCAGGACAGAGTCATCACTTTGAATGCCCAAATTAATGGACGAAGAGGAGTCAGGTAAGGATGGAAGAAGACATGTTTTGCTAATGTAGTCATGTGACTGAGAAGAAATAACAACGTGAAGTTACTAAAAGCAAACATGGATGAGGGCTTCGTGTAGGAGGAGGAAGGTTTAATCGAATAAAGTGCTGCAGACAAGCGTAAACGAAGTCATGGGAGTCCATTAGTATTGGCTGTTTGTTAGAAGGCTCCTGCTCAGAGACCACGTGAAAATGCAGGGAATGTATGAGCAGGTAAAAGTTTATTGGCTGCTAGAAGGCTCCTGCTCAAAGACCATGTGAAAATGCAGGGAATGTATAAGAAGGTAAAAGTTTATTGGCTGCTAGAAGGATCCTGCTCAAAGACCATGTGAAAATGCAGGGAATGTATAAGCAGGCAAAATGTATTGGCTGCTAGAAGGATCCTGCTCAAAGACCATGTGAAAATGCAGGGAATGTATAAGCAGGCAAAAGTTCCTCACTTTTGCCTTGTTTACTATAATGTTAATGCTTCCAGAGGATTTCATAGGGATTGAATTTCTGTCTCACCCGCTTGTTTTACTAAAACTGCTCGTACTTTAAGGACATGCTCCACCCACCTGACTTTCTCACTGAATAAACAGCTGGTTTACTAGAGAGAATTTCAATGCATTTAAGTATTGTATAACTTATTTTTATCCTTGTTAGGCTAAATTTCCCTTCAAATAGGATCTTTTAACAAGGCTAAGCTGGGTTGGTAGTAATGCCTGTATTCTCCATACTCTTTTGACTGAGGCAGGGAAAACAGGAGTTCAAGGCCATCCTCCACTCTATAGTGAGTTCAAGGCCAGCCTGGGCTATATAGACTCTGTCTCAAAACAACAACAACAAAAGCAAAAAAGGAAGCAAGAATTGGAAAGAAAAGCAATAGTAAAAAAATGACAAAAAAGAAAGCTATCATTTTTCCATTTGCTTGTGTTCTTTGCTTTGATCTTTTCTGCTAGCTTTCTCTCTCCATGGACAATAAGTTAGTCTTAAAAACTGTTGCAGCACTTAAAAACAGTGTGGCTTTTATGTTGGCCTCACCATGAAAGGTCTCCGTGTGAGTGTTCAGGCACTGGCTGCTGAGACAGATGCCAACAGGAAGAGGGGCTCCATACTTGAGAGAAGGTACTTTATGTTATTCTAAAAGACATGTGTCAAATCGTGGGATGATTGCTTGGACATTGAACAGTTTTTTAAATTTTTAATTATTTTTATTTATTGGAGAGAACAAGAGAGCGAGAAAGAGGGAGAGAGAGAGAGAATGGTCACGCCAGGGCCTCCAGCCACTGCAAATGAACTCTAGACGCCTGCACCACCTCGTGTATCCAGTTTACTGTTGCAGTTAGGTTTGCATTGCTGGCAGAAATCACCCAACCAAGAGTAGCTTATGGGGAAAAAAAAATTATTTTGCCTTACAGGCTTGAAGGGAAGCTCCATGATGGCCGGGGAAATGATGGCATGAGCAGAAGGTGGACATCACCTCCTGGCCAACATCAGGTGGACAACAGGGACAGGAGAGTGTACCAAACACTGGCAAGAGGCCTTAGCTATAATACCCATTAGGCAGCTCCCAACGATACACTGCCTCTAGGAGGCATTAATTTCCAAATTGCCATCAACTGGGGACCCAGTATGCAGAAAACCTATGTTTTTGGGGGACACTTGAATCAAACCACCACATTCTGCCCCTGGCCTCCATCAACCGATAACCATCTGTGATGGAAAATGCAATGCCCTTAGTCCATATGTGAAAGTCCCCATAGTTTTTACAAATCCTAATGATGTTCAAATATTTCCATAATCCAAGGTGTATTAACTGAGCCATAATCCCAAAAAATAAACCAAAAAACCCATAATTGGCACAGAATATGCAAGATTTAAACAGGGCAAACATCAAACTCTGTAGCTCCAATTCCAACAACTTTAGTCAGTGTCAAATCTCCAAGTCTGATAACTCTAACCAGAAGTCTCTGGAGTTCAAATTCCACCCCTCCAGCCAGGGTACTCCCAGTCCTGGAATGCATCATGGCCGGCAGCTTTCCTTAGTAGCTGCTTCATGGTTCCGACGTCTCCACTGCAAACCATGGTCCATCCTCATGGCTCCACCGGGTCTCCATGCAGGCATCCAGCAAACCCGCTTCACTGCCCATGGCTGTTTCCAAAGCACAAGACCATGTTGAAAATGCAATGACCCTGTCGTCCCTGCATTTCTTTTTCTTTTTCTTTTTCTTTCTTTCTTTTTTTTAAATTTATTTATTTGAGAGTGACAGAGACAGAGAGAAAGACAGATAGAGGGAGAGAGAGAGAATAGGCGCACCAGGGCTTCCAGCCTCTGCAAATGAACTCCAGACACGTGCGCCCCCTTGTGCATCTGGCTAACATGGGACCTGGGGAACCGAGCCTCGAACCAGAGTCCTTAGGCTTCACAGGTGAGCGCTTAACCACTAAGCCATCTATCCAGCCCCCTACATTTCTTATACTCCACAATACCAGGTAAGGCTCAGAGCGGAATAAAGCAGACTTTGAAGAACAGGACACCCCTTCAGCATTCAGGCTCTTTCATAAGTCTCCACATTTTTTGTGTCATCCCAATACATGTCAGCTGGCCCAGTCTCAGTGGTTGTAATCTCTCATCCAGTTGCAGCTGAATGGGCAGACGTTTTGGACCAAATATTTCATTTTTTTCTGTGCCACATCCCTCTGCTCACATCAGTCTGTACTTACAGCACTGCAAGGCATCTCTTAGGCCAAGGTTTCAAACCCTTCCACATTCCTTTTGAAAATCAACTACAAGAGTCCAAAGCCACACAGTCAGGTGTCTAGCAGCAATTGACACCACTCCTCAGTACTAGCATAACTGTTGCAGTCAGGTTTGCATTTCTGGAAGAAATCACCCAACCAAAAGCTGCTTGTAGGGGAAAAATGTTTATTTTGGCTTATAGAATGGAGGGGCAGCTCCATGATGGCAGGGAAAAATGATGGCATGAGTAGAGGGTGGACATCATGTCCTCACTAACATCAGATGGACAATAGCAACAAGACAGTATGCCAAACACTGGCAAGGGGACAATTTGATCATCCACTCTACAAGACATAGAAAGTGTGAGTTGAGGAAAATGGAAAATCTGTCTTTCCAAAATGTTCACAGCAAAGTTTCAGGGAGAGAAAACAATGGGCAGTTGGGTAAGAAATTTCCATGAAGTCAGTTTTGAGGAACACAAATATCCCTGAACATGACTGAAATTATTTTGCACTGAATAAAAAGGGTGGGGGGAGAGAATAACTGCATTTTCTTTGGCTACTTATGGAATAAAACTATGACAAGTAAGGAAAGTGTTAGGTTATGCAAAGTTAATAGCCGTATCTACTTTTATGATTTTAAAATATACTGCCAGAGATACTCTGAAAGGACATCGTAAGGATCAATGGAGCTTCCTGTCAATCCTGGGATGCCTGTAATAGATTCAGTACTCCTCCTAAATGCTACGCTGTGATAGACATTATGGCTATAATAAACAATGGGTGACTGCCTAGTCTTTTCATCTCTATTCACTAAGGTATGGGATGTTAGTTTTCTCTCAGGAAAAAAAAAATCTCTATGAACAGAATAAGTACAAGAATGTGTCTGTTTCTCAATGGGTTCCTGGTTACTTTTAACAAAACTGTTTTCTTTTGAAAAGGAAGGAGTGATAGACAGACAATTACTAGCCTGGCAGCCTTTTGGGCTTGAGTTTATTGTGTCCTGGGCTAAATGATCTGCAAGTGAGATTAATTTTAATCCTTTCAATACATTAAATCCTACGCGTTTGCACCTACATCAACCTTAATTTTATAAGAAAATTTAGGATTAGAGAATTAATATAACTTATTTCCCAATTGAATAGGTGGGGTAAATTTCAGAATGAAGATATGGTCAATGGACATTATAGATTAAAATGAATGTATACACACATTTAATTTTATTTTTCCAGTAAATTAAAACTCTAAATATTATGTTTTATTATGTATTAAGATGAAACTATGACTATGATCTTATATAATTATTTTATCTTATAAATGCAGTTTAAATATAATACATACTAATAGTTACTGGTACTGTTAAAACATTTTAACCAAATACTCTTGCTTGAATAGTCAGTCTGGAGTTGGTTAGATTTATGGCCTGGAGTTATGTAGGATGACTTAATGATTTCTGCTCTGCAAAGTGCACAAAAATTCTTTTGGATCTACAGAGAGATGCAGACCATGTGTGGAAAACATGTGCTGTGCTTAGAGGCAGAAGGGCGGGCTATTAGTTTGAGCTTAAGCTTGCTTGAGCTGAGTAATAAATATGAAAGTATATATATGTATATGTGTGTATATGTATATGTGTGTATATGTATATGTATATGTATATGTATATGTATATGTATATGTATATGTATATGTATATGTATATGTATATATATGGCTGATTATAAGTATTTGGAGTCTGGGAAGACAGGAGATAAAGACACCAAATGGGTATTAATCATTTATGTATAAAATACTGCCAAAATAGTGCATATCTGACTATAATAGGAGGCAATAGGCAAGAGAGACTAATTAGAATGACTAGAAGACAGACATAATCCTGAAGGTATTCCTATTCACTCTAGAGTCCAGTAATGTCATATCTTTGTATCTTTTCTATATCTCTTTTCTGTGCTTACTGAATTAAATGGCACATTTAACATTTCCATTAAGAAAATAATTTACCTGGGCTGGAGTGATAGGTTAACAGTTAAGGGAGCAGACCTACTACACTGGTTATTCTCCCTATGGTTAGAGACAAGGGGAGCAGGCCTATTACACTTCTTATTCACCCTAGGGTTAGAGACAAGGGGAGCAGACCTATTACACTTCTTATTCACACTAGTACTTTTGACTCTGGGAGTCACTCAGAATTAAAAATTACAATGACTTCAAAAGGTTTCTGCAAATACCTCACTTACATAGAGCTTGAATAGTCTAAATGAGAGAATGAATAGGCTTAAAAATATCTTGGTTAACAGAAACTTCTGTTATCAGAGAAGTTTACATTATTCATATAATAAAATTGATGGAGATCACCTGTAACTAAAATAGAGAGTTTCCAGAGCAGAGATGTTTTAAAGAAATTGTTGCATTAGCTAACTAGTTATTTTTCCTCTTGGAAATTAAATATATACTACAATAATTTTAAATGACCTATCAGTTAACTGTGTTGTCAATAAACTGAGAGAACCCTAATGAACAAAATGATAGTCATTTATTAATTTTAATATACATAAATTTGAAATAAAGTTCCCTTTTTTGTTGACTTGAGACAGGTAGTGATCCAGGCATGTGAAATGAGGCTTTAAAATTTTTCTTTTTGATTTTTGTTTATTTATTTGAGAGAAAGAAAAAAGCAGAGAGAAAGACACACAGAGAGGCAGATATTTGCAGCCTCTGCAAATGAACTCAGATGTATGCATCACTTTTGTACATCTGGCTTCTGTGGGTCCTGGGGAATTGAACCTAGGTCCTTTGGCTTTTCAAGCAATCATATTAACCCCTAAGCCATCTCTCCAGTCCTAAAAATTTCTTTAGAAGATAGTACAGTATATTTGTGTCTATATTCAATGGGATTTTAGGTTAATTTCAGTTTCAAATATGAAACGCTGTTTTCACTTCAGGATTAGATAAATATGAGCCTTTCTATGCAGTCACAAGAGGAACAAATATAAATATTTTATGAGCATTACTGTAAACTATGGTAATATCCATGGTTGACCAAATCTGTACTCCTAGAGATGGATGTGTAGCACCAAGTTTTTTTTTTTTTTTAATTTATTTGAGAGCGACAGACACAGAGAGAAAGACAGATAGAGGGAGAGAGAGAGAATGGGCGCACCAGGGCTTCCAGCCTCTGCAAATGAACTCCAGACGCGTTCGCCCCCTTGTGCATCTGGCTAACATGGGACCTGGGGAACCGAGCCTCGAACCGGGGTCCTTAGGCTTCACAGGCAAGCGCTTAACCGCTAAGCCATCTCTCCAGCCCAGCACCAAGTTTTTAGAATGTCTGTTCTCACTTATGGTTAATATTGATATATGATGTATTTCAAATTGCCTCTAAATGGTTTTACTAAAGGGATTTTAAAGCCCAGTTTTGTAGTCTTGTATTTATTCTTTGTTTTGCATTAGTAAGATAGTTTTATCCTATTTGTTAGATTTTTTTTTTTTGTTTGTTTGTTTGTTTTTTTTGGTTTTTTGAGGTAGGGTCTCACTCTAGCTCAGGCTGACCTGGAATTCACTCTGTAGTCTCAGGGTGACCTTGAACTCACAGCGATCCTCCTACCTCTGCCTCCCGAGTGCTGGGATTAAAGGCGTGCACCACCACGCCCGGCTGTTAGATTTTTTTTTTAAATTTCATTTGAATAATATAAATCAATTACTATTTAGTAGTCTGTTTTTGTTTTTGTTTTTCAAGGTAGGGTCTCAATATAGTCAAGGATGACCTGGAATTCACTATGTAGTCTCAGGGTGGCCTCGAACTCACAACAATCCTCCTACCCCTGCCTCCTGAGTGCTGGGATTAAAGGTGTGTGCCACCACGCCTGTCTCTATTTAGAACTCTGTAATCATAATGCTTTGTCTTAGGAATATATTAATTTTACTTAGAACTGTGTACCCATTGAAGGAATTATATTGATTTACTTTTATTGTTCTGTTACTTATACATTTATCCGTTAAAAAGTATCTTTATGCAAGAATTACTCTTTTCTAAATTCTAATTTTTTTATTTGTTGTAGGTTTTATTGGGATTTAATAATGCTTATAATGATGGTTGGAAACCTGGTCATCATTCCAGTTGGAATCACATTCTTTACAGAGCAAACCACAACACCATGGATTATTTTCAATGTGGCTTCAGACACGGTTTTCCTGTTGGACCTGATCATGAACTTTAGAACTGGGACTGTCAATGAAGACAGTTCTGAAATCATCCTGGACCCTAAGGTCATCAAGATGAACTACTTAAAGAGCTGGTTCGTGGTGGACTTCATCTCCTCCATCCCAGTGGATTATATCTTTCTTATCGTAGAGAAAGGAATGGATTCCGAGGTTTACAAGACGGCCAGGGCACTTCGCATCGTGAGGTTTACAAAAATTCTCAGCCTCTTGCGTTTGTTACGACTATCAAGGTTAATTAGATACATCCATCAGTGGGAAGAGGTAAGTCACACGCGTTTATCTTACAAAACTGACTGCTTTATCATGAGATTTCTCATTACCGCTCTTTGAATATGAATGCGATATGAATGTGGAATGACATGAAATTTGGTGGAAAAAGTTTTACTCTCCTCTTGGTATATAAGTGACATATTCATTTCTCTGGATGGTATGCACTTCATTTGCATTGACTGAAAAAAATAATGATTATAAAACAACACTCTTATCCCAGTATAGAATGTTTAAAGCAAATATACTTTAATTAACCTCCATTTTTTCCCCAACCAATGCAACTTCTACCATGTTGTGGAATTTATTATTATTATTCTTTAATATGAAAGAATATACCAAGTACATCTTTGGCAGATGTGTGTAAGGTATAGTTGCTAATCTCCAGCTACAGATATAACATGCCTTATGTTTTCTGTAATATTGAAATTTCAGTGAATTCATGTTTGAGGAAAATACGTCGTTTCCTTGTGTATGTCTAAAATATACAGTAATGACTTTGATTTTCAGCCTACCAATTTTGCTCACTATTGTGCCTTGCCTGCTGTTATTTATTATAGTTTCTCTGTATTAGTTCATTTCAAAGTACTGAAAAACACCATACCCAGAAATTACTATGTAGAAAGCACAAACAGTTCAGGGAACACACACACACACACACACACACACACACAATCAGGTAAGTCTAGCCAGGCAGGCTCCTCAGCTGCTGGAAAGGGCAGGTGCTGGCGTAAGGGAGTGGGCAGGAGTGGGGAGGAGCTTTTCAAACCACCAATTCTGAAGGTCTGAGGGAAAAGTACATAATAGTCCCATGAGCTCATGCCCCTGATGCTACAGCTTGTATGTTGAGGTGGTGCCATTTATACTTTTCTTCATAAAAATACCTTTTTGTATCAATTACAAGCTATTTTTTTGTCTGCATAAAAATGAGAGTCACAGAGGGCTCGGGGAATACCTACACCAGATCTAGTGGGTTCAGAACTCATTCTTGGGATGGCCGCTTTTCTCCCTACACAAGGGCTCTTTAGTACTTTTCAGGCGAAGGCTTGCTTCTAAACAAGCCATAAAGTGGAAGTTTATTTTTGTTTTTTTGGTGCAACTGTAGCTATGTTTTTGTGTGTGCTTGTCAATGACATTCTGGTTCATGGGATTTCAGGAAATGAAATGCAATAATGAAACACTGCATAGCATACCGATGAAAAGGCATAAAATGGATCATTTCTTAAAATATGGATCTGGACTGTATTCAAAATCAAATGAAGTACATTCGAGAAATTGGAATCATTTGTATTTTTTTTCTCTGTATAGCACACTCCATCTAAAATGAAATAAGTGTTCAGTTCTCAAAGCTTTTCTGTGCTAATTTGAAATTCCTATCAGTGTAAGGTGACTCTTAATATTAATAGCCAATATATTATGGACATTAAAGGATAACAAATACATGTTTCCTTGCAGGGATTAGCACACTGCAGCTTCTATGTCACCTAATGAGATAGATGTGATCATTGTCATGGTTTTACAGGTGATGGTTAATAAAATAGAAACGTCACTTGCCCAAATTCAGTGGCTGTTAGATGGATCCAGGGTGCTGATGTCAGAGCCCATGCTCTTAAGCCTGATCAACTGTAAAGGTGTCATTATATACATCTTACTGTTCTGTCATTTTATATATTTTAAAGAAATTACTGGAAGCCTTTCTTAACCAAAAATGTGGCCCATACAATATAACAGAATTGGGTGGTTACCATTTGACACAAGTCCACCATAATATTTAAATAAAATAGCCTTTGAGAGAAAAGACACTAGTTTAACCTCTCAGTCAATTAAAAATACAGTAGGCAATATGGCTATTTTTACCATCTTGCAGTTTTAACCCAGTTATCCTAGAGAATAGCAGCAGGGAGAACAGATGGCGTCCCATCAGATAACGTGACAGAGCGTGTGGTCAGAGGAGAGGACAATTGGTAGTGCCCATGTCCTTTTCCCCAGGCAAGGGACAGTGGTCTCAGACACCTGTAAGTGTACAACACCAAAGCATTTCAAAGATACTGTGATATCATTCAGGAAGATCAGCTGTCTGACAGCATGTTGAAAATGCAATCTAATATGCACTCAGAGACACTGGATAACCAAATACATTCCTGGACAGAGCTGTGTATAAATAAATGACCTTGGTGATAAATGAATCAAGGGCTCATTTAGGTGAAGATTGTTTTTTTGGTTATCTGATACACCTATGTGGTATAATTTATCATGAATATTTAATACACATTAGTAATATTGTTATTAAGCAGAAACAAGAAAATTCAGAATCCAGAATTTAATACAAATTCAATATTCCACCTACACAATTCAAGCCCTCATCAAAAAGAAACTGGAACAGTTCTCCAACTGGCACATTTCTACCTGACTTTTCTAAATGCCACCAGGATGTGTTTACAAGATGAAATACAACAAATTAACCACCAGAAGTGGCTCTGTGAGCCTTCGGAATAAGACTGCAGAGGAAGATGTGCACTCACCCACATGTCTTTGAGTTCTGAGTGCTTTAGAACCAAGCTGGCTAATGCTAAATTCAGCAAATTTGGGGAAGTAATGTGTGAAGTCTGGAAACTGCCAGTGTTCTAAATGAGTCATTCCCAGGGAAAGCAGCTGCCTTCTATGGGAAATTGCTTCCGTCTTCAGCAAGATTTTTTTCTCCCCTGGTCTGAATTTGTTCAACTAAAATACAACAAGAAGCCTGAAGCCAGATAAATTAGAGAAATATTATGAATGTAATGCTGAAAGTTTACCATTTATCCCTTATGGTATGTCACGCCTTAAGCTCAATGTAGTATATAAGACGGGTGCTGAGATGTGAGGAATGGACTTGAACTCATGAACCACTTATCAGACCATGATTTGGGGTGTAAAAATACAGCTCTTTGAGACTAGAATGAAATTTTATGTCTTGTCAGGTAAAGTGAAAATTTGAAGCAATTTACATAAATCAGGCCAGAATGTTCCTTTTCATGTATTTTCCAGAAAACGGGCCAATCTTAGACTTGCATTCATATAAAAAATGCCATCCCTTAATTCATTTTTTGTTGCTGTTATTAATGTTGGATTCCAAGTAATACAGTGACCTAAACATGATTGTTATTTGGAATGTAATGCCAGGAGAATCATTTCTGTATGATCTTCCAAAGAGGCCCATATGGTGAGGAAATCTCTGAAAATTAAATGGAATATTATTAACAATTTGTGACAATCACAAGCCACTACAGAGATAAAGGATAGATTAAGAGCTTAGTAAACAGAGGATTATTTGCTTTGCAAGAGTGAAGAGTTCTAGGAATCCAAGTGACACAGCTGCTGACCCTGGGCTTTTAGTCAAAGGAAGGTGACCCTTGAAATGCTGAGAGGCTGAGAGACTATCATTGAAATGAGAAATGCCATTTTGTGCTGGGAAACCATAATCCCAGCTGCTTGGGGGTGGGCTCAAATGGAAGGATCATGAGTTTCAGGCCAGACTGGCAACATACTGAAATTCCTATTGTTTAAACAAATAAATAATAAGTAAATAAAGCTTTTAGAAAAGTTTACTTTTTTCATGAGTATGTATTTGTAGAACTCAGCATCATAGATAAATTGTAAACCTTTAAGATTGCAGTAAAGTGCATGCTTTTATAATAACTATGGAGACATATATATATATATATATATATATATATATATATATATATATATATGATAGATGTGATATATATATCTTTTATGTCCATAGCAATCACAAGTACATAGCACATCTTCTTATACATTATGGTTCTTTTTAAGCACCTTGTGTTAAATTGTTTTGTGGGTTTTGAGATAGATTTATCAACAATCAATGTTTAGAAGCACAGCTTTAATAAGAACGTTTTAGTCTTCAGGGAGCTAATGCTGACTCTACTTTCTATCCTTGGTTAATTTTAACATTTTATTTGATTTAGATTACAAGCTAAATCTTTCTTGCACTTTGGAAATGTATTGAATAGTATTTATGTACATGACAATATGAAGCATATACAAGCTCTTTAGTTAAAAAAGATCTGTGGGCTGGAGAGATGGCTTAGCGGTTAAGCGCTTGCCTGTGAAGCCTGAGGACCCCGGTTCAAGGCTCGATTCTCCAGGACCCACGTTAGCCAGATGCACAAGGGGGTGCACGCATCTGGAGTTCATTTGCTGTGGCTGGAGGCCCTGGCATGCCCATTCTCTCTATATATCTGCCTCTTTCTCTCTCTTTCTGTCACTCTCATATAAGTAAAAATAAACAAAAAAATTAAAAAAAAATCTGTGGGCAAATAATCACAGATGGTAGGGGAAGCAGTGACATTAAGGAGTGCTTGGTGTTTTTTTTTTTTTTTTTTTTTTTTTTTGGTATAAGAAGAGGCCTTCCAAGATAATTGAACAAAGTTTGAAGCTGATTCCCTAGGTGAGTAAATGGTCTAGTCAGGAGAATGTGCCAGGATGTGTAAGTTTCCTAGCACAATAGAATTTGTGCTAACTTTGGATTTAATAAGTTGCCACTGAAGATAATTAAGTCAGAAAGCTACAAAGTGAGATGATTGGAAGCTACTTAGAAGAGGCTGATATTACTAGAGAAGAGAAAGCTTTAGTTCTTACTTGCATTTTTTGTAAACAGTTATGCCATTCAAGATATTTTGAACAGCTGGAAGATTTGTGTTTACTAAGTGGGCTTGCCTTTGAAATTGGTGTCAATATATACAACATTAAGAGAGTCTATTTTGATATGATTTATAATTATACATCAATTGTGTTTTTTTTTTAATTTGTGTTTTGGGGTAGTAAAGAATGGATTTCATTCCACAAGTTGCTATACCCAGGGTTTATTCCAATGGTTCTATATTTCCCATCCAATTTAAGGAGACTCAGGTGAAGATGACTTTTTTATGCCTATACATAACAATACAGTTAAGAAATTCAAATACAATGAGTCCTGTTAATCCTTGAAATATTTTAATTTGATGCATGCCTATTATATTTATGAGAATAATATTCACTATGACATCACTTTCTAGAGTGCATGTCAGCCAACACCAATTGTGCTCATGTGTGAATGTCCTTGCTTTCTTTTTGCATTCAGGTATTGATTCTTCTGGTTATGTTACTTCATGTTATATATGTTGTACATTATATAGTAAAGTAAAATTATTCATTTGACTCTTTGAAATTCCTTAGTTGTTTATCTGATTTATTGCTAGGAAATATGAATGGCTGTTTATTCACATATGACTTTCTTCTATGATTAAGCAATGGGCTTTATTTCCCTAAATCATTTGCATTTGGAGAAAACTATTTTCACTATTATATTGCATGTTTTGTATGAGTATTTTAACAGACTTCTTGTAATGCAATATTATAAGTCTTATATAGAGGCAAAATATTAAATCAACAGGATATAAGATTAACAAGGAATGTGTGGGTACGTGACTATGTGGGATAAAATTAAGAGGCATCATTCTGTTTATAGTGTTTGGTTAGGCCCTGACCTATATCTGTATAATACCAATGCTTTCAACATGAAAAACTCACCATTTTATGATAGAATATTAAATTAGATTTGGGATATTTGCCTTCCTATTTTATGATTAAAAATCATATTCAGCTTTCTTAGTATAATTGACCAAATCAGTACTCTTATTTTCATGTTTTTCTATATCACTTTGGTTAGATATGGATAATTATCAGACCACTTTAAAGTTTAAAAACTGTGCACTTTTGTGCCATTCTGGATATATCACTGGGTGGCACCTCAGTAAAAGCATTTAAGCTAGTAAGCCTTTTTTCTTTCCTTCTTCATGCCTCCTCATCCTACTTGTTTCCTGCAGCTGAAGCCAAAAGTCAACATCTTTGATGACTATTTCTCATTCAGTCTCCATAATAACCAAGTTTCATTCATCCTGCTTCTTGGCTGTGGGTCCAATCTTTTCCCAGCTTCCCCCATCCTACTTGGAGCCAGATTCACTTTTCTCTTAATTGTGTTTCTGTAATTGTTTCATAGTTGCATCTAAAGCTCATCCTTGTTTGTCTTGTTCAAGTAATTCATATGAACTATGGGATACACATGCTGAGAATATGTCTATGACCTCTCATAACATTCAGAATAAAATCCAAATGTTAGAGAACACTTGAAATCCAATCATATATTTTTTTTTTCAAAATTGTTTTGATTTATTTTTCAACATCATAATTAGAAACTCTCCAAGTTCACTTTAGCCCTGGAAACATTATTATTCCTCAACCACGATGAACCTTTTTAGTTTGTACAATAAGTTGTTTTCAATATTTTTGCCTGGGTTGTTTTCTTTTCTCTAGAACTTTGTGTCAGCAACCCCAGCTAATTTGTCACATTTTAACGTAAATATCTCTTCCTTGAGGTGAGGTTAACTAATTCAAAGTTGATTCCATCTGTAATGGATGTGACAAAACTCTATGTGTTTTTGTTTTATAACAATCACCACTTTTCTAATTTCTCTTAGATAATGATTTTCCCATTCTAAATTACAACTCCAGAAAGGGAAAGAACATGGCTTTCCTGCATCTTCATCTTCTAGTGTGGGGTCAGAAATAAGGCAGCTAGCCAGGCATGGTGGCACATGTCTTTAATCCAGCAGTCAGGAGGCAGGGGTAAGAGGATCACCATGAGTTCGAGGCTACCTTGAGACTACATAGAGAATTCCAGGTCAGCCTGAGCTAGAGTGAGACTGTACTTCAAAAAACCAAGAAAAAAAAAAAAAAAAAAGAAAAACAAAGAAGGCAGCATATGAACTTTTGATAAATGAGTTCAATTATGCCCTTGAGGTAACATCAGTTATTCTGAAATCCCTACTAGGAAAGCAACTACATAGACAAGTAGACAAGATGACAATGTGCCTTCAGCTCAGTCCTGGAAGCACGTATGGTATAGGTAACAAAACCAAAAAGAGAGGCATGCCATGTGGCTGTGAGATGGAAGGTGTGGAAAGGCTCCCAGGGAAAGGATGTTAATACAGCCACTTTCAAAACCAAGTGTGAAAGTATGTCCCTCTATATGACAAGACTGTGAAGTATTCCAAGACTTTCAAAATCATTGAAAAGATGAATCATGTTCCTCATTGAGAGACTGAGGATTATTATAATTTTCTGCCCAACTTTAAGCAATTGTTCATGGCTCAAACGAGGTGTTATAGTTGAATCAAAAATGTTGTACAAATGTATTATTACAAATATTTCCTTAAATTTAAGACACACATATATATGTAGTGTGTGTGTGTGTGTGTGTTGAGGCAGGGTCTTGTTCTATCTCAGGCTGGCCTGGAATGCACTATGTAGTCTTAGGCTGGCCTTGAACTCACAGCAATCCTTCTATCTCTACCTCCCAAGTGCTGGGATTAAAGGCATGTACCTCCATGCCCAGCTATATTTTTTTAAAGCTGTATTTATTTTTATCATTTTATTTGTTAGAAAGAGAGCGAGAAAGAGAGAGGGGGGAAGAAAGAAAGAAAAAAAGAAGGGAAGAAAGAAAGAAAGAAAGAAAGAAAGAAAGAAAGAAAGAAAGAAAGAAAGGGAGAGAGAGAGAGAGAGAGAGTGGGCACACCAGGACCTCTAGCCACTGCAAATGAACTCGAGATGCATGTGACACATTGTGTATCTGGCTTACGTGGGACCTGGAGAATCGAACCTGGATTCTTAGTCCTCTCAGGCAAGCACCTTAACCAGTAAGCCATCTCTCCAGCCTGTGACTATTTTTTTTTCAGAGTTCTACTTTTGGCCCACTATTCTGCCTTTCCAATACTCGAAACCCTATAAATGCTAGTGTACAGTATTTCTGCTTACAATATACCAAGTGAACCATTAATACAGTTCACAAATCTGGCTAGTTGAGGACAGAATGCATCTATCTTTCCTCAATATTCCTAGATCAATGCCTTGGGCTTTGCTTTTTTTTTTTTCTATTATACATGCAGATAATTTAAGCTTTGAAGGTGCCTTTTATATGCAGCTCTGTGGTTCTTAGAGTGAAAATCAGGAATGTCATTCTTGAGTGCTAGAAACACAATTTTTGATGGTTAAACTTGAAGGTTTTTCTTAGCATCAGAGGGTTTTATGATCAACATGTGTTACTTTGTTCACCCCCAGTAATGATAATAGAGGAATTGTCAACTATGGCTGGTCTTGTATACAGTGTACCTGTCTACAATCAAGAAGGAAATACTGAAAAGTGGCACTGTGCATTCAATAATTTTTTTTTCCTGCTAGAAAAGATGATATAAAATTTAACAACTAGGAAGGAAATATTAAATATATTTTAACATTTTCTTTACTAAGCCTAGAAGAAAAATGTTTGCTTTGGGGGCTATAGAGGTCCCAGTTGAACAATCTTGCTTGCAAAATGTGATGGCCTGGGTTTAATTCCCCAGTACCCAAGTAAAGCCTGTTGCACAAAGTAGAACATGCTTATTGAGTTTGCTTATAGTATCAGGAGGCCCTGGCATGCCCATTTACCCCCCCCCACCCACTTCTCTCTCTCTGTCCCTCTTTGTGCTTCTCTCTTTCAAAATAAATCAAATATTTTTAAACATATATGCTTTTTTATATGAAAAGCCAACAAACTTTTATTTAAGAGATTTCCCATCCATGTGCTTCCTTAATTGTCCATCGTGGTCACCTTAGTCCTGCTGAAGCTCAGTCCTTGCAAAAACTGATCCGGCTGAGCAATTAATTCGACATGTACCATTATTTCCTGAGTCTCTCTGGTTGAACAACAAAGTTTCTGAGACCTCTGATATGGAATTCCTAGAAGCAATTTACTTTAGGTCCTAAAAGATTCGTAATACAAATTACTTGATATTCTGGCAAATGAACATCTCTCACTCTTTCTTGAACTTAGGTACAATGTTACAGGTCTCATTGTCACCACTGCACTATGTTTACTGTGATGGAAGCATGACCTGTGTTTCAAGTTAGCCACGCTGAGCAATTCTGGACACTGACCAACAGTGTCCATTTTCATCTACAATGAGGCTTACATATGTGCTTTTTATTGACAGCCTCTAACAAATAGTCTTTACTTTTCTTTTTACTGACACAAAGTCCAAAGTGCCTTTCATTGTTGATTTGAATGACTTGATTATACCTTGAATTAGGCAATGAACACTGTTTGAAATATATCAGAAACATAGGACAGTCAGTTTTAAGAACTTGTGTGATGAGAACATAAGAATACATAAAATTAAAACCCTTCCATTGCAGTGAGTAATGACTGAGAAACACCTACTTAAAGTTTCTTGCTGATGTATGCACTTTTAGATTTTGTATTGGAGGAGTCATGTTTCAGTGTGAAAAGGAAATGCACTTGGTTTGTTATATAATTCAGATGGCTATTTTGAGTTAAGTGTGCCATTTAGGCCAGTGACTTTTTTTTTTTCTCTAACAGCTAAAATCATTTTTTCTTACTGCACCTTAAAGTGAATGACATTGAGTCAGAATTCTGAAAATAAGTCCTAGGGATCCTGGTTAAGACAGTTGTGAAGTCAGGGAGCCCTCCCTATTGTGTGACTATCATCACCAATGACGGAATCAGAAAGTTTGCCATTGAGACTAGTCAAGGATGAGAAATGTTTACAGCAGCATTCCATTATTTTAACATGCCGCCTTTGTGGTAGATACTTTAGTGATGTGAGTTGGGTGAGCAATATGAAATCAAGAAATTTCAGAGCTACGAAAAAGAGTCAGGAAGAATTTCATACAAGTCACTTCCAGGTAATTTTATCTCAGTTTTCAAATGTGAATGACTCAGTTTGTATGGCTGTTTTAATAACTAAAGAGAAAATGCAAGTGAAAGTGTGTAAATTCTAAATTTGAAGTTTAGAGTATATTATCATAGGATGTAATTAGCCTGTCAAGCTAATTTTCTGATTCTTTCATGGGATCTTGAAAAGAATGGAACTTTACCTTCACAGTGTTTGTTTGTTTATTTATTTATTTATTTATTTATTTATTTATTTATTTATTTATTTATTTATTTTAGAAAGAGCGAGACAGAGAAGAGGGAGAGAGAGAAAGAGAGAGAATTGGCACACCAGAGCCTCAGCCAGCCCAATTGAACTGCTGATGCTTTCGGCACCTAGTGGGCATGTGTGACCTTGCACTTGCCTCACCTTTGTTCATCTGGATTACATGGGATCTGGAGAATTGAACATGGGTCCTTAGGCTTCACAAGCAAGTGCCTTGACCACTAAGCCATCTCCTTAGCCCTTGGACAGTATTCTTGATCATGCAGGAGACTGAACAGGATTAGGACTGTGTCAGTGTGTACTCTGAAATTCACAATCCAGGAGCTGTCACTGCCAAAGAATATATGGCAGTGAATCAATGAACTTTGTAAGGGTGACAATTTCTCAGTGTGGAATCTAGCCTCTGTTGCATGAGATTCACAATATTGAGGAGAAGGATAAATGTTCAGTCCTACTCCGGATAGAATGACAATGTACTATGCATAGTTAAATGCTGAAGCTTTGATAATTCTGTACAACTTAAAAAAGTTTCCCTATTTTATTTAGTCTGAAATTTAGAAAAGAATAGCTTAGAACACGTTTACCCTCATAATTTATTCTCCTCCTTACCCCTGCAGACATTTATCAAAGAAGCTAAACCATTTTCCAGTGACAGTGATTGCCAATGGTTGCATGTTGAGAAAGGAATTGAAGCATTTCTGTGTGTGTGATCTTTTAGGCCTGCTGGAAACATTTTCTTTAGAATAATATACAGCATGCACAGATTCATGGTAATCTATGTATTCTCTCCCTCGTCTGCAAGGTCAGGTTATGAATAATAGATTTTCAAAGTTCTAAGGGACTAAGTTTCTTCTCTCAGATAGTTATTTTTAACCTTTTAATTTATTTAATTATTTTGATTAATTAATTTATTTATTAATTTATTTTTGAGGTAGGGTTTCCCTCTAGCCCAGGCTGACCTGGAATTCCCTAAGTATTCTCAGGGTGGCCTTGAACTCACTGTGATCCTCCTAACTCTGCCTCCCGAGTGCTGGGATTAAAGGCAGTGTCACCATGCCTAGCAACATTTTTATTTTTATTTTATTTATCTATTTATGTGTGTGTGTGTGTGTGTGTGTGTGTGTGTGTGTGTGTGTGTATGTGGGAGAGAGAGAGAGAGAGAGAAAGAAAGAGAGAGAGGGAGAGAATGGGTTGCTCCAGGCCCTCAAGCCACTGCAAACGAACTCCAGATGTGTTCACCCTTTTGTGCATCTGGCTTATGTGGGTCCTGGGGAATTGAATCTGGGTCCTTTGGCTTTGTTGGCAAATGCCTTAACCACTAAGCCATCTCTTCAGCCCCCTCTCAGATATTTTTTAAAGGAATTGTGACATTAGTGACTAACATTTCACTGTTCACTCTTCACTGTTCGTGGTTCCAGGGATCCTTAGCTTTAAGAACAGCCTGTGACATCTCGGACCAACCAGGTTAAAAATCACATCTAAATGTGACATTTTTACAGCATATATTCCATGGACATATTTCCAAAATAATTCTCTAATGTTTTTCTTAAAGAAATAACTGGTCAAACACATGTTTTCTAGTAAATATTATTTTACAGCTCAGCTGTGCTAAGGATGCTATTGTTACATATCAGATACTGCAACATAAATCCAGGTTTCCTAGTGTTCAGGCCAGTCCAGTATCTCTAACTGTGTAAACTTTGAGTTGTTAATTATAACAGGAGATGCTTAATATTTCACTGTAAGTGTTATACAGGCAAAGCTGTCTCTGTGGCTTCTTACAGCAATGATCTATGACTTGTTTCCATTAAACAGTCAACATAGGGGGCTGGAGAAATGGCATAGTCATTAAGGCACTTGCCTGTGAAGCCTCAGGACCCAGGCTTGATTCTCCAGATCCCATGTAAGCCAGACATACAAAGGTGAGGCAATCACAAGGTCGCCCCTCTGTGTCTATCTCTCTCTCATGCTCTATAAGCATAAAATTAGAAGTTAAAAAAGTAACAGTCAACATGGGTATCACATCTTCTACCATCTCCAAATGTGTCACATGACCTCATCCATCCTCAAAAATGTCAAAACTTCCAAGTTCATTTACTTGGAGAAATTGGCTTATTAGCTCTTACAGGAGCTTGAGAACAGAGAGAAGACTGAGGGTGGCCTGGATGAGTCACAAAATCTTTTGAGTATTCTTTGATAAGCTTGGATCTATTCAAAGCAAATTCTCAGACCATTTTGATATTTTTATTTTCTCTCTTCTGCATATGTTTGGGCCCAGACAGCCTTCTACTGAATGATGCCAGGGTGAAGCAAATGTGCCCTATTTTTTTTTTCCTATGGTATCATCATTGCATTGTTTATGCATTCACTAGCTCATTCATGCTTCTTTTTACTGAATAAATTTGTTGGAGATTCACAGTGTATGGCATATATATGATTCACAAGAATGCAGGAAAAAAAAGCTCCTATTTGTAAATAGCTGAAATTAGGTGATCTAAAAAGTTGTTTCAAATAATGTACTATGGAAGGGGAAACTATGGAGCTCTCTGTGAGAATGCACCATAACTTGGGAGGCCAGTGGAGGCTTCTTCCAGGAAGCTATAGGTGAACTGAGACTTACAAGGAGGGTAGGAATGGGATTCTGGTGGAAAGAAAGACGTCATGACCAATGACATAGATCTTAAGAAAAAATGCTGGATGAGGGCTGGAGAGATGGCTTAGCGGTTAAGCACTTGCCTGTGAAGCCTAAGGACCCTGGTTCGAGGCTCGGTTCCCCAGGTCCCACATTAGCCAGATGCACAAGGGGGCGCACGCGTCTGGAGTTTGTTTGCAGAGGCTGGAAGCCCTGGCGCGCCCATTCTCTCTCTCTCTCCCTCTATCTGTCTTTCTCTCTGTGTCTGTCGCTCTCAAATAAATAAATAAATAAAAATTAAATAATATATATATTTAAAAAAATGCTGGATGAATGTTTTCAGGATACTTAAGTGCATACATAATTGGGTAGATAGAAAGGAGGTTGGAAATCTAAGTTGGCATTCTGAAAGTCAAATTAAAGTCTTTATATCAAAGACAATAATTTAATCTTTTAAAATATCTTAGGCAACAATAAAGAAATATTTAACATACATGCAGTGTTGGCTGCAAAGCCACCTACTATTCTAAGCCTTCAAGTATCAATTTAAGCCCTCAAGCCACCCTAGGAACAAGGCCATGCTATTTTCATAAACAAATGAAGAACCTACGGTACAGAGAGATGAACAGTTTGTCTAAGTTCCATACCTGTTCTACAAGAGCGGCAGGATTTCAGTATATGCCACCATTCAAAGCCTGAGCAAATGCGTGATCCTTTTACTGTCCTTACTTACATACGACTGAAAATACCACAGACACAATTCAGAAAAAGAGGTAGGTAGGTTCCCATTAAGTGGAATGTACCTTGATTTGTCCAAGAGAGAAGTCACTAAAGTAGTCTTTATTTTTACTGAATTTTAAAAAGTGAATCCATTCTAATAGGATTCCAAATTGGTCCACTAATGGAAGTAATAATTTCCAACTTCAAGACAGATTTAAAATGAGTTTAATAATTCATTAATTATGAATGAACGTAATTTAATTACCTAGCCTCTACCCTAAAAGCAATCCCACTGCTTAAGTTTTAGATTTTCCACCTATCAAATACAGAACAAGGTTATGAATATGATTTTATTAGAATTCTTTTACAGGGAGATTTATTATACTTGAAGTCTCAGGGACCATTGAAATACAAGGATTTAAACTACCACATCTTTGAAATAATATTTTATTTACTTAGTTGCAAGCAGAGAGACAGACAGATGATAGATAGATAGATGATATATATATAGATAGGCAGATAGATAGATAGATAGATAGATAGATAGATAGATAGATAGATAGATAGATGATAGATAGAGTATGGATGCACCAGGGCCTCTAATCACTGCAAACAAACTTCACATGCATGTGCCACTTTGTGCATTTCTCTTTACACGTTACCTGGGTACTGGAGAATCATACTGGGATCATTAATCTTTGCAGGCAAGTGCCTTAACTGCTCAGCCTTTTCTTGAGCCATAAACAACCACATCTTAACTATGACTAATAATAATAAATTTCCATATTAGAATCCATTACTTTTGTGTAAACTTTATTTTTCAAGCAATTTATAATTAAAGGTAAGTGCTTAAGTACTTACAATTACAAAATATACTTATGACTCTTGGACTATTAATAAGCAATATGAACACAATTATATCTTTAGTGATCTTGGAATCTGAGCTTACTCCAATTTATAGAAACTTGTCTTATTTCCCAGAATATGGTTGGTTACCTAAGTGAATATTCTATGTTAGCTTAAATGCATTTTCTTAAATGTTCTACAGTGGCCAGTTAGGTCAAAGTCAATTAATAGTGCTTGTTGTTATTTTGTTACTTACAATATTCTCATGTTGTGACTGTCCATATTAGTTATTTTTGACTGAGGGTAGTAAAACCCAACAATAATTTTGGCTTTTTCCATTTTTCCTCTCAATTCCATCAGAGTTTACAAAATTTACATTTGAAAGTTGTTACTAGTTTCAATGTCTAGTTAAGATTGTTTTGTCCTCTTGAAGTATTATTCCCATTGCCAATGGCACATGGCAGTTTTCATATATGATGTCCACTTTGTTAAGTCATAATATAGCTCTCCATCTCCAACTAATTACTATATAGGATACTTTCATATTTAATTTCCTATTTGTATGTTTAAAAATGAATTTCTTTTAAAAAATATTTTATTTATTTATTTATTTATTTGACAGAGAAAGAGGGAAAGAGAAAGAGAAAGAATGGGAATGCCAGGGCATCCAGCCACTGCAAACAAACTCCATACACATGTGCTCCTTTGTGCATCTGGCTAACATAGGTCTTGGGGAACTGGACCTGGGTCCTTTGGCTTTGCAGGCAAATGCCTTAAGTACTAAACAAACCCTCCAGCCCTAAAAATGAATTTCTTTTTGAGGCCCTATACTTCTTACTCTCATTTATCATCAACTCAACAAGCCTCTGCTGTTTCACTGAGATACTTAAACCATTTATATTTAATATTATTATTGATATAGTTGACAGGTGCCTCTTTTTTAAAATTTTTGTTCATTTTTATTTATTTATCTATCTGAGAGTGACATAGAGTGAAAGAGGCAGATAGAGAGACAGAGAGAGAATGGGCACACCAGGGCTTCCAGCCACTGCAAATGGATTACCGACAAATGCACCCCCTTGTACATCTGGCTAATGTGGGTCCTGGGGAATCCAGCCTCAAAACAGGCTCCTTAGGCTTCACAGGCAAGCACTTAACTGCTAAGCTGTCTCTCCAGCCCATGTGCCTCTTTTTATCTGTCTTCCCTTTTTATATATTTGCTTTCTTTTAATATCTATGGGATATAATTTTATCTGTGTAATTGTTTTACTAGGTGTCTCATTTTCCCCTCAGTTCTTAGTCTGGGATTTATAATGTACATATTTGGTTTGTCACAGTCTACTTTTAAATAATATTATGCCCTTTTACATGTAATATACAGATGTTAAAAGAATGTTTCCATGGACTTCCTTCTGGTCATTATGCTATTGTTATTACAGAATTTATTTGTAAGTTTAAATTCTTTAATTTGATTTATGAGCAAATTTTATATATTTACATGAGGTATTTTTAATTATTTATTTATTTTTATTTGTAAGCAGAGAGAGATAAAAAAAAAGAGAGGGAGGAGAGAGAAAAAGAGAGAGAGAGAGAGAAATAGAGAAAGAGAGAAAGAAATACAATGGGCTTGCCAGGGCCTCTGGCAGCTGCAAACGAACTCTAGATGCATGCTCCACTTTGTGCATCTGGCTGTACGTGAGTAATGGGGAATTGAACCCAGGTCACTAGGCCTTGCAGGAAGCACCTTACCACTAAGCCATCTCTCCATCCCAACCCAAGATTAATCTTGATTATAATCTCTTCCTTATGGTGAACTCTATTTTTCCAAGGAGTCCCTTTTCAATTTTGATATCTCTCTACTTTTTTTTTTCTTCTGTTTTTGGCAAGAAAAATTGTAAAACACATTTTCAGTCATAATGGTTCCCATCACGAGCCATTATTACATTTCACTTAGTGAATATCAGATTTTAATTTTCTATTTACTTTCACTATTAGCCATGTTTTATGATTACACTAGCTAAACTGTCCTTTGGCTGACAAATACCCATCACTCCGTTGCTCCGGTCTTAGTTTATTCACGTCTGAGTAGAACAGGTGGCTGGTTTTCAGTGGCTGCTCCATGAGCTTCATTCCCCTGATACATGGTGGCCTGATGGTGCACTGTGTCCTACTTCATGAAAGCAAACAATCTGGGCCCCTTTCAAGTCACTTATTATTTAAAATATTTGTAAAAGTATGCAATTATATTACCTTCAGTGTTGGATAATTAGGAATCAGTTTTCTACTATTAGCCATTCAATTCATGTTGGCAATTCATGTCTCTTGATGAGAGTGTCTACCAAAATCCAGAAAACGTGTCAACCACTTCTGAGTAGCCTTTGTCCCTTGCTCACATCCTTCTTGGTGATCTCAAAGAAGACATTCGTTTGAAGGACACATGAAAAAGTGTATAATTAGGACTAATGAAATAGTAATTACCAGAGTTACATGGTTTGACACTGTGTGGTAAAGCCAAACCAAGCCACAATAAAACCCAATAATCATAATAATTAGACTCATTAAGTTGCCCTACATTGGATTTTACTTTCTTTAATTTTTAGGATCTCATTAGTAAACTGTCATAGTCCTGTTAATGATGTTTTTTATAGTCTGGAGATGTGTGAGTCACAAAAAATATTCAGTGACATTAGGAAGACACCAGTTTGTTCATGTTTTTATGTTTTGTTTTGTTAAGTTTGACTCTATATAAATACAGACTGGAGTTTATCGAGTCAAATCTATTATATCAAGTAGTAAAAAATCAGGGCTGTAGAGCTGTTTCAGTGGTTAAAGGTCCTTGCTTGCAAAGGTTAATGGCCTGGGATTTATTCCCCTGGACCCACATAAATCTGGATATACAAAGTGGCATGTACATCTGAATTTGTATGGTACTAGGCCATAGTGCACCCATCTCCTGTTCATTCTCTTTCTCTCTTTCCACGGAGCACCCATTCTCTCATCCTCTCTCTCTTTCTTCTCTGCATACATACATACCTGCATGCATACATACATACAAACATACATACATAAATGGAGAGAATCACAATGGATAAAACAGAAGGTGCCTAACATTCTGGTGCATTGCATGCTCCTGACATTGTGGTGTTTTCTGTAGGTGGTAATCAGAGAGGCTCCAAGTTGGCTTGTTCTCCGTTGTATTGTTCCAACCCATATGTTATTCACTTTGTATCTACTTTGCTATAGATCCCCTATATAATATTTGCTACATTTCAATACAAATTATGTAAAACTTTACAAATTAACTCAGATTATTTTTGACACTTTGTCACTGAGTGATTATTAAACTATTCTTCTTTTAAGAAATTCCATACTTTGAATTATGTTATGACATCTCTCATAAGGATAATGAACAGTTCTTTGCCACACGAGTAAATTATATTCCTTTATATTCATTTCACCTGTTAGTTATTAGTCATAGATAAAAATACACAGTCTATGTATATACACATATACATACCCGTATACATATATAACATTACCTTGTACTTTCAATTAAATGTTCTTAGAAGCTATTGTATTTTTTCTCAAAGCATATATAGAGTGCAAAGTACATAGAGGTTATTTTTGTATTGTTTGGTTTTTGTTTCTCTGGTACTAAGATTGAATGCTGAACACATACTCTACCATTAAACTACATAGCCAGACCCATGATAGCTTCTTATTTTGACTATTAATGACTTTAACAATGTGCCACCTTCTCTAATGTTACCATGTCTTACAGTAGAAGAGCCACAATCAACTATCCATGAAAAACTCCCTTGTTTCTCCATATCCTTCAAAAGGCTTAACATGGCTGAACTTGGGCGACAGAGGAACATTTGGAGTGATGGCTCACTGTAAAATAAAGCATGCTGATGAGAAAGAATACTGCACATCTCTTTCACATGCTACAAACTGATCACACACAGTGACATCCAGACTGTTCTAGGAAAAACATGACATGTGTGTCTTAGGAAAGGAGACATTACTGATAATCAGACAGGAGTTTTGCTGGTGACTTAGAATGATAAGTGGCTGAATTTTCAGGTTCTACATTCTAATGTCACTTACTAGAAAGAAACCTGTCATCGCTAAGGTGGAAAGCACAAGGTGGAATCAGAATTATCAGAATGATAGAATTGTATTCCTTCCTGCCTGAAGGCATAACTGTATTACTGTGCATTGCCTCTGAGGTGTCTGATTTGAGAAATATAGTTAATGTACAAGTGCAGGCAAAGCAGTGTGCATGTGTATGTGTTGTACAAGATAAGCATGTAGAAAAAAAATCTATGAAAGGTAAATGTATATAAACCTCAGCTTTTTTGTGAGGTTGTTTGCTGATTCTTTTTCCCCAAAATTGGACTTGTGAATCTGAATCATGGGATAATAGCTTTCTAATGATGTCTAATAAAATCAAAATGTATTAACATGACTATGACCCTAAGCGATCTGGACTCTACCTATCTCCCCTCACATTGCTTGTGGTATCTTCTCTTCAGATAATTCTTTAGGTTCACTAGATTTATTTCAGTTCTGTAAGCTTGTTTCACAACATATATATATAGAGAGAGAATATATACATACATGTATCCTCCTTCATCTTATCCTAAAAGTTATGTCCTCTGGAAGCTTGCTTCTTCCTTAGAAGAATAGATAGATGATAGATAGATAGATTATAGATAGAGATATAGATACAGATGTAGATTACTTCATCTTATTTTAAAAGTGATATCCTCGGGAAGCAATTTCCTTCAGTTAAATTTGCTATCAGGGCTTAGTGGCATTCAAAATGGTTTTATTTCTGTGTTTACTATTACGTTGTTCTGTGTCCCGCCACCCTGAAGTTAGCATGTTTGCAGTTGATCTGTGCTGAGTATCAGGGCTGATACAGTTCCTGCCACATGGCAAGGGCGCAGGAGAGATTGTTGAAGCAGGTTTTCTGGAAGCAGGACTGTTAGTGGTAGCATATTAGTGGATTTCCACATGCATATATACAATATTGGTCTAGTTAGCTGTGTACTTACTTTCAACAAAGACCTGTCTCATGTTTATTTGCAATTGAAATCATAAGTGCTTCATTACTATCATATAACTGACAAGTAATACAAATAGGTTATATCAATATACATATAAATGGTTTGATTTTTTTTCTGTTTCTTATGAGCACTGTGATCTATGAAGACCTTATTTCCCTAACAATATAATAGAAGTCAGAATGGATGATAAGGAAAGGATGGAGTCAGTTAGTTTCTCTTTGAGTGCAGGAAAGTTTCTGAACCCAGGTTATGCCATATAGAAGGACATTTATGCCCTGTGTGCCTACGTCATGTTTAATTTTCTACTTATTCTAATAATTATGCTTTCTATGGCTGACCTGGAATTCACTATGTAGTCTCAGGGTGGCCTTGAACTCACAGCGATCCTTCCACCTCTTCATTTTTCATTTTCTTAAAAAGTTTTCACTGTCTGGCTAAGAATGTTTTCGACTGTATAATTCTAGAGGTGGAAATTTCAATTAGACCCCTTCATGTTTTCCCCCTTCACATCTGAACAGCAGCATAGACTCTCCCAGACAAGATGTGGAGGCACACTGAGTTGGCTGGTGCACACAATGAGGTAAGTAGGAAGGACCAAGTTCACTTGCCTTTCTCAAATGCTGTAGGAAGAAGTAAGCATTCATTCCCCCCTTAAGTGCGTGTGAAGATACTTTAATATGAGTATGCAGCCACTGCTTGAGATGGCTCCCTCTTATTAGATCAAACAATTCCCTGAGTGAGTGAGCTATAGTGTTTTAGCCAGTAGGCTCTGGGGAGAAAGGAGGAAGGAGCATGGGTATTCTCAGCCTCTCCCTTGAGAGCCGCTGGTTCCTGCCCAGAAGTCTCTCCCTCCCCAGAGATGACTCAGCATCAGGACTCCCGTAGCCAGCCCAAGATGCTGTCCAAACTGAGCTCAGTAGGTCTTCCTTTTCTGCTGGTCCACATACCATATTTTTATTCTTTTAATATTTTATTTTTACTTATTTATTTGACAACCCTGGGCACGCCATGGCAAATGAATTCTAGACTCATGTACCACTTTGTGCGTCTGTCTTATGTGGGTCCTGGGGAATCAAACCTGGGTCCTTTGGCTTTGCAGGCAAGTGCCTTATCTACTAATCCATCTCTCCAGCCCCCCACCCCCCCCCACACACACCTAATTTCTTATCCCCAGGTTACAATCCTGAGTCCATGCATTCCACAGTTCTCCACACTTTTGCCTGTGTTCTGTGGTACTTAAGAGCTTCACTAAAAAAATTCCTCTGGCCTGCAACTCCTCTTTAAATAGTCCATTCATTTTGTTTACCTTTTGAACCCACCTGAAATCCCATGTGAGGATTTCAGGTCCCATACCGCCTTTGCAGGTAGTGGCTTTCCTCTTTCCTCTTGATGACTCCTGTGTCTGCAAATCATGTGGCTGACTT
This sequence comes from Jaculus jaculus, assembly GCF_020740685.1. NCBI lineage: Eukaryota > Metazoa > Chordata > Mammalia > Rodentia > Dipodidae > Jaculus > Jaculus jaculus. The sequence goes on from NC_059121.1 coordinate 26,823,330, forward strand.
CTTGGTCCTCCTTTGTTTTCAGTGACAGACCATTTCCCTCTCTGTGTTGCATTTCTTACTTTATTCTCATGTCCACGGTCTCCATGAGGCCCTGAGGCCCTTTTAAAAGTAGATCTGAGCTGTGCATGATTATGCACGCCTTTAATCCCAGCACTTGGGAGGTGGAGGTAGGAGGATCTCTCTGAGTTCGAGCACAGCCTGAGACTATGCAGTGCATTCCAAGTCAGCAGGGGCTAGAGTGAGAACTTACCACAAAAAAAAAAAAAAAAAAAAAAAAATTGGAGCCTGACTACTTCTGTACAATGTTGCCATCATCACAGTCTACTTGTGTTCTTAGAACCCAGCTGAAGAATTTTCTTTACTTCTTACCTGGATTCTCTTATCTTAAAGAGAATTTTTTTGAGAATCTAAGGCAAATAAATTGTCATCCCATGACTCAGGCGCTGTATGGCCTCTCAGCCCATGGAGGGTCTCATGAGGTCTTGAGTTTGACTTTACATCACCTCTTGGACCTCACCTAGATTAAACAGATTTATTCATATATTTTTATTTATTTAAGACAGAGAAAGGGGGAGAGAGAGGAGAATAGGCACATCAAGACCTCTAACTGCTGCAAATAAACTCCAGATGCATGTGCTACCATGTGCATCTGGCTTATGTGGGTCCTGGTAAATCAAACCTGGATCCTTAGGTTTTGCAGGCATGTGCTTAACCTCTAAGCCATCCCTCCAGTCCTAAATTTATTTTTGACAGGTACTTTGTGTCAGCAGCAGGAAGGGAACTTATCCAGAAAACTAGTACTGAGAAGTGGGGCTGTTGAACCAATCAAACTGACTCTGTCATGAATGCCTTAGTCTTCTGGACCTGGTATGATGGAAGAATGTGCAAGGATTTGAAACTTTGGGCCAGAGAGGATTTACAGCGCAGAGCTTAATGGATTATTCTAGTGAAAGTTTGGAAGAATAGAAAACCCAGAGAAATGTGGGTTGTGGCTGCTTGATTTATGATGTTCTGGTGTGTGTGTGTGTGGGGGGGGTTCGGAAATAGACTCTATTGGAGAATGAGCTTGAGGCAGTCCATGTGATAGTCATGTGATACTCTGGCAAAAAATCTGGTTGCATTCTTATTGTGTTCTGAGAACTTGAATGAATTTGGATTGAAAAGTCATGGATTCATGTGTATGGCAGAGGAAATTTTAAGACAGACATGTATTGAGTACTTGACAGTGTTTGTCTTAGCTGCACTGATTAAGTTCTTGTGAAAGAGAGAAAAATCAGAGGAGGAAAATGTGAAAAATATAAAGTTTGACACATAAAGCATACAAAAAAGGTAAAATCCCAGGCTCAGAGGTTTCAGTAGCTGCCAGCTATAAGTGGTGGAGTTTACCACCATTAATGTGAAATATATTGCACTAGGTCAGTGATGCTCAAGGCTCAAGATAAGAATTGGAATTATTTTTATTTTTTTTTGACAACTTCCATAATTGTAAACAATATCCCATGGTAATTCCCTCCCTCCCCCAGCTTTTGCCTTGGACAGTCCATTCTCCATCATATCCCCCCCCCCTCAATCAGTCTCTCTTTTGTTTTGATATCATTATCTTTTCCTCCTACTATGATGGTCTTGTGTAGGTAGTGTCAGGCACTCTGAGGTCATGGATATCCAGGGCATTTTGGGTCTGGAGGAATATGTTGTAAGGAGTCCTACCCTTCCTTTGGCTCTGACATTCTTTCTGCCACCTCTTCCACAATGGACCCTGAGCCTTGGAAGGTGTGATAGAAATATTTCGGTGCTAAGCACTCCTCTGTCACTTCTTCTCAGCACCATGGTGCCTCTGAGTCATTCCAAAGTCATTGCCATCTGAAAAGAGAAGGTTATTTAACCAAAATGAGGGTAGAATTAATATATGGGTATGAACATTAAGAGAACTACTTACTGGGTAGTTTGGTGGACACAGTATATACATTTAGCCAGAAACCAGCAGACATTACACCCCTAGGGCTCATGACTACCCCTGTTGTAGGTTTTCAGTATCTGGGATATATTCATTCCCATGAAGCAGGCCTCCAGTCCTATTAGAGAGCGGTTGGTTTCCCCCACAATAGATGTGCCACTATTGCACTCATTAGCTCATTTGGCCTAGATGGCCAAATATAAGGCTTACAGTGTCCACTCTTGAGTCCCTTCACTGGCGATTTCTCTCTCTCCCATTGAACTGCATGCAGCATGGCTTTTTTTTTTTCCAGCTTTCTGTCAGCTGGTCTACATGGAAGAAGTTTTCAGTTCAGCTCCAGCAGGATTTCTCAGTGACCTTGCAGCCCAAGTATGTGGAGTCTTCATCAGTAGGGTCTTGCCATCTATTCCTGGTGGGAAACCAAGGGCCTTGGAAATGGCCTGTAATGTTTGTGAGGCACTAGGGACCTCCCTGGCCAAAAACTCATTGGAAATTATCCCACCCCTGGCACTGAAAATTTTCGAGTAACAATTTTTGGCTTCTGAATTCTTTAGAAAGGCAAAGACTGGAAGGGAGAATGTTGAAGGACGTCTCTTCTCTCCATGATCAGCACACACAGAAGCTGCTTCTGCTACCTCCAATAGGTGCTGTGCTCTCTCCTGATCTTACACAGAACTTGTCTGCCAGGAGCACATGACACTGGCTTTACAAGCAGGGAAATTCAAAAGCGATCACTGACTTTTCTACCATGGTACTAGAGAACCACTGGGCTAAGCCAGGTGAGGGAAGGGCAGGATCCCTGGAAGGAGACACTCAGACACCATGGCAAGCAGCTGTGAAAATGAAACATAAATTGCAACCGTGACTCCAGGGTGTTGGAGATCCCACAGTCCTGGGCTTATGCCCAAGATGCTGTGGACTTAGTATGGATCCAGCCATTACAGAGGATGAGGACAACATAGGTGGAGGGTGGAGCTACCCAAGCCCTTTGAATGCAGGCGATCCTTCTTGGCTCCCAGGTGGCAGACGTCTGGAGAGTCCACCTGTGTTTTGGCCTGGCATTGGTCTTCCATCCTTTGCTTTACCTCCATTCTTCCCTTATGGATTCAAAATGTTCACTTTGTGATGATGCACGTGGATATCTGCTCCTCATCCTTGGATGCTGTGGGAGCTCAGAGTAAAGAGGTTGCCTGGGGGGTGGGGGAGTGGACTGGAGGGATGGCTTGGTGGTCAAGGTGCTTGCCTGCAAAGCCAAAGGACCCAGGTTCCATTCCCCAGAATCCACGTTAGCCAGATGCACAGCTGGCGCATGCGTCTGGGGTTCGTTTGCAGTGGCTGGAGGCCCTTGTGAGCCCATTCTTTATCTCTCTTTTCCTCTTTCTCTGCCTGCCTGGGTCTCTGCGCATACAATTTTAAACCATGTTGATACTGTTAAACACTATAAGGACTTTCGATGTTGTACTGAGTGCATCTTCCATTAGGCCATGAACCTATGGAGACAAGGTGTGGAAGATACAGCTAAAATATGGTATGTGTGGGTGCCAGGTTGACAAGGAATATACTTGTGATGCTTTATCCTCATGTTCAGTGGGGCAGAATCTTGAGTCACCTGCGATGGGTATGTAGACCAAGCTAGATCCTGTGCATGCCTGTGAAGGATTTTATTTATTTATTTATTTATTTTTAGTTTATATTAACATTTTCCATGATTATAAAATATATCCCATGGTAATTCCCTCCCTCCCCACCCCCACACTTTCCCATTTGAAATTCCATTCTCCATCCTATTACCTCCCCATTACAATCATTGTAATTACATATATACAATATCAACCTATTAAGTATCCTCCTCCCTTCCTTTCTCTACCCTTTATGTCTCCTTTTTACCTTACTGGCCTCTGCTACTAAATATTTTCATTCTCATGCAGAAGCCCAGTCATCTGTAGCTAGGATCCACATATGAGAGAGAACATGTAGCACTTGGCTTTCTGGGCCTGGGTTACCTCACTTAGTATAATACTTTCCAGGTCCATCCATTTTTCTGCAAATTTCATAACTTCATTTTTCTTTACCGCTGAGTAGAACTCCATTGTATAAATGTGCCACATCTTCATTATCCACTCATCTGTTGAGGGACATCTAGGCTGGTTCCATTTCCCAGCTATTATAAATTGAGCAGCAATAAACATGGTTGAGCATGTACTTCTAAGGAAATGAGATGAGTCCTTTGGATATATGCCTAGGAGTGCTATAGCTGGGTCATATGGTAGATCAATCTTTAGCTGTTTTAGGAACCTCCACACTGTTTTCCACAATGGTTGGACCAGATTGCATTCCTACAAGCAGTGTAGAAGGGTTCCTTTTTTTCCACATCCCCACCAACATTTATGATCATTTGTTTTCATGATGGTGCCCAATCTGACAGGAGTAAGATGGAATCTCAATGTAGTTTTAATCTGCATTTCCCTGATGACTAGTGACGTAGCTGTGAAGGATTTTTTATCTACGCGACTAGTTGAGGTGACATGGCTCAGCTCACCCAAGGGTGGCCAGCCCCATGGAGTGGGGCCCTGCGGAGCACAGGCCTCATTGCTCTCATCTCCTTCCTCACCATCTAAGTGAATGTGGCCAACACCTGCCACGCTGCTTGGCCTGCTGTGATGCCCTGCAGGTAGTCCAGAACCAGAATCTTCTCCCGGCCCTTTCTTCCTGACATTGAATCTGTGAGACACTTAGTCCCAGCAATGAGGTAACCAATACAAACACTCAATGATCACTGGGCTCTTTCCTTGACTACTTTACCCAAAGCCAGAATACTTTCTTCCTCCTCCCTCACCCACCCTGATCTTTGATTTTCTCTACATATCACACATTGCAGCTTCATAGCTTATGTGGTTATTACATCTCCTTCCCTCTCCCATGAATAAAAGCTCCAATAAAGCAGAGGTGTTGGCCCACTGTGGATTTTCCCAATGGCAAAACATCAAGAGAAGTCATGTCTCAGACAAGATGGAAAGACAGGACTAATACTTTGGGTTTGTCCTCTGATCTCTACACCTATGCAGTGGCACACGTGTTCACAAACACACATGTACAAAAAAAAATTTAAACAGCTAATAGATAATAGAAAAAGAATGTGGAATAAAATTTGAGATTAGGCTTTCTTGGGAATTTCATGTCTAGATCAATAGAAGGGGGCCGAATATCTTATTAGGGGCTGGGGAAATGGCTCAGGGGCAAAGGTGTTTGCGTGCTTTTCTAACAACCCAAGATTGATCCCCCAGAACCCACATAAAGCCAGGTGCACAAAGTAGTGTATGCATCTGGAGTTCATTTTCCGTGGCTGGAAACCCTGGTGTGCCCATTCTCCCTCTCTTTCTCTCTAGTTGGAAATAAATAAATTTTTTTTAAAAAAAAACTACTAGTTAAATCATAAAATGTTAAAGATTATTATGATTTAATATAAAAATGAATCAGGTAAGGGGTGCTACTGAATTTACCTGAAATAATAGCAGGCAGACTTTCTTCTCAGACTTTATTCTTTATCCAGGGTTCATTTATTCAGCAATGATGCTTTACTAAGTGCACGTTCAAGGTCAAGGAGAAATACCCAGTGTCCTCCCAGATATCTTACAACTTGTCAGTAATTATAGATAGGTAACTGTTAGGTATAAAATATATTAAGATTAAATGCATACATGCTAGGACTATGTGATTGGAAAGAGGAGACGTTATTTGCGATGTGGAGTTCTGTGATGGGAGACCAACTTCATCTGAGGGACAAGACAAATCTCTCGCTATCTACGTTCTGAGTCTGGTGGAGCCTGAGTGATGAAAGACATTCGTGAGAGGAAGGGGATAGGGACAAGTTCCTGGCAAGAGGACAAAACACTAGCTACTTATGAGCAGGGACTATCACTCACTGAAAGAAAGGCCTGGTTGTGACTTGATAATGCTAGCCTCCTGCTTTGATATCATGATCGCTATATTAACTGCAGCATGGTACACGCTGACAATTGTGCAAGCCTATGTATAAGTTTACAGTAAGTGGAATGTGCTTTTGTCTACTTTTTTTTTTTTTAATTTCAGTAGTGAGTTTCCATTAACTAAAAATTTCAACCTTAGTCCTCTTGTTTAGGCTCATGGGCTTATTATCATTTCTTGTTTTTTGTTTTCCTTTCAAAAATCCCACTCTCTGACAATCTGTTTCTTTGTAGCTCATCCTTTCTCATACAGCTAGCATCCTATTTCTATTGCTGAGTAATCCAATCAGGCTAATTGTCTCTCTCTCTCTCTCTCTCCAGCTGGCCATTTTCCTTTGGAGGAGAAAATTTTGCTACAGGTGCATTTCTTAAAATAAGGAAAACACCACACCCCAGATCTGGTTGGGGCTAGATTTCAATTGTGAATTCCGAAATTATGAAAGATGATGATCACCTTTCATCTCCCATCATGGTGTCTGGTAGGGTTTGATGCCCCAGTCCATCCCATCCACAGAATGAATCATACTCATACTGCTCACTGAGAAGTCTCTCTAACAGCTCCTTTCACTTGGTCTTTATTCATTGCTTAATTATTTCCTTTCTTTTCTCTTTAGAAATTTATAATCCATTCAAAATCAAGTCACCCAATTTCTTTTCAAAGGACATGTGGTTACGGTATAAAAATATAACCAAACTAAATGGCTAGAAGATTTTGGAGATAATTACACATCTCTGTGTTCTTCAGCACAGGAAATAAAACTCCAAGCTTGTTGCATACCAGGCACACTGCTCTATACATCAGCCCGTGATACGTTATTTTAATTTTCCATTTAATTATCTATCAAACATTTATGTACACCTTGTTTGAAAGTTATAAAAGCACATTTAGCACAATTAAGAAGAAGGCATATTAGTGTTACCAAATACGAATGTTAATGAAAATATGAAGTTAGCATTAACATAAAGACTCTGGAATGTTCCTTTGTTCCATATACTTGTCAGGAACACAGAGAATTAATTTTAAGAAATTTTGTTCATCTTCAATGTTGTTCCTAATTAACGTTGTTTTACAATATGAGAGGGCAGACAAATCTTGTAATGACAAGTAAACTAGTCTGGGATTACTCAGTATGTTACACATTTATTTTCCAATGGATTTGTAGGGGTGACTGTAGTTTTCAAGGAACTGAGCTAGAATATAGTGGCCGTGATAAAAATTAGGACATTGATCTCCCCCTTTTATGAATTTTTATCAAGTTTACAGTATCAGACCTGCATTCCTTGCTGTGAAGCAGGCCTCCAGTGCCATCAGAAAGTGATTGTGACTGTTATAACATACATGGCAGTATTGCATAAGGGGGCTCGTTTGCCTGGCAAATTGTGGAGCACACGGTGGCCATGGTTAACAGTGATGAGGCCATAGCAGCCTGCATCAAGCCTTCTGGGGCACCATGAAAACTTGCCAACAGGGAAGAGGCTTTCCATTCTGTTCCAGTTTGACTTCTCTATGCCCTTGGGCCCTACCCCTGAAGCGTGCGGTGTCTTCATCGATAGGGCTCTATCACTGTGTTTGGTAAGAGCAAATGATGATCCTAAAACAATATATTGCTTTAAGAGCCTCTGCAGCCTCACGGACCAACAACCTATAAGGAGTTGCCTCACACGTGACAATGGACTGTTTACTCATGCAGGGTAACTGAAATAGAGTGTGTGTGAGAGAGAAAGAGAGAGAGAGAGAGAGAGAGAGAGAGAGAGAGAGATTGAATAGCATTCCAGGGCCTCTCGCTACTACACATAAACTTTAGACATGTGCCTGGCTTCACATGAGTACTGAGGAATTGAACTAAGGATGTCAGGCTTTGCAAGCGAGCACCTCTACTGCTAAACAATCTAGCCCTCAAAGTCTCAGAGTGTATGTATATACATATAAATTATATATATATATGCTTCCTCTCTCTCTCTCACACACACACACACAAACACACACACTGTCTCGCTCTGTCCCAGGCTGACATGGAAACTCACAGACTGAGGCTCCAGACTGTCTTTGACCCTGTGGTAATCCTCCTACCTCAGCCTGCTAGGATTAAAGCAACAGGCATGCGGCCCTACGCAGAACCTTGTACTTAGATTCTGATTCGCTTACAAAGAGTAGTGGCATGGTTACTTCTCCCTTCCGGCCCCAGCCTGTGATTTAAGTGGACAGGGAGTGGAGGTGGAACAAACAAGGTCCCCATTCACGTGGGAAAACGATGCAACCAAAGATCATACTCTCCGTTGCAGCGGGTTGCCAGCCAAGATGTTTGCACAAGTTGAGGTTATAGCTCTATTGGCGGGCCTCCAGATACCAACAACAGACTGATTGAGAGTAGGACAGTCCTTGAGACTACTGGCAGGAGTCAGTGCACCAGCTAAGAGAGATCTCATGGAAGCAAGATCCACAGCAGCCGGGGCCCCTGGATCAGTATCTGAGATGACTCAAGTACTAGGCCCCATCGCAACAAGTCCAAGCCTGCCCTGGCCCCAAGAGCTGCTCTCGTCCTACGGAGGCAGGAGCAGGTGCAGTGTCAGAAGCTTAAGCAGCTGGGGGCTGGGGGCTGCAGGAGCCTCGTTTCCAGAGGCGCCACCGTGAGCAGCTCTGGGGACTCATGGAGGCAGGAATGAATGGGGAAAGCAGCCCCTGGTCAAAGAGCTCCGGGAACGAGACAGATTCACATCTACCTTCCAAGGCAGTGTTTCCTCTTTTGGATAGTCACACAGACCTAGTTCTACAAAAAAGCCCTTGTTCTCAGTCATTTCATATTCTAAGTTTGAATTTTGATGCCAGCATGGATAAACTGAAGGTGACCTTGGTAATCACACCCAGGCAATGTGATAAAACTTCACAGGGATGATATCAAACATCAAATGAAGATATTCATTATTCCTTTTACAGGCAGGGAAAATCAGGTTCAGAGAAGCAAAGAAACCTAGCTATCATAGGGAATCAAGTAATATTGTCTCAAAAAGAAAATGATGACCACTCTGCTGTGGGTTTCTTGCGTATATAATGCAAATATCCATTAGAGACTTCCTGTCCCTTGCTTTGCTATGATCCAAGACACCTTGACTTGGTAGTGAGCGTACTATGGAAAAGTAGAATTTAATTCAATGTGATAACATGAGGTGAAATGAGGCAACCATGAGGAATCCAGAGACTTCTATTTTCAGCTTTGTCACTAGCTTATTAAATGAGCTCAGAAAAGCATTTAACCTTTCGAAGCCTGGCTTTCCACTTCTGGAGGGAAAAATAGAAGGGTTTTCTGAAGATTAAACAGTGTGAGTTTCAAGTTCCTGGAATAAAGGATGCTAGATGCACAAGCTCTGAGTGAATCATTGACCATGAACTCAAATCACCCTGACATGCCTTGTGAGAAAGGGAATAGTCATTATGTGTACTTCTCATACCGTTGTTTCCCTTCAACCTTCAGTCATTGTTAGAGCTGAAAAGAACTTTGTTCAAAAAGTGGCAGGTTTGTAATCTACCTGTATCTTTGTCTTACTGGGAGACTTTGGTTAGTCATAGACACTCTGCGAATACGGAGTGTTTCTTTTGAGTAATAGAGTGGCTTTGGTGCTGTGCATTTTCTATTGCTAGGATGGAAGTTTTGCAAACAGTAAGCATGGTGCCTCACACAGAGCACATGCTCAGTAAATAACACATCCATCGTAGGAAGGAATCAAGCGCTGCCTTCATTTGCTTCAGTAGCGGGGATCCTACACTTACCTGATAGAGAAACTACAAAGATGCCAGGGAGGAGAATGTCTGAATGAACTTTTGCTTTTTTTCTGTCACTCTCCTTAAGCATGAGGGGCAGGCTATTAGAATTTTGCAGACATTTTCACTGTAGTATTTGTTGTGTTCATGGTTCTGACCATGTCTCCTTTTTGACTACAAGCCAATTTGCATAATGGAATATTCATGATGTGATAATATTCTTGTGTCTCCGTGCTCCCCATATTTGTCTTCTGATACCATTGGGAGAGTTCAAATACATTTTAATTTGAAATAATTTCAGATTGAGAGAGGTGTAAATTAGTATATCAAGAGCCTATGTGACTCCCAGCTTTCCCAAATGAAATATTGTGCATAAAATGGTATATTTGTCAATAGAGAGAGATTAATTTAAGTATATGTAAAAAGTAAAGTGAAATACATAGAGTAAGGGGTGGAGAAATGGTTTCATGGTTAACAAAGCAGCAGCCTCCTTCAGGTTGATGGCCCAAAAGCGTAAGATTACTCTCTCAGGCTCTTTTTATGAAATGTAGAAATAGGAGCTGGTAACTAAAAGACATAGCTTGAAAGGGCCTATGCTTTGTTTTTTCGAAGGCATGGATTATGAATTCATTTGCTACTGTACATGTCCTTTCTCATGATACATCTGATTTTAATTATATGTGTACCCAATTATGTATAGGTGTAAGTTAGTAACTAGGGAATTCTCTTCAAAACTTCATTCAGAGTGCACACACATTCCAAACCAGTCCAGGCTATATCAGTTATCTATCTCCCAACTCTAGATAGTAACAGGGTGTTATCAAGGGGTAGCATATTCCCTTTGTTTGCTGTGCGATGTACCTGGACCTCAATGCAGGTGAAGTGCCTAAGTTACTAGGTGCACTGTTGGGAGAAGGGCACATGCATAGCCTAAGCTGAGTGAGGTGCTAAGTTGCTGAGATATTCCCTGTGCTTTCGGGCTTCAGTGCGGTATTATTAATCAAGCTATATAACTTATCTAGAGCTCATGATTTTTTTTTTTTTTTTTTTGTGCTGATGACTTTTCCTGTTGTGGGGTTAAATGGAGGGAATCTCATAGTTTGCTATCATCTTTTTTAAAAGCATTCTTTGCTTTTTGCAACCTTGACAATGAAGAATACTGGAACACTGTTTTGTAGAATTTGTCCTTTTCTGATCTTTTCTCACATTCAGTATCATCTTAGTTTCATTACTAAGAAAGAATGATGCTGAAGGAAAGTGTTCCTGTTGCATCTCATCAGGGCAACATGCTCCCAGGAAGATAATCAGAGGGGACGTTGCCCTTGGTGCTTCATTAAGATGTCTTTCAGGTTTGTCCTTGGAAAATTACTGTTTTTCCCTTTCTATTCCCTGTTCACTTGAATAAACTTATAAGAATATTTCCATGTTCAAAGGAAAAGAAATGAATGTCTATCCTCTGATTGAAAGAACATGAAGGAACTTGTAAAATGATGCTGTCACAATACTAATTGACAAATACTGTTTAAAAAAGCACTTTTATCCTTAAAGCATATCCTGTGTCTGCAGTCAAACATGGATATAATAAACATATCTCTGGTATTTGCAATTTCCTATTTCTCTCATGTCTCTTACACTTATTACTTGAAATTCTTAGGTAAGGAAGACCGGCCCCTTCTTACTCATTCATTTTCTTGCACCAGTATGGACATGAATATTTATTGGGGTTTATTTCAGTACTATTTTCATTTATTTTGTTACTCAAATTGGTTTGGCTTCAGGAAGCTCTTCTAAGTTAGCTATCATGTATCAGAGACAGGCTATTGGCTTTTAATTTCAACATTTATTTTTTTTTAATTCTTCTGCATGAAAGAGAGTGATCTTCTATTTTCTATTTTCCAGTCAAGCCTTCAGTTTCTGTATGACTATTATGAGATGATGGCATTTTCTAATTAAAATCCTTGCACTGGACACACTCATTGCTTCTCAGTTATAGCGGTACCGCTGCTCTTAGGTGCTCTTAGCAGAGAGACATGGGGTCATTTTTAACTCAGGTTAGTGTTCACTTTTACTTAGCCATGGTCATTCTCAAAATGATAATTCCATCCTCGGTTACTTTCCCATTTCAGACCTCCACGTCCACCTCTCTGCCAAATGTCAGTACCTGAAAACCTCTGTATGATGCTTCTCACTTCAAAGGAGAACTCTTCACATCCCTACAAATTGGTTCTTATGTTTATAAACTGCAGTAGCAACAGCGTACATCCACGCACTTAGGTTGGAATCTCTCCTTTCCCTCCCCATCCAGTCAAGTTCTAAGTCCTGCTGATTTTACTACTTAACTATAAACTGCTTTCCTTCCCTTCACTTCTCTTTTCCTCTCACATTCTCTTTGCTTTCACACTGAACCTTATGTTCCTACATTGACTGACAGATTATTCCTACTTGATCCTTTGCTTACATTAGCCTTATATACATATATATTTTCCTCAAATACATTCATCTCACTGTCCAAGCAATAAGATTGGTATGCTACTTTGTACTAATTACTTTTTCAGCTCAAAATTCAAAGTTACCCTCCAAGAAAGCCACAGCAGCAGGAGCCCGAGGCAGCTGGTTCAGTTCAGCCCACAGTACAGAAATAGAAATCAATGGAGACTGATGCCCATCCACTTCTCCCATTTTTTCGTAGCCCACAAGCCAGCCCTTGCAATGATCCTCCTGTAGTTATGTAATGCAATGGTGCTTCTCAGCTCAGTTCACCTAATCAAAATAATCCCTCACTCCGAGAGCTAACTTCACCCAGGCAGTCCTCCCCAAGCAGAGGCTGATTCCTAGGCAATTTTAGGTCCTGCCAAAGAGACAATATGTATATATAATCCATCACACTGCTGCCAGGCTCCTGTCCAGTTGAACGACTGCTGTTTGTAAAGAGAAGTTCACTTTCCTAAAATACCCTGTAACTCTTTCGAGAACTTTGTGCTCCTGAATCCACACAAGCCTTGTGGCTCAGGTACAGGTTGGTTCTGTTTCTAAATATGCCTGTAGGAGTCTGTGTTCTCATAGCAGGAAGAATGTCTCCTTGCCTTTTTTTTTTCCCAGATTGTTTCCACATACCACACCATAACACACACACACACACACACACACACACACACACACAGAGAGAGACAACCAGACTCACACTTATTGCTTTCAGTATATTGATTGATCCATTGTTATTGATTTCCTCACATCCCAAAAACTTTAAGAGCATGATCTGACTTCTTTAGCTTTTACCTTTCTTAAATCAATATATTCTAATTTCCTACGTGCATATATTCCACTTTCTTACATGTTCCTCTTGAACAGGCTGGAAGGGTGGAAGACAACACTCTGAAAGTGGAGTTGCACTCCCATTGTCATTCCTAGAAACTGTTCATGTATCCCACTAATACAAAGGAGGGAGGTATGATGACTGTATTGGTGCTCCTCTGTGAATATTTACATTATAAAAATATTTATACTAAATTTATTTCATGCATTTTCTAAATTAACCTCCATAGAACACTGTAAAGTGGTCTTTTGTCCTAATTTTCTAATAAGAAAATTGAGGCTGTGGCAAAAATTAATAGAACTTCTTCAAGGGCTCACCAGGCCATTTTGTTCACGTTATCTGAAAATGCATGAGAATGGGAGTGACAGGAGAGCTTTGGCCAGGGAGATATGAATAAAAACAATTTGTTTTGTCATCGTATTGCCCGTTTTCTTTCCCATTTGTCTTTCTCTGGCTTGAGCTCTGATCAGGGAAGGTAGTAGAACCACAGGACAGTTGGGCCATGAGGGATGGGAATTCCACTGGGCACTGAGACCGCACATGTCCATAAACAGCAGGGACTTGTGGTTGCTGAAAACCTGAGATAATAAGATTGACTTATTTAAACTGATAATATCACCCTCACCAATGCAGGGTGTGTAGAGATTAGACTGCCCAAGGTCACTTGTGTCCTAAAATATGTGCAAGCAAGTCAAAGCTGTTTGATTGGACTTTGTAGCATTTGCCCTATCTTGCGTGAGAACATTTAGTCCTGTAAATGATCATTTAAAAAATTACCATTATCTATGCAACAATGAATTACACTACATTTACACAGTAATATCTCTGTGTATTTTGAAGAAAATGATAAATCAAGAGGGAGTGAGTAAAATGGTATTTCTAGCTTTTGGATTGCTGAATGTTTATGGTAATATACTTACTTTACTTTTGTTAGAAACTGAAGGAACAATGGAGATTTATTTCAACCAACTGTGTGCTGGATTTTGCTTATTTGTATTTAACTATTTCTTTGTAAACAGACACAGTCAGAGAGAAGGGGTTTTGGAACCGGCACACCAGGGCCTTAAACCACTGCAAATGAACTCCAGATACAAGTGCCACTTTGTCTGTCTATCTTTGCATGGGTACTTGGGAATTGAACCCGAGTTGTTAGGCTTTGTAGGCAAGCCCTTTAACCATTGAGCCATCTCTCCAGCCCCAAGAGCTGTTTTGTTTAATTTATTTAGTATTCTAGAGATCCGGAATACCTTTCCATTAAATTCTAATTCTTGTGTGAATTTGACCATAATGTGGAGAAAAAAATCATACTTTCAGTGGCACAAAACACTCTTTTGTCAACATTACTGACTACATAAAGTTTCAAAATGTTCTTTAAAAAAGCACTGTGGGGAAGTTTTATTATTTGTAACATGAAATTCTTATCTTAGTCAAAGAGTGAATGTAACTATTAAAAGGAGTAAACTATTTAGGCAATCAGAGCCCTGCCAATTCATCATGTCAATATTTATTATCGTAGTGATTACCATTATTTTAACTTTCACCTCAGTTCAGTAGAACAACAGCATAGGAAATTACATCAGAAGTTCTCAAACTTCCATATCAATTTTTTAAATTTGACTTCCTGCTTTTCTATTAAGTACAATAATGGTAATGTACTGAAATTTGATTAATCTCCCAGATTATGATCATTTCAAGTGTCATGCCATAATATTGCTTTGTAACATTTGCCTGAGCAGTGTTATTTACACACTTTATTTTTTTCAGTAAGTTATAATTATAAATTTGATGTTAGTTGTGCATCAAAAAGGACCATCTTTGAAAAATTTTATATGAAACCTACTTTTAATCATTTTCATGTACCTACTTCAGAGTTATGTGTGCTCTTAAAAACATTTTAAAGACTTCCTATTATTTAACATTATGTATTTTCCCAAATCAATTTGGAAAATAAATTTCAGTGTTTTGAGTAGAGGAATTATTACTTTACGACCCATTTGGCAAGCCATCACTGTAGTAAAGTGACTAATAAACAGAACTTCTTGGGGAAAAGACTGAGGCAGGCTGATCATGCTTATCTGCTAGGTATGTCATCGGTCAGCTCTTGTCTATAGTTCTACACAGTTTTGCAAGTGCTCCATTCTCTACCTGTGCTGTTGTGTCTGCAGCAGTGGTTAATTACTGCATGTCTGTCTTTAAGGAAGGTAAAAAATATTCCCTGTATTGTGTTTGGCTTTGTTTTGTAATGTGTCCAGAACAAGGCATATGGCATGTACATAAAAATAAAGTTTAAGGGCTGGAGAGATGGCTTAGCAGTTAAGCGCTTGCCTGTGAAGCCTAAGGACCCCAGTTCGAGGCTCGGTTCCCCAGGTCCCACGTTAGCCAGATGCACAGGGGGCGCACGCGTCTGGAGTTCGTTTGCAGAGGCTGGAGGCCCTGGCGTGCACATTCTCTCTCTCTCCCTCTATCTGTCTTTCTCTCTGTGTCTGTCGCTCTCAAATAAATAAATTTAAAAAAAAATAAAGTTTAAATTCTATCTTCCTACAGTAACACGTTTCTCCCCCAAATATCATTATTTATCACTTTAAGATTCCAAAAATTATCATGACTCCAAGAATGCTAAAGTTTAAGACTTTTTTTAAACTATTTTTTTTTTAAATTCTGTTTGAGAGAGAGAGGAGGGGGAATGGGTATGCCAGGGCCTTTAGCCACTGCAAACAAACTCCAGATGCATATATGCCACTTGTGCATCTGGCTTATGTGGGTCCTGGAGAATCAAACCAGGGTCCTTAGGCTTCTCAGGCAAATGCCTTAACTGCTAAGCCATCTCCCCAGCCTGAAAATGTAATTTTTAATGTATTCAGGTGCCTTTCTACTTTCTGCTAATTACATTATTGAGCAGGATGGTAGAGGCAAAATCTGGTTAAGAGAAGTGAAAGCTTTTAGCTTAGGAACTTGTCAGTTGAAATACAGGGAAATTTTCCAGCTTTTGAAGAGCAAATTAAATTGATGGAGAAATTTTCCAAAGCTGGCAAATTAAAACCAAATTATCGAAGTTGACTTGTGCTTCTTCCTTGCCCCTGAGTGGGAAACATTCCACTATCTACTAGTGAATATGTAGTTTCCATCCAAGTGAAGCAATGGGTCAATTTTCAAATTGAAAAACAAATATGTGTTTCTCACGATATTGTTGCATTTGATAATTAGGTTTCAGCAATAATTAAGAATACTTCATCTAAGTCATAATGCTTGTAATAGATTGAAAAATACCCCAGAGGGGTTGGAGAGATGGCTTAGCTATTAAGCACTTGCCTGTGAAGCCTAAGGACCCTGGTTCAAGGCTCGATTCCCCAGGACCCATGTAAGCCAGATGCACAAGGTGGCACATGCATCTGGAATTTGTTTGCAGTGGCTGGAGGCCCTGGCTTGTCCATTAGCTCTCTGTCTATCTGCCTCTTCCCCTCTCTTTCTCTGTCTCTGTCAAATAAATAAATAGAAATTTCAAAAAATTAAAAAAGAAAAATACCCCAGAAAATAACCAACTTAATAAACAGCATGCAGTTTTAATTGTTGAAAAATGTGTATTTTCATAACTCCCATATAGCTCATTTGGAGCACAGGCACTTACTGTTTCATGTGCCAAGTTGCTGTGTATGCATCAAGAAGAAAAGACAGAGCTGAGCATTTGGCCAAGAACATTGATAAATAATTATTTCAGTTTGAGAAAATCAAGATGGAACAGAATGGTATATGTACTAAAATCCATAGTATTTCATCAATTAATATATCATAGACTACTTTGTTCTGTTCCTTACTGTTCACAATAGGTAGATATGTCCATTGAGGAAAAAGTGGAGGTGAATGTTAGCTGTGATAACTCCTGGTCATGTGAATTTATAGAATTTATTAAAACTTCCCTTTCATATTTCCCTTATCCATCATAATATTTTCCTGAGGGATGAAAGCAGATAATTACATGGCAATTTTCTTTTTGGAAAAGTGGAGAATGGTTTCTAATGTTAATTATAGCTACACATTTTGTATGATACACTATTAAATTTTGTGTCTGCCTTCAACCAGCACAAGAGTTCCATATACTTTAACATTCTAACTTAAGAATCCTGTTCACTAAAAAGCACAAATGTACAGTATAAGATACAGTGCTGACTCCATCTCAGAATGGCATTGCTTCCCACAAAGTATGTGAATGTTCTCCATCTAGACGTGAGTAAGCTGGGCGTGGTGGCTCATGCTCGAGTTCTCTGCACTATGGCGACAGAGGCAGGAGGTTTGTGATAGCATTGCAAGGCAGAAATCAACCTTGGCCACATAGCAGGGCCCTGCTGTGGGAACCTACTTCGTATGGGTGCACTTTCTTAAGGAGGAAACATAAGTATTGATATGGTAAATGTACACATTCTGAAGAAGACTGGAATCTGAATGAGTATAGGATAGCTAATGTGGAGTGCGTAATAAAGGAATGAAAAAAATGTAAAATTGAAATTTCAAAACTGTACTTTAGGAGAGCAAACAACAGTGTTTACATACACCAAATTTCATTGATTTTTCTGTGTCATCATACTCATTTAGTGTGTGCTTAAGGAAATAGTCTTAGAAGAGAAAATAGTGGAGAAAGATCAGATGTCAAAGTGGTGGCTTAAAGATTAATCAGATCCTAAATAATTGAGAGATGGCTGCATGTGAAAGGCGTACCAAGAGCAAGCGAAGCGTGCATAGGCCTCTGTCCATTGTCCACGAGAGAACATGATCAGGTTGGACCTTCCCTTTCTCCCTGTGCCTGCTCTGGCATGGTTTGAATGAACAACATGGCAAATGCCTGGCATTAAAAACAGTGCAAGGAGCCTTAGTGTGCCCTAAGACATGTATTTCACGAGTATTCTTCTGCTTTCAGGAAAAAAAAAAATTCTTTGCTTGTTTTGTTGAAATGATAGATGTTTATTTTCCTGCCAAATCAGAAGTTGGATATTTGCCTCCACCATGAGTAATAGCTTAGCAGAATTAATTATCTTTTAGAATAGAAATGAAAATGTCAGCATTATTTTCATCCTTCAGTTGGGATATAAAGAGGGGTATTTAGACAATGGCGACATGGATTACTACAAGATTTCTGATCATCAGGATTGAGTGTCATATGGACAAAATGCTGTTGCTCTGAACAACCCGAGCCAAGGGGAAAGAACTGGATCAGTCGATCCCTTGGACATTCTTTCCCAACCTCCTTTACGTAACAAGAATACACCAGAGGCCACACAGCTGAACTCCTCACCAACATCATTTTATTTATTGTTTATTAATCTATTTATTTTAGAGTGTGAGAGAGAAACCGGCAGATAGAAAAACAGAGAATGGACATGCCAAGGCCTCTAGCCACTGCAAATGAACTCCAGACGCACATGCCACCTTGTTCATTTGGTGTTACATTGGGTACTAGAAAATGGAACTTGTGTCATTAGACTTTACTTGCAAGAGCCTTAACCACTGGGTGACCACTCAAACTCACCCCACTTGGGATTTTCATGCCTGCAGGACTGTGAGTATCTGAAATATCCTTAGGCGTATGGGGAAGTATTCGTTCTACAGAGCACCAGCCACAGAGATGTGAAACAATTAACATGGTAAGAGTTTGGGTTCACTGGAGAATTTTAAATTAAAGCTAAACTACATCAGTGAATTCCTACCTTTAACAATGTATATCTTTGCAAATAGTTAAATATTTAAACTTAATATTTAGAAGTAACTGTCAACTAAAAATAGTGCAGGTGGGCTAGAGAGATGGCTTAGTAGTTAAGCACTTGCTTGTGAAGCCTAAGGATCCTGGTTTGAGGCTCAATTCTCCAGGACCCACGTTAGCCAGATGCACAAGGGGTCGCATGCATCTGCAGTTCGTTTGCAGTGGCTGGAGACCCTGGTGTACCCATTCTCTCTCTCTCTCTCTCTCTCTGCCTCTTTCTCTCACTGTCCGTCGCTCTTAAATAAATAAAAATATACAACAACAAAAATTAACATTAAAAACTAGTGTAGGTAATCATATCATCCAAGAGTTTATTTGTCTTTGTTTATCTGCAACACACCGAACCCATCAAGCTAGGGCCCTGTTTTACAAGGTCATTCCCATTTAGACATTTGGAAACAAGATGAAGTAATGTTACATTGTCAGGGTTGATCATTACATTTGTGGGTGACATTAAGTGGTTTCCCTTAGTTTTCATACTTGATATGTCTACTCCTAAGTTTTATCAACATAGCTATCATAAAGATTAAATGGAAACAAGATAGCACAAAAAATATATGATCTTATAAAAGTCAGTTTATGGAAAATTAAATATTAATAAACATGAGGAAACATCTCTAATGCTATTACTTCCTAACAGTATTACATTACAAATGTGAGTAACTTTCAGAATCAGAACATTAAAATGAGTAAGTATTAAATAGCAACAAATATGACTGTGCTAATGAAAGTGCACGCTGGTGTAGCAAAAAACATCTTGTTTCTAAAACTTTTTTTTTTTGGTTTTTTGAGGTATGGTCTCACTATAGTCCCTGCTAACCTGGAATTCACTATGTATTCTCAGGCTGGCCTCAAACTCATGCGATCCTCCTACCTCTGCTTCCCGAGTGCTGGGATTAAAGGCGTGCATCATCACGCCCAGCTCTGTTTCTAAGACTTTTAATGCTCACTGGATCAGAGAGTTGCTAAGACATGTGTTACAGGTGGGAACGTATATGAGTGACACAAATTTTGGTTGCCATTAAAGATGGACAACGCTGCAGGTCAGAGATGGCTTAGTGGAGAAGAGAAGAACGCTCCCTAAGTAAAGGGAGGGTCAGAGACTATGACATCAAGTCTCCAGAAATAGAGGAGTGCCATGTAACCACTGGGCCATCAACAACTATGCTTTTGAATGGGAATGTCAAAGATTTCTCACCATGCATTCATGTTCAACTATCCCATAAGGCTTGGTGCACACACATCATTTATATTTATATAAATTGCAAACACTTATATAAATGGGCAAACATGTGCAGGAAGGCCTTCATCTTGAGAACGCTTTTCCACTTGCTGATGAAGTCCAGTTCCCTCCAAAGGCTGAAATCCTTTGCTCTATATTAAGAACTGTCTCCCAGAAAATTACTTTCTCACAATCATTCATTGGCTTAAAATTGACTGTCCAAGTTATTTCATGTCTTGTGCTAAAATGGAAAAGTTTTGTCAAAGATGGTTGCCCTGGGCATCCAGTTAACTGAATTGTTAAAAGTTAAAAGTGAATATACCCTTACCATGTCATGTTCCGAAAGTGGAACAGTTCTTGTTTGTTTTATACAAATATCATTAAGAAAACAAATACTTATTTTGTTGTTAAAATTTCAGGGATGAAGAGATGGTTTAGCAGTTAAGGCACTTTCCACTAAAGCCTAATGACCCTGGTTTGATTCCCCAATACCGATGTAAAGCCAGATGAACAAAGGGGTGCATGCATCTGGAGTTGCAGTGGCTAAAGGCCTTAATGTACCCATTCTCTCTCTCTCTATTTTTCTCTCTCTCCTTAAAAATAAATTAAAAAAAATTAAAGTTAATGACAAGAATAGGTCTAAACCTTAGTGATGAAAGACAGGTAATTGTTCAAAACCATCTTCAATCAAGTGATGCTGGTAAAGTTTTATTATTATTAAACAATCTCAGATAGAGCAAGTTCATTTTCAGAATATTTTGTTCATTTTAATTTATTTTGTTAATTTTCTTATTAATTTTCTTTTTATTAAAATAAATACATTCATTTAAGTATTTATTATTATTGTTGTTGTGTTGTTGTTGTTTTGAAGTAGGGTCTCATTCTAACCCAGGATAATCTAGAATTTACTAAGTAATCTCATGGTTGCCTCAAACTCACAGCAATCCTTCTACCTCTGCCTCCCAAGTGCTGAGTTTAAAGTCATGTGCCACCATGCCCAGCCTTTAAGATTTTTTTTTAATTTTAATTGCATTTATTTTTATATTTTAATGGTGATGATGATGATTAACAAGATGTTTCGTACGGATACATCATATGTTGGTACCCTCTCTTCCCTGGTCTCTAGCCCCATTATGTTGGGAACACTCCTCAGTGGGGTTACAGGTATTCCCCATGGTGTTGTGGTTTAGACACTATGGGAGCAGAAGTCACTTATTTTTGGGGGATGGGGTAGGGGGAATGCCTCTGGGCATGATGCCACAACCTGCAGCTCTTACAATATGTCTGCCCCCTCTTCCTCTAAGTTCCCTGAGGCGTGGTGGGTGAGTTTTATGCCTACTTCAGTGATGAACTCTTAGGAGCCTCTGGATCTCTGCTTTGGTAGGTGTTGAGCTTCCTCAGGTCTGTCTCCTACACCCTAGTGCTAGACACAGTGAATGTGAGATAGAAAGAGATAGAGTTGGGGAGAGAGAGAGAGAGAGAGAGAGAGAGAGAGAAGGAGAGAGGGAGGGAGAGAATGGGCATTTCAGGGCCTCTAGCCACTACAAATGAACTCTAGACACATGCACCATCATGTGCATTTGGCTTATGTGGGACCTTGAGAATCAAACCTTGGTCCTTAGGCTTCACAGGCAAGTGCCTTATCCACTAAGCCATCTCTCCAGCCCATAAATACATATATTCTTAAAGACACCCCAATTATTCTTAATTTTATAATAGTTACTTTATGGACACATAACTTTTATTTGTACCAAAGTAATTACATTATTATTTTTTAATTTTTTTGGTTTATTGTTATTTATTTATTTGAGAGTGACAGGCAGAGAAAGAGGCAGAGAGAGAGAGAGAGAATGGGTGTGCCAGGGCTTCCAGCCACTGCAGACGAATTCCAGATGTGTGTGCCCCCTTGTGCATCTGGCTAACGTGGGTCCTGGGGAATCAAGCCTTGAACCGGGGTCCTTAGGCTTCACAGGCAAGCGCTTAACCACTAAGCCATCTCCAGCCCAGTAATTACATTATTGTCAAACAAACTAGATGAGCAATTTTAGGAATATTTAAATTATTTACTTTTCAACCCATTCACTCTTCACACTCTACTAAGTGTTTAAGCTAATTATAAAATACAAAATATACCTAATAAACTAACATTGTATCATTGCATTAACATGAAGCCTTAACAGTATTTTATTATAAGAAACTCGCTGTCTTTATCTGGCTTTCTTTTTACCTGCAAATAAATAAATAATATTTTTTAAAGGCTAGAGAGAATGCTCAGTGTTTAAACTACTTTCTTATAAAGCTTAATGACCTTTGTTCACTTCCCTAGAACCCACATAAAGCCAGATGTACCAAGTGGCACATGCATCTGCAGTTATAGATCCAAATTTCTTTCTTTTTCAACCTTTATTTATTCATTTGCCAAAGTGGAAAGATTTGGATCTATAAAATATTTTATCTATCTATCTATCTATCTATCTATCTATCTATCTATGCATTATATGTAATGTATATAGTTCAATCTGTTTACAATAGTATACTTTATGTATTACATGGGATTTTTAAATATACCAATAGAAATATTTATAAAAGTTTCTAATGCATCTTTTTGAAATGTATAAAATTGAAATGACATTCTGGTCTATTTTGTTTCAGAATATAAAGAGTAAACTTGGGGCTCAATTCTTTCTGCAGCCATGATAATATTTTTATGAAAATATATGACTTCATAATTTTACAGGTAGAGTAATAGAGAAAGAATCATGTTTTTGCTGTGTATTTCTTACAGTTTTTGTGTCTATTAGTTATAATTTATAGAATGTATGGGCTGGAGAGATGGCTTAGTGGTTAAGCGCTTGCCTGTGAAGCCTAAGGACCCTGGTTTGAGGCTCGGTTCCCCAGGTCCCACGTTAGCCAGATGCACAAGGGGGCGCACGCATCTGGAGTTCGTTTGCAGAGGCTGGAAGCCCTGGTGCGCCCATTCTCTCTCTCTCCCTCTACCTGTCTTTCTCTCTGTGTCTGTCGCTCTCAAATAAATAAATAAAAAATGAACAAAAAAAATTAAAAAAAAAAGAATGTATGACCCATTAATAAGAGAGTCCAAGATACAGCTGTATCAATGCTGGAAAAGACATGTATACATGAGCCACAGTTTGTCTGCATGAACACTCTGTACTGTTTCCAGACTCCCCTAAAAATAAACTACCTCTGATCATTTCCTTAAACTGTTTTTTCCTTCTTTTTTTTCATGAGGTCCTATCTTTTCTGGCATGCATGACCTCTTAGCATCATATGTGGCACATTTCTAGATTTGACCTCAACTTATCTTGTTTGCTGATATTTCACCTGACTCTCTCTCTCTCTCTCTCCTGGAGGCAAGTCTTAAGTAGTCTAGACTGACCTCCACCCCAGTCTGGCCTTGGTCCTCCTGCCTCTACCTCCTGAGTTCTGGGATTACACACATGTGACGCCGCCCGTGGCTTCCTTGCTCCACTCTTTCCATCAGCGTCTCATACGTCCCATGTTACAAAGTACACTTGTCCTCTGTGCTCTGGGCACATCTGCAGATTGTGACAGCCAACTCCAGATCTCTTTCCATGTCTTCTCCACAGTTAGTTTGAAGACTCTTAATGAACACACAGTTCCTTGAGCACACATGTAA
Source organism: Jaculus jaculus (assembly GCF_020740685.1). Lineage (NCBI taxonomy): Eukaryota > Metazoa > Chordata > Mammalia > Rodentia > Dipodidae > Jaculus > Jaculus jaculus. Next base: position 26,846,966 of record NC_059121.1, read on the forward strand.
GATTAGACAGGAAGAACTATGGGACTAGGAAACTTAGAAGAAGAATTACAACAGAAATTCAAATGCAATTTTATAATATGCCTATGTACTAATATAAAGCATTGGCCTTTCCATTTGATCACATAAGTTCCAGCTTCCTATTTATCAATATATAGTGGAAATATATATATATGGAGAGAGAGAAATCTCTTGTTACTCTATTGAAATTCTTATCATTTTGTCTTGAATTTTGTATTTACCTGATTGTCAAGAAGGCTAAGCATATTTCTAGTCTAGGAGTGTTTCAAGATTTTATGTCCTGGTCCATTATTTTCCTTTACTTAGGAGTAGCATATAAGAAAAGGTACACATTTGGCAAATTTCTTCTCCCAGGTTTAGATCATATTTGTACTTTTTCTTTGCATTTATGTAACATTGCTTTGATGTGTAAAACTTCTTAATATTTTTTATTATGAGTGTGCTTCTCTGCACATTTCTTTTTACTTTGTAGCATGAAGTTTTATTTCTTTTTACTTTAATTAAAAATGCACATTCCCTGATATGTTGTTTCATTTTCCGTGTAAAATTGATTTCAAATACGGTATGCATGATTCTGAAATTCATAGGTCAGCGAATGTTTTTCTTTCACTGAACTCTCTGCTGGGGAGATAATACAACCCAGCCCAATGCATGTAGTTTATTTATATTCATCTTTCAAAGCTGAAAAGGCACATTTGACCTCCTGATTCCAATCCTCTGGACGCAGCTTAATTTTTGTCCATGTAAAGTAGCAGTTTCTTTGTCAACCCCATGCACATTTAGACTGATTCCAGTTCATTGTAATCAGGGGCAATGTTAAAGGTTGAAGACAAGCTTGTTGATAAACCATTTGTCTAGCAAGGCTATAGGCCCTGGACTAGTTTTTTTTTTCCTTTTTTTTTTTTTAAAGATTTTTGTCAAAACACATAAACATTATTGTTATTATTTTCATATGTGACTCTCTGGTTTTATAATTATTTTTGTCATAAATTTTAGAAAATAACTATAGCATTAAAACATACATGTTTTTATTTTTGAAAAGAAATGCATCGGTTGGCATCCTTGTCATTATTTGCTTAATATCACAATATCACAAATAAGTATAAACCACTATTTAATTTTAAGTATCTTTGTAGCTCCAGCACTCATCTAGAAAATTTGCTAGCCATGAGGCAAATATTTGCCCTTCTTTTATCATCTGTTTTATTTAGATTATATGGGTGTATGGTATGACATGCTATTTCAGTTTGAGTGGCTTTTTAAAAGACGTTTTATTTATTTATTTAACACACACACACACACACACACACACACACACGCACACACACAGAGAAGATGGGCATGCCAGGGACTACAGAAACTGTAAATAAATTCCAGACGCGTGTGTCCCCTTGTGCATCTGGCTAACATGGGTCCTGGGGAAACAAACTTAGGTCCTTTGACTTTGCAGGCAAACACCTTAAATGTTAAGCCATTCCTCCAGCCCTTGAGTGGTTTTTATTAAGCCTTATACATAAAAATGAGAATTTTATGTTTTTTAAGTTTCCTTGTAAATAAAACAGCAAAAATCAAGATTTTCATATTTTCTGAGGCATGACTGACTCATTACTGTGTGTCCTGCCTATGGGCCAAATACTATTATCTGATAAATTGTAAGTTACTGAAAATAAATGACTTTGTAGATATAGGTTTTGGATAATTAATACTCCTAAAACCATATTTTTGGCCATTCTGTGAAGTACATATAGAAAACATTTTGGTATTTTGAAGTTTTGACTTAGTTTTTTTTTGTTGTTGTTGTTGTTACTGATCAATTACTTTGTTACTATTTAAGAAACTTACTAGTTTACATTTTTTTTTTCCAGGTTTAGTAGAGGAGCAAATGGTTCAAATGCATCATTTCAGAAGAAAATAGTTGATATATTTAGGCTCTCTGAACATATGAAATGTCATTCCATCCCCTGTATTATTCATACATTTTGAAGATTCATTTATCAGCAGACCACAGAACAGTAGTTAATAGATGCCTTGTCACTTTTGTGGCTGACTTTCTAGTTTCTTACAATACCAGTATCTATTAAAAGAACCTTTGAGTATGTAAAATCACAGACTTTCTTTAATGTCCCTAACCGCAGAATTGAAAGATGACATTCCCAAAAGCCGGGTTGTGTGAGTGTGAGCGTGGGTGTGATTGCCTCCCACATGCATGTCCGACAAATTTAGCTTAGCCCTTGTCCTGCCTCAGACACTAGGAAATTGCACATCCCCTGAGAAAGCACATCTGAAAGAGGAGGAGAAGTGTCAACCCTCTAATCACTTAGAAAAGTGTTAGCAGTTAGGGTCTTTGAAATAGTCACTTTCTCAGTAGGTTTTGTGAATTTTATTTCAATTTGAAATATTATATTCTATTTTGCCTCTCAATTCACTTTAGTGATTTTGTGAACCATTATTCTTGGGATCAGCTTTTTACATAGGATTTAAGTAGCTAATTATTTCTGATTTAAAGTGATATTTATCTTTTTAATCTGCCTGTAAGTAGTAGTTGACAACTATTAATAATTTGGAAAAGCAAAAATCTCCTCGCTTAACTGCTAAATGAGCTTATTTGGTTCCCCTCAGTAAGATGTACATAACCAAATGGGATCTAAAGGATCTGATGCCAGAACCCCAAAATAAGGAAAACTCTAAAATATTTTGATATAAAGTTAACTTTTTTAATATTTATTTTTAAAGAGGCAGAGAGAGTGAGAGAGAGAAAGAGAGAGAGAAGCAGATAGAGAGAGCAAGTAGGCACATCATGGCCTCTAGCCTTTGCAAACGAACTCCAGATGCAAATGACACCTTGTGCATCTGGCTTATGTGAGTACTTAGTAATTTAACCTGGGTACTTTGGCTTTGAAGGAAAGCACCTTAACCACTAAGCTATCTCTCTAGCCCCTTCATATAAAATTATATTTATAGGACTGGAAATACCTAGCTCAGTGGCGGCATGCATGTCTAGCATGCACAATACTTTGGATTCAATATCAAAGCACCACAAAATTCTAAACATTGTTAAATAGCCAACTCATAGAAATGCAAAAACATTCAACAAATACTTGTGTCATGAACTAAAATGGCCTGTTTTAAAATCCATAACTGGAATCCAGCTACTATCTCTTGAAATATTAGCTGCATTTTATCATGTATATCTGGAATTAAACATTTACCCAGACAAAAAAATATTCTTTTCAGACTGTTAGAATAGATCTGTCTCAGTTTCTAACCATTTAATAGTTTTAAAACATATTGGAATAGAAAAATTACTGTAAGGAAAATAGCTCAGAGGAAGGAATTAGCACCATGTTTTCCTTCCAGAATTCATAAAACAAACCTACTGCAAAATGAAGGACTAGGAAACACAATGTGCATGAAATGTTGAGTGGAGAGGGACCTGTTTTTATGTCACCAGTAAGCAGTATTGGCACACTGCCCAACCAAGAAGGCTGCTCTGGAAGGGAAGGTCCATGAAGGAATATACTCACCTAGCATGCAGTGTATGTGGTTGGGGGGTGGACCACATTGTTCATGATCATGTTGCTGCTGGATTTTATGCATATTTTCAGCTGCCAGACATTAACCCAAGAAATCCTGACTATTACCAAAAAAAGTACAAATAAACACTAAAATCAAAGATGGTCATTGCAATACCAAAACTTCATTTTATACATAGTTATTATAATACAAGCAGAAAAGAGCAAATGTCTACTGAAAGGAAGCCTTTCTCCATTAGCACCACCTAGTCATGGTCACTTTCCCACCAATTATTTTAAAACCATGTATCGCTGTTTACTTTTTACTAGAGCATGGCCCCTTTTCCATAAGATATATATATATATACACACACACACGTGTGTGTGTGTGTTCTAAGACCCACACTTGATATCTCAAACCTGTGATAGAGCCAGAGTCTGCATATATTATGCTTACTGGCTACTTTCTTATAGTGACAAAAAAATACCTGATGAAAATCAACTTAAAAACAGGAAAGATTGGCTTGAGATGACAGTTTGCAGGTGTACAGTCTTTCAAGATAGGGCAGACATGGTGGCAAGAAACGTAATTCAGCTTATCACATTGGATATGATACCTGGAGATAGGGAAGAGTAAGCAGATAGGAGGTGGACCCTTAGGTGGGTCTAGAAAGTCTCAAGACCCTCCGCCAATGACTCAGTTCTACTGAGACTGTCTCCTTACAAAATAGCCCCACTAGCTTGGGGTCAGTGGTTCCCACCAATGAGCTTATTGAGACAGCATAACATTTAAAACAGAGCACTGTGTTTTATTCAATACATATGCACCCATTATAATATTTCACATAAATGATATAGGGTAACAGGCTAAAAGCAATGGCAATACATTACAGTAGCTAACAATCTACCACAATGCAATTGCAGCTTAGTTGTTTATGTGCTTTAAGGCTAATTTTGAACAAAACAGTGGGTTATTTCAGCATAATAAACACTTCTATACTGCAATCGTTCAGTGAATTGCTGACATGGATTTATGGTAACATATGCACTGTGGTGATACTGGTCACCTCCCAGGCTGGGCAAGATTGTGTGAGATTTCATCTAAACGCCTTGGAACATCAAGAAAAACTAAACCCTAATATTTGTTTATGTCAGGGATTTTTATTTTGTAATTTCAGATGAAAATGATTGAATGCACATAAATAAAATGGCAGGAAGTGACGGTACAGGTAAGTGGGGATTACTAGGTGACAGTTGCAGTTCTGGTCCTCTACTTCCTTTAGAGATCACACAGAGTGATTGTGGAAAATGAAGCCACATTATTCAATAGTAAACACTGTATTTATTGATATGATCAACAAGAAAATCAGTTCCCAGTCCTTTTCTTTTATGATTTATTTATTTATTTATTAGAGAGAGAAAGAGATAATGGGTACACCAGGGCCTCTAGCCACTGTGAATAAACTCCACACACATGTGCCACCATGTCCATCTGGTTTATGTAGATCCTGGGGAATAGGACCATGGTCCTTAGGTTTTGTAAACAAATGCCTTAACCCCTAAGCCATCTCTCCAGCCTGCCATTCCATTTCTTAAAAAATAGTTTGCACTGTGGCTTCAAGCAAGAGCAAATAGGCAAAGTTGGTCAAAAAAAAACTTATGTTTTAAAATCCATAGTAAGGCGTGTTTTCAGTAGCTGGGAAGGTTTCATTTGATTTATGATGTTCCTCTGTGCAATTGATTACCATGTTAATGGTTTTTCTGGCAGTACCTTTTTTTGGGGCAAGACTTTCCATTATAAATTGCATATAGGAAGCCATATATCTGGTATTACCTTATTTAAAAAAGATTCAACAATTTAATGCTATCTTAGAGTGCATTTTAAATACCCTGTAGAGAGTGCACAGAATAAAGCTAAGTTTAAAAATGATCTTGGGTGCTCTTCCATTACCCACTCTCATCCAGCATTCATCTGTAAGCATTGGAAGCTGGATTACATCATTTTAAAGCAGACTTTATAATCAAATTTTCTTTTTTCTATTTAGCCCTGGGTAGTATTTTATGACCTTTAAAAAGTAGTTGATTCACAAAAGTGGCAACAATTTGCCAATTGTTTTTTTGTTATTAATATTTCTGTGATCCATCAGATATTATAGAAATGTATTTTGAGGTTATTACTTGTAATATCATAGGTAGTGTTTCTAAAGACAGGAGACCTTAAGCTACACTTCTTCACCTATAAACACAGTTGAAAGACACCCAAATATGTTTTAAAAGTTCTGAACATACTGTATACCTTCGCTCCTTTTTCCAATTGGACAGATTTTTTAAAATTACTTTAATAAATTAAAGCAATTAATTGTGCTGATCTTATGTAATATAAATTACCTTTGAACTCTAGAAATGGAGAGCATAAGTGAACATAACTTTCATTGATTGTTAATGAGAACAGAAATAACTGAGACCCAACCTTCTCACACTGTTCAAAGCTGTGTGTGTATGTGTGTATGTGTATGTATGTGTGTGTGTTTATGTGTGCATGTGTGTGCATGCATGAGTATGTGTGTGTGTGTTTGCTTGGGATTAAATGAACAAATGGAGGAAGTGCCTCTCCAGCCCTGCAATCTACAGAGACTTGAAGTTATATAAATTATAAGTTATAATATATATATTTATACATATATATATATAAATTATAAATCTTTAGATTTATATATTATATATAATATATAAGTTATAAATCTTTACATACATACATATATACATACACAAACACACACACACACACACACACACACACACACACACACACACACACATATATATATTCTATCTTGATAATGGGAGAAATAAAGAAAAACGCTAGCATTTTTGTCTCAGTTAGAAATTATGAGAGTAGGGGCTGGAGAGATGGCTTAGTGGTTGAAATCTTGCCTGTGAATCCTAAGGACCTTGGTTCAAGGCTCTACTCCCCAGGACTTACCTAAGCCAGATGCACAAGGTAGCACATGCATCTGGAGCTTGTTTGTAGTGGCTGGAGGCCCTGATGCTCCCATTCTTTCTCTATGTCTTTCTCTCTCTGTCTTTCTCAAATAAATAAATAAAAATGAACAACAACAACAGCAAAAGAATTCCTGAGAGTATTCAATACAAAGCCACATTCTCAAGTACTTACGAGCCAATGAGAAATGAGAGAGGCACATCACTACCAATGCATTAGGGCTGAAGTGAGAGAATGTAATGGACTAGGTATGTTAAATAGGAGGAGTTTGTATCTTTCATCTTTCTTGTTTTGGAGTTTGATGGTCAAACGTCAAGTATTGGACAGATGGCTTCTGACTGAGGGCTCTCTTGGGCTTGCTGATGACCTCCACATTTCTGTGTCCCCACACAGACTTTTATCTGCATTCACATACATGGTATTTCTCTGAGCATCCTCTTGGATCCTGATTCTTTGATTTAACTTGGTTGCTTCAAAGATATTACCTCCACTTGCTGTTGCATTCTGATGTACTAGGGATCAAACACTTCACCCTATGAACTCAGGGAGGACACAGTTCAGTCCCTGGCATTTTATTTACTATTTGCCATTTTCCATTTAGAAAATATGAATGCATTATCACAAAGCTTCTTTGCCTACTTAAAACCTACAAAATAATGCAGTAGTTAAAATTCCTGAACATTCTAAATGATTGCCAGGAGTTCAATTAGTACTTTGAAAAGGATTTTGAGTGGCCAAAACAGATTTCCTAAATCCATTCACAAAAAAAAAAAAGCAAAAAAAAAGCTTATGTTTGACCCATAGCAACATGTCTTGGTTCATCACCCACATCTGATTTACTTTGAGTTTATACATAATTGTAACAGAAGTGATGACTTCCTGGGATTGCAGCATTAGAAGGGGATTAGGATTAAGATGGAATTGGTTTTAGTTATTATCCACCAATTCCGGATTTTCCATGTGAGAAACTTTGGTTTATAAGGTCAGTGGCAGAAGCCACAGTGACCTCCATCCTGGCTCTGTGCCCACGGCTTTCAATGGGGCTTCCATGCTGCTTTGAGTCTGGTTTCTCTAATCTGTCGCAATTTGAAACTTCTTTCTTATTGGCTAGGCTGCTGAAATAAACATCTGTCTGTAAGTGGTACAATTGCTTCATTGAATGCTTTTGTTCAGAAGCATAATGGAATACTTACCTACTCATTTATATATATGTATGTGTGTATATCTATCTCTCTCTCTCTCTATATATATACATATATATATATATACATATATATACATATAAACATATATATATAAACATAAACATATATATGCATATATATGTTTATTATATTTATTATATTATATGTATATATATGTGTATATATATATATACATATAATTCATTTTTATTTATTGATTTGTGAATGACGGACACAGAGACAGAAAGAGAGAGAGAATGAGTACTCCAAGGCCTCCAGACCCTGCAAAGGAACTCCAGACATGTGCACCCCCTTGTGCTTCTGGCTAACGTGGGTCCTGGGGAATCAAGCCTTGAACCGGGGTCCTTAGGCTTCACAGGCAAGCGCTTAACCGCTAAGCCATCTCTCCAGCCCACTTACCTACTCATTAAAACAAGACCAATGACAGAGATTGACGAAAACAGGTAAGTCAGGTATTCAGTACCCAGTGTGGACTAACCCATGCTAATCCACAACCCCCTCCCGCCTTCAGCCCAAGTGCTTTCCATTTTTAGCTTTTCCTCATAGTAAGTTGTAATGTAGACAAACAAAAACAGGGGAAAAATTCTGTCTCTTCAACCTTCTATTCATTTCTTATGTCTTCGTGTTTTGAGAAAGGTCACCAAGTCACGTAAAATGACCTCAAACAGAGCGTCAGTCTCTCAAGTGCTGAAGTTATAGACATGCACCAGTCTCCTTGTATGACCTAAGGTGTTTTTGTCTGAACTCTCTAAGAAATTTCTAAGGATAACAAGTAAGGAAAATAACAACCAAGAAAATAAAATTGTTTTCTATTGTTAGTTTGAGAGCAGTGTCAAACGCTGCTTTTCCTAGCTTTCTCATGTACCCTGAAAGACTCTTCTAATTTTACTTTGGATGATGACAAGTTTTGTAGCGGTTCTAATTTTGTGTACCCAGTCAGCAACTTCTGATGCAAATTATGAACTCTTTACTGTGAAATATACATACATATATATATGTGTGTGTGTGTGTGTGTGTGTGTGTGTGTGTGTGTGTTTGTGTGTGTATACATGTATAGCCAACACAGACTTCGTAAGATTGTTGGGACACCCCGACCCCACTTAGGGGCAGGCATTTCAACACTGTCTCTAACTGGCAACCGGCAGGGAGAAGTTACTGGTTCAAACCCACATTCTGACATCTTATTCTGAAAAATCAGGATTGCAACTTTCCTATTGGCCAATTGTGTGTTCCCTGCATAAGTCTATACACAAACTATTTACACATGACTTTTCCATTTCAATCAGCTCAAGTTCTCCTGGATCAAAAATCAGATTAAATCTATATAGTGAGCACTCATTTGTGTGAGACATTTTCATTATGTATAACTACAGTGACAAGGAAACTTAAAATCACATGCATTCTGTGTGTATGTATGTGCACACATCATGTGTGGACATGTGAATGTGGAGGCCAGAGGACAACTTTAGGTGTCATGCTTGAGTGCCATCCACCTTCATTTGAGACAAGGTCTTTCTCTGGCCCTAGAGATGTCATCTAGACAAGCTGTCCAGGGAACCCAATGATATGCATGACTTAAGCCCTCCGTACTGGAATTACAAGTGCACACCCTCACACCCAAGTTTTGCTTAATGTGTGGGGATTGAACTTAGCTCTTCATGCTTGCAATTTGCAATTTGCAATGTAAACACTTTACTATCTAAGTTATCTCCTTTTCTCTGGGTTATTTAAAAAAATTTATTTTATTTATTTGAGAGATAGAGAAGGAGGCAGAGAGAGAGGGAGAAAGAGATAGAAGGAAACACAGAGAGAGAGAAAGGGAGAGAGAGAGAGAGAGAGAGAGAGAGAGAGAGAGAGAGAGAGAGAGAGAGAGAGAATGGGTATACCAGGGCCTTCAGCTGCTGCAAATGAACTGTAGACACATGTACCACATAGTACATCTGGTTTATATGGGTCCTGGGGAATTGAACCTGGGTTCTTTGGTTTAGCAGGCATGTGTCTTAACTACTAAGCAATCTCTTTAGTCCTATTCTCTCTCTCTCTCTCTCTCTCTCTCTCTTTCTTTCCTTCCTTCTTTCTTTCTTTCTTTCTTTCTTTCTTTCTTTCTTTCTTTCTTTCTTTCTTCTTTCTTCCTTTCTCTCTCTTTCTTTCTTCTTTTTTTCTTGTTGAGGTAGTGTCTCATTTTGTAGATCAGGCTGGCCTAGAATTATGCATAACTCATATTTACCTCATACTCGTGGGTGATACTCCTGACACAGCCTCTTGAAAGCTGGGATGATAGTCCTACCCCAACGCGCTTGCCTGAAATGTCGTTTGTAATCACCTACATTGCACTGGGCTCTGCTTATGTGTTGCCTCAATCAAGCTCTTCAGTGCCCTCCTGACACACACACCAGACTGTCCATACCATGTTGAACAGAAAACAGCATTTGGTAGCTTCTGCATTTTCAGATAAAGTCAAATAAAAACTGTAAAGTCAATGGCTTCTTAATATGTACACCCTCAACAGGATACTGGACTAAGGATTTTGAAGTAATTGGTCCTATTTCACTATTATACTTTACATATATCTTAAGAATTGCAGAATGTTTTAATAAGGAACACACAAATGTGAGTACATTTTTAATCCAGTTGGACAAAACAATTGACACTTGACAGAGTATATGAGTGTTTCACTCTTAACCTACAAATCAGTGTGTTTATTCTCTGAGCTTTCAATTTGACCTGAATCCCAGTGAAGTTACTGGGCATAGAGATACAGTCCTTAGGTTGCAGGTTCTCTGTATGTATGACTTGTCATGACAGTGTGAATATGAGAAAACTTCCAGCTTTTAGCTTATAGAACTTTGGGTTTTTATATATTTCAGTGTCCACTGGTCTTTATTACTTGATAAAATAATGCTACCTTTTGTTCCATCCATTATATTTTTCCATGTGTTTTCCTCACCCTGGGAAAAATTGTTACACATTCACTTCTAATGACCAAGTGATCCACATGAATATCCCATCTGGGGGTCTGTCTTGGGGCTCCAATTATAGGTTGCACTTAGAAGTTTAAACTCAGGTATTTTAAAGGCCAAGATTTCTACGAACCTCTTCTAATTGATAATTAACTGGATTCTATATACTCACATCCTGTCCCTTTGTTAGACTCCACATACTTGAAGATGGCATTAATGGAGTATTTGATGGAAGCTGATGTGGGGTGATTGAAGGGACACCTACTGCACATGGCTGGAGAGAAGAGCCAAATACGGTACTATAGTGTGGATTTGAGAAATGGAGAATCATGGAGAGGAATATGTGTCGGTTTCTGGCTTATTGATGCACATATAGAATGTTCCCTCCTGGGATTATTGATAAGAGGTTCAGCAAAGTAAAAACAAACCTGAGCTGTAGCTAATCTTGTCTGAGTGGTCCTTCAGTCTGATGGCTTACATTTCATGGGAGGAGACAAGAAACAAAAAGAGTGATTCCCCCATGTTCCTCATGTGAGCTGGGGCTTCCCCAGACCCCATGTGCAGTAGACGTGGACGGGAATCTGCAGTGGCCTGTCTCCCAATCATTTCTGACCAATTCAGCAAAGATGATTCTTGTCTCAACTAAGAGCATGCAAAAAGCAATTATTTAGCTGAAATTAAAATATAACCATTATATCCTAGTTACTTGATGAATGTCAGCCACCTAAGGGCAAGAAGTATTCTAGCCCTGTCTGGTCACTGGGGAGAAGCACCTTTTCCCTCTGAGCTCTGGGACTCAGAGGTGCTTGGGGCCAGCAACATGAAAACTTTCATCTTGCTATGGGAAACCATTTAGCAAATTGCCACTGAAATGCTCTTAAGGGGCTTCTAAGAGGTCTGAAGCTGTTAGTGGGGCTCCCAGAGTGTCTGCTTCAGGCCCAGAGAAGAAGAGCAACACACTAGTTAAAGGGGTAAAGTAGGAGATGGCCATTAAAATAGCTACACCACCAGAGCCATTTTGCAAAGCCCAGAATTTTCTCCGGATGATTGCGCTGCCAGCACCAAGGTTACATGAGGCATTCTGCCTCTCTGTTAAGCACGAGGGTGCTCCCATTGGTATTCTGCCTGGGCGTTCTAGAGGGTTGCCAGCTGGGCCATCAGGGTAAGTGGAGGTGTGAGGAGACCCATTGTTTCCTAACATGAAGGCAGCTGTCTCTGTCCTGTGTGCCTTGTGTGAGCGTGCATCTCCCTCTGTCTGTAGGTCTGTGTCTGCCATTATAAATTTGCTAATTTGCCTAGAGGCATTGTCAAAGTGGCACAAGGCGTCACTGGAACGGGACTCAGCAGGGGCAGGAGGGGCACATGGGAAGGTAATGGTTGTGAATATGACCGATAAACGCATATAAATTTTTGCATAAATAAAATTTTAAAAGCACATCATACTGCCATTTTTTTTTCTACACACATATGCATTCATGAGTATTGTATATTGGCACCATTGCCATTCCTGCAGCACCTTTAAAATTAGGATACTAGCGGCATCCAGGTTGCAATGAGCGACAGGGCATGAAGCCAGGTTGTCTGTGACGACGTGCTTAGCATAGCGCCTGGACAGATTGACTGCGTGCTCAGGTACCTACGAGCAACCGTGACTCGGGGATCAGGCGGGCTCCACCATGGGCTTAGGGACAGGATGACACTGCCAACGATCACCTCAACACCTCTTTCTTTTATCTGATACTTCCTGGAAGCCCTGAAATATAGCTGTCAGCATGTGGCAAAGGGGGTGCGCAGGTGTGTTTTGTTCTTCCTCCCTAGCTACAGAAAAGACACCATCCGTGCCGCTGTCTCATGAGAGGCAGGGAGTTCTGCTGCCAAGTTAAAACTGAATGAGAGTTGTTAGTCGGTGCCCACAGAATGTGCTCCCGGCCTGGTGTTGACGTCCCCGGATGCTTGTGTGAGGCTCATGGAACGGGCCTTGTGAGTTCTAAACCTGCTTCAGTCGGCCTGGTGTTGACATCCTGAATGCTTGTGTGAGACCCATGGAACAGTCCTTGTGAGTTCTAACCTGCTTCAGTCGGCCTGGTGTTGACATCCTGAATGCTTGTGTGAGACTCATGAACAGTCCTTGTGAGTTCTAAACCTGCTTCAGTCGGCCTGGTGCTGACATCCCCGGATGCTTGTGTGAGACTCACGAACAGTCCTTGTTAGCCGGATGGTAAACCTTAGCTCCTGTTAGCCTGCAAATGTCACCGAGCTGTGCTTGGAAGAAGCGCAGTCTCTCTTTTAAGGTGTCACTGCACTGACTGTAGTTGCCCCCATCTAACCTGCTGTTCTATGCCCCATAGGCAATTGTTTTAGCATGAGAGTTAGAAATCCTCTCCAGAGTAGACGTCCTAGCAATCAGCTTGCTCCTTGGTCCATAAGGTTTTGAAAATATCTCATATTTACTGCCAAGCTGGACAATATCTTGTCTCAAATTTTCATTTTTTTCTTTCAAATTTCCTCCCAAGGCATCTTCACTAGTTTCTTTTTCTAAGGACATAAAGTGACTAAATCTCATGCATGAGAAAATGCTTTAAAAAATACTTCATGAGAGAGATGCTTTGCAATGTATGGAAAGCTTATTATACAATTTACATGTTGATTGCCATCACAGAGATTAATATAGATGGAAAGTTAGGTTAATTATATTTGAAGATGATTTCCTCAAAAACAGTTCGGTTTTATTAAATATTTGAGGAAATTGTACATAAAGTTGACAATAATCTATTATGTAAATAATCACTATAATTAATCTGTGGCAGGACAATAATTTTGTATTTCCAACATTCTGAAGTGACTGTAGTAGAAATTATAGATGCTTTGGAAATTGAATACATGTGCTAACTTGAGAAACCAGGCTTACATAAAGCTGATCAAACACAATATGGAAAGGCAACTGATTCTCCGCCTCGATGTGTTACGGTTGTGCATAGCCACAAGGGACAGCTTGGAGGTCAGCTTCTCTTGTAAGTTCTCAGCGTCACCACAGCTAGAGTTTTTATTTTCCTCTGACCCTCTAAGATTTGTATCTTTCTCTGTGTGCCTCCCCATCTATTAGACTGTAACAAATGTAGAAGAAATAACACTTTTTCCATTTCATGTCTCCTACTACACTACAGTTTTTTTTTTCTTTTACATAAATAGAGATGTCTCAGATTAAGAAGTTGCTAGCATCAACTTCCCAGACTTTAGCATTTTATGCCAAATGCCTTTGATGCAACAGTGCTTGTTTAAGTTAATGCTTCAGCAAGGCCCTACTTGATTACTTTCAAAACAAAAGTCTCGTCCTTTTTCCTATCTGCGCACTTCCTGTTCTTTTATTTTTCTTTTTCTGCTTCATTCTACTTTTATTCCCTATCACCACTAGACCATGAGTTTGCCAGGGCCTCGTGTATAATGTTGTATCCTCGGAAGATGAATTTTTGCTAAATATTAATAGGTTTTCATAATTTTGTTTTGTAAATAAATGAGTATTGACCCTAATATTAGACTTTGAATTTTGTTCTAGCATTCTTCATGCATGGTAATTATATTTCATCATAAACAAGATAAACATAATAAAGATAAATAATATGACCACAACATCCATACCTTGGTATGAACACAAAGTTCCATTGCAACCATTCTGTGACACACATAGAAAAATTTCTCTGCCAGGCTCTCCTTAACATTTTACTGTATCACTTAATAGATATTTTCTAATAAAATAATACATAGAGCCACTAACCATACATGTCTGTAGGCTATCCAAGTTCATTCTCTTAAGGACCTTTTTTGAATAATTCTATCCGTTCTGATGAAATTAAATTTTACAGTTAAGGGATGGACATAGCAAAAATATTATAGAGCCATGAGATTTATTTCCTATAACTCTTTCTCAATTCATATATATATATACATATATATTTTTTAAATTAAATTTTCCATTCCTTTGGGTTGAGTTCTGATTTTAAAACTCATCATTGGAATAAGCATATGCCTATGATGGTTTATATCTGTTACTATCCTTTGGCATTAGTTAAGAAAAATAAAGCATTTTTTCTACTAGGCACTTAGCAGAAGATGATAATATAAGTTACATCTGAAAATGGATTTGAATGTTGGAATGCAGCTTAATAATGGAGTGATAACTTCACATATCCAAGTCTCTAGCTTCAACCTCCATTATGCAGAAATTAAACAAAGACAAAACAAACAGAAAACATAGCAAAAAAGAATGGAGGAGAGTGTGGAAGATAAATATGGCTTAAGGACCCATAGGCTTTTCTGTTGTAATTGGATAGTACACTACAGCGTTCAAAGAAGAAGGACGTTACACACTTTTAAATGCATTACTTGGAAAAGTGCAAATTGCCCTAATTCACACTAACTGTGAATCCAAAATGACTCTTCTAATCATAATCTACTGCCAGATGGTGCACACCTTTAATCCCAGCACTTGGGAGGAAGAGATAGGAGGATTGCCCTGAGTTCAAGGCCACCCTGAGACTACATAGTGAATTCAGGTCAGCTTGAGCTAGAGTGAGACCTTACCTCAAACAAACAAACAAAAGAACAAACAAAAAGAATCTACTTACTGAGGTAGAGCAGTATAAAGCTGATTATTATGTTGACTCAGAAACATCATGAAGTTGGCCAAGGAGGTACATGCCTATTAACCCAACCCTAGTGAGGATGAGGACTATGGATCAAGATTTCAGAGGACTGTACTATATAGTAAAACTCTTTCTGGAAAAAGTCAAGGATTAAGAATGAAGCTCAGTGGTAGAGTGCTTGTCTAGCAAGAGCAATTCCATCTTTAGCACCACAGCAAATACAGACACCAACAACAAATCCACTCATGACACATCTAGACTCTTTCATATTTCAGCCTTAGCATCCCCAGCATGTCTACTTTGCTGTTTCCCTGGTCACATTATGGTGGAGCATGTTCAGGGGATAAGCGCAGACAATGGAATGTCCAAGAGAAGGTCACCTTCTTCCTTGGGATTCTTTACAAGGGTTGAGAAGCATCACCAGGAAACAGCAATGAAACCTCCCCAACGTGCCCAGACTTGCATAGCTGCTACGAATAATAATGAGTCTCTCCATTTAGTCACGCCATCAAATCCAGCCTTTTTATTTCATTAGGAGGAAATGAGGAAATGTCTACTCCTGTGCAACAAAGTGTGGCTGCTGCAGAAACCAAACATACCTTAGAAAGCATCCAGCTTAGAATCCAGCCGGAGATGGAAGGAGGGTTAGAGTGGGACCCTGCCTCGAAAATAAAAAAAAAAAAGGAAAAAAGGAGAAGAAACAAAAGAAGGAGGAAGAGGGAAAAGGAGAAATATAAATGGCCTAATATCAGAAGAAGAAACTGGAAATGCAAAAGAATATAAGCAGTCACATGCAGTACTTTATTCAATAGTATAGTCACATAATATATTAAATTTTGAAGTTAGCAAGTTTGCACATAATTTTCCAAGGGCATAAAATTATGAATGTGTTAGATAAAAAGAAAATACCACAAGGTCAAATAGTCTTAGCAATTTGGAGTCCTCCCACCAAGATTTTTCACATGGGATTTTTTTTTTTTTACTTTAAACTTATGCTAGACCAAACAAATATAATCTCTAGGGCAAGACTAATAAAAAATTAAGTAATTAATTCATCTCTTATGTGAATATTTATTGCTGAAAATGTTAATCTTTAAAAAAACTGAAACGACAGTAGTTTTTCTTTATTATTATTCCTTTGTTTTATTTTGTTCTTAGCTAGACCAGTACAACCATTGAGTCAAAAACATGCAGATAGAGCTGGGAGTGATGGTACTTGTCTTTAATCCCAGCACTTCAGGAGACAAAGGCAGAGGTAGGAGGATTGCCAAGAGTTCGAAGCCACCCTGTGACTACATAGTTAATTCTAGGTCAGCCTGGCCCAGAGTGAGACCCTACCTCAAAAAAAAAAAAAAAAAAAAAAAGAAGATAAAATAAAAGCCAGTTAAATAAATGAGCTATATGATAAAGATATTTAGCCTCAAGATTCCTCTGCCCTCTGTGTCGACCATGAAAGTAAACAGAACAGCTTGCCTGACTTCTCTTTGAAGGATTGCTTCACTAAACTTCCTTTCCCAACTGGGGAGCCAACATGATTTGGGTGGTAAAGACTGTTGCTGAAGGCATTTAGTAATTGATTATCCTGACCATGGTAATGGCAAAATGAAAAATGAATATGTCAGCGGAGCCTATGCTCTGTGGTATGGAATCTAGGAAAATGTGCAGTGCAAGATGCAAGCAGAAGCCCCAGACAAATCTACGCTTACTTTGCAAAATGCAGTGAAACCCGCAGAGGCAGCCAAGGAGGGGTAGAGGAAGGGAGAAGTATGTGTGAGAGACAGAAGACTGTGAGAGGGGAGGGAAGGGAAAGGATGGGGAAAGAGAGGGGGGAGACGTTTCATATTAAGTAGAATTAAATTTGGATAAAATACTTACATAGTCCACTAATTAACAATGAATTTTACATTTGCTAATTCATAATAGTGATAAGATTTTCTCAGTGTGCACTGATATTTTATGACACTGTTAAAATCTGTTTATCTATGTATTTGAACAAAAAATAAAATCAATGAATAAACCTTGCTTAATGTGGCGCACTGTTACACTCTCAGGTTACAATGGCTTTACTCAAAAGTTGAGCTTTCAAGTAGCCACTAGGCTTTCATCTGTATTATTCTCGGTCTTTATGTCTTTGAATGTGCAAACACAGATGATTTCTTCTGCTATGTTGACTTTATATTAGCAGAGGCAAAAAGCCTACTTGGATAGTTTTAGGGCAAGGAAAAGAGGTAGAAAGGAATAATGACAAAAATGAGAGGAAGTAAATTGTGTAAGATAAGCAGATGAGTGGATTTTCGATTTTCACTCAAATGCTCTGCCTTAATTCCATGCTGACTCAATTAAGCTCATCTTGATGGTCTTAATTCTTTGCACACTACACATAATTTTAAAAGCAATTAAACATAATTCTCTTATGAATTAGCAACAATGTTATTAAATTGTGAAATATTCATGAGCTTTAAGTGGAGAGATTTGTAGCAAGTAACTTCCTCTGGAAGGCAGACTGTGTACCTCCTGGTTTTACAACGTGGGTCAAAGAGAAAATAACAGTGAGGAGGAGGATGAACGTTCACTATTTCCATTTGGCTCAGTGAAATAATGGTTTGTCTTTATTCACATATTTTTCTGTTTTTGTATACTTCGCAGTAGCTGGCAAAAAAAATCTTATGAGTGAGTGACTGGAATTTGCTTGGGTATTGTCCTTCAATCAGAGGAACCACCATAGAGCTAAAATTCTCATCTTACAGAAAGGCGCTAGGATGTGCGGTTCTATCCAGACACGGAGATTTGTAGACAAGAGGGCCTATTGTACTCTACTTTAATCTTCTCTCTTATACATGCCTTTCCTTCCTTCTATTCCCTTTGATGTGAGGCAGTAAAACACTAGGAGACTTAATATACTATTGTAAAGTATGAGAAAACATGACTGTAACTACATTGTATAATGAAATAGAAACTAGCATAGGCTGGAGTAACCAGAGAAGGAAAAAGCTGAGTTATATAAGGCGAATAGTTATGTGAAAAGTGTTGCATTTTATAATGTGGGAGAAGAGTGATAAGATGTTATTGTTATTATTAATATTTATGTTTGAATGAAATTAGCTCCCCCCAAAGAAATGTCCTAGATCTATTTTATCATAATAGACATAGCATTACACTTTACATAGCCTTTAAAAGGAGTTGAAGCATGTATAATTAAGATGGACCTGCCCTGGTCAGCATTAAAGGAATCTTATTAGGAGGAATAAGGAAATCATAATTCTACTCTTGGTGTAGTAGAGTGTGGCCTATGAGGGAAAGCATAAGATGGACTTCTTGTGGTGCCCAGCTCTGTTGATGAGATCCATATTGTGAGATGGACTTCTTGTGGTGCCCAGCTCCGTTGATGAGATCCATATTGTAAGATGGACTTCTTGTGGTGCCCAGCTCCGTTGATGAGACCCATATTGTAACAACAGTGTTCAGAGTGTGCTCTGTGCATAGAACTCAGCACCCTACTACATAATGATATGGAGGGTACATTTAATTGTTTTTGCCAAGATGAGGATATTCTTCAAAATAATTTTGTCTCAAGACTTAAATCATATCCATTTAAATCAAACCCTAATTCAGCAGGGTGACTTTACAAGCAGAAGTGTTATTTACTCTCTTTGCAATTCAACAGGATAACAGTCAGTGGATTCGGACGCCTACGTGACGCAGTGGCTCAACTAAATTATCTTCCTCAGTAAAATGTGCCTTACTGAGCGCAGAACAGTCATCATTAACATGCAAATACTTCTATAGAGAAAATAATATGTGTCACAATCTGTTTAGAACACCCAAGCCACATATTGGGAAGACCCCACCAAGCACTGGGGAAGATTATGTTGGCTTCATGTGATGCTTAATTCATTAGTTTCTGCAGATCAAAAACATTATAGTGAGGGTAGAAGACATGGCTCAAGTGGTTAAGGCCCTTGTTTGCAAAGCCAAAGGACCCAGGTTCAATTCTATAATACCCATGTAAAGCCAGAGGCACCAGGTGGCACATGCATCTGGACTTCATTTGCAGTGACTAGAGGCCCTGGCATGCCCATTCTCTCCCTCTTCCTCCCTCCCTCCCTCCCTTGCGCTTTCCCTCCCTCTCTCTGTCTCTCCTTTTCTGCCTATTTCTCAAGCAATAAATAAAATATTTTAGGGAGAGAGAAAAAAAGAGTTGTAGTGAATCTGGCACCATTCCCTCAATAGGACGCCAGCTGAGGTTTATAGACCCCAGAGAAAAAAATAACCACACTGTATCCCATGACTCAAGATTTTATTGGTTAGTGCCATTGGATAGGCACTTAATATGACAGTATCACTTTAATTTACCTTTTCACTAGGTGCTGTCTGATATTGCCTTCCCATGATGGATTTCAGTTCAATTTAGTCTGACTACAATACATGGAAACCTTCTGACCAGATAATTACTCTGGACTATTGTATAAAGTTACGTTATTATGGGGAAAGAAAGAAAGAAAGCTTTTACAAATATGAATATGTACGTCCATAGTGCTTACAAGATACCTTTCTGCTTCATGCCTGCTGTCTTCCCTTCTCTTCCCCTCTGACGGAGGTTAGTAACAGAGGCAGCTCCGGCCACCACCTGTCCCTTGTTTATTTGAGATTTCTTTTTATCTTCTCAGTGTCTTCTCTACTGACAATTGTGCAAAGCTTGTTTTGATATCATGATGAAATATGATCCTTTGTAACGAGATCCTGGCTCACATGAGGTGGAGGCGGAGGACTGGTACCTGAGCATTGATACGGTTAAGTATATTATCAGAACAAAATTAAAGGTTGAAAAGTCAAACGTTGGGGACCCGGGGAGATGGCGCAGTGGTTAAAGGTGCTTGTGTGCAAAGCCCGCCTGCTTGCATTTGCTTCCCCAGTGCCCCCAGAAAGCCAGATGTACAAAGTGGCGGATGTGTCTGAAGTTTGTTTGTAGCAGCACGAGGCTTTGAGGCTCTCTCTCTCTCCCATCTTGTAAAAAACTCATACTGGTTGGGGGGATGTGTTTGTGTGTTACTATAATTAGATTAGCTACTTGAATTGTATTTCTGGAACAGAATGAAATGAAATCAACTTATGTTTAAGTTTTGGTTAACTGGAAAAAAAATATCATGCTTTGTCAAGTGAGAACTTCATCATGTGTATGAGTGGGATTTAGAATATAGTCAACTGTGAGGATAATAGTTTTGCCCAGGAGCCAGATGTCTCCATTAGTACATGTTGAAATGATGAACTAATTCATAGACATATTTGGAATGCTACCTAGCTACCAAATCAAACTAAGAGTCATCTACCTTGAAAATAAGGAAATAGTAAAGGAGTTATGTACTTTTAATTTAAAGACCATTGGTTTTGAAGATAGTATAAAGTTGATTAACATCTAATCTTACCAGAGTTGTATATTCTTTGTTGTATTGCATAAATGTCATTTGGACATGATCTTTTTCAACTATGAAAGGAAATTTAAATGAAGGAAGTTTTACATATTAGAGATAATGTCTTCAAAATATTTTATAGGATGCAATTTATATATGTGTATGTGTGTGTGTGTGTGTGTGTGTGTGTGTGTGTGTGTGTGTGTGTGTGTATGGAGAGAGAGAGAGAGGGATATTGTTCATTAAGCAATTGCTAGCAGGTCACTAAAATAATTTGACATTTAAAAAATTTTATGAATTGATATTAAATGTTATTAGAGTATTTGGGAATCATTCATATTCCTTTTAATTTTACTTAAGCCAGGTCTCTCTCAATGTAGAGATTCCATTGTAAATCTGACATATAGGAGTCTTTTTGTTTGTTTATTTGTTATTGGGATTTTTTTCAAGGTAGGGTCTCACTCTATCTTAGGTTGACCTGGAATTCACTATGTAGTCTCAGGGTGACTTCTAACTCATGGTGATCCTCCTAAATCTACCTCCTGAATGCTGAGATAAAAGGTGTGCACCACCACACCCAGCTCGCATGTAGGAGTCCTATATCAATTTTAAATAAATAAATTGATATCATGTGGTCACTATATAAATTCATCTTGTAAAAAGAATCTCGGATCTGGGGAAATTTCTCTGTGTATAAAACACTTGCCCCTCAAGCCAGACTGACTGAGTTCAGATCTTCAGACCCTGCTGAAAGCTGGAAAGCATGGCAGGCATCTGTAATCTTAGATAAGAGAATTTTTTTCTGGAAGCTTGGAATCTTGTAGACCAGCCAGTTTGGTAGGCATAGCAGTGAAAAACAAGAAGGGCGGGAGAGATTGCTTAGTGGTTAAGCACTTGCCTGTGAAGACTAAGGACCCTGGTTTGAGGCTCTATTCCCCAGGACCCACATTAGTCAGATGCACAAGGGGGCGCACGCATCTGGAATTCATCTGCAGTGGCTGGAAGCCCTGGCGAGCCCATTTTCTCTCTCTGCCTCTTTCTCTGTCTGTCACTCTTAAATAGAAATAAATTTAAAAAATAAAAACAAGAAGAATAACAGAATGGGAGGAAGAAAAGGAGGCAGGAAGGAAGAAAAGAGAGAGAGAGAAAGAGACAGACAGACAGAGAGGTAATACCTCAAGAATGGGAGGGGAAGACCAAGTCCTGAGAGCAGTTTCTCATATCCACATGGACTTTACAGCAATGCATAATAGCAGTCACACACAGGAACATGCATCGACACACATACAAAGCATAATATTAAAAGCATAGATAGGTATGATAAATATTAAGTTACTTCCCCTCAACTGACTAAGGAGTTATTAATGAGAAAGCATCCAAAGTATTTAAAATGTATTCATACAAGTTTGCCTTTATGAGCAAATCTGTGCTACAATACTCAGTTTTACTCTACAAACATCCATCCCATACTCAAGAACTACATTAAACAGTCTACCACATTGTCTGCATATTTTACTTAATTCAAATTAATGTTGCCATTCAGGGAGCAAAATGACAGCCTTGGTATTAGGAAACCATTACATGCACATTGTGTGATTTAAATCAGGGAGGTCTGCTGTTTATTAAGCTGTTTTTTTATTCTGAGGTGTCCAGTGAAAAGGAAATGTACAAATATGTTTAGTCATACTCTTTGAATCATATTCAGAGTGAAAATTCTCACTTTCTCCACATTGTAAATCACAGGGTTCAAGTTACAGAAGTGCCTTTGTGATTTTACTTTCACTCCAGTATTCATTCATAGTTTCTTCTTGAGTTGTAAGCATGTGTGCATATGTGTGACTTCATGGAAATGCTAAGACTTAACCAAGACATTTTTCTCTGGTACAAGTATACTGATATATTTCAAGAGAAAACCAAAATGGAGAAACACAATTTGGTAAGGCTCAAAAAAATAACATGTACACACACACATACACACACACACATGACACTGAAAAAGTATATGTGGAGAACAGTGCAGGCTACCAGAGACCGTCTCAATGTCCATCGTTTCTAGGACACAATTCCTAAGAAGACTTACGTGACCTCAAGTGGTAGCATAGTAATTTAGTAGTCCTCAAGTCAACTGAAAAGGAAAATGTCATATAAAACCAAAAATCGAGAGCGAGACCAATGGATTTATCATCAGTTCAATGCCCATGACACCCCTCCACTATGATCATTTCCCACAATGCCACACATGGCTCAAAACATGCTTGTATGCTGCAGTCACAGTTGCTGTATGAAACAAACCATCACCCATGCCAGTTACGTGCAAGTCCAGTGACCCATTTCAGTGAATAGAGCACACGGAGCTTCCAGTGCATGTCTGCGCAATATTAGACCCGAAATCCCCCAGGAAAGTTCACCAAACCAGGCAAAGAAAGAACAACTCAAAAATGTGAATCAAATAACTATGAGTTCTATAGTTATGTAATTTCCTCTGATTTCTTTTATTTTCCCTTTGTGAAAATAATATGAATTTCAGAATTTCCTCACTGGCATGGATGCACAGGTTTTTGCCAAATTATAAAGTAAAGTGATTGCGATCATATTTCTTCGAAATCCAAATGTTTTTGTGCGGGTGTTTTTGCCTTAAGAAAGTTTTGAAGCAGCTTTATCAAAACAACTATGAAAACATAAGCATTTCTTTTAATTACGAATAAATCTCTTACTGCCTGACCTCCACTCCTGTACCTCGTCCCTGGGCCTCCTTGCAATGTGAGAAAGGCTCACTGTCCAAGATGAGGTGGGCAGGGCGGTACTTCATTGTACAGCAGGAAATCAGTTTGTCTATGCAGGTCAAGTTGACCTTCGCAAAATGCCATATCTACTAATCACTCATGAGTGATTTCTTTTTTTTTTCTTTGTTTATTTATGTTTATTTGTTTGAGAGTGACAGAGAGAAAGAAGAAGGCAGAAAGAGAGAGAGAGAGAGAGAATGGGCAAGCCAGGACTTCCAGCCACTGCAAACGAACTCCAGACATGCCCCCTTGTGCATCTGGCTAACATGGATCCTGGGGAATCGAGCCTCAACCTGAGGTCCTTAGGCTTCTCAGGCAAGCGCTTAACCGCTAAGCCAGCTCTCCAGCCCTCATGAGTGATTTCTTAGCTTCTGGCCCAGTGTTGCTGGACATGTTGAGCTCCTGCTCTTTTACTTAAGGATGTTCTGAATTAGCCACAGGGTTGACTGGACAATGGTTTATGCAGCTAAGTAGTGTGAACCAACTTGATCATGGCTTTGTATTTACTAGGCTGCAACATCCTGATGCATTCTCCATGGTGAAAAAAGACGTTTGTTAACTGGAGTTTGAGAACTTACCTCTCTGACCAAGCCTGAGTTAAAATAGGTTTCTAATAGAGATTTTATTTACTCTTTCTGTCTTTAAGTTCAGAGACTGGGATTAAGTCAGTAGTATGTTTGGTTAATAAGCAACTATGTTAAATGCCATTACATTCATGACCATTAGAAGACTGGACTTTAAAATACATTTCTTGGTCTTCAGTTTGATCCCTTTCCTGACACAAGGACTTCCTGACTGTATCTTTGGCATGTGTGTACTAATTATGTGTCCTTTATAAACCTGGGAATTGCCTTTGTTGAGAACCTGGGTCTGATATTTCAGTTCAGGCTATTGTCTAATGACACTTAACAGTCACTCATAGAAACATTAAAAATTTAGACTCAGTTGCCCTATCTGTGGTTTGTGGGCCCAGTCACAGATGTCACTGCGGGGAAAATGAAAACTGGGTCTAGTATTGGCATTCTATAATTGAAGCTGAGGCAAAGAAAATCATTCTGTAGCTCATGTGGGTGGATGCTGGCATCCAGTAAGAAGTAAAAACAGAGGGAAAAAAAGCAGTAGGAGAAAATGAGTAACAGAGTCATCATTCTTAAAGTCAGGAACATGATGCTTCTGGTATATTCTGTTGAAGGGAAGAAAACCTTTACCACTAAGGGAAGTCCATGAATTTGAGAAAAGATGATGGTACTTTAGAAGACTAGATGGTAGCTTGTGACAAACTCTGTGTGGATGTTACATCAATTTCCTGTCCCCTTTCTTGTGATAAGTTTAATTTTCCTTGGTTGAATAGATTCTTGTTAATGGTGGTGATGGTGGTAGTGGTGATGGTGTGTGTGTGTGTGTGTTGGGGGTATCACAATATGGGCATTTATTTTTAAGGATCTATCTTAACCAGATAAAGTAAATTCAGAGAAAACCCATCTCTGTGCTTGTCCTGAGGTTGAAGGGATCTGCTGTCCAAGGTTGCTTCCATAGGTTTGGCATTGCTTTATCTCCCTCACGTGATTGCTACAATTTTATTATTTTTATTTTCCATGGCATTCTATGATTATACCACTGTTTGTGTGCTCATTTGCTACGAGGGCCATTTGTACAAGTAGTGTTTTTTCTTTCTACATATATCATATCATGTTCAATATATTTATTTCTGCATTGATTTAAAACTCAGGTCTCTTTATTATTGTTATAATTTTTAATGTATTAATTTCTATAACTTCACACAAAAATACATTTTATCTGTCATCATCCTTCTAAGATTTCTCCTATAAAATAAATGCTATTTTTTAAATTTTGATTTTTATTGATAACTTCAATAATTGTACACAATATGCTATGATAATTCCCTCCCTCCCCCCACTTTCCCCTTTGAAACCCCACTCTCCATTATATCCCCTCTCCCTCTAAATCAGTCTCTGTTTTATTTTGATGTCATGATATTTTCCTTTGATTTTAATGGTCTTGTATAGGTAGTATCAGGCACTGTGAGGTCCTGGATATCCAGGTCATTTTTGTGTCTGGAGGAGCATGTTGTAAGGAGTCCTACCCTTCCTTTGGCTCTTATACTTTTTCTGCCACCTCTCCCACCATGGACCCTGAGGCTTGGAAGGTGTAATAGAGATACTTCAGTGCTGAGCACTCCTCTGTCACTTCTTCTCAGTGCCTTCTGAGTCATCCCATACATTAGTTCTACTCTTTCTCTAACTGAAAGGAAGAGTAGAATTAATGTATGGGTATGAACATGAAGAGAAAGTGCTTACTGAGCATTTTGGTGAGCATAGTATATACATTTTTTGTTTGTTTGTTTGTTTTTCAAGGTAGGGTCACACTCTAGCTCAGGCTGACCTGGAATTCACTATGGAGTCTCAGGGCAACTCACAACAACCCTCCAACCTCTGCCTCCTGAGTGCTGGCATTAAAGGTATGTGCCACCATGCCCAGCCATAATATATACACTTAGCCAGACAGCAGCAAACGTTATACCACTAGGGCTCATGAATACCCCTATTGTAGGTTTTCAGTATCAGGGATGTATTCCCTCTCATGGAGCTGGCCTCCAGCACAATTAAACAATAGTGGGTTTCCTCCATAACAGGTGTGCCACTATTGCACTCATTAGCTCATTTGGCCTGGCTGGCCAAATATAAGGCTTGCAGTGTCCACTGTTGAGTATCTTCACTGATGACTTCTCTCTCTCCCATTGAACTGCATGCAGCATGGCTTTTTCCACCTTTCTGTCAGCTGGTCTACATGGAGGAGGTTTTCAGCTCAGCTCCAGCCAGATTTCTCAGTGACCTTGCAGCCCAAGTATGTGGAGTCTTCAGCAGTAGGGTCTTACCATCTATTCCTGGTGGGAAACCAAGGGCCTCGGAAATGACCTGTAATGTTTTGGGGGTATCAGGGACTTCCATGGCCAGTAAATCACTAAAATATATCCCAACCCTGGCACTGAAAATTTTCTAGTAACAATTTATGGCTTTTGAGTGTTCCATTGTCCAAAAAAGTAGGTTTCCAAGTGATTTATTTATACCTTCTTACATTTTTATTTATTTATTTAAGAGTCAAAGGAGAGAGAGAAAAAGAGAGAGAGAGCAAGTGAAAGTGAGAATGGGGGCTCCAGGGCTTCCAGACACTGCAAATAAACTCTAGACACATGCACCCTCTTGTGCATCTGGCTAATATTGGTCCTGGGGAATTGTACCTGGGTCCTTTGGCTTTACAGTCTAGCACCTTAACTGCTAAGCCACCCCTCAAGCCATATCCTCTTAGATTTTGATTAGTCCTCACTCCACCTTTCCTTACTCAATATCTTCCCCTGACCTCACTGAGGCCTTTTCATCCCCATTAATCTGTTCTTCTACTTACATATATGCAACACCCCCCTGTTAAGTTCCCCCTCCATCTCTTTCTATTCCCTTTATATCTCCTTTCTAGCATACTGGCCCCTGCTACCGTGTTTTATCCTACTGACATAGAAGTCCAATCATTTGTAGCTAGGATCCACATATGAGAGAGAACATGTTCTCTCTCTCTCATAAATGCTATTTTAAGCAGATAAGGAAAAGATTGCATATGTCTACGTTTATGAAATTTTGCCTACTAGCTTTAGAAAGCCTTTAATTAAATTGAACAGCTATTAAAAGCAGTTTTTAATGTGACATTTATAATATAACATAATACCATGATGATATTTTTGTCTTGGAAATGTTTTCTGTTTATCAAAGAGAGGGATGTTAAATTTGTTTCATATATATATATACATATATAAAACACCATATATATGTATATATTCCTCTTAGCTATATGGTTTCAGTAGCAACTGCATTATACAGTCTCAGTAGGAGAGATGTTAGGGAATGCATGGCTCCTGAAGTTAATGGAAAAGTCAGAGTTAGTGAAGCCTATGCAATTCTTTGGAGAAATGTGACAGGTGTCACGAATGCTGTTATTTACACACTCACCTTTCCCTTACCTGAACTTCACATGGAAAATTGGAGGAAATTGTTTTTTTTTTGCTAACTATTATTTGACTAATAAACTTTTCTCAAGGATGAATGATAATCTTGAGGTATAACTAAAATTTTGGCAACAGCATCTGAGGGGTCAAATTATTGATCATGACATATACATGCATTTATTTCACACTTAGGAAATTTGGATCTGTGCTATTATAAAATGGATTACAGTAAATCTTAATCTAGCCATGCCCTTTTGATTGTATAGAAATAATAAATGAAAAATTTAAAACACTATTTTTGTACCTTCTCAGAAATGAGTATTTATTACTTTTTTTCTCCATTAATTTAAAATTATTGATTCTTATGATAAATCCTTTATGGGATTGTTTGGGAGCATTTATACAGTTAATAAACTTTATGAAATGAGAAAAGAAAAATACATATATATAAATTTCTAAAGTAAAAGTTATTATAACTTTGAAGAATATAATAGAAAATAATATTTTTACCAATTAAGTTTTCATATGATGGATGATATAGCCTATACTCTCAGTTAAACCACACTATGTGAACTTGTATTTTACCTTCTTTTTAAAAATAAGGGCAGATTTGTATATTTTCCCCTTTTCATTACTTTGTAACTCTCCACATTTAAGTAACACACATATTCATGGATATATGCATATTATATATTACATGTATATGAACATGATATATTCATCTGTGTAATGAAAGACATTCACAGATTTTATTAATATTCCCTCATGATTTCACTTGTTTATCTGCTTTATGCTCAAGAGGAATGTGTCCTTATTAATTGATTAGTTGCCTATTGTAGATTACTCTCTTATTTGTTATTGTAATATCCAATCTGGAAATTTGTCAGAGAATGGAAACCCACATGTGTGTCACAAAACATGAAATGATATTTTCTGAATTAGCCTAGTGAAGTAGATGTTGTAATTGGCTTATATAACGTGAAGTGATGTTGCATCAGTATTATTTAAGAATAGAGATAATGATCTGTCATTCTGTGAATTACTAAGATCTGTACATTTAAAACGGTGTAATTTAGTTTTCTGTGCATGGTTTAAAAAAGTAATATGATCCCTTTTCTTTAACCAATTCAAGTTCCACAGAAATGGGAATGAGCTGCAGCTGTGGGTTTATGAATGGTTTCCTGGAAACTACACTGAAGGAAATTTCAGTTCACGAATGAATTTTATATTGCCCTTTGATGCAAGGGCAGGTGGGAAATTTATGAGTGTTGATTGTAGCTTTGAACATGTGTAAAATATGCATTTTAAGATGAAGACCACAATTTTCAAGGTCAAGGTCACATTTAAATAAGTTCTGTCTTTACAGAAGGAATAAATATGCATGCTTAGCAACAGAATATTAACAATAATGTGTTATAATAAACTAACTTATTACATCTCAAGCTTATTTTTAAAGAGGAAACCAAAGGTTCATTTACAGCTTTGAGTACTCAAACTCCTACATTGTTTTTTCATGCTGGTAACTACAATTGATTTTGTTGCAAAATTTAGGTTTATGATATTAATTTTATATGGATTGAATTCTTACTATACACAGAACTTTGGTTGCAGTCTAAGTAAAATCATGGAAAAAATCAGGAGATATGACTCCACAAAGTTTATAGCTTCATTAATTAGAGAAAAATTGTTTACCAGCTGATTGATGACAGACTATAGGTAATTCTAGAACCAATTATTAAATATATAATTTTGAGTGTCTGACAAAAGGGATGCAAAAATATTTATAATGCTGAGCTGATTGAGCATATAATGTTCAAGCAATTCCATCTTTTTTCTTTGAAAAAAAATGGTAATTTGGTCATGTAAAGATTTAGATGAAATGTACCAAACTAGAAGGCAGGTATTTGACAAAGCTTCTTGTGTCAGGATAGTGACCTATGAGAGAAGATTGATAATATATTTATTAATGGATATTATATTTATGTAACAATAGAATCCCTGATGAAAAATATGAGTATTTGTTTGATAGGCAATTTATAATGGAACATCTCTTTTACCTTATCTATCAATCAGAAAAGTTTTTGTATGTTGGATAAAGGCATTGTTAAATTTGTAGATTCAACAACTAGTTGACATTGTAAAATATGTCAACACTCAGAATCAAGACCTCAGATTTACTGCACTAATAAATGACCCATTATGTCAATGAAAAACATTGGAATAAACATTCAAGTATGTTCTTTACTTTCATTCAAAATATAATATGCTGTAGATCATATTTAGATCAGCAAACAGTAAATTTTACTTGAAATTCTTGTCTGATGTATGTAGGGAAGCTATTAAGTTCATTTTACAAAATTTTTTGTTGTCCATTTTTCTACCTTAATGCCAATACCCAATTAATATGGAGCACAAGAAAAATGAGGAATTTACCCTCTAAGATGTTTAATTCTTCCAGTTTTCCTATTCTAGCATTCTGAAAAAGCCGACTATAGAGATACCAACAGACCCAGTTATTCCCTTACTGGGCATCCACCCTAAAACCTTCAAACCACAGGCCAGAGAGATTTGCTCATCCATCTTGAAACTTAGATGTGAGCCTCAAATTCTTCAGTCTTTTGTGAAATATAGTGTCCTCTGTATTTTATTAAAATAAATTGAAAATACCTACTCCAGGACTTTCAATCTTCTAAAGACCTTATTATGCCTCAAATGCTGATGTGCTCTCTGTAATGTGTGCTAAAGTAGAAAATGGTAAAGACTGATTAAAAGTCTGATGAACAAACCCAGGTCAGAGGGGAGGAGAAAGAATAAATGGATTGAAAGTGAGTATAGGTTGAAATATGTGAAAATATTTTCACAATAATGTAATATAATCTTTAAAACCTAAGCTATTTTAAGAGATGTGAGCTGTCTGTTACAAGATGATATTAAGGATCATGGACTAGAGCTAAGAGTACTTGACTTTAGAGTTTGTGGTTCTGTTACAACACTTCTTATTGACTTATGAGATAAAGGCTTTGTAAACTACCAAAGGAAAATATGAGATGAAAACAGAGACAGAAGGGAAGAGAAGAGAAAGAGGGGAAGGAAAAAGAATGTATGGAAGAGACTTTCTGGTGATTGATAGAAGTAGAAGTATGAAGGGCGTAAGCAGAGCTAAGATGGGAAATTGAAAAGCACTTAGGTAGGCGTCCATGAGTTTTGTAGAAAAGGATGGCAAACAAAATTCCTCTATGAAGTGTACCTTGTAGAGTTTCTCAACAACTGTGCGTGTTAGGATATTGTTAGTAAGTGTAGCCACAGTGGGCATTAGAAATCTTACCACATTTAAATGCAAAAGGAGAAAGCATTTTATAAATGCTTTACTGCTGGATTTGAGTTGTGAAGAAGACAGTGACTTATCTAAGACAAATTACAAAGAAAGTATGTGGAAAAATTGCTTTTTGTATAGATCAACAGAAGACCAATAAGAGACTCATTTAACCTGATGAGAATTCGGAAAAAAGTAGTGAAAAAAGAACAAAGTAATAGGCTGCATATAAATTCCTATGCAATTTATTATTTGTATAGTAGTTGGATTTTGAGGAGGCACTATAAATCTTGGGTAAAAAGATATAAATCTTGGGTAAAATGAAACATTGTACTTATAGAATAATCACAGAGACATGCAGAGTTACAAGTCACTTACATTGGAGTGAATCCAACCAGGTAAACATACCATCATTAATGAGATAATCAGTTATTAATAGTAAATAATTAATTAGTTATTAATGCAGTGTGTAATGAAGAAGATAGAAGGTGATGAGGTTGCACACTCATGTGAACCAGGTCCTTTCATGTTGAAGTTGAACGTACCTAACTGTATGTATTGCAGGTAGGCCTAAACCATTTCAGAATGATCGGAAAACAAATGTTCCAGGTGAAGGTAGGAAGTCAACAATTTTACCTGTTAAAAATGCTAAGATGGTTATAAACTCACGAGATTCTATCAGTCTTAGTTGAAGTTGAAGGTGATGTAAGTTTGTGCAATAGAAAAAAATCAGTAAACCTAAAAATTTAGAACTTCATTTTTATAGACAAAAAAATCCATGGATTTTAGACTATTATAGAAAGTTCTATCTTAATTTTCTAAGTTGTATTTTTTTTCTTTTTTTATGTGTTTTGAGGTAGGGTCTCACTCTAGCCTAGGCTGACCTGGAATTCACTACGTAGTCTCAGAGTGGCCTTAAAGTCACAGCGATCCTCCTACCTCTGCCACCAGAGTGTTGGGATTAAAGGCATGCACCACCATGCCTGGCTTTAAGTTGTATATTGAAAAGAATATTAGAAAATATGTCACTCTGAATTTTGCATTATTTTCCATTTACAAATGTATGATTTCATTATTTTTATCTAGTATGGTATGTGTCTCCTAAGTTTCATGATGCCTTTGATAGACTGATGGATAGATGATGATCATAGGTAGATAGACGATAGCTAAAGATCCAACACATTTTATTTCTCACAATGATAACATCCTTTGGATGTTTGAAAAAATGTATAAGGACTCAAACCACTCACTTTTGGTTAAAACATTTCAAAATCATGGATAACAGACATCAAAATTACACCAGTCAAAAAATGTAGGAGCCTACATGCAAAGGCTATGTTTTCTTACGACAACTTTTTTAAAACCCTTTTCAATCTAATAATTTTATTCTTCTGTTCTTGCTTCATATGTAAATAATATAAATTGAAATGAAATATTGTATAAGAATTATATGGCCAAAGAGACTTTCAAATTATCAGTATGCCTAATTATGTGTGTTTCCTATTTTACATCTTTTATGTCATTGCTGAACTTTCCTTACTGGAAATGACAGTTGTGATAAGTGCAGTGATTTGATATTCATCATAAAAAGAACAGATAAAAACATATCTTCTAAACTTAAGCAAGTCTAAGTGGACCTTAGAAGACACCTCTTCAGATTACTGAACATATTTGAAGACAGTTGGATTGAACAGGATTGGGTCTGGGTGGTGTAGGTTTATGCAGTGAGGCAGGAGGACACCAATTGCCACATGGAATGTCCTATTTGGAACATCTGAAGAACAGTGCTACAGAGAAATCCCAGTAGGTCATAACTTGGGATCTGGAGATAGATATCGAATTTTATAATCAAGGATTTGCTCAATGTGTAGAGAGTTAGAATAGCACTTAAGGGAGCCTTATAACGTGACTTTAGAATTTTGGTAGATTCGCATGTGCATCCAGTATTTAATGCTGTTTTGTTTAGAGCACAGCCCACCATCTCTTATTTTGCAACTTCAATTCCAAATTTCAGTATTTTAGACATTGCCCTCTTTTTGACAAGCATTTTTTCCTGTATACTTATTTGGAAATTTTATGGTTAGCATTAATTAAACTGATGAATATTTGCATGTTATATAAGAATAAGGTTACCATATATAATATTTATTATATTTGTATTTCCAATTCTATTTTGTTATATTGAAAGCTAACTAATTGTTAAAACACATCTTATCCTGTCATGCTATACAAACATATTCCCTTCTCTTCTGAATTTTAAGTTCACATGACTCAATGCCAACTAAAATTCAAAACAAATTACAAAGTGAAGTATTTTCATTAAGCAAAACACATTTTGTCTGTGATGGTTCAACTTGGTTTTTGGCTTGCTAGGCCTGAGATGTGTCTCAAACAGTAGTAAGTCACACTTCTGTGTGTGGTTGTGAGGCTGTTTCCAGAAGGGATTAACTAATGAAAGAAGTGAAAGGAAGGAATACTCAAAGGAATAAGTCATCAAATAGTAGTGCAAATCTACCACAAATGTTAGCTGGTTTAGATTATGTATATTGGTTGAGAAGCTGTGTGTGAGATGAGAGAGAGGGGAAGCAACCTGCAAAGTGGCCAGGGTTTCCGGGATGCCGGTTATGCATGGGCCCAACAAGGACCTCCATTAACTAAGGTACTAGCAACTAAAATATCTCTCAGCTGAAGTAACCGAGTGGCTATTTTTTCTGCTGTCATCCTATGAGACTAGCATTTTGACATTTAACTTAAACCACAGTGACTGCCTGCTAGAATAAATTGTATTTTCAGTGAGATATTTAGGCAAAAGCACAGATTCTATTCAGCTTGTTGTTATTCCTTGATATCTGGGTGAAAATCCACTGATTTTTTTAAGAGAGAGGAAGGTGTGCCCAACCTTGAGGCACAGCGGTGGACACGAGATGACGGTGACAGCCTAACCTGTGTCTCTGGGCACACTGGTACCTTAGAACAATCGTTACATTGTCCAGGGCTCCAGGGGAAATGAGAAGGTAATAAATAGACTCTAGATGGAATCTCAAAAAAAAAAAAAAAGAGAGAGAGAGAGAAAGAAAGAAAGAAACAAAAAAAACAAAGAAGGAAGGAAAGAAAAAGAAACAGAAATAATAACAAAAAAGGGAAGTTCTAATGCTGGCAATGAAGTCATTAAAATAAAGTAGGAAATCCCTATGTAGGCTTAAGAGAGGTCTTGAGGTTCAGAGAACACAGGCAGTTGAGTTAAAGATGGAAGTAATCCAATCTGAGGGAGGAGCAAACAGTGGAAGAAAATGATCAGAGCCTCAGAGCCTAGGCAAGTGTCTACCATCACATGACTGGAATTCCAGAATGAGATGAAGAAATGGGACCAAGGAAAGTCGCTTTGAAGAAGCAATGTCTGAAAACATCCCCAACGAAGTCAGGATTCAGGTCTGTGAATCAACACTAAAATTATAAATATAAAAGGAGAAACCCTTCATTTATATTGCAGTCAAGATATTGAATTGTGAAGAAGAGGAGATAACTCCAAAATTCTGTAAAGGGGCGGTGGTGATACAAGTAACATCATGCGTTCCATTAGAAGCAGTGTAATAATGCCTTGCATGTGAATGTGCTTGAGGGAGAAACTCAAAACAATAACAAAAGACTTTGTCAAACAGAACATTGTATCCATAGAGACTGTCCCTCAGAAATAAACCCGAAAGGTGCAAGAAATGGAGCTAAGTTGGAAACGTGCTCTCCTACCATGCACAAAGCCACGGGTTGGGTTCAATCTTCAGCACTGTGTAAATGTGACCCGGTGGGGGGGGGGTGGCATGTCTGTCACCCCAGCAGTTGGGAGGTGGAGGTGGGATGACCAGACGCTAATAGTCATCCTTGGCTACATCTGTGTTTGAAGCTAGCCTGTGCTGGAGTTTCTTTTAAAACATGCAAACAAGAAAATGATGCCATCCAAATTAAGAGAACTCCATTACAAGACACTGAGAAGGAAATTCACAAATTCTTTATATGAAGGAGAATGGTACCAGGAAGAATCTCACATTTATAGAAAAAAAATGAAATCATACAAATTCAGTACATATTCATAACGCATGCATTTTTATATATTAGTGTTACATATCTGTTTACTTTAAACATAAAAAGACAATGATGAATAGTGATTAATATTAAAACAGTATTTATTGCAAAATGATTACTTATAGAATGGAATTTGCTTCTTTCTTCAGCTTCTAATCTATTTTTTAAAGTATTTTATTTATTAATTTGAAAGAGAAAGAGTGGGCACCCCAGGATCTGTAGCCACTGCAAAAGAACAATGCATATGGCACCTTGTGCATCTGGCTTTACATGGGTACTGGAAAATCAAACTTGGGTCCTCTGGCTTAGCTCGCAGGTGCCTTAAACACTAAGCCATTTCACCAGCCCCTAATTTTATTTATTTTTGACATTTTTATCTTTATTAATATTTTCTTTTTTGTTATAATTTTTAACAACATATTTCATATGGATATGTTGGTACCCTCTTTTTGCTCATCCATGCCCCCATTCCGTCATGGACGCTCCCCAAGGGAGCTGCAGATATCCCCATGGGGCTGTGGTTTATGTGTCTTGGGAGCACTATGAGCTTCTTGATTATCTTTCTGATGACCAGGAAGATGTGGGCATTATCATCCATGGTTTGGATTAGCACCAACCATGCGTTTCCCATTTATGCTATAAAATGGTTTCCAATTTTATATTGCAACAAAAGAGGCTAAATATTGTTCCTTTTTCATTTTATTTAAATATCATTTCCCATATTCAAATTGTTGTTTGATTTGTACTTCTTTAAAATAAAGGCATAAAACTGCTGTTTCACAGTGCACAGTTTAATTTCACGCATGTCAACTGTACTATAGAGAAAAATGCTATTGTTTTGTTTTGAAAAGATAGAGTTTCCAGGTCGTAATGTCTCAATAGCTTTCAAGTCAGGCATATAATCAATGTATATTCTGATTACGTATGTTTCTTTGCCTTAAATGGTTTTTTGACATTAGGCATTTATTAATTTAGTTAGTTGGTTTGAAATAAATGTTTCATTGGGACCAGTATTTTTCCTACCCTAGCAAAGAACAAAAAACACATACTTTCACTGTATTACCATGAACTATTTTGTAAGTGAATCAAAGTATAATGTTAGCAGGTTTAGTGTGTTATTTTCAATATCATTATTTCAGAATAACTTTTTGGAGCAACTGTGTGAGTTTGGATCTCTGTCTTAGAATTGCAATGTAATCTGCGTCACGTCAGGCTGACATCTCTGTATTTCTATTTCTTTTCCATGAACTGTTTTTTTTTTTTTTTAATTAGGCCACTGATTAACAGTAACTCTGACATTTTATGCTAGTTAGTTATTTTTCTCTTTTTCAAAAGCACTTTAACAAAAGTTTAGGCAGAGATGATTTATAGAAAATTCTCATATTCCGTACCCACCATCATGAATGATTTATTACTTTCCTTATAGGAAACAGCATGTGGGAGTGAACTACATGGGAACTGCTTAGTAATCTGTAGGTGGCTGAGAAATCTTTGTCCTGTACAACTGTGTTTTTCTTATCAATCTATAAGCCTTTAATGTACCATAAAGCTGGCTTTCAGCATTCTACCTTCTTCCTCTGTCTTCCTCCCACTAATAACCACTCTGCAGGCTGTTTCCAGCACTCAGAACTCTCACAATGTAGTCCACTAATGAACTTAAAACCAGAGCTGTGTCTTATACACAAGGCTTCCATGGAGGATTAAGCAGTTCCTCCCATACACAGACCCTGTCCTGTCCTGAGTCATGGGTGGCATCTTCTCCACCTCAGATGCCTCCTTCCAAGAATTTGCTAAATTCACTAAATTCAAAGGATGAACCTTCCTCTAATTCTTGACATGTACCTATATACTTTAGTTGCTAACCTATTAGAAATACACATGAGATTTGTCTGTAATAAAAATCTCTCCCGTTCCAAAAATTATACTTTGGAACAGTGTAATTAGGGTATGAGTAAGAGTGTATGTTCTACCTTGGAAAGTTAGATCAGTGTGTGGGAATCTGTCTCCAGCATTCAACTCAAAACAGGCAGGAGGTGGGCCTTATCATATTACTCTACATGAGAAACTTTAAATGACGTGCGGATGAGCAGTAGACTGCAGTAAGTTGAAGTTTAGGGACTCTAGGAAATACCTTGATTTGGTACCACAGGCTTCCTTCATTTATTTATTTATATTTATTTATTTATTTATTTAAGAGCGACAGACACAGAGAGAAAGACAGATAGAGGGAGAGAGAGAGAATGGGTGCGCCAGGGGCTTCCAGCCTCGAACTCCAGATGCGTGCACCCCCTTGTGCATCTGGCTAACGTGGGACCTGGGGAAGCAAGCCTCGAACCAGGGTCCTTAGGCTTCACAGGCAAGGGCTTAACCTCTAAGCCATCTCTCCAGCCCCATTTATTTATTTTTTGATAGTATCCTTGAGTTATAGCAAACAAGCAAACAAAGAAAATCACTTTATATCAAAGGCACACCGTTCCACTGCTTCCAGCAGAGCTCACTGTGGGCCTGCCACAGGCTGGAATCTTGTCCTCCGTATAGCTCGGCTCCTCTCCTGCGGCTCCGGCTCGAGTCTGAACTGTCAGACCTCCCCTAAGGCTATTAGAACTCATTTGTCTTTGTGGTGCTGCGCACTCAAGGGCTGGTTCGTGCTGCTGCTTTGCCTCACAGCCACTTTGAATAAGACCAGTTAGCAAGAAAGAAGCAGGGGGGAGGGATGGATGTATCTCAGGGAATTACATAAGTTTACAAAGTTCTATTCAGGAGGAAAAGTGCAGGTTAAGCACAGTCTAAAGAAATTGAATTGTGCATCACAATAGCCTTTTGCATGAAAAAGCTCAACACTGCATTGTAACCAGGTCCAAATGAATTGAGTGGAGAGAATCTGGCAACCTTTGCTGAAGGACACATTCTGCTGGATAATCTCTTAATACTCTGTCAAGAAGTGCCTTAGAACCATATGTTGGGATAAAAATAAAACATATATACTGCTCTGATTATTTAATTCAAGGGAAGATTTTTTGTCTCATCCCAAGAACAGATGATGGACAGAATGCATATACTTAAAGCCATGATCCATAAATATAATTTCTTGCCATCTAGTTTTAAAAAAGTGAATGCAAATGATTATCAGATTAAGACTATGTGGCTGCCATTTGTAGAACCAAATTTTACTAGGTTGATATTCAAGGTTGGAACTGATAATACATATGGAGTATACTAATAAAACTACCCATACAAAAGAATGCTTAAGTGATCAAGTGTTCTTGATTTTTTTTTTTTTTTTTTTTTTGAGAGTGGTTTGAATGTATGGCAGACCACAGACTCCCTGTACAGTATATGGCGGACTTGAACTTCTGACACTGCTGCCTCCATCTCTGGTCTTTCTGGGATGTTTATTCATTTCTTGGGAGTGGGACAGCTTCTTGTTTGCTAGGCAAGCAGTCTAACTGATTCACATCCCAAGAAACATTTTTCTGTGCTCTAAGTTAAAAGAAAATGAGCTTTTAAAGCTTCAAATTTCAATACTGTCGATCATGACCACAAGCATGTTAGTCTCTCGTATTTTTGTCAAGCTATCACATATGTGGGGTCCTGACTTTGGAGGTGCAGTAGGCTATGGAAGAAAAAACAATTAATGCATGGTAAAATTGATATGAGAATTTGTATGAAAGCAGAGAGGAGGGGGCTTGACAACTGTGAAAAGCATCTCGGAAGTATATTTTGGAACAGAATTTCTAAGAATTATAAGGGTCTACGAGGGAAGCTGCAAGAGGCAAGTGGTAGTAACACCCAAACGATCAGGAAAGAATGGCCTTGTTTGAATTGCTGGGTATCACCAGTGGCAGAGGGTCTATCACAAGAGGGAGAAGGAGCATGGCATCGAGGTGGGGAAGGTAGGCAGGGTCCTGTGGGCTGCGCTGAGGGGAGGAAACATTTCTGTGTACACGTGACCTTTCAACAAACTGAAACAGCCGTCACGGGATTTTAGTTGTGGACAAAGATGGTCTCTGGAGCACATGGAAAGTCCCTAATGTCAACAAGAGAGTCTGATGTGGGAAGAAGAGGCAGATGTGGATGGGGAGGCATTTCAGAACCACCGAGGAGCACATACAGTGCTGTATATGTGAGAGACATGAGAACACATCAGAATCTACGAAGGGAGCATTGTGCAAAAACACTCCGCATCACCCCGTTCAAAGGGAAGGGTAAACATAAAAGTTCATCACGTTACTGTATCTTACTGTGGTCAGATTAGTTGTGAGAAGTGACTGAATTTGGAACAGAAGCAATGGAACAAATTCAACAATGGTGATTATTGCTAGCTTACAAGTTTCAGTCTTGTGTGTGTTCCTTTAATGATCAAACCATATTCATTATCTCTAGGACTTTAAATCCAAAAATAAGTGATTGTTAGTTCCTCTCCTCCTGTGTCACCATGACTCGCATTCCTTCCCTGCGCAGATACAGAATGTCTGCATGGCTCTTGTTTGGACCTACTGTCAGCAGAATCACTCCGGAAAAGGCACAGAAACCTTCCTGTGACATCAGCTAAACTACCTGTCAGTGGGAGATGATACCAACAGAACTTACCACAAAGAGCCAGTGCAGGATTCATATTAGCAAATGCACATTGGTGGCTTGTTCATTTATTTTTTAAATATTTTGTTCTTATTTATTTATGTGAGAGGAGAAGAGGCTGAGAGAGAGAGAGAGAGTGAGAATGGGCCCACCAGGGCTTGTAGCCACTGCAAATGAACTACAGATGCATGTGCTAGCTTGTGCATCTGGCTTACGTGGATCCAGGATAATTGAAACGAGGTCCTTTGGCTTTGTAGGCAAGCGACTTAGCCACTAAGCCATCTCTCCAGCCCAGTTGCTCGTTTATTTATCTTTTGGGAAAACAAATAAATAAAAGACTTAGTTACTTTTAGAAAACTTTTGTAGCAAGCATGAAGTGTCTTTAAATCATGATCTCTCTCTCTTTTTTAAGAATTCAACACCTTAACAGTTTCACTGGCTAAAACTTACCTTCAATATTTGTTGCTACAATCTATAAAATAACTAGGAAACATCAGCCACCTAAAGTACAATCCTTAAAAATTATGTTTGTTAATTGATTTTTGCCATTCTGAAAAAAATACCATTTACTATATTTTTGAAAGCTAATAACCTGTTGACTGAGAGATAGTCCAATTAAGTTTAGACTCAAGACGCTTGGTAGATAGCGATTCCCTTCTCTGCCCAAATATATTATTTTACTCATTACATACATATAAAACAATTGTTCTATTTATATATCTCAAAATGCTCAAAGCACCTAGTATGCAACAAATATGTCATAGTCCCCCAATGACACAAATATAATTTTATTCATGCTTACTTAATGTTTGTTTTTTTTCAATATGGTCATGCAACGAAAAAAAAAAGCCTATTTACTTCTTTAGTGTGCTTTCCCTGTATGATTTACAAAGTATTTGCAAGATAAATTAAGTCATAGGTGTGGGAAATGATTTTGCCTTGCTGACCAGACTAAGGAGCTGAGAAACAAGAATGTTAACTAAAATTACAGAGTCAGAAAACACTGCTCTCAAATCGTGACCCAGTTATACAAACTTGCAAGCCAGTGTTATTTCCTTTCCAGTGCCTTTTCTTTCAGCCCATCTATTCTATTATGTCTGGTTACAGCTCTGGATTTCCTTCAAGGCACAAGTAGCTACAAAGAACTGTGAAAAAAACAGTCACTTCTAAAATTCATCACCTTGATTTGGGAAAATGTATCAGATTTGTAAAGAGAACTTGTAAAGAAAAGTCCAAGTATTTTAAGTGGGAAGATGGGTAACAGGTGTGTTGTGCTTGCTGATGCTACAATGTTGCAAATTAGACCTGGATGATGTACAGAAAACACAATTTGGCAATAGCAGAGAACATTGCATTTCCTTAAGAAGTTACATTATAACAAAAAGTATTTATCTACATCCCTTTTGAAGTTTAAGGAGGTAAGGTTGATTATGTTTGCTGTAGTTTGGTATTTTACCTAAGGCACTTGACTGAGCAAAAAGCCTGGGTGTCAACATACCACTCATTTCCAGATTTTTCCAAAGTCATTGTTAATTGTTACCCTTGTCACTTTGCACAGTAGTCCTTTTATTATTTTGACCCAATTTATGTGAATAGAAAACACATCATAGAAGCTCACTGACAGCATAGACCTCCATGGAGAAAATTTGCGCCATCCTTCACCTCTCTAATGTTTAGTGAAACCATAGAAGCTGGCCTTCGACCTCTTGTCAGCCCTCGTTACCCATTACCCACCTAACTGGTGACGAATTAACTCATACGGCTTGAAAAAGTAAAGCACAACGTTTATATTTTATTTAAGTGAGAAAATTCCTTTTTTTGTTTCAGATAGTATGCAGTAAAAGAAATGTTTCAGAAAGGGGCTCAAATTTACTGAACATGAGAAACTTATGTCATGTTAATCCATTATGTCAAACATTTTCCTTATTTTTATGATGTCTGAAAAGGACATTGGGAAGCTTAAGGACTAACCCACCTGAAGTCAAGGGGGGAATTGTTTGCTTTTTATTTTAATGCTTAAAATTGTCAGTCTTTATTGTCAAATCTATGAAAGTAGGAATTGCATATTGTGTACATTTGTGTGTGTGTATATATATATATGTAATATATATAATATATATATTACATATATATTAATATATATATACACATATATATTGTGTGTGTGTGTGTGTGTGTGTGTGTGTGTGTGTGTGTGTGTATGAGTGCATGTGATTAGCAGGGAAGTAAACCATTCTGTTTGAGAACTGAAAGCATACCAACTTTTCTTCTTTGCTCCACAAATTAGAGGCAGTAGAAGGGAGCATATTTCTGTTGCTTAGGAGGATTTGATGTGATAATCCACTAGCATGCTCTGCATCTAAGAATGACGTCTTGTCCAGGCATAGGTTAGAACCCTGCACAGGGAGGATAAGGAAAGGGGAAGGAAGGCAGGAGGGAGATGGTTTAGCGAATGAAGCGCTTGGTCTGCAAATATGAGTGTGTGAGTTCTGATCTCCAAACTCAGCCCCGGTAAGGAAGGCACGTGTGAGGCCCAATCCAAAACGCCGCGGCTGGAACACCAGGAGGAAGGAAGCCCAGTTAGTGTGGGTCGACTATGGAAAGGGGTTGGGAAAGGCGAGGTGCTAAGACTTACGGAGAAGGATCTCTCCAAATCCAACCAGACCAAGTAGCTGTGCTCACAGCGTCTGGTTTTCTGCGTTACCAGGGCGGATGGACCAGACAGGAATCTAACCTTGTAGACGGGAAAGAGATGGGGCAAGGCAGAGCTAGAGTCAAGAACTCAGAAAGCACCAGGCACGTTATCAAGATCTATTATCTTTGACAGCAGCTGGG
Source organism: Jaculus jaculus (assembly GCF_020740685.1). Classification (NCBI taxonomy): domain Eukaryota; kingdom Metazoa; phylum Chordata; class Mammalia; order Rodentia; family Dipodidae; genus Jaculus; species Jaculus jaculus. Next base: position 26,889,311 of record NC_059121.1, read on the forward strand.
TAAGGAAGGCTACCTGCGAGAATTGGGACTCAGTAATCCCCGGATGGATGTTGCTACTTCCTTAATGACTTGTTCTCATTTCCTGCGCCCTCCGCTCTAAACCTAAGACTATTATAGAAATTAAGCTGGAACAACTTGGAAAGAAGAGCTCAGGAGACCTCAAAAGTGCAAGAGAGGGTTGGCAAGCCTGCGATGGATTTAAAAATAAATACATAAATAAATAAATAAATAAATAAATAAATAAATAAATAAATAAATAAATAAAAGCTGGAAGGGCTATAAACCAAAAACTAAAATGTAGTGCTCACACTTTTGATGGAAGTCAAATCTCAAAGAACCAGCTTGCTGGTCAATGAACTTGTGGATATATTCTTGGAAAAGAGAAGGGTTGTCTCTCCCTTTAGAAAAAGAACATTCAAACCAACATGAGGGCTCTGCCTTCTTGACCCAAGTACCCAACAAAGCTTTTAGCACTTATGTGTTGGGGGTTAGGTCCTCAGCATAGGAGGTGGGGAACACAAAAACACTGGTCCCTAAGGCCAAACAAAGCCCTCATGGACATGGTATGAGCAGCTGGGAAGGAGCAGAGTAGCTATGAAATTCAAACCCCTGCTTGTATCAGCGACCAGTTCTCAATCTGAGACAAATTAGGCACTCTCATCTTTTCTTTTGCTTAATTGAAAAATGACATCATAATATTGAACTTGATAGTAGCCAATGTTCTATTTTTAAAATTTATTTGTTAGTTTTAAACCTGATTTTATTGAAAACAAGATTTAACTGAGTAATGGTGTGATTATCGAAGTATATAACAATGACTATATAAAATAATTCTTTCTTCCCACCTTATTGCAATGATGGCAGTTGTTAAATCATCTCTTAGAAGTACAAGTAGATGTTGCTTGATTTTTCAATTTATTAATTGTAGGCAAGGCTATTCATCTTTTACCTACTCAACTTCATTTAGAACTTTTATAATTTTTGTATCTTCTTTTTATTTTGTTAAACTTTTAGTAGGGAAGTGCTACTTTTGATTAAGGTTAGGATATTAAATGCTTAGATATTTGTTTTTTTTTTCCACTTTGCAAACAAAATGATCCATTTTAAGTATTTCTACTAAGTCAAAGCATCTTTTGGACAAAACTTCTGGCAATTTAAGCAGAGTTCATATTTACTTTAGCTTATATTTTCTTCTAAATTGGTGTCACAGGAATGCAGTTCTGGTGAATGCTTGAACACTGAAGATGATTCTTGAGGCCCCACCAGGGGTTCACTGTACACACACTCAGAAGTATCAGCATCACTTTACTTAAATGAGTAAATGTGGGGCTGAAAGGGTGCCTTAATGGTTAAGGGGCTGGCCTGCAAAGCCAAAGGACCCAGGTTTGATTCACCAGGAACTCTGTAAGCCACATGCCAAAGGTGGCACATGTGTCTGGATTTTGCTTTGCAGTGGCTGGAGGCCCTGGTGCACCCATTCTCTCTCTCCCCCTCTCGCTTTCTTTTTTTTTCTATCCCTCAAACAAATAAATAAGAATAAAAGTATATCTTAAATGAATGAATGTGATATTAATTTATAAGACAGTAGGTATTTTGACTCATTGTTGTAATGACTGTTTCTCTAAACTGTTCAAAATTTCACAGACATGATTTTTTACATAGTAATTTAAAACACATAGCCTGAAATACAGCTGAAAGTAATAAAATATAGTTAATTCTGAATAGATAATTTTGTAGTAAGTTAACAGTGATCAAATTGAAAAGACTTAAGCAAATTTGCATAGTATAGAATAATGGGAGAAAATTGGTTTCTAAGTACATGGTTATTAGGTGAGGCACAGAAACCAAGTTCAGTGAATTTTTGGTCATTTACTTTATAGTCTCTTAAAATTTAGGAACAATTTAAAAGAGAGTAAAGTTGATTCAAAAATATTCCTAAAATCATCTGAGTTTGAGTTAAATTGAAGAAAAGGATCCTACCACAATAATCTTTAAAATTGTTCTGAGTTAATAATTCCTTTAAATAACATAGCTGATTAAAGAATATTCTGGGCTATATCTTTGCTGTTAGTAAGTAATATTTAAGAAGTTGTTCACTATCTATACCCCATCAGTTTTTATTATCACATAATGATTTACATTCTTACCCAGAAAGAAATGTGGCAGTTCTAACTCAAAATTCCTCAGAATGTGACCCTATTTGAGGAGGTTACTATAGAGATTATCAAGTAAAAATGAGGCATTCAATTGCGTCCTATTCAAACACGAGTGGCATCTTCCTAGGCTAAGAAGTGTCCTTTTGACATGAAGACAAAGCCTTGAGGTGGAAAGATGGCATGAATAAACAGAAAATGGCACGTCCACACCCAGCAGTACCTGGTGCTCAGAGGACCAAGGAGAAAAACCAGCACCAGATTCTCTGTCACAGTCCCATGAAGAAATCAACTAACACCAGACACCATGAGTCTTGATTTCCAGTTCACAGAATTGAGACAAAAAGCCATGGTCGTCAGAGCTAACCAGCTGTGAGATTCTATCATGACACTCCTTGGAAACTAATATACTTTCCACTAGCCTGGTGCCCACTGAAAACGGCTATCATCCCTGGATTCCCAGGGCCTTGCTCTGTTTCTCTTTTGCCTTTTCACGCCTAGATACACAAGGGTCCCTGGTACATAGCTTCAGGGATCTGTGTCATCTCTTATTCACACTCTTTCCAAACAATCCCTTTATTGAACTGTTGTGATTGTAACTGCTTTGACCAGAATGCGTTTTCCTGGAAGGATGCAGACTGATGCGGTATGGCTTTTGGAGAAAATGATGACCCTCTATTTCATGTTTCTGTGGGGTCTTTGTTAAGTGGTACTTTGCTGCATAGTTTAGTCTGCACTTCTCTTATGTATTCACAGATATTCAGTGTCATTTGCATGAATAAAACCCTATTGCAATTTCGTTAATGACCCTACTGATGATTTTGGTAAAAAACAAAAACCATATATATATCATATATATCAATCTATATCTATATATCTATATCTATCTATATCTATATCTATATCTATATCTATATCTATATCTATATCTATATCTATATCTATATCTATATCTATATCTAATCTATATCTATATCTATATCATCTATATCTATATCTATATATGATATTTTTGATACGATGCAGATAAATACTATTACTGGTCACTAGAGATTCGCTGGACAGACCATTGATCCTCTAAAAGCAAAACCTTAAAATAGCCTGATGAACTGGAACAGTTGCCAGGTGTTTGGGCCTTAACTAGCATTTTCCCTCTGTCCTCTAAATGTTAAAATTTAAATATGCACATGTGTGTTAATGTCATGATAAGGGCTCTTTAGCCATATATTTGGTTGTAGAGTTCTTAACTTGAAATTTTCATTGAGTAAATACAATATAAAGAGGGAACATATCATAAATACTTGACACAATGACTATTTAGAAAAAATCTAATGTAAGCAGAAATTTTGTCATAACTGGATGGAAATTTTTATAAAGAAAAGGTTGAGGCTCATCCATGAGAATTTAACCACTAAATGCCACATGTGGCAATGGATGACTCTTGAAATATTCAGGTTCAGAGGCTAATCTAGGAGAATTTGACCATACATTCCTCATGTGGCAATGGATGGCTCTTGAAATATTCAAGTTCTGAGTCTCATCTGGGAGAATTTAAACACTAAATGTATGTACGGCAGTGGGTTACTCTTGAAATACTTCGGGACCCTGGTTTTTCCGGGGTTCAGGAACTTCTTCCATATTTACTGGACTGAATAGGTTTCAAATTGATTCCATGACAATTCCCCAAATACATATTATATCTGTGGATTTTAAACACTTATTTCCTAGTTGTATTTTAGGAATTGGTTCTAAATCCATTAGATTTAGTCACCTGGCATTCTCTTCTTCAACATTTTTAGAGTTTTAAATTGCATAAGGCATATCATATCATATTCCAGAAGACTTACTCACTGTGCCTCCAGGAAGATTTAACGTGTTTTTGGGAAACAGCAATAAAATGACTTTGACAAATGGAATGTATGACATGAATTAATGATGTAAAGGTCATTGCAGTTTATTTGGCATATATGAAAACTGTTTTATAAGTATAGAGTGGAAAATTCAGCAAGGATAACCAGCTAGCTTCTAACAAACATAGCACACAGATATTTTCTGAGGTGTAATTTTTACCTTTAACTTGATAGGCCATTGGCTAAATAGACTCTGTGAAGGTCCAGTTAAAGTGACAGTAATATTTTAAAGTAGTTTTTTAGTTTTATAGTAGTTTTATTTTTAGAGAAAGGTTAAAAAATATAGAACATTTGTACATTACCTCATGCCCAGTTTCTTCTCTTTGCATCTTATGGCATATTTGTCAAGCTAATTACCCGATACTGATACATTATTTATTATTAGCTGAAGCACACACTTTGTCTCTGCTTAGTTTTTAAAGTAAGGTCCTTGTATGACTGAGGATCACATCCAAAACCACATTACCTTGGGTTGTAAAAGAGTGAGATGTTCTCATGTGTTCCTTATTTTTTATGATTATGCCAATTTAAAAAATGGCACTATTACATGAAGATTTTATAAAAAGTTACTTGAAGCCAGTCATGGTGGCTCATGGCTTTAATCCTAGCACCCAGGAGCTTGTTAGAGGTTCTAGCAGGAGAGAGCTGCTACTCACATGCCCTTGACCAAAGACTGGTCCTCCTGCATCCAAGCAAGGCCATCCTCTTCAACCAGGCATTCAGGATTGGCTTAGTTTTTTTAAATTTTTTTATTATTTTTTAGAGAGATGGAAAGCAGGAAAGGGAGGGAGAGGGAACAAGAGAGAGAGAGAAGGAATGAGAGAGAGGGATAATGGGTGATCCAGGGCCTCCAGGCATGGCAAATGAACTCCAGATGGATGTGTCACCTTGTGCATCTGGCTTATGTGGGTTTGAACACATGGGAGGATGAGGTAGCTGTATTTTTGTGAGTTCAAAGTCAGCCTGGTATAGAGTGAGTCCCTGAAACAGAAAAGCAAAGATTTACCTTTTGCCCCAACGTGCAGTTATATGTGCTATGGAGGGAAACTGCAGCAGTGAAGCATCATCTGTTGAGCTCGCACTGAATGTGTGCTGGAAATATTGGCATCAGTGATGCCAACATAAGACATGGGACTCTGGCTCTGTCATCTTCACTGGAGTGTAACCATGTGGATTATTTTGCATTCTTAGACAGAAGACGCTTTTCTTCTTTTGCATTTATTTATTGATAAAAACCATTCATTGGGCTGGAGAGATGGCTTAGCAGTTAAGCACTTGCCTGTGAATCCTAAGGACACTGGTTCAAGGCTTGATTCCCCAGGACCCATGTTAGCTACACGCACAAGGGGGCGCACGCATCTGGAGTTTGTTTGCAGTGGCTTGAGGCCCGGGCATACCCATTCTCTCTCTCTCTCTCCCTCTTTCTCTCTATGTCAGTCACTCTTAAATAAATAAATAAATAAATAAATAAATAACCATTCATTTATACCCATGGCTACTTATTACCTTCCTCGAACTGCAGTGTAATTAATGTCACCTTTCCTATTTTGTTACTTAAATAGCTTCCGTTTGCCTTTTGTAAAGTATTAATGTTATTAGAAACCAATATATGAGCACTTTTTTGCTATTGGAAGGCTCATTACATTTTATAAGACAAAAATCAAAGATTTAATCCACATGAGTAGCTCACTAAATCATATTACTAAAATGATAAAATCCAAACTATTAAAACAGAAAACAGAGATTGCTAACTCATTTCCTATTTTGAACCCATCAGTAGAACCTAAGGGTTGCCCCATAATCTAACACTATCACAGAAATCGACAGTCTGAGTACACTGTTAACCCTGAGTTTATTTGACTCACAGTTCCTGAGGCTGGAGAGAGCTACATTGAAGTGACACATCTGATAACATGTTGCTGTGTGTCATAATGTGGGAGAGGCTATCAAGTGGGTCAAGAACATAAAAAAGCAAGAGAGAACGCAAAGACATAGCTTCCTTTGCTCTGTAATTAACATTTTCATGGCATAATGATTGCTGCTTCTATGACACCAGCATTATATCATCTGTGAGGGCAAACCCCACCTCACTTAAGCACTCAATGGGAGTTTTAGGGCAGAAACGTCAACCAAGGCACCGCTAACCGCTGCCTGGATATAGATACAACTAGCAATTCCCAGCTCCTTATTGAGATCTCACACATCTCTTCTGTCATTCACACCCAAGCTAAGCCTAGCCCAGGCTGAGTAGCCTGATCAATTTTGATGAGTGATATTCTATTTGTGACTAACTAAATTCGCTTTCTACTATCTTGGATATTCCTTCAACGTACGAAGTTGGAAGGGAAGGTGGATTAGTCCTCAGCAGTTTGTGTGATAACTGTGGGGTCTGTGTGGCCTGGAGGGTGTTTGAAACTGACCATATTGAAGCTTAAATGGGAGCGGTCTGCATGAGAACACAATTCAAGGATTGGGTCTTTGAACACTAAAGAGTATTCATAGTGGAAAAAGAAACCCAGAAAGTCCTTACAGTAACAATGTAAGGAAAAATTATCAATAGGTACTGCATAACTTTTCTTCCCAAATTAGAGCATACTCCTTCTCTTGGTTGTCATTTTGAAACAAGCCCCATGTTTAAACACTGAGAGTAGCCTGCTGGGTTTTCTCCTCAAGAGCAGCACATAGAAGAGAAGAGAAGGATCTGAACTTCAAATAAAATGATGTTTATGCTTCTGAGTGTGTGCACAGTGAACCCGTGGTGGGGCCTCGAGAATCAACTTCAAAGTACGAGCATTCACCAGGACTACACTCCTCTGACACCAATTTAGAAGAAAATAAAGTTGAAGTAAATATGAACTGTGCTCAAATTGCCACAAGTTTCATCCAAAAGATGCTTTGACTTAGCAGAAATACTTAAAATGGATCATTTTGTTTGCAAAGTGGAAAAAAATCAAATATCTAAGCATTTAATATCCTAATCTTAATCAAAGTAGCAAAGTAGCCCATTACTTATACACTTTGACCATAGTCACTGCTGCCCGTTACCCTCTCTTGTTTGCCTCTTTTGCTCCCATTGATCTACTTCCCAAATTATCTCCCTTGTACTTTCATGTTTGTTTGTTTGGTTTTTTGTTTTTTTGTTTTTGTTTTTGTTTTTTTTGCTATGTAGATCTTCTCATATGAGACAAAGATGTGACAGTTCGCACATGTGAATATAATTCATTTTGATGCCAGTCCCCTCCCATGATGATCCTCTGTCACCCATCCCTCTCTCTCTGCACCTCTTCTTCCCCACTGCGGACAGTGCCAAGCTATGGTGAGCATGTGAACTATAGCGGGACAAAATAATGGAAGTTGAAAGGCTATTTGATCTCTTGATGGGAGACACTCTGACTGGCATGAGATGGAATCTCACTCCAATTTTTATTTGCATGCATTTCCCTCTGTTGTTGTTTGGGTCAATACACCCTCATGATGAAGATCAATTCAGCAAGAAATGACAGAACGAAGACCCATTAAGCACCCGCACTAAGGGCTGGAAGCACAGTTTAGTAGTGAGAGTGACTGCCTAGCGTGCACACATGATGGTTTCAGTAAATCATATTTTAGATATGAGAAAAGCAAGAATGTTTGTTCAATATGCTGAAAATATATTGAAAGCAAGGATGTTTCCCCATGTGCTTTGGAAGAAAAGCCTCAACTCTGACTTGTTAAAGGAATCTGTCTGGGGAATGAAGCCCTAAGCCTTGCTCACTGGCTGAGTGGTTTCTCAAATGTTTCTCAAATGAAGTACTAATGTAGAACCTATTAATATTCTACTTCTGAGTCAATAAAACAAACTTTTCCAGCAAATTTTATATTATGTTTGATATTAAATCACAGAGATTTTAGATAGAAATGAAAGTCCTTGTGTGAGAATGCTTGTCAATCACCTCAATGAGACTGCCCAGTATGTTTTAAGATAATATATTCCATAATTTAATCTTTCAATAATTTTAATAAAACAGCAATGAGCCCTAGAGAGACATATTAGCAGTTAAGGTGTTTGACTGTGAAGCATAAAGACCCAGGTTTGATTCCCCAGTACCCACATAAGCCGGATGCACAAGGTGACATCTGAGTGTGTAGTTCATTTGCAGTGGCTAGAGGCCCTGGTGCACCCATTCTTTCTCCTATCTCTCTCTCAAATAAATAAACAAATAAATAAGTAAAATATATAAAAAATAAAAAGACAATGAGCATGTTTCATTATCAAACAGGGATAATTATTGCTATCAGAGGAAAAATTGGTCAACTCTTCTGTTATTTACCTTAAGGAGGTCAAAACTATCAACACATCTGTGTCACAGGACAAGAGTCAGACTCTAGATTTTATGCCATGCAACAGCGAGACATGGCTGATACTTGGAATATTTCTGCACTCATAAGTGCAGGGTGGGGGAAGAAATGACAAGTTTAAGACATCTTCAGTTCAGTAATTCCCACCGGAGCCTTGATAGAATCACTTATGCTTGTCTAAAACTACCCAGATGACTCCTAGACACTAGAATTCATGCTCTTTATTACTTTTTCTCTTTCAGGGTTTGGGTTGGGGATAAATTTCCTTGGTAGACATGTTTGTATTCACTCCAGCTAATTTTATATTATAGATAAAACATGTTTATGGTGATATGCTGAAATGTTTTCTATAAGCATATGCAGCTGCACTATATTCCCTTCTAAAATAAAGAATGGAATATTATTAACAGAATTAATTTAAATAGCTAGAAAATCCCATTTTCTCCATTTATTCAAATTTTGACATTGCTGTTTGAGGGATCAATTTTTAGAAATGGGAAATTTCCATACATAGATCCAACACTTGTGCTTAAACTTGTTTACTGGGAACAGAAAAATAAAAAAAACATATATATATGCCTAAAATCTTTTTGGTCTTCATTCTCTGGTAATAATATAACCCATGCTCACCTTCTGACCAAATGAAGTTGTCACTTTTCAGGGTTGAATATTTCTCAATAATACACATTTGTTTCTCTCTAATGAAAATGTTTATCTAGTGGTATTATCTGTTGTGAAACTGTGTTTTTCCCACATCAGATATTCAGTGGGCTCTTGGAATTATTTCAAAATCTCAACCAGAATCATGGAAATAGTGTTTTTCCCTAGCTTTCACATCCTGTCCCAGCCCTCTGAGTTGCTGCTATGGTAACAGACTGGCAACAGTTTTGGAGGACACCTTGCTCAGACTAAGGCCAGATGGAGGAGCGGGTGCCAGTGACAGCATCGCAGGGAAGCTGTGTGTGCGGCGATGAATTAGAACTTGGCTCTTCTCCTCCCCGATACACAGGCGAGATGTAGATGGTAGAGAAAGGACGGGAGTTGTGGGACACTACGTAAGCTGAACCGTTGTTCACTTGAGAGCGGGCCATGCCAGCCTGAAATCTAGATTTCCTGCCTCGTCATTTTAGTGGTGCAAGACACTCCACTGTCTCTGCTTGTTATTAAGTCATCATGACATAGTCTCTATTCTAATTTTCATCTTCTGAATCTTTCCCTGTGCAAATTCAATTTGCATCTCATCTTTCTATTCTCACAGGGGTTGATCGCTGAATTCACACTATTTCCTGTATATCTCTTGAACACTGGTGATGGCAATGGGGAGTGTTATTGTTGGCTGGCAGCCTTGAATTTGTTAAATGCACATGGTTTTATAGTATAAGTATTTTAAAGATGTTACTTTGCACTTAGTAAATACTTTCTATTCTTAATGAGCTTTTATAATAATCAAGATTAATAAATGAATGAAAAGAGTTTAATTTATTGATAAAACACAGATCTCTTCTGAGAGTTGTTCTGTCAAGCATTATGCCCTGAAGGAGAGGCTATAAAAGTTCTCAGCTCATGAATAAAGAGGGAAGTGAGATAAATAGCATATATGTGTGTGTGTGTGTGTGTATATATATATATATATATATATATATATATATATATATATATATGTAATCTTTTATTGATAAAAAGCTTGCACTGTTGCAGCCCTTTTATCATTATTTTAGTAAAATTAAATTCAATTTAATAAGTATAAGGACAAAGGAAATAGTGTGATCTAATTTAATTATAATAATATTTTGATCACATCACAAAATTTTTTGTAGAAGTTTAAATTGGATAGAATTTGAGATATAATAAGCTTTTCAAATGGTGGTATGCATACCTTGCTAATTGCTATACATGTACCTGATTTAGTGGACAGCAATAAAATGAATTTTTTTAATGATAGGTAGAAATAGAAAATGTAAGTTGTCTTTACAACATGTGTACTTGACACACGAAAAGTAACATAGTTTCCAAAATGTGTCCAGACTGTTGGGTAGATCCAGGCTTGAATTATTATTTAGGATATAAGCAAGAGTAATTGGTATCTCAACTCTAAAATATTTATTTTGAATTATAATAATTTAGCTAGAAGAATGAAGGGATGCCTATTTGATTTCATTCTAGTGTGTATAGTTTCAGTATGTTTGTTACTTCTGCAAGGAAAAGACTAGCAAGTTGACATGTAGAATCATTTAGATTTGAGCTTACTTAGACATATAACAACAAATTAGCTTATAAAAGAAAGCACTGACATTGCAGGGAATTGGCTATTAGGCATGTGATTAATACATACATTCAAATAATATTGAAATCAATATCTGAAATAATAGAAGGATAATTTTCCATTAACATGCATGCATATTTAAATAGACTTGTCTAAAGTTTTGTACATGCATATAGACAGTATACTAAATTCTACAGTCACAGTCATTTTATTTATTTATTTATTTTTTATTTTTTTATTTTTTGAGGTAGAGTTTCACTGTAGCCCAGGCTGACCTGGAATTCACTATGGCATCTCAGGGTGGCCTCAAACTCACGGTGATCCTCCTACCTTTGCCTCCCGAGTGCTGGGATTAAAGGTATTTGCCACCACGCCCAGCTAAGTTTATTTATTTATTTATTTATCAGAGAAAGAGGAAGAGAGGGAAAGAGAGAATGGGTGAACCAGGGCCTCCGGCCACTGCAAATGAAATCCAGACTCATGTGCTCCCTTGTGCATCTGGCTAACGTGGGTCCTAGGGAATCAAACCAGGGTCCTTTAGCTTTTCAGGCAAATGCCTTAACTGCTAAACCATCCATTCACCAGCTAGGTTTTACTATATGTTTATATTGAACATATATGCGTTAGTTTTTAAATATTTACTATTCCTAGTGTCTTTGATTAAGAAGTTTAAGCAGTTGCCTAAGGATCTGGCTGAACATAAGCTCTGACTCAGTTTGTCTTCACCGTAACTCACTGGCAGTGGAGATAGGAAACACTCTTTGGGTGTATTTTTTCTTGTTAGATGCCTTTGAGATATCTCACAGACACTTTTGGAATAAATGATGGACCATAAGCTTCAAGGTTATTCACCTCAATTGCCTGTTGAGTCACAATATTACATTCCCTATTTTTCCAGCACATAAAACTATCACGCCTCCCCCAACCCCCAGTTTAATGCGATGATACTTCCGGGTTTTTTTGGTTTGTTTGTTTGTTTTTTTTGGTTTTTTGAAGTAGGGTCTCACTCTGGTCCAGGCTGACCTGGAATTAACTCTGTCATCTCAGGGTGGCCTTGAACTCACGGCGATCCTCCTACCTCTGCCTCCCGGGTATGGGGATTAAAGGTGTGCACCACCACACCCGGCAGATACTTCCCATTTTTGCGGGTTTGTGGTAATACTTCATCCATCTGTCCAGCCTGAGCAAACCCAACTACAACTCAGACTGAGTATTTCCACTCTCCAAATCCCATACCCAACATGTGTCCCTTGTCTGAAGCACAGTAACTAAGTCCTTGCTGGGACACCCAGCTTGGAGTCAATTGAGAACATGCCACAGTTCCACATGTAATATTTAGGGGTGAGAATAGGGTGTAGTTGGGTGCAGGTATGTAGCAACCGCTTCACTCTATAGGTTGTACAATTTGAGGTTTAGAGTGAAAACTGGTTGCCTTTGAGGCAAGCTTTGAAGGCTTGCTTCTTTATTTTGACAAAATTGCATTACAAAGAACCAATATCAAGTCATAGACTAAAAAAAAAAAAAAAAAGTACTGAGAGCCCAGACACGGAAATTGGTGAAGGAATAATGGTTGCTCCAGTATTGCTTGTCATTTTTTTCTGTGGCGCTGTCTACTCTTTGCCCAATATTCTCTGTCTAGACACATCTGCTCCAAATTGCTGCATCATTTCTGAACTGTTCCCAAATGGGAACATGCAAAGATTAATAACAGAGTTTGAAGATCGTTTTTTTATGAACTCCTTTGCTCCTGAAGGCATTTCCATATTTTTTTTATAACGAAAATAGGGAGGTGCCATATGTCTTTTAATGTAATATTACTGAAATATAATAAAAGTGCAATCAACATGTTGTTATTTTTGTATGTCTACCTGATAAAATTAGTTTCTTCTCCTTCATTGAAATGCCTCTTATAAAACAGGGGAAATTAAATATTTTTATTTTTATTTTTTTTTCTCAGGGCCAAATACCTTATATCTTTCAGAATATGTAGTATTGAGCTAGTTTTACATAAACACCTCTGAGTAAGTTATCACGATCCATGAGTTAACAAAAGAGAATGTTCATGGTTTGTTTAAAGCTAATATATTTATAAAATATTTTTATTTATTTATGAGAGAGAAAGAGTATGGACACATGAGGGCCTTCTGCCCCTACAAACAAACTTCACATGCATTCAAGCATATTTGATCACTTCAAAGCATAAGAAAATAAGAAATTATTACTGTTAGAAAGGATGTATAATTTCAGATAAAAAAGTAGTGTTAATTGATATATGGAAAGCATATTGAAAAGTGGCTGGGAAATGGCTTAGAGTGGAAGAGCATTCACCCTGCACCCATGAGATTTTGGGAGGGCCTGATTTGCCCTGAATTTGATTCCCCAGCTGTGGAAGTTTGAATAGATGGCCCCCAATATATTCAGTGTTTTATAAGCTTGCAGTTTGCATCTGCAGCCTCCTGGCTGGAGATGGTGTCACTGGGTGGATCTTAAAGTGTGGTGGTAGGTTTGAGATTCCAATCTAAAGACGTGCAAAGTGGGCCTAGCTGGTGTTCCTGAAGTGTGCTGTGCTGTGTGGCTTTTGATTTTTGGCTTGTGCTTCTCTCTGCTTGGACCTGTGAAGGCAGGCCAGCTTCTTCGGCCATTATGGAATTTCTGCTAGATCTGTAAGCTTCAATAAATCCCTTCCTCCATAACTGTGCCTAGTCTGGAAGTTCATCTCAGCAAACCTGAAGCTGTCTGCTACACAAGCACAACTATAAAACCTGGAAGTGGTTGCAAATTCCTCTTATCCTACGGCTATGGGGCGTGGAGACCAGAGAATCTTTGTTGCTCAGTGGTCAATGAGGCTGATGGGGAAAAATGTAGTTCAGTGAGATACTCTATCTCTAGAAAACATATGGCTGAACAGTAGAGGAGGACACAGAAAATTTTCTGATACTACCCTAATTTATTTTAGAGGTGAAAGAATACTGGGCAGTAAACCAGGACTTGGCTGCCACACCCTCTTATAATCAGATTCAATCAACTATCTAAAACCATTTTAGTCAAGAAATATACTTAGTAGCCCTTTTAAAACTATGCCATTGTTTTGTGATGGTTGATATGCACCAGTGATCTCCAAACTTCATTCACGGAATGTCTTTGTAAGGCTCTGTGGTATGTCATTGTGAGTATTGTGCACCTCTGTATCTGCTCATGCAGTGATGCATGTTCAGGTGGCTTCCATATCTTTTCAGTTGTGAATAATGTATAAATGAACTCAAGGGGTTGATGCATCATGGTGACCACTCTTAATCATGATAGCATATCTTAAAATTGTTAAAAGATGAAAATTTTAATGTTATTACTATAAAATGATACCATGGGGAGATAATTTTGTTAATTAAATGTTTATTTGTCATGTACACCATTATCAAAATATCATATATATGTGTGTATATATATATAAATATATAGTTATATCACATTATGTTTTATATATAACATAATATGATATCATATAGCATTGTTATATATACATATATATATATAAACATGTGATAAGTACACACACATATATATATATAGAGAGAGAGAGAGAGGGCAAGAAAAAAAGAAAGATGATGATGGATGAAGATATGAAGCCCTTTTTCTTTGTTCTGCTATGGTATGTGGGCCTATTATTTCCAGTGACTAACCTATCAACATTGGGAAGATGAGCAGGTCACAAAAATGTTTCAAATTCATTGCAGTCATACATATACATATATATATACACACATATATACATACATATATATATTATATATATATATATAATATATATATATTACATAGATAGATAGATAGATAGATAGATAGATAGATAGATAGATAGAAATTTTTTTTTGGCTTAGGAGAATAGTGGATACACTTTAGATAATGATAGATAAAAAACAGCCATGTATATTTTAAAGGTGTTTCTTAACCTGTATGCCATTTCTGTAAGCTTTATATAATAAAACTTTATTATTTAAAATGAATAATTTGGTTATCAACATTTTATTTTTCTGAATATGTAGAGAGATAATCCTCAAAATGTAACCACATAGTGGCTTTAAAAATTATAGCTATACTACAAGAAATATAGACAGAGCTTTGTAATTTTATTAAGATACTAACAGATGTGCATTCAATCCAGTGTTCCTGATATTGCAGATTGGTATCACTTGGTTTCTTTGCAAATTTACTTGCATTATAAGTCTGCTGACTTCGGAAGAAAGGAGAACAAACAGAAAATAAATCACAGGGAATGTCTCCAAAGGATGAGTTCGGAAATATGTTAATTTGTTAATGGCATAGAATAGAGAGACACAGGTGTAATACCTTACGCTGCATATGTACATGTCTTTCATTCTTCCTGACCTACCCACAGGGTCTAGTGTCCTTTACAAGTATTTTACAGGAGTCAAAACAAGGGTCTGCATCAGAAATTACCAGCTCTGATATGCTCACCTTCCCTCCTAAGGCTGGGAAGCTTTCTTGTCAATATCAGCTCCACAGCTGGTCCTAACAGGTTCTGGCTGGCAGGAGACTTCAGTGGACCTGCAACCTTTTGGATTTCTGAGTCATTATCTATCAAACACAGTTGAAGAGATAAACATGGGCCAAAGGATGAAAACGTAGAGAAGCACAGAATGTGTTTATTTTAAAATTGGAACATATAAAAAAGGGTATGAAATCTACACAATGGAGGTTTTCAAAAAAAAAAAAAAAAAAAAAGACCATTGATAACTTTTTGTGTTAGAATTGGATGTTTTGGAAAGTTGTTAGTCCCCAAACTATGAATAGCTTTTAAGATGAGTCAATGGTGAGAACTTAAGTATCACATGCCAAATGCTAGGGGGAGGATGGCTCAGAGATTAAGAGCGCTTCCTGTGCAAACAGGAGGGCCCAAGGGGAGACGGCTAGAGTATGCTTCCCCAGGACTCACATAAACAGCTGGACATGGACACCTGCATCTGTAACTCCAGTCCCTGAGGGGAGCAGAGACCGGAGAATGGTCTGAACTGATGATAAAACAGCACGCTCCCGGATCAGTCAGAGACTGTGACTTAAATGAGAATAGTCAGAAAAGCCATGTAGCAGACACTTAACATTCTGTTGGCCTCCACAAGCAAGTGCGCTTCCTCACACATGAGTACATGGCATGCCACATGAGCACAGACACGTACATACCCTCCACACACCCCAACGTACACACAGGCCAAAAAACAAAAAACAAACAAAGAAACAAAACAAAAGAAAAACATGTAAAAAGATGTATAAACTGTGGAAAGTTGTAACTATGCAGAAAGGTTTAAACCGAGGAAAATTATGTGAGAATACACACAGTTCAATTAGTCATACAAATGAGGTTGGCACCTTGAACAGGAAATATGAGCACTTAAATAAAGGCCCGAATTGATTTTCATTAATTCAATGTAGCACTAGATCATTAGGATTCCTTGTCAAGGAAGTCCCATGGCCAGAATTGTGTTTTAGAAACATATCTTTCATTAGTTCAGCAAATTACTGGGGTAAAACGTCACTAAGCCAACTAGTTAAAAATATGAGAACTGAGCCGGAGAGATGGTTTAGTGGTTAAGGAGCTTGCCTTCAAAGCCAAAGACCCAGATCCGATTCCCCAGGACCCACATAAGCTAGATGCACAAGGCGGTGCATGTGTCTGGAGTGCATTTGTAGGGGCTGGAGGCCCTGGTGTGCCCATTCTCTCCCTTTCTCTCCCCAATCCCTCTTTCTTTCTGTCGCTGTTCCAAATAAATAAAATAAAATAAATGAAAAAATTATATATGAGAATCCTAAATGACAAGTTTTAGTTCTGCTCTATATGCTCCTGTTTAATATTTTATTATAAAGAGAACATGTTTAAATTATTTCTACAATACTAAGGTTTATCAGAGACTAAATGTAAAACAAAATAAGAAAAATTCATATAGATCTAAAATACAAGTCCAGACTTATGAAATTAATATAAGAAGTCAACAAATTTAATTTTTAAAATCACGAATGGGGTGGAAAGTGGGCTTACCAAATCTTTGGTAGCCATGAAATTTGCATTGATAGTTTATATTTCCTTCCCTCATTACTCCTGATTTAATGATGAAAGATGTGGTAATAAATTTATATAATTCACCTTCTAGAAAAGCCACTCTCCTCATGGAATGTGATATTTAATATACTGCCCTCATCACGTTCATTGTTTTCTTCTCTTATTCCCTTAACCTCTTAAATTAGTCTGTGGTTTGTAGTGTAAACTACTTTGAAAGGTGTTTAGAAAGAAAGAGCTCATGCATCCCTAAATAAACGTGTACGCTCTAAAGCATCAGTAGTTGAGGGATAAGTTTATGAGAAATGAAAATTCATGGTGTAGTATTTCAAAGGGTTGCTGTGAGGGCATCTCAATATCTCACACCAGTATTCACTTGAGACAAAACAGTGACAGTTATGTTTGTGTTTTGAAACCACATTTTTAATATATCTTAACATTTTTATTTGCTAGCAGAGGGAGATAGAGAGAAGTTAGATGAGAGGAGAAAGAAAGGGAGGAGGGAAAGAACGGGCACACCGGGCCTCTAGGCACTGCAAATGAACTCCTAAGTGCTGCCTCACTTTGTGCATCTGGTTTTCCACGGGTACTAGGGAATCAAACCCCAGTCAAGGCTTTGCAAGCAAGAGCTTTAATCACTGAGCCATCTCCCCATCCCCTGCTGACCACGTTTTTAGAAGACACTTTTTTTTAAAAAAAGTATTTATTTATTTATTTTAGAGAGAAAGAGAGAGAGAGAGAGAGAGAGAGAGAGAGAACACCAGGGCATTCAGCCACTGCAGACAAACTCTATATGCATCAGCCACCTTGTGCATATGGCTTATGTGGGTCCTGGAGAATTGAACCTGAGTCCTTTGGCTTTGCAGATAAATTCCTTAACCACTAAGCCATCTCTCCAGTCCAGAAGACACTTTTAATGGTTCTTTCTTCCAACAAACATATGGGCACATTGACTATAAGCCTGAAAGTAAAGAGTGTCTTTTCTATTACTAAACTTTTCACAGCTCAATAGGAATTCTCAGATGAGGTTTTTTTTTCTTTTGTTTAACTTGTATTCCACCCACTATTTATTGCCCGGGAGACTGAGGCATAGCATCAATTACTAGACTGAAATGAGATAGAGATTGAAATTGATTTTATTGATTTTTCTTCATGGAGTGACCTCATTGATTTCTCTTTTTTATGTTTTCTTATTTGCAGAATATCTAAAACTTACATGATAGTCTTTATCTTTGGATGTTGCTGTCATTACTGTCTTGAATGTTGGATCCTCTATCATTTAAAAAGCACGCAGAGAGACCTGGGGGCTGCCACGTCTCTTTCTTACTCTTTTGTCTTCTGCATCCAGTTCATGACCGAAGGCTGTCTGACTGTTCCTTAAAATTGCTTTTCGTACTTCCTGTTACAAGTTTGGATTCCATTATCACAAGCTTGAGTCATTTCAATGGTGATGTGTCTTGGAGTTTTGTCTCATTTATCTCTCTAAGCACAGTTTATGCTCTTTTATGAGAGAAAGAGAGAGAGAGAGAGAAATGGCATGCTAAAGACCCTAGTCACTGCAATCAGACTCTAGATATGTGTGCCACTTTGTGCGCATGTGTGAAATTGCGCATCTGGTTACATGGGTTCTGGGGAGTTGAACCTGGGTCCTTAGGCTTTGCAAACAAGCACCTTGATTGCTAAGCCGTCTCTCCATCCTTGTGTTCTTGATTTTAACACATTTACTCTGTAAATCAACTATAAAGCACCAATGTAAATGAATATATATTTTTCAGTTACTGAACAGGACACTTTTCCCACTTATTTGTACATAATCTACCTGCACCTTTCTTTTTTACCTTCCCTCTTTTTGTCCTTTCCGCCCTCCCTTCATCTCTCTCCCTCCTTTCCTTCCTTCTGGTTAAATTCAAGTCTTCTCTGATAACATCTAGAGGTGCCTTTCTATCTTTCTAGAAAGACTCCATGTTCAGATATTATGGTATAATATAAACTGTTGTCATTGACACAGTGCTTATTTGTATTAGGTGGTGAAAGTTTGCAATTATGTTGAATACCATACTTTGATATATTTACAATATGTCACTTAAAAATGACTTATGGTATATTAATATACACCTTGCTTATAATCTCAGAGTAAATTTGCTGTTTAGGATCTTGCAGACATCATTTAAATTACGATTTAATGAGATTTCTGAATCTTGTACAAAGTTAAATATATGGGTAAAATACTACTTGTATAAGAAATGAATCATTTTCCTTATATTTAAGAGACTGGTGATTTATTGGAGAGGACGGATAAATAAACAGGGCAATTATGTCTCAGATTGATGAAAGCTAAAAATTAAACACACACACACACACACACACACGAGCTATGGGAACAAGAGGAGAGGTTTGCAACTTACTCTCAAGAGACCCAGGCAGGGCATTTGAAGGAAGTAAGGCTGTTTGTCAAGAGATGGAACTATACAAGGGTGAGGCAAAGGCAGACCCAATGCCTTCCTGGTTCTGAGCTTTCTTCTAACGATGGGATGATAGCACACTTGCATGCGGTTTAAAATGCAAGTGCTGGTGCAGATCTGCAGATGGGGCCCTGGAGCGCCATTTACCAGTGATGTTGTTCAGGTTCCTGCGGATTCCTAGAGATGCCGTTTGAGAATTACATCTCTGTTTGTATTACAGTTTATCCCCTCTTTTCATGTTGCTAATAAAGAGTCCTCCTAGGTATAATGAAACTGTGTAATTAAGCCAAATAGAAAAGCAACTTTGTGCATGCTCAGCATATATTCTTCATATAACTATAAAATGCTTTCTGTTAAATAAAAAAAATACAAAGTATTGTTGAAAACTCTAATTAGGGTTTCTGCAATTGTAACTTATAGCTATTATTTTCTCTCTGTGGGGAACACACACACACACACACACACACACACACACACACACACACACACACGTTTCCATGGTCAGCCTCTTGTTCCTGGGATGTGCCTCCATACCAGACACAGTTTATTGGAGCAAGAGTACATTTGAAGCTTGCAGATGCAGGGCAAGTTCCACAATTCTGGGAGAAGCTGGCTCTTGTCTGCAGATCCACCCAGAAAGAAGAAACCAACATCAGGATCACCCAAAGCAAGCACAGTCCAGGAACCCCAGGCAGAGCTCCAGCACCCTTCATTCCTTTAGGCCAGAATTCATATCTGCCCCCCAGGAACACCCTAGGAGTAGAACCCCAAGTCACCCCCACTGTGACACCTCTTCCAACCAGGAAGCTGGAAACCTAACTTACAATTTTAATAAAACATTTGAGTCTATTGGGGTTCATGAGTGGAAACTACCCCAATTTTACACACACACACACACACATATGTAGGTGTGAGCATACATACATATACACAGGTATTTGCATTTTCTCTTGAATGGAAAAGCCATTTATATCATGCTAACCTGCTTTGAGTGAAGACGAGGAAGCTCATGTTTACATAGCATTTCAAACAGCTCTAAAGTAAGACAAAGGTATTTATAAAGGCAGGAAATGATCTTTGAATGCAGAATTATATTATCGTCATCTGGGGGAATGTTAATACCATTTAGAATTAAATGGAATCCTGCCTCAAAGTATATTTTGCTGTACATATTTGATAATATCATTACCATTCTGTCACAGTGGAAGACAAGTGGCTGCTCCCTCGTAATCTTTCATAGTGACAAGCACACCATTATTTCCTGTTGAAAATACATTATTCGCTTGAATTGCAAAGCAGATAAGCCTTTGTATATTAATTCTAATAAATAGGTTTTGGGTTTTTTATATTTTTGGTGAGTAATTTGACAGCCACTAGGGTTTATGCATTATAATTTAGGTACTTTTTAAGAGCAAATATATTCCTTTTAAAATCAGGTTTCCATATTAAAATGTAGATAAGCCAAAATCCATTAATATGCCTTATTTTATTATGTACTTTATTGGTGTGACATCTGTAGAAAATATATGTATGATTATAATGGCACTTTTTATTTTAACTGATAGATATTATCTTAATGTAAAATTGTTTCTATATATACTCTTTTTCTTCAGATCATGTTAAATTGTATCATGGGGTCTAGGGAGATAGCTCAGTGGTTAAAAGTACTTGCCTTCAAAGTCTAACAGCCTTGGCTCAATTCTCCAGCCACGTATGTCAAGCCAGATGAGCATTCTTTTTTTTTTTAATTTTTATTAACATTTTCCATGATTATAAAATATATCCCATGGTAATTCCCTCCCTTCCCACCCCAACACTTTCCCATTTGAAATTCCATTCTCCATCATATTACCTCCCCATTACAATCATTGTAATTACATATATACAATATCAACCTATTAAGTATCCTCCTCCCTTCCTTTCTCTACCCTTTATGTCTCCTGAGCATTCTTTTAAAGCAGCAAGAGACACTGGAATGCCTATACACATTCACAGATACATGCATGCAAATAAATAAAATAAAAGATAAGTTCTTCAAATTTTTCAATCCTTGGTCAATTACTCATCAATTTTTGTAAAAATGTATGAAAATTTGAGATATAAGTTACAAGTTCCTAACATAAGAGAAAAACTTTAATGTTGCAGTACAAATAAGTGATATAGATCTTTATCTTATATAAATATAAAAATGTTTATTATCTTCATTTTCATATTAATTTTTAAAGTACTCATAAATTTGCATATTGTAAATATTATTTAATTACTAAAATATTAGGCCTGTAAAGCCAGATATGGTGGCACACACTTATTATACCAGTGCTTGGGATATAGACAAAGAAAGATCAGGAATTCAAGGTCATCCTAGGCTTCATAATGAATTTGTAGACAGACTGGGCTACATGAGACCCTGTCCCCCAAAACAAAGAAACAAATAGGAAACAAACAAAAATAGATTTGGGGTCCAGCAGAAGCATACATAAGCTAGCATCCCAGACAAAACACAACGTTCCACTTTTTGGTGTTTTTGTGGTTTGTTTTGTTTTGTTTTGTTTCTTCTGCTCCAATCTGGTCATGTGCTATACCAGCGAGCCAAGCTTGCTACAGCATTCTAACCACCCTTCTCAGCGGACGTGAGCAGTACTAATGCTACCCACCCACCCTGAAGCCCTCTCTCATGCTGGTCTCTAAATCTCTTGACCTGTCACCAGTGAGAGTGCCTGCTGAGGCCTGCCTTCCAGCTTCGCATCAGGACTCCATTGCTACTGTATCTTCACATGACAGAGAGGGAGAGGGGGAACAAGATTCCCCTTCCTTTGCTTTGTAAGAATTAATCCCAACTTGAGGAATTTATGTTCATGGTATACACTTTCTTAATGCTCCATCTCCCTCCACTGCTTTGGGGTTAGGCCTTCACCATATGAATCCTAGAGGGAACATTTTACCATGGCTAATAAAACTAATTCAATTGACAGCTGCAAAGTTTCTAAAATCTTTGGAAGAACTTTGTGACATTGCTTCCATCTATAGAAATCTTTAGGATACTTATATCCTTCTCCGGAGGGGTAAAACTATTATCCTGTAGATATTTTCCTAATGTTCCTAAATACCTTCCTTAAAAATATAATCCTAAGCATTTATAGCTTATTTTATTTTGAATTTGCAACAGATTCCTAAGGAATAGTCCTTGGATACCATACCTTCCTCCATGAATTTTTTTTTTTTTTCCTGTAGGAAGGAATTAGAAAAAGTGGTTTACCAAGATGTGATTGTACAAAGAAATGTTAAAATCATATCCCTTTTTAGTCCTAAAATATAAATGCATTATTCATTTCAATGAATTGTTACGTATAAAACAAACATATTATCTTCTTTTAACTCATATTCTACATAACCACACCAAATGTTGGAAATGATGTGAAGGCTAGAACCAAGTCTGAACTTAGCCCCAAACATGACAGTGGTGTGTAAATAGGTGTGTGAATAGTTTGTGAATATGTGTGTGAATAGGAATGCTGGGAAGAAACCCAGATGATAATGGTAGTGACCTTTTTGCCTCCTCCATTTAGAACTTGTCAAAAATGCTGAATTCTGCTGAGTTAAAACAGTGCCAACTCAGTAGGAAGAAGTCCAGACCTCATTTTTTAGAGTGGATTTTGGCACAGCATAGGTGTCTACTGCAAAGACAGCCTGTTAGCTCTAAATGATAATGGAAATGGACCTTCTTCAGCACTGTGGGGATTGTAGATCAGCTCCAATACTGGTGCAGATGACTTTTTTTTTTTTTTGGTTTATTTTTATTTATTTATTTGAGAGCAACAGACAGAGAAAGAGGCAGAGAGAGAGAGAAAGAGAATGGGCATGCCAGGGCTTCCAGCCACTGCTGACGAATTCCAGATGTGTGCGCCCCCTTGTGCACCTGGCTAACGTGGGTCCTGGGGAATCAAGCCTCAAACCAGGGTCCTTAGGCTTCACAGGCAAGTGCTTAACCACTAAGCCATCTCTCCAGCCCACAGATGACTTTTGATTAATTCTACGTTGTTTCAAAAACCAAGATAATCTGAATTATCAAGAAAATATTGGAAATCTTAAGAGATTTAAAAAAAAGTCTTATAACCGTATAATGCATTCGAAGCTAAGCATGGTGGCACACACCTTTAATCTCAGCACCAGGGAGGCAAAGATCACTTTGAGTTTGAGGCCCGCTTGGGACTACTAAATTGCAGGTCAGCCTGGGCTAGAGTGAAACCCTATCTTGAAAATAAATGCATTCAAAATAACCCAGGTTCTGTCTAATAGCAGTTTTACAACTGTGGAACATAGGAGAATGGTATTGCAAGCAATTAAAACTGCTTATTATGCATAATCAAGATTCAATTAATCACTACTTTCCTTTATATTCCTCATTATATAATTCACTACTATAATACTCATGGACAATAGAGATAAGTATTTTTAATCACTGTCTATGAGATTTGAAAGGGCAATAAATATCTTCATATATATTGTATCCCAATAACAATTTTTGTGTCCTATTTTACATGAAGCAACTTTAACTGTTGAGCTATTTCCCCAGCCAGAATATTAAAGATTTTTTTTTAATTTTTTTTTTTTTTTGAGAGCGACAGACACAGAGAGAAAGACAGATAGAGGGAGAGAGAGAGAATGGGCGCTCCAGGGCTTCCAGCCTCTGCAAATGAACTCCAGACACGTGCGCCCCCTTGTGCATCTGGCTAACGTGGGACCTGGGGAACCGAGCCTCAAACCGGGGTCCTTAGGCTTCACAGGCAAGCGCTTAACCGCTAAGCCATCTCTCCAGCCCATATTAAAGATTTTGATAAAAGTTCAGGTATTTCCAGGTAGAGTTGATTATACATTCTGAAATTTAGACATGTTTTTCTTCAACCAAGATCGGGCTTAAGGAGTCACTTGAGTTTAAACAAGTGACGAATTTATAGATGTGTAGTGTTATCACAAATACAGTATACATTGTGGAATCTGGCTGCTTTCAAGTACGGAGGGCAAAGGGTGACCTTCAGGGTACTGATTTTGTATGACACAAGAAATCGGAGCAACCCAGGAGCAAGAATGAAGTTTCTACTTCATACGCAGAAAGTGGTGTGTAAGCAACATTCAACAAGTCGAGAAGTAAAGATTGTATACTGGCTTGACATAAACCCAACTTTTTTACATATACAGGAGAGAGAGGCACGTGTAAATGCTGGTGAGGGTAAGGCAGCCAAAGCAAAAGGAGGCATGATTATTAACAAATCAAAGCCAGTGAGAATAGAGAGAAAAATGTGAAGAAAGATTTTGAAAGGCCAAAAGAGACACCTTGTACTCAAGTGTAAGCACATGGTGTGTGTGATGAAGAATTCCATTAATTATAAATATTTTGAAATCTGGATTTCCATAGCACAAATCATTTGCAAGGTTTCTGGGAAGGATTTCTTAGTGGCAAGAAAGCATGCTGTAAAGGTGAGCCGCTGAAGTGATTCTGGGATTGGCCAAAAGCTTAGTGGCATAGATTATCTCAAATAAAATGAGAAGGTGAAAATTTCAGTTAATAAGTAATCATATTTACAATTCAGTTGATTTGGGAAGCATATAATATAAGGTGAAAATTTCTAAGAAGTTGGTCTTTTTGTACCTTCTGAGGTTTCACAGTAATGGTGAAATCAAGGTGAACAAAGGAATATTCCTATAAAACAGAAGGTAACAAGTTCTGACAACTCAGATTAGGACAAAAATACTTTCAAAACTTTAAAAATATATATTTTATTTAGAAAGAGGGAGAGAGCCGGGCGTGATGGCGTACACCTTTAATCCCAGCACTGGGGAGGCAGAGGTAGAAGGATCACTGAGTTCAAGGCCACCTTGAGAATGCACAGTGAATTCCAGGTCAACCTGAGCTAGAGTGAGACCTTACCTCGGGGGTGGGGGGGAATAGAAAGAGGGAGAGAGGAAAAAAAGAAGCAGAGAGATAGAGAGGATGGATGTGCCATGGTCTCCAGCCACTGCAAATGAACTTCAGACATATGCACTACCGTGTACACCTGGTTTATGTGGGTACTGGGGAATGGAACCTGGGTCCTTAGGCTTTGCAGGCAAATGCCTTAACTGCTGAGCCATTTCCCCAGCCCAAGATTTGTTTGTCGGTTTGTTTTTGTCTTTCGAGGTAGGGTCTTGCTCTTGACCAGGCTGACATGGAATTCACTATGTAGTCTCAGGGTGGCCTCGAACTCATGGCAATTCTCTTCTGCCTCCCAAGAGCTAGGATT
Source organism: Jaculus jaculus (assembly GCF_020740685.1). NCBI lineage: Eukaryota > Metazoa > Chordata > Mammalia > Rodentia > Dipodidae > Jaculus > Jaculus jaculus. The sequence goes on from NC_059121.1 coordinate 26,914,782, forward strand.
AAAGGCATGCCCCACCACACCTGGCTTCAGCCCCACAATTTTTTATCGAGATCCAATGGGTCAAAAAGGAGACATGATACAAGATGAAAAAAAAAATCTCATTTTGAAGTAGACTACAAGATTTGCAAAAGAAGGGATGGAGATGGCTTAGCAGTTAAGAGCTTGCCTGTGAAGCCTAAACACCCCGGTTCGAGGCTCGGTTCCCCAGGTCCCACGTTAGCCAGATGCACAAGGGGGCGCACGCATCTGGAGTTCGTTTGCAGAGGCTGGAAGCCCTGGCGTGCCCATTCTCTCTCTCTCCCTCTATCTGTCTTTCTCTCTCTGTCTGTGGCTCTCAAATAAATAAATAAAAAATTTAAATAAATAAATAAATAAATAAATAAATAAATAAATAAATAAAAATAAACCAAAAAAAAATAAAATAAAAAGATTTGCAAAAGAAGTGAGTCTGTTCAGTAAAATCAATGAGGTGCTTGAAGTTGGGTTCAAAAGACATAACGTGTAACAACTGGAGTCTTATGCCTGAACATAATATGGGGAATTTAAATTCAACATAATGTCCCACAAATTATTAGCAACCGGTAGTTTTCCACTCTCGGTTTGCACCCATTAAATTTGGGCAGTTTACATTTATCTTCATGAAAATTCCCCATCCTCTTACTGGACAGAGTAAACATATAGTTTGGAAAAGTTGCACTTTCACTGGAGTTGACACTTATTTTCTATTCTGAAATCCCAGATAAAGTATTATTGAAGACAAAAGATATCCTCAAAGATGTGCCTGTTCTCTAATGGACCCATCCTGTGCACCACTGAGTTAAAACGGGCCAAGCTGACCTACTACCAAGTGTGTAGTTAAGAGGCAAAACAATCTGAAAATTTCTGAAACGAGCCTGGAGAGCAAGGAGCTCTGGTTCAAATGGGTGGGGAGGCATTGGGAGTAAGTGTGCAAGGCAGTAAGGGATGCTGAGCATGATGTGTGATGCCCTCAGGAGCAAGTAGCCCACGTTGGGCAGCAAGGAACTGTGCTTAAGCATGAATTCTACACATAGCCAAAAATTTGTGAGCTTGGATGATAAGACCCAGTTGTCCCAAATAAAGCTTGTTATTTTTAAGATACCTTCTACATATATAAGGCAATTCAGCTCACTACAGCAATAGTGATAGCGCGGTATCTTCAGCACTTCAGTGTGGTCTGGGTAATAGTGGATGCAGTATTATCTTTACAGGTAAAACACTCAGTATAAACTACTGATAAATCCACTCAGTTCTTGAAAGAGCCCTAGTTGTGAATCAGACATTTTCCACCAACAGATCAAATCTTACTCAGATCTTTAGGCTTTTTATTTTTGGGTTGTTACCGACTTTGCCAGGACTTATTTGTTTGTTTGCTTGTTTTGGTTTAATTTCCTTTTGTTGAAGTAGAACTAATATGTATTTATTCTTTATTAAAGTTGATCAAATAGCAGAATATTTTGTTTTGTTTTCCTTTCAATAAGATTTGTAGTTCTATTCTTCTGGCTTCATACCAAAATCATGCACTGAGTGATTCCTTTTGGGAGACTTGTGCCAAGTCCGGGAACCAGCACCATGTTTTCTTCCAGAACATCTTTGACATAAAACCACTCAAATAAATGAATGCTCTGAACTTGGTCCACTTCTCTGGCAGAACATCAAGGGCATGTGCCAACACACTGGCTGCTTTGAAGGCCAACACGAAAATAAATAATAATAATAATGATGATGATGATGAACTATGAAGGGGCTTTTTTTTATCCTCACAGTGCTTTTCAGAAACCTTTTATTTTTTTTTCCTCAAACTTTTCTGTCCTCTACTGGCTTACCTGCTACATGATGTAATAACATAGTTTGCACACAGACTTACTGAACTAAAAGTTATAACAGTGGGCTGGATATGTTAAGAAGAACATTGACACTTCTCTAAATAAAATGGCTCCCTACCATGTTTATCCTTGAAATGATTACTCTCTCTCTCTCTCTCTCTCTCTCTCTCTCTCTCTCTCTCTCTCTCTCTTCATATATATATATATATATATATATATATATATACACACACACATACATACATATATACATATATATAGCTAATTAACTTCTAATATTCTAATAATAAATATTATGTCCTGATAAACAAGTTGATTTTGCTTTTTAAAAAAGCATATGCTCGGGCTGGAGAGATGGCTTAGCGGTTAAGCACTTGCCTGTGAAACCTAAGGACCCTGGTTCGAGGCTCAACTACCCAGGACCCACGTTAGCCAGATGCACAAGGGGGCACACGCATCTGGAGTTCGTTTGCAGTGGCTGGAGGCCCTGGTGCACCCATTCTCTCTCCCTCTCTCTATCTGCCTCTTTCTTTCTCTGTCTGTTGCTCTCAAATAAATAAATAAAAATAATAAATTATTTTTTTAAAAAAGCATATGCTCCTACATTTTCATTAAACATTATTATGGGATTTAATAAATGAAATATATTTACCCTGATATGTGCACTGTTGCCATAACAAAATATTTGCATCTGAATAATATACAATGAAAAGAGGTTTCTATTGCCTCACAGTGTAGAGGTTAAGGAACATAGAACTGATCATAGGATTTCCTTAAAGGAATTATTGAGTACCTGAACAGATAGATAAATAGATAGATAGATGGATGGATAGATAGATAGATAGATAGATAGATAGATAGCTATAGATATGGAGATATGGATATATATTCATAAACAATATCCACAAAGGAACCTAATTCTTAAAAAGAACTATGAAATGCCAAAAAATCACCTGGTTCTCTAAAATATCTGATGTTACTCAATTATTGGATGTTGGTTTCCGTCTGTGTACTTATAACTTGTAAACTTTTGTAGAGATTCAGATAGTCATTGTCCTTGTCAGATAATTGGACTGTAAAGTGCTAAGCTTCCTTTTGATTTGGGGGAGTGTATTGTTCAATTTCGTTCTCTGTCTCACAAAAGTCAGCACTTACATGACATATTGAACTGCTTAATTAAGAAATGCTTAAATATTTTAAAAAGATAACAGTTCCAATCCCATGGCAATTTGCTTTTCCAAATTGATTAGGAGCCTTTTAATTAAGTATTACATTACTTTTATTAGAAAAGGTTGGTGAGCATTTACAAATGCAATGACTAAGACATCTTGGGGAAAAATGTGTATTTCTGGGGATTTTCCCAATGAAAGGAAAATTTAAAAATGACAGATAAGGTGTGTGCTGTGCAGGCAGTGTGTGGGCAGGTGCCACAGTGTGGATTAAGTAGGCCAGGTCCCTGTTCCCTGGCTCTTCCCAGGACCCTGGTGGTCCTGGTTGCCCCCCTTGTGTCTTGCGTGGAGAGGCCTTGTCCCTTTGTGGTCTGTGGAATGAGGTCTTTTGCTCTGGTACTCTGACTGGCCACTGCCTGCATCCCTGTTCACCTGAGTCAGAGGGTGCATGGATCAAAAGACAAAAACTTGCTTACTCATCAATAAAATACAGAGTCTCCCTAAAATGGGGAGACAGCAACACACACACACAAAACCACTGAATGTCAGAAAACTGCTAGACCTCCACCAAGGATGCCTAGTCCTACAATGGAATCCTCTGATGAAATCATAGAGAAATCAACAAAAATTCATTCCAAAAATGAAAACACAACAACCAATGTTCAATAACTGATAAAAAAACATCGCTGAACTGGAAGCAAGCCATCAAAGAACCAACGATTATATCAATGAAATTGAACAGAATTATCTCCTATATTGTTCAACTTTTGCCAGTAGGCTTAACTTGATTAAAGAAAAAGTTAGAAGCCTCCAAGAAATGAATAAATTAAAGGTGAGAAAAGAAATGGAGGATCTCAACAACCAATTGATTAAGCTTGTTGAAGACTTGATCAAATGCAAGAATGAATTTTCAGGAATTATCAGGAAAATCAGAAGCCGAATTGAAATCTTACTTCAAAAAAGACATGGACAGGATGCAACACAACAGAAAACAAAAAATCAAATACAAATTATAAAAACATCTCTAGAACCCCTCACCTTCATTTGTACAAGCAACTCAAAGTCTAAGTGACTCAGAAGCAAACAACTTGACATGATGCTCACACAAGTGCAATAGAGGCACACAGCCATGGTGGGTAATCATCTGCTCTTGTATTGGTTAATGCATTCACTCAGTGGAAAGGAAACCATATCTGGAGCTGGGAAACAAGTCAGAATCATATCCAGATAATGATTTTGCTTCCCAATGTCAAGCTTCCACTAATCTTGGCATATAAGAGGGTCTTTACACTTTTAATTATCTATAAATTAATAATGGTTATCCCATTAAACCAGTGCTGACTTCATGCTCTGTTGGAGAATCTGCTTCTGTTTTTCAGTCAGGAGCTGGACCTGAGGAGTAAATAACCCAGCACACTTCACCCTGGACCCAGCTGAAATCACAGAGGAATTGGGGAAATTAGCAAGAGTGCTTCTTTCTTAGTGAATCTGACATCAGCACAAAGGTGAAGGAGATAGACATTGAGGGCACTCAATACCTAAAAACCTGTCACTGAAGTAGACTTAAAATGCGCCCAACATAGCTCAGGGAATTTTGCAGAAGAGGGCTGGAAAGATTGTTAGAGCCACAAGTTGGAGCATTATGTGCAGAGGCATTGCCTCCATAACTGACTGCTGACCCCTTGTAATGCATGACCCACAATCCCCATGGGGTTAAGCTGCATCCCCATGAGGAGGGTCTCTTTGGAAAAGGGGCGGGGATGAGGGCAAGGATGGCACCAACATGTGTTGTTTACATACTAAATATGTCCATATGTACTAAAAATAAGTTTAAAATGACAGATAAAAATTCTTAATGCTGAAAAATACAATATATCGTTTGGTCTAAATGTGTCTGACTATAAAATATATGATCTGTTCACATTAAAAATCTAGAACTCTCCATTTTACTTTCAAAGGAGCTTGGGAAAGTTTGCACATTTTAAAAGAAGTTTTTGCTTACTATAATTATAGCAAAAATAAGATTGTTTAGATAAATAATTAATGTTCATACAATAATAATCTTATGAAACAAAATTACAGATCTTCTGTCTTGTTATGTTTACATATGTTAGTGTGCATATCTTAAAATTTAGAGTACTTTTCTTAGGAAGATCTACTTTCTAAACCTGAATACAAATGTTAGGAGCTTTTAAAATATTCCCTAGAAAATTTCTGAAGAGGTTGACTTCTTTCTATTAATTCAGAAACATACTGTCCTTTTGTGATTGTACATGTTCATTTATTCATATTTCATTTTATTTATTAACATAGTAATTATTTAACAATTGAAACTTCAGCCTCAAATCTATGTCTGCTCCCAGGAGAGTTTTATTATCTTAGAGTAGTTGGCATATATGAGCACTAGGAGATTTTTTTATAAACAGATAAAGAAAAAAAATGGCAGGTTCTGATTATACTTTTTGTAATATCTAGAAAAATGTGTAATTAAGACTGTAAAGCTACATATGTATTTCCAGTTGTAAAATTTTATGGCATATATTGATTTGAATACTTTGTGTGTTAATTAAAGTAATATCAATTACCATAAATATTTTTAAATTGATGTAAAAATATAATTTTAATTACATATTACAAAGTAGACTAAGTTACTGTAGAAAATCTTTTCTCTCTAAATTACTTGTTCAATATAAACACTTAACAATAGCACATTCTCATGGTTATATTAACTTTAGTGTCTTCTCAGTTTTGTTGCACAGTGTACAAATAATTTCTTTGCATATAATTTTTAGTCCTTGTATATATTCCTTGTTCTTCCACAAACCATATCACAGAGTAAAAATTACCTATCCTTGTTTAGTCTTCTAGCTTGTTTTCTAGGAGGCTTACTGCAGTGACATAAAATATAGCAAATGCACCTTGTTGGCAACATTAATGCTACTGAAAGCTTACTTCATGTTATTTTGGTTTCTTTTGCAAATCCACAGTTGGTTTTCGTATAATGGCCAACCTGATTGGAAGGCATTTGTGAGCGCTGGTTCTGATTCTGAAAGTCCTTTTCCTATGTCTAATTGACCGATGCACCCCTCTCCGTTGGCAGATATTCCACATGACATACGACCTGGCCAGTGCAGTGGTGAGGATCTTCAACCTCATCGGCATGATGCTGCTGCTGTGTCACTGGGATGGCTGTCTGCAGTTCCTGGTCCCGCTGCTTCAAGATTTCCCGCCAGACTGCTGGGTGTCTCTCAATAAGATGGTTGTAAGTACCTTGGCTTACTTTACTATCAGCGTTTCTGGCATTTCTCCCAAGTAGATGGCATGGCTTTTCTTATACTAAAACTAAATGGCACTGTCCTGTTCAAAAGGTCGCCCGAGTTTCAGTGTTCACTTTTGTGCACTTTATCCTGTCACTGTGGACACATTTCATTTCAAAGTTATGGAAACATACACATGACTGATACCATGTCCCTTCAAAGCTGCCTATAACTTAGAACAATTCCTTGTATTATTCAGCCGTCGAAAAGTTGATAATGGGCTGGAGGGGGATAGTCAGCATTTAAGAGTGCCTGTCACTTAAGCATGAAGGTATCACAAGCTGGATGTCAATGAGTCTGATTCCCCAGAACCCATGTAAAAAGTTGGGCATGCCCAAGCCTATCTATAACCACAGTCCCTGTGAAAGCTGGAGGAAAGACTAGGAAATCACCTGGGTCTGCTGACTGACAGGAGCTCCAGGTTCAGGAAGAGATCACCCCATCTCAAGGTAATATACAGCAGAGCAGGAAGTGAAGGACACGTGGAGTTCTCCCCTGGCATCCACACGTACAAGCATGTGTGTCAAGCGCATCTGCACAGAGGCAAGTGCATTCACCACACACAGCACACCACACATACACCACACACGTACACACACGTTAAAAACGTCCTTAGGCAAATTCAAGACACGGTTGTAGGGGTTGCCAGGCTTATGTACTCATACACATTGGCATAGCTGCAAAGGAAGTATGTTTTCCAAATACAAGTCAAAAAACAACATTAAAACTATAGTCAAGCCATGCGTGGTGGTGCACGCCTTTAATCCCAGCACTCAGGAGGCAGAGGTAGGAGGTTTACCATGAGTTCGAGGCCACCCTGAGACTCCATAGTGAATTCCAGTTCAGCCTGGGCTACAGTAAGACCCTACCTCTAAAAACCAAAAAAAAAAAAACAAAACCGTAGACAATTGCTATGAAAGTACCAGACACATTACTTTTGTTTATGCTTTGCATTCATCATAAAAGCTTTATATGAGAGATGTTCATTGTGTAAGTTTGTATAGCCATAGAATAAAATCCAGGAGTATGGTTGCCTTGCATTTCAAGCTTGTGATGTCTCCTTGATTATAGATCTGTCACTTTCCTTATCTTTGAGGGAGTGATATGCATGGCAAAGATAGTAATAAAGATATATTCTGGGAAGTACATGGAGAGAGATCTATAATCTAGCACTGACTGAGTACATGGTATAAGAAACACTAGCTCTCCTGCCAAAAGATGAATCATCCCTGGCACCAGCCAACATTTAATTTGGGAAATAATCATTATTAGTTTTTTTTCTAGGTATCTTCCAGAAAAAAAAAAAAAACCACTAAAGTAATTGCCATCATTGAAAAAGTACAAACACTATTTTCAAGTAACTACAAAGTGACTCAATTATGTAATTATACTTCAGGGTGATAAACTACTTACTGGGTGCTAAGCCCAATTACTGAAGGGTTTCATAGTCCTGATCACTTTAAACATGTCCATGTGCATGTCCACGTTTGTGTGTGCACGTGTATGAGCAGGTGTGTTATTGTGTGTGTGTGAACTTACCATATAAATGTATTAGTATACCACTGGCATTTTATTAGAATAATTATTTATTTTGTTTATGTAGTTTAAAAAGTCTTACCTAGGTTTGTATTTGTATATATTTTGTATTTGCATATATTTAAGTAGTTGTCTTTAAAATAATTTATGCAGATTTGGGATTGACTCACTGTGTTTTTGTTGTTGTCCTTTTAAGGAAGATATGCATTACTCATAACTGGTAAACACTCCCATGGAACGCAGGCAGTTGGCCTTATCTGCATACACCATAGATTCTGTCACAGCCTTCTGTATATTGCCAACTTACCAAGTAGTAATGGTTTAAGAGGATAATTATTATTATTATTTTATTTTATTTATTTCAGAAAGAGGTAGATAGAGAAATTGGGCACATAGGGCCTTTGGCTGAAGAAACATGTGCCACCTTGTGCATCTGGCTTATGCGGGGCCTAGGGAATCGAACTTGGGCTCCTTGGCTTCAAAGGCAAATGCCTTAACAGCTAAGCCATCTCTGTAGCCCAGGGGATAATTATTAAAAATGTTTGAAATACATACATGAATGTGATATTCTATATTTTATGGACTCAGGTATTTGCATATAGTTTTTATATCTTCTCTATAACATTTTGTTCAAATAAAAGTGATTATTTTAACCAATTTGGTGCAGCATATTCTAACCTACTGAAACTAGTGATGAGCTCTTAGTATGTTTGTTTTGTTTTTTTTCTGTGTACAGTTAATAGCAAGTTTGAGGAAGAATTAAAGTGGGTGAACCAAAATTTCTGAAATTGTCAGATAACAAACACATAGTACACATGTAAGGGCATAATCAATGACATCTGTTTTTCAATTTCAACCAGAAATCTCCATTAATACCCAATTTTATTTTCATTTGAGACAGCATAACAGGAACCCTCATGTACTTTTCCAGCTCCCTTCTAGTTAGAACTACCCATGGCCATTTGGTCAAGATTTCATATGGGCAGAGGTCAAATTTCACTTACAGACCTAAGTGCTGAGAAGTGGGAATACCAACCTCAAAACTAGCTCCATTATCTCACTGGGCGTATCTTGGTTGGGAATCCACACGGGTTTAGCCAAACCTGATGAGAAAAAGAGAGAGAGAAAGAAGGAAGAGGAAAAGTGAGAGGGTGTGAAGGGAGGAGAAGTGGGGCAAAGAGAAGAGTGATTCTGGAGAAATAAGAGACACACATGAAATTGCCTATCCTATACTTCCAAAACTACAAGATTTTAGGGTCGCCACAGACTTAGCTTCAGCTATGAGCATGGATCTTCACTTAGCTTTCACGGTGAGTCCCTCTTTGTGTCAGATACTTCCTTAGGCATGAAACAGTCAGGAGAGCAAGACATGCAATCACCCCTACACTTATTAGTCTCATCCAACATGATTTCTTCCTCAGTGCCAAAAGACGGAGATCAACAAGAATGCACGTTCTATTATGAAAGTCTTTATAATGCAACAAAGCAGAAATTTATACACATTACTCATGAAAATGCATTCACCTTTAGGACTCTGAAATGCATACACACCCGGAGAGGCTTGGGTCTACATCTATCCGGAGACCTGAGGTCCCTTGAGGACATTTAGAGCTCTTGCTGTCCTTGCTTAGCCACCTAAAGAGTGGATTTCTCCCTACTAGCCTGATGGCAGGATGTTGGAGATTTGTAGTAGAATGATGTGAATTCTACACTAAGAAAAGACCGTGAAGGAATAGAAAAAGAGAAATGCATATTTTGTGAACATTACATGGCTTTGGAGCAGCCACATTGATCAAGTTACTTCTAGCTAAGTTTTGTTGTCACAGTAACTGTGTGGTGGCTGAGTATAAAGATAAATGATTTCTCTCATGTTGAATAAATGGCATGAGGAGAAAAGAATCCATTATTTCTATGAAAGTCCCCATATGCGAGCAGATTATAGAAACCTAGTATGATGACATATCTGCAGATAGCCTATGAAATGTATGAGGTCATGATTTTAAATTACACCCACCTTTTGATTTAAAAAGCCCACCGCCTTAGATAAAGAACAGTTGGGATGATGTAACTGAACTGATATATTCAAGAAATGAAGCCACAGTCATATAGGAAGGAGGGAACCATTTCTCCTCTCTTGAGATTTAGTAATCTATTTTAGTCTTACATTTTTATATATTAAACACTGCATTATTACAGCAGTATTGACTTTTTTTTTTCTAAGTAGAACATACTGCTTTAACAGACATTTTTGATATCCTAACTAGACTAATTTGCTGACAAATGATTGTGGCTTTAGTGGAAAAAAAAAATGCATTCTTAGCTGACATGAGTTAAAATAAAGTAGGTCAGCCGCCTGCTGAGTGCTCAGGTTTCCGGTGCTTCCTGTTTCTTTCCATTAGGAATGTCAGCCTGGCGCCTGCTCACTGCTCCCCAGAAACATGGCAGCCCTCATCATCAAAATGGTTTCCTTACTGTGGGCTTCCTTCTCTGTTACGGATTCGTGAATGATAATGCACATATGGAAATGAACTCTTCTCTGGTATTTTGTTTTTGAATAAAATTTGCATTAAATAAAACCTTTAAGTTGAATTGTAATTCTTTAGGACAGAAGAATAAAAAATTACTGCTATGGGGTGGAGAGATGGTTTAGTGGTAAAGACACTTGCCTGCAAAGCCAAAGGATCTAGGTTCCATTCTCCAGGACCCACATTAGCCAGATGCACAAGGTGGCACATGTGTTTAGAGTTCGTTTGCAGCAGCTGGAGGCCCTGGAACACTCATTCTTCCCCAGTCTCCTCTTTCTCTCTCCTAAATAAATAAATAAATAAATAAATAAATATTTTAAAAATGCTAAGGCTGAAAAGATGGTTTAGCAGTTAAGACGCTTGCCTATGAAGCCTAAGGACCCATGTTCAATTCTCCAGATTCCACATTAGGCAGACTCATAAATGTGAGGCAAGCACGAGGTTGCACATGCCCACTAGGTGGCATAAGCATCTGGAGTTCAATTGAAGTGACTGAGGCCCTGGCACACCGATTCTCTCTCTCTGTCTCTCCTCTCTCTCTTTCTCTCTACCTTTCTAAAATAAGAGAAATGCTACTATGATTACTTGATATAAAACCTAGGCTTAAGAATGGTGTTATATCTCAGATGTGTAGCCTGCATACAGCTCTGGGTTCAATTCCCTCATATGGATCCCAAGAACTGTGTAAAACTGGACATGCTATTGGAAGCTTAAAATGCTTAGCATGGTTGACACATAATCAACACTCAAAAATACCTCCTATTAACTAATTTTCTACAGGTAACAACTTGACAAAACTGTCAATTTTCTAATCATCCATTCTCATAACCATTGTTCAGACATTGACCAAATGCCTTATATACTTACAACTTAGAATATTGATGTTTCCAACCCTCATTTTTTTCCTGCCAAAATGTGACCTCTCTTCCATACTGTTGTATTTGATCTGATTCATATTTTCTATACTTTTAAACTCTTCAGTTCCTCATTCTTTGTAGAATTCTACAAAGCCTTGTCCAGTGTTCAAAAACTGATAATTTCTTGTGCTAGAGAGATGAGACAGCTCAGCCGTTAAGGTGCCTGCCTACAAAACCTAAGGACCCCAGTTCGATTCCCCAGTACCCATGTACAGTCAGATGCACAAGGTGGTGCATGAAGTATAGCACCAGAAAATCAAACAACCGCCTGTATTTATAAGACTTTGAGTGTTGTTGGGCTGAAGAAAGTGAAATGGAAGAGTGGGATAAACACTAAGATTTCTTTTTTGTGTTTCTAATTCTACAACAATACACATAATCAATACCTATTCCAATTGAGCTTAATGTTCATTCCCATTAATCTCTTAATAATTCAAAAGAAACTAGTCTGGTCATAGAATGACTTTGATGACAGTACTATAAAGGGTGAGAGAGTTGAATGGTACATGTTCTTTTTGAAGTTGACATGTTGATAGAAAACAAAGGGAAATGTGGCTGAATCTGGAAGATTTTTTTTTTTTTAAATACAGCTACACTCATTGAGAAAAACGAGCCTGCAAAAGCTTTGTACAATAGATTCTATGCTTTCATTATATTTATGTCATACTAAATGCACAGGTGATCACACATATAATACAAAATATCTGTCTTCAAACACAAATATGTGGTAGTAGTTATCTAATGACTATAATTTAGAGATTGGCATTTGCCAATATCTCCTCAAAATTCATAGATCCTTGAAGGATTTTTACCTGAAGACTTGATCTTTGGGAGATATTTCTTTTAAAGGTGTCATGGGGATACAGTGTGCACGGTGGTGTGGAAGAGAGAGAGAGTATTACAATTTCCCACATCTCCTGGGTGATGGGTGATACTCTTTAAGGAGAAAAAAAGATGATTAACAAGAGGAAACCAGAGTAAATTTACTCAACAATTGTTTCTATTTTTAGTATTTCACTTATATACTTAGAAGGAGGGACACAGAGAATTAGTGTTCCAGGACCTTCAGCTACTATAGAGGAACTCCAGATGGGTACACCAGTTTGTGCATCTGTCTTTACGGGGGTATGAGGAATTCAAACCTGACTGTTTAGGTTTTGCAGGCAGGTGCCTTAAAATGAACAAACAATAATTTTAAAAAATAACTAAGTCACAATAATGATCTAATGAAAATAAAGAAAATGAACAGGCAGTTCCATAAAATATTTTTCTGAATTATAGTAACATACTGTCAATGCAAAAGACACAGTTCTCACCTCAAAGGGAATGAGAGTTTATTCTGGAGCTAAATATGAGTGACCATGGCCCAGGAATGCATACCCTAATTCCATGTTCCAACATGTTAAAAATTTCATGAAAACATTTTTGACCTTTTCTATAATATTTTAATTATTTTTTCAAAAGTTTATTACATACAAACTTTACTTTGTATGGACACATCATATGTTGGTACCATCATTTCCTCTGAGTCACTGAGGACGTTCCTTAGTGGGATTTCTGGTTATTCACCATGGATTTGTAGGTTATGAGTTATGAGAGCAATGGTTTCTCTTTGTGGGAAGGGCTGTGTCTCTGGATTTAACCAATGTTTTACCAAAATGGGTACCTTGAAAAAAAAAAAAAAAAAACACCCTAACAGCACCCAGGGAATACTGTGTATATTGGATGCTTACATTTGATGAATAGTGGATATCCATATAAAAGTATGATTTTCACCAAAGAGGGTATTATCAAATGGAAATGAACTAGGGGATCATTAGAAGCCATGTTTGCTCAGATTTCTATTGGTATCCCTGAGTCTCTATTTCTTACTTGTATGTACTGGCTAAATAGATCCTTGACAGAATAACTATTCCATTGCCTCAGGAGGCTCTTACACCATTCATAAAGCTTCCATGATATAATTAAATATTAGCTTATAGTTCTATATTCTTGGTCTATCAACCATTTAGGGATTTGGATAATATCATAGTCATTGACACCCCAAGCTCCCACAAAGTTCACCTCCAGCTCCTAAAATTAAGCTGAAAGATACCTGGAAGAAAGAACTAATCTCTGCATCATTGGTAATTTCTGCTTTAAAGGGATATCTATATAAAATAAGTTCAAGGGCACCTGCATGAATCACAAAGTATGTTGTGAGGAGCATTCTATGACAATTTACTCAATGTCATTTTACAGCCTATAATAATAGCCTGGGCTTGTGTTTTATGGATGGCGTGTAGAAGAATATATAACTCCAAATTAAAACTGTCTTACAAAGAGACATCAGAATTTTCCACAGGCAAACTGCTTGCAGATTTACATCTTCTGCTCAAGAAATCTATCCCCAGATGGCTTATATCCTTAAGCTCAGTATTTGTTTCCAGTTGCACAGTTGCGTTTGCTTTCTTTGCCAGCCTCTGTGCTAAAGTCAGGGCCCAGCTGTGGCAGTTACAGGGACACACCAGCATCAGGCACTCATGGAGCATCTGTCATTCTTCTTCTCATTGATTTACCCAAACATATGGCTTTTTTTTTCCCCCTACTGAAAAGCCATTTAGAAAAGATCAGATATTTTTATGTAAAAAGCCATATGTAGAACAATCATAAATACATGATTAGTAGTCCATCAATGCTATCAGCATCAATTTTTAGTTCAGATGAGCTCTTCATAGGTGGTTGTTTGCCATCAGGGCTGTAGAAAGAAACAGAGCTGGTGAGGTAGCTTAGCAGTTAAGGCATTTGTCTGAGAAGCCAAAGGATTCAGGTTAAATTCCCCAACACCCATGTAAACCAGATGCACAAAATAGCACATGTGTCTGGAGTTCCTCTACAGAGGCTAAAGGCCTCGACATGCTCATTCTTTCTCTCCCTCTCTCCCTGTCTCTCTCTCTCTTTCTATGACTGTGAAATCAATATAATAACTTTAATAAAGAAACAAACAAATGAAACACATACACTGGGACACAAACTTATGATTAATCCTGCTTGTAATTTTATTCATTTAATATTGCTTAACGAATAAGCTTTTCAATATTTTTTCAAAAGAGTGTATTATAATCAATATCTGTTACCCTGAATATGGTATATTAGACAAAAATATAAATAAGGAGATATATTTGTACCTATTAACCTGAATTCATTTTTTTCAGATTTTAATTTACTCAGTATTGCCACTTAGGTATTTTAAGTTTCCAGTTTTCTAGATTTAATCCCGTGCAGTGATAATTCGCATTCCATTTTAAGAATAAACATTCCATAACTACCTTTATTTTTTAGTTTTATTTATTTTTTAAATAATTTTTGTCTATTTGTATTTATTTGAGAGTGACAGACATAGAGAGAAAGAGGCAGATACAGAGAGAGAGAGAATGGGTACACCAGGGCCTCCAGCCACTGCAAAAGAGCTCCAGATGCATGTGCCCCCTTGTGCATCTGACTAACGTGGGTCCTGGGGATTTGAGCCTTGAACCAGGGTCCTTAGGCTTCACAGGCAAGCGCTTAACCACTAAGCCATCTCTCCAGCCCACCATAACTACCTTTATACTTGTTGACTTTGCTTTGTAAAGATATAACTCCATATATTTGAATTCCTACATTTTTCTGTATTGTTATGTATGCAGTAGTCTAACTGAGATTGGTGAAATATGCTTGACAGTTGGGATTCTTCCAGATTTTAGTTTCATGTCTGAGAAGTGTTTGGATGATTGAATATTTCCACCATGAAGTCATACACCTTGGACATGACCTTGATTCCTTTTTCCCCTCCACACTAATGAGAGGATGTGTAGCTCTTAGTTAAGGAATCTCCTGACATCTGTTTGATCAAACTACAAAGGCCAGAGCTAACTGTACATCGTTTGTCACTTTATTTGCTTTTGTTTTGAGTACTTTTGAATGGCAAGGAAGTTCCTTACTTTTATAGTTGCATGTTACAATTAAAAATATTACATAGCACTCTTTCCTGTCACCTTTCCAAAGGCATTGACCTTGAATTTATTTTAGAAATGAAAGTGGATATGACATGATTATTTTCACTGCAATAGTTGTAACCTGATGCGACAGTAATGTGAAGGTCAAATATTATGACTTCATAAACACACACACACTATAGATCCCACCATATTCTGCCCTTGACATAACTTAGTGCCAAGTACTAATAAAAACCAGTTGCTCTGAGGTATGCTACATCTTAGATACTTATATGGCATAAACATTTCATTAACATAGTAGGTAGAAAAGAAAATTGATGGCCATTTGTTTAATTGCATACCGAAAGAGATAGATTTATACCTTAGTAATGCATGGGCTCATCCCCTATAAATAAGCACCTAGCAGTGCTTCATACTGGTGCACCATGAACCTGACCCTGCAGTGAAGGAAGCAATCACACGAGACTGTGTCATTATTACTGAGTTTTGAACCTTTTACAATATCATAAGAATTCAATGACAAAGCATACTGAAACTTCATCGCTTAGAAATATTGCTGCTTTGCCCACATGGAGAGCATGGTTTTGGGAAGCCCAGCAAATTCTAAGGCTAGCCTGCGCTATGGATCTATGACATTAGGTAGAAAAGGTTTTAAGTCTACACTGTCTCTGATCTTTTCTAATTGGTTGTGGAGTGTGGGGAGTGGAAAGTGAACAGATAAGACTCACAGTTACTTCGTCACTGAGATTTGTGGAACATTCCCTCGCAGAGAAACTTCTGCCTCTTTTATTTTCTACCCTAAAAGCAGAACATATTGAGAACAATCTTATCTGATTAATATGTTTTGAAAAGTACAAAAGCAGTGCTATTTGGCTTTTATTTTTGAAGTATGCAGGAGTCATCTGAGGCTAACAGTACTGCCATACAAGTGCGGAGTATATTTATGTGCGCGTCGTCCACTCCTCCCTCACCAGACCTTTCATCACTGTCTTCCCAAAGCTAGCAACTTTTTTTTGTAATATTTCAGTACTACACCCCATTTTTAAATTTCCAATGCAAACAATAGAGTTGCTATCCTCATTTATCATAACTATAAGGAAGATTTTAGATAGCTAGCCAGTTTACATATAAGAGATATGCATTCCATGATTGTTTCACGAAGAAAATAAGTAAATGGAATTTTTGTGTTATTAATGATGTTTACAATTTTAACTCTGAACATTAAGTCCAAAGGTGTAAGCATATTGATGTGCAAAGACAGTTTCCTTACTCAGGAAAACCATTCGGTGAAGGGAAAAAAAATCACTGAAAGTGTGCTGGGGCAACTTAGCCTATGGCACAAATTTCTTCATAAAGTATTCCTGAGAAAATATATACCTGGCAGATTAGAAAATGTTTTATATTTTATAACTTTTATATCAGTATTTAAATATATGCTAAGTTGTGTGAGACATCTGCTATACATATATTAATTGGAAGAACAGTTGATGACAATTGCAACAGGCGTCTGTTTAATTTCAAAATGTGAAGTTCACATTTCAGTCACCGTGGAAACACGCTGAATCTTAATAAGAAATTGTGACCTCTTTTGTGATTCAAATGATAAATTATTCATAGTCTGAAACACAATTCACAGAAGCACTAGTGACACTATACAACAGGAGAATATCTGTGTGTGTTAAAGAGGTGGTTAACACTGTTCCTCATATCCTTCTAATCCCAGTCATGGTAACAGAAAATATTGTTCAGAACATGATTCCTGGTCTTGCTGGCTTTGATTATAGTAATAAGGCAAGTGATATAAAAGTGGATGTTTTTCATTTGATAAATGGAGTGTCGGTGGTTTGAATATAACTGTATGTCCTGCATAGACTTAGGTATTTTTGATTAAGTCTCCTACATAGTCTTTAGCAGGGCGAGCCTTGCTGGAGGAGGTGTGTCACGGGGAAGGGGAACTTGAGTACAGTCCTCCTGGGGTGTGGAGAGGCAGTGTGAGCTCTCGCTGTGCCTGTGGCTGAAGGCTGATTGTTCTCTCTGCTCTGCATGGATGATGGAGCGGGGCAGCTTCCTCTGACATCATGGTGTTCTGCTCTAACCTATAAGCCTGAGATCATCCCATAAACTGCCTCTGGTCAGGTGCTTGTCCCAGGCATGTGAAGGAAACTGTGAGAGAGCAATTACTTATATAGAGATGTGATGGTATATCCGGGTCTCCAAGCTAATGTAGAGGCATGAAGGCTACACGTGAGTTGAGTCTTGAAAGAGTAGCATTATCTGCAAAGGAAGTGGGAGACCCACACGCGGAGTTGGAGAATGCTGCTCACATAAAGGCGTGGAGCAGCAGAGCAGCTTCTTCAGGTAACTGGAGATATTCAGGGTGACAGGAAAATGGTCTTGTGCTTTGCTGTGAGGAGTGAGGATCTGAAGGGGCATTTCTGAATACAGAGATGGGTGCTGTAATACTGGGTTCCAGCTGCTTTTGGGGTCATAGCAACATTTTAAACACAGTATGGTGAAATTTGGCATGTTGATTACTGGAAAGAATGAGCTGAAAGGGAGTTAAAGTGGACTTCAGAAAATCGATGTAATTTGTGAGAAAATTTGAAGTAAACTAAATTAGGAAAATGTAAGTAAATTAAAAAAATGGTGGTGGGATTGTGCTGTAAATCTACATTTCCCTATCCTGAATGAAAGTAAAATATGCAGTAAGAGAGGTCTTTAACCATTCTAGGAATAACACAATCAAAACCAAAGGACTGTGAAAGAACAGAAGAATCTGTTTAATGTCAGCTGCCACACGGACGATATGACAGGGTGATAACATCTACCCAGTCAGTACAATTGGCCACAGAAGTGTAACTTTGTTGTAATAGGGCTGTGGAAGGTAAACACCTTGTCTTAGATCTATGATGGTCACAATGAAAAGACAAGAATGGTAAATAATAATGCCACCTCATTTCATTTTGTAAATGCATGATAGTTGTAATCAAGAGCAGGACCAAGACTGTAAGACTGCCTACAGCAAAGACTGCAAAGAACATAGAAACCTCTAGCCACTAACCAGAGGCAAAGAAGTGTTTCTTCTGGTCGCTGTTCTCTGAATGTATTTTGTTGGCTACTTTGGGACAACTATGCATATTTAAGCCCATAAGCCTTGTAAATACTTGGCACTTGGGTAGGAAAATGAATGCCCAGGCTGTTTCATTGTCCTTACGACTAGAAACTCTAGATTCATCCAAGATAAAAACAAAATATCCACCATGCAAGCCGATGAGATGATCGTAAGAATAGCCGGGGATTTGAGGAAAACGGCGGATATCAGTGGGAGGCTGAGGTGAGATGAGTTCAGTCTGGACAGAATCCGGGGCATCCGTCTAAAGCTGCTCAGAGTAAATCCACCCAGATAAATAGACAAGAGGTCAGGAGAGTGGCCCGTCTTAGTCTGGTGAAAGTGACTCAAGTTTGATTACCTCAGAAAATGACAGCAGAATATATTTGGTTTTGGTTTGTTACTTGTAAATTGGAAAAGAAAAAATGTTGAGAAAGAAAAACCTTAATAAAAGACTACTAGGCGAGAATGCGAGCTGCCATGGTTTTTGCCAGCATAAGTGGAGAATATATGCTGTTCAGTGAACAGTAGTCCATAGCTGTCATCATATTAATCAAGATAATAGTGGTGAACTCTCTGTGAAGGCATGATTTCTGGAATTTCTTTCTTTAATATTTGTTTCCTTGAAATGACTCTCAACATCATTTTAGCCACTAGGGAAATGCAAATGGGAATAACAATGAAATATGATTTCACATCCACTTCAATGACTACCATACCATTCTGTAATGGAAATGGTACATCTGTGAGTATTCAGAAAATGGGAACCCTTATATATATCACTGATGGGAGTGTAAAAAGGCATATTTTCTACTGAAAAGAGTGGGTGGCTTCTCAAAAACTATGCACATAATTATCATATTATCCAGTAGTTCCATAGTATCATACACAGAAATACTGGGAAAAGATTATGTAAAAATTGCTTGTATATTGAGTGTCCATAACAGGGCAGTTCACAATCATCAAACAGGTAGAAACAACCTTTCTTGCAGGTTAAGTCATCAACATTAAGGTCAGATATTTAGCTGTTCTTAAGCTCAAGCAAGGATGCTTTGTTGGTCTTTTAGATGTGTAAATTCTGCTCTTCATATGAGTTTAAATATCTTATATTGCATGTTTGTTGACATATTGGTAAACTTTGAGGGCACTCTTTGTTTGTGAGTCAATTTTCCATGAACCTATTTCATGAAGATTTAATTCAAATAGTAGATTATCTTTGAAAGTGCCTTAGTTCATTATCAAATTTGTCTCTAAAGTGTGCTACTTTCTTTTCTTTACACTGATATTACCAAAATCAGTACTATGACCCAAATTCTCTTTTATTGTTCTTTCTTATTATAGTTAAAAGACCAAATGCCTATTTTCCTAACTCTGAAAGTTATGTACCTAACTTATGTCAACAATCTGTTCATTCAGCTTACACAGTGTCCTTCTCCATAATCGAGCTAACAAACAATGGGCAAATACACCAGAAACAAACATGAACATCCTTGAACTGGCATGCATGATTGGATTTTCAGGCAGCTATGTCATTGTAAAGGTGCAATGCCTCTGAATAAGACTGGCAGTGCTATCTTTTATGCATTCACGTTAACTGTTGTGCAGTTAGTTGTTCTCCACACTTAAGTTTCTGGAAAAGCTTTTGTTCCCAAGAGGGGGCCGTGTCTATCTGATTTTTCATCTAGTGTAAACACTCCAGAACCAGTCCCCATTAATTCATATCTCTTCACCTTAAAGAATAGTGTTTATCTAATAATAAAACGGGACCTTTAATACATAAACATACTGCAATTTGGTGATGTTCCTATCACAGTATCCTCTGCTGTCCCTTCTCTCCGGCTCCTGTTTCAGTGAGGCGCCTCCCTTTTTCAGGTACTCTCCCCTCTCTTTCTTGTCTATTTCCTGTTGTCCTCCTTTGTCTTCTATGTGAGAATGTTGATGGTCTCAGGACAGTGCAGGTCCTGTGGGGATACTGGTAATCCTTGTAGAGTTATGAATACACTGGTTAGTTTGTGTAGGGAAGACAATACCCCACAATATGCCTTCTCACCCTGTAGCTATTACAATCTTTCCTCCCCTTTTTCTGCAATGATTCCTGAACCTTGGAGGGCAGGGCATGTTAGAAATCTCCTTTAGTGACTAGCTCTTATTTTCTGCTTTGATGAGTTTTTAACCACACAATTATATTTCCAAAACTGGAAGAAGACTAGCTAAAGTCACCTTAAAGTAACAGCAAAGGGGAAATTTGTGGAAGAGGGGGTGGGAAGATTGTTAGAGCCACAAGTTGGGATATTAGGTACAGACATATTGCCTCTTCGCTATAACTCATGGTTAACCCCACAATGCATGACCCATAATTCCCATGGTGATCAGTGGCATCCCAGCGAGGAGGATCCCTTTGGTGGGGGTCAGGGATGAGGGTAAGGATGGTACCAACTTGTGCTGTTTCTGTACATACTGAGTATGTACATAGCTAATAAAAAAATAAATAAAAATAAAATCAATAAAAAAGCAATAGCAAACTACCTGAAACCTCCTTCTATGTACCTTTACTTCTCCATCCTCTTTCAGTAGGTAGAAACCTCTGCTATTTGTGTTCTATTTTGTGGAATTCAATCGTCTTCCCATAACAATTTTCTGGGGAAGTTCCTCATGACATCACCATCCTGTTAGGGGTTCCTGACCCTCTTCGGGTCATTTAAGCAGCTTCTATATTTGAACATCGACATAAAGTCCATGTGCACACATGTAGATAGCCACAACCCAGGTATACTGCCCTTCTCTTAACTTTCTCCCCTAAAGAAGAGAGTTTGCAGGGGTAATGTCAAACCTCCTAGAAGATATGGGAGTAGCCATGCCTTGCCTTGATTCTCCCATTGTGCAATTGGGGACTCCACTGTGCTTCCTCAATGTGGGAAGAGCACATCCCTGAGACATATGACTGCTTCTGCCTCTGTAGTGTGCAGAACATTTGTTCCTAAGGGAAGTTATTATGTTATACTCCTTCGAGGGCTGTCTGGGATGGACATAGGCATATATTCACATCCAAGCTCACGCAGTTGCTTTCTTAACCTGCAGCAGTACAGCTTAATGAAATGTGAAGGTAAATGAATCCTTGGAGCAAATAACTCATTTCACAAGTAGTTTGGGAAGATCAGGCCCAAGACATAAAAGTTATATGCAGGATAAATGATTAAGCTTTTGTAACTTTACTTCTTTGCCTCAGAAATCCCCGTTGACTGAGAAAGGCATGCTGTCAATTGATAAGGCTCACACTGACTTTGCCAGGAAGCTGCTATGCTACTTCCCTTTGTATCACAGGGCATCAAGAAACATACATTTGTGATCTGTCTGGATGTGTGCTTTAATGGCAGCAGAATAACTGTGTAAAACATGACTTTCTTGCAGATTAGGATGTTATAATTCATGTAGAAACTGCACTACATAATATCTACCCTTTCTGAAATGCTAATTATCATGCCTCTTGCTCAAAATGGTCAGAAATGTGGGCTGTTGGTATTTCTCTATTTTTATTCTACAGGTAATGCTAGAACTGGAAACAGCTAACAGTTCTGTGCAAGGGAGAGCACGTTACCAAGTCCCTTTAATTATAATGCTTCATAAATGCATTATAGTATTACTTAGACTGCATTTATCTTCCCATTATCTTTTTTATCATCTGAAAAGCAGTGAAAATTTCTAATTTCTTTAAAGCATCCCTGGTTTCATTTCTCATGGCCTAAAAATATAGCTAGAATATCCTCATTATAAGATTTCAAACATACACTTAACATGCAATGGGAACCTGCTTCACATTTTCTTTGGCTACTAACAGAACAGTTTACTATGTCCATACATTTTGGTTCTCATTTAAGAAAATGTAAAGGAGCTCATCAGAAATGAGAATTATGGGCTGGAGATATGGATCAGCAGTTAAGGTACTTGCCTGTGAAACCTAACGACCCAGGTTTCATTCCCCAATATCCACATAAGTCAGATGCACAAGGTGGCACATGTGTCTAGAGTTTGTTTGTGGTGGCTAGAGGCCCCAGTACATACATTTTTTCACTCTCTCTCTCATAAACAAATAAATCAAATAAAAAAGTAATGGGAATTATGAATGAATCACCATTTTCCTAGTCTTTTATGCTTATAGAATAAAAAGTCATAATATGTTTAAAAGGGAAAAATATTGTTTCAAATAATATCCTGTTTGTTTTCACCATCTTTTCAAATGAGCCTCCAAATGAATTCAGCGGTGTGACTGAGAGAAAATCCTCTGAATTTTGATTAGAAATTATATCTCCTCCCCCCATCTCTCTCTGTCTCTCTTTCTTGAACACAAATACACACAGGGAGAAAGAGAGAGAGAGAAGACAGAAGAGAAGAGAAACTCAAATACCTGAAATAAAGGTACAACTATCCCAAAGCAATCGTACTAGAAGGTGTTTGGCTTTTCTAGGTACTATTTGATGATTGAATTTTATGTGAACATGTTCATGAGATCAAGGAATCTCTACATTATAAAACCTACATTTGTAAAAGGCTTATGTGGACTTAGAATCAACACAGCATTCTCTCAGAGGGGTACTCTGACACGGAAGCCTTATGCCTTACGAACACACTGAATACCTATCACAGGATAAGAGCTCTAAGTTGGGAGTTAGCCTTCTAAAAATAACCACAAGGGCTCAATACTTTGTCTTTTTTTTCCCAGTCTTCCACAGCAGAGGATTTCCTAGGCTTATCTTTTTAGACTACATAATCAATACACCAAGATCGAGCACCACTTCAGACAAAAGGTTGTATCTATACATGATTGCATTTGATTTTAGCAGCATGTGGCTGATTTTTGTGATTATTTGACATAAGGAAGATGGCTCTTAGCAAGCATTTTTTTCCAATAAAACAATTTTAGCTAATTACTCCATTTGTAAATTTGTAATGATGTGATTCACATCATTTTCAATAAGGGAAATGTTGAAGTGTGTGTGTGTGTGTGTGTGTGTGTGTGTGTGTGTGTGTGTGTGTTGTATAAAAAAGCAATGCCAAGGCAGTGCTGGGTAACCAGATCACAGTGTGTGACCTGTCACTTCATTCATGTATGCTGTAATAACAGATTGAATTATACCAGATGATGGAGGAGTTTTCTTTTCACTACCCAAATATGAATGCAGTGAAAGATAGCCAGTGTTAATGTAGCACCTAAAACGCACTGTATTTGTAATAAATAGTGTTAAGATTCAAAAGAGAGATAACTCTCCCTACCAATATATAAAACAAAGGGATTCAGTATCATTTGTAAAATGAAGATAATGAAGGATGTTCTAGCTATTACAAAATATCACATCAGGTCTAATAAGATTCTTATTGTAAAAGCTTTATGCAAACCATACTCAATTTTATAGGTAATGTTGTTTGTTTAATTGTTATTAAATAATATTTATAAGCATACAAAGGTAAGATTGTGTGCTTTTTTGTTTGTTTGCTTTATAATCCATAAACAAATCAAATTAATCTTTGGAAAAGAATATTTTCCTTGATTTGAAGATGTATTCTTCCTTACAAATTTAAGCACAATTAACATAGGAAGTCTGAAAACAGTATATATATACATATATATATACTGTTTATATATATATATATGTGTGTGTGTGTGTGTATTTATATAATTATACATATATATCTGTTATATATTGTACTTTTGCTTATATGTGTAAATATAATAATAGAATTGCTAGAATTCAGTTTATTCATATGAACATATTTGTCTCATATCTTTATAATTCTAGTTCTTTGTAAATATGTGGGAATGGTCAGTTTGGATTATTTCATCTAAATTTCACATTTGAACTCTTGTAGCAAGAGCCCGTGCACAGTAGCAAATCCAGGTGGAAAAGGGAAAAAGCAAAGAAGTGTGTACAGTGTCCTCAAAATTACAAGGCTATGTTATGTGCTAAGGGCAAATTCTACCATTATGTGGTGAAGTTTCTCTATCAGGAATGGGTGAAAGAATGCTGTTTATATGAAGGAGGAAGTGTTTATGCTGAAACACAAATAACTAATTATTATGAAAACATCCAATCACCATACACATTTGTCTACTCTATATTTTACTGTTCCTAAATTTTGATTATGTCTCTATCTATACATATAGTTATAATATTTTTAATTATTCATATATTTCTGAAGAAGTTAGAATTCTGCACTGTAGCAGAAAGTATTACTATATGTACAAGTGTTAAGTTCAAACACAAATGTACAACTGCCATCAATAAATTTAGCCTTTAGTTTGTAGACCTTTTTTCTTTTTTTTAATTACTTTTGTTTATTTTTATTTCTTTATTTGAGAGCAACAGAGAGAGAAAGAGGCAGACAGCAAGAGAGAATGGATGTGCCAGGGCCTCCAGCCACTGCAAACGAACTCCAGATGTGTGCGCCCCCTTGTGCATCTGGCTAACGTGGGACCTGGGGAATGGAACCTCGAACCGGGGTCCTTAGACTTCACAGGCAAGCGCTTAACCGCTAAGCCACCTCTCCAGCCCTGTAGACCTTTTTTTTTTTTTTTTTTTTAATAGAAAACGGAAAGCTAATTCTTTATTAGCCCTTTAATTTATAGTCGGCCCATGTCTCCTGTTCATATTGTCCTTAGTTTAATATTTATTTCTAAAATCCTGCATTTCTTCCAATTGTACAATCTACCACATAAATTAAATTACTGGCACATTATCTACAAATGAAATCTAGTGATTTACTTGTTCATATGGTAATCTGAGTGTTTATATTCACAACAGGCACACTCAATACAATTTATGAGCTAACAATTAAACGTGAATGCTATATGACTGCACGCACACAGAGAAGGCGTTATGCATCATTCTGCTTCATTTACATATTGTGTGGCAGTGTTGTTTATTAACAGACAGTGGTACGTCAAGAAAGCATTACCCAGCTGGGTGCTACGTTTGGCCTTACTCCTATGACCTCTGCATTCAGATGCTGCTGCTGCTGTGGTGATGGTAAGGACAGCCACAAATTCAAGGCTAGCTTTAGGAAGTAGAGTTTTTCACTCTTACTCAAACTAAATTCAGAGCAAGTTTGTGGGGGTTCTTGTTTTTCTTTTAATTTTACTTCCTTTGTATTATATTTCGTCATAATAAAGTGCTCAAACTCTAAACTAGTAGTTTGCAAAAATTCACTTATTCAAAACAATGAGCTACTACACTAAAGGTCATAAGCATGAAACTGATTGGGTTTAAAATTAAATAAGTAAAATTCAGTAACTGCATTTAATAAAACTATAATGGTCTAGAGAGATGGCTTAGCAGTTAAGGTGCTTGCCTGCAAAGCAAAAGGACCTTGGTTCCATTGCCCAGGACCCACATAAGCCTTATGCATAATGTGGCACATGCATCTGGAGTTCGTTTGCAGTGGCTAGAAGCCTTGGTGCGCCCATTCCCCCCCCCCTTCTTTCCATCTCTCAAAATAAATAAATTTATTCAAAATTTTTAAAAAATTAAATTAGGGGCTAGAGATAGTTCAGTGGTTGGAAGTACATGAGCCTGGTGGCCCATGTTTGCTTCCCAGTACTCACATAAAGCCAGATGAACAAGATGGTACAGACATCTGGTGTTTGTTTTCTGTGCAAACAGATATGGGCATGTACACTTATTCTCTATCTACTTGTGTCTCAAGTAAATAAACAAATAAATATTAAATATAATTAAACCAGAGATGCGATTTAAAAATAAGATGATTGCTTATGTTGCTCTGCCCAAGTATCAAAAGAAAGTGTTTAGAACTGACCCACCTGCACTTTCTTGGGAGGGGTGACCCCTTAAGGCAAGGGTTTTCTTCTAGGAGGGTACTCTGATAAAGTAAGAAGATGGGTTGTTCTTATCTAAGACTGTGAGGACGAATAGAATACTCAATGGAAAATCTTGGGAAACAGGAAAATACCGAAGAGCATGACAATTGTATAGTCAAATTATACTGACCGACATGGTCAACAAGGAATTTCTTCTCTGAGTTCTTTTTCTAATGAAAACCGTAGGAAAACTTTGCTATAGATTTTGTTGAAGTATATTTAGATTCTCCTTTTTGTTGCCTGAAATGAAGCTTATACTTGGGAGAATTACTGTGGTATGGGGATGATCATAAAAGGCTTAAAAATTATACATTATGCATCTATTAATACAAAAGACCTGTAACTGAATCAGCTTTGACACCTAGAAATGTGTGGCTTTGAGCAGATTTCATGACCACAAAGTTTTATATACCATACCTGTAATAAATAACTTTCTCTGGTTAGCTGTCATGGCATGCAGACAGGGGAAGCAGACCATATAGCAGTCTTGCTATGGGTAAATGTTCAATTTCTATTTATAATGTTGACGGTAAATAGTTACACACACATATGTATATATACATATATAATACTTATATTTACATGTAGAAAGGGGTACTCTATGAAATTATTTTCAGCTTCCAAGAACAAAATTATGACAAAAAAAATCTTTCTAAAATATTGAAATAGTTTCTGAGCTGGGAACTATTTTATTAATATTAGTGAATTCCTAATAAAATAGTGGGTTAATGGACAAAATCATTTAAATATAATATATCGATTTATTTTTTTATATTTAAATAATGCACAACATTAAATTAAACGAGACCAAAATATTTCTGATCTTATGCATCATTAAATTTCAATTTAGAAATGTAATTACAATAAATTGTGTGTTTCATCATCATTATTGAAGCCAAAACTCATAAATATTAGAACACAGGGAATGAGAAGTAAACAAAAGTAGTATTTTTTCTCTTTTTTTGTGAATTATGTAGTCTATGTAATCCTGATTGGACCATTATTCAGTTTATAGTTTAGGCTAGTCTTAATCTTATTCCAATCCTCTTGCCTCAGTTTGCTAAATTCTAGGATCGTAGGTATGTGCTAACATGTCCTACTAAGAGCAATCTACTAAAATGGCTTGATAATAATTTAGTTGAGTAATGATGTCTACATAATTTACTATGAAAAGGTCAGTTTACCTCTCCTATAACACACAGAGTTTATGTCAGAAGTACAATTATGTGTAAGCAGATCATATAACTAAATACAAGAAAAATAAAATTTACCAACTGATAAGTACATGTAATTATGAATTTGATATACAAGTCTTACGCTAAGTATGTTTGAATCTTTTTGAGATATTGAAAAGAAAATATTCAAAAAATAATAATGCATTTTTATCAAGAGTACAAAAAAATTCAAGAAGCTAGAACACACTTATTATGGAACTGGAAGGGAAATAATTCACTATTCACTAGTAAGGTTTAAATTAGAGGGCAAAGGTAGTATATCAAGATCAGTGGAATATGATATTGCATAAAATGTTGGATTTTTTGTTAATTTTTATTTCCTACCTGCTTACTTTAGAGTCTCTACATTTGCTTTCCATGTCCCTGTCAAATGAAGGAATGGTTGCATGCATATGTGTATGTATGTATGTATGTACGTATGTATGTATGTACCTATAATCTGTTCATTCTTCCATCTACACACGTATATTATTGAATATATTTTATTAAACCTGAAATTAATGTCTGAGCTAATGAACTTCATTATTTTATGATGACATTTCCACTCATGTATATTGTTGGAATTTGTTCATATCTACAGTACCCTTTACTCTCTCCTTTTCTCTCTTCCTTTTCCCACTGCCTCTGCACCGTCTCTGCTCCTCTCTTAGTTTATGACTCATACATGAGAGAAAACATACAATATTGTTTTAGAGTCTGGCTCATTTCATTTAACATGTTTGCTTCTATTCCCACCCACTTTCATGAAAATGACAGAATTTCATTATTTTCATGGCTCAATAAAACTAGAATTGTCTATCTTCTATCTATTTCTATCTATCTATTTATCTATCTATTATCTATCTATGAACTGTCATCTGTCTACCTAATCTATCTATCTATCTATCTATCTATCTATCTATCTATCTATCTATCATATTGCCAATACTTTGTAAACATCTTTTTTCAGCCAGCTATCTCCATTTTAATAACTTATTTATTTAAGAAAGAGAGAGGAAAAAAAGAAGCAGAGAGGGAGAGAGAATGAGCATGCTAGGGCCCCAAGCCACTGCACACTAATTCCAGACACATGAGCCAGCTTGTGCATCTGGCTTACGTGGGCACTGGGGAATCGAACATGGGTTCTTAGGTGTCACAGGCAAATGCTTTAACCACTGCCCCATATCTCTAGCCCTTTATTTTGACTTGATGATCAACATACCTTGAAGCTGCTGCCTGTTTCCATGGGAATGGTGCATGCACTTACTGCTGACTGAAGAGCACATCAAGCCATGTTGGCCATATTGAACTGGAATCTACTTTTCTTCCTATTGGCATGTTAGCAGCAAAATGTCACAAATAATATTTTCATTCAAATAAGAGAGCTTCTTCTTCAGGGTATTTTTAATAGTTATATTTTTAGAAAATTTATAAATGCAATCATTCTAGTGGATATCCTAGCAAAATAGAGAAGCATGAAATTTATACTTAGAAGCAGCAGTAATTAATTCAATCATTACTTAGTGTAGAACATTCTACCCCTAACTCCATTCGTGGTTATTACACACCACAGCCTAGTATTTAGAGTCATGAAATTTATGAAAAAAACCTATGCCCAGCCCTGACTGTTCTCTATTATAGATGCATTAGATGCTGGTGTGTTCAAACATAGTGTTTTAGGAACTGGTAAGCTAGTATGCTCTGTTTATTGTCATTTCGGATAAATTATGGTCTGTCCTATGCTATGTTAGAAGAATTCTGTAATTCAATTTCCTATCCAGTTGGAGTCTCTATAACTGTTAAATATTATACATTTTTACAATAATTGGAAAAATACGGCAGACATGCGTAGAAGCAGGGTCATAAAATAGCTGATCACCATCACTTCATTCAGGAAAAAGACAGTGATGAGCTTCCAGGCTCAGATCGCTTCCTTCTTTTCATTCTTTTCAGGGCCCCCTCCTATAGAATTCTGCCACTCTCACTTAGGGTAGGCCTTGCCATGTCAATTAAACTAATCTACAATGTTTCTCACAGAAATGTGTCTCCTGGGTGATTCCACATCCTACCAAGTTGGCAATTAGTAGTAAATGCTAGTTCATCTCTCTTCAACTTGACATCCAAACACATCATTTTTAAGCCATAATCCTCCTGAACCTTATATCCATAGGCTCATGGGCACCTCATAATGCAAAGAGATTTGAAACAAGTTCATTTTTTTTCAGTAGTTTTTAATAGCTCCAACACTGTTTTAGCAGTTTTTTTTTCTGAGAAATAAGTGAAACTCTTAAATTTGAGCTTTTATAATTACCAAAAATGTTGTATGCTCACATGCAAAAGCACAGAGCAAATACTTCAATTCCAGAAGAGAATAATCGAGGCATAACAAGAAAAGATTGGACCAAAGTAAGACTGGAACTCAACAGAGCAAACACCAAATCCTCAACTCTATGTCGATGGCCTGTGGTTCAGTATGGAACTGTGTGGATTCCAAGGGGTTTTGGAGCACCACCCCTCCAATTCCTTGGGCCAACACTAGCCTTTGCCTGGGTGTTTTCCTCAGCAGGCATCTCGTGATCTGGAATCTCCTCCATTCTGAGGTCTCCACAGGAAATTAGACTTCTCTTTCATAGCACCACAAAATGGCCTCTCAAGACTGTCACTCTGCAAGGACGTCCACACACTTCCTCATTGCAGCTGCTCTTGTAAGAGACTCCGTGGCTCCATCATTCCTGAGTCTCTTATAACTGCACAAAATGGACAATGCAGCAATGCAGCCAAGTTCTGCTGCTAGCTTAGGGCATATCCAGTCCCCCTTGGAACACACACACACACACACACACACACACACACACACACACACAGACAGATATATATATATACAGAGAGAGAGAGAGAGAGAGAGAGAGAGAGAGACTGAGTGTACTTTCTTTTTAGGCTGATCATAGGGAAACCTATGCCTGGGTAGTTTGTTTTGAGCAGGGAAATTTTCAGAGGAACCTGAGCTTGGGTTCATGTTCTGCTACTAATGCTTTCAGCTCGAACTTAGGTGTTTTTGGTGAAATCCCCTGGGGCAATGTAGCATGGCCATGAGCAGTGGGCCCATGGGGATGCGGGGAGAGTGCGTACCCACAGCCATGAGCAGTAGAGCTGCAGGAGTTGGGAAACACTCAATTATTTGTATACAATGAAAGGTAAACTATCAACTTATCTTGATAGAATTTGGCTCATGATAAATTTCTGACATGGCATCAGAAATTTAGAAGCAATAATAGTCTCACATGCTAGAGTCTTAATTTTGGAATGTTTGCCAATACTTTCATTTACTTTTTAATATTTTTTTTTTGAGGCAAGCCCAACAGACTGCCTTTTTTATATGTGACAGAGAGAGAGAGAGAGAGAGAGAGAGAGAGAGAGAGAGGGAGGGAGGGAGGGAGGAAGGGAGGGAGGAGAATTGGTGCACCAGGGCTGATAGGCACTGCAATCAAACTCCAGACGTGCATGCTTCCTGTGTACATGTGCAGCCATGCGTGCTTGCGTCGCTGTGTCTTGCTTACATGGGACCTGAGGAGTTGAGTGTGAGACCTTAGGCTTTGCAGGCAAGCACCTTAACCATTAAGCCATCTCTCTAGCCCTTATTTAATTTGTTTTTGATTTGATTTTATAAAAAGAAGCTCTATGAAATTTAATAACTTCCATTCCAGTCCCCATTATTCTGAGAAAGAACTGTGAATAAATCATTCATGCATTTATAGCTATGTTTCCAAAAGCATGTGGGTTTGTTTTTCATTTACAAAACATAAAGAAATTACGATGTCTACACACATATCAAGTTGGGCTCGGAAAGTCTGTGAGCATAGCTTTGATAAGAATGCTTATATGTAGGCTCATTTGCCTGACACCCACCCGCTAGACTTCTCAGCTTACAAACACACTTCTAGAAATTGATAAGCTTTCCTTGAAATGTTAAAATGAGCCTATCTACACTCATTCTTAATATTGTTATGTGATACTCTAACTGTCCCAGCTGGAATTTTAGTTTTAAGAAGAACCAACCTAAACCGGACTGAAATCCTAATGGTCTGGGCTCAATTTCCCATTACCCATATAAAGCCGCAGGCGCACAGTGACACATGTATCACGTTAATCTGCAGTGGCATGAGGTCTTGGCACAGCCATCCTCATTCTGTCTCTCTCTTTCTCTCTGTCTCTCAGAAATAATAAATAAAAATCCTTTTATAAAACCTGATTAGGAGTGCATATATACAAATGGGATCCTTTGCATTTCATCTTCCCAGGCGGGACTTGAAAGCCAGTCAGTCCTTTGATTAGAACCTCTGATGAGAGCATGTGTAACTGTTTTCCCATGTACGTTAACTCTACCACAGTGACATTCACAGTGCCCCTCTGTCCTGAAGGCTGAGGCTGTTGTCTTTCTCTCTCACATTCCAGAACGACTCCTGGGGGAAGCAGTATTCCTATGCCCTCTTCAAAGCGATGAGCCACATGCTGTGCATTGGGTACGGCGCCCAGGCCCCGGTCAGCATGTCTGACCTGTGGATCACCATGCTCAGCATGATCGTCGGGGCCACCTGCTACGCCATGTTCGTCGGCCATGCCACCGCCTTAATCCAGTCTTTAGATTCTTCCAGGAGACAGTATCAAGAGAAGGTATTTCATTTTCTTCAACCACTTATCAAACTTAGTGAATTTTGTTCAGTCTAACTAAATATCTCTATCAAAAAATATATATAATGAGCTGAAATAAACTAAGAAAAGCGATCTCTTTGGATACTTTGATGATAAATCAAGATAATCTTCATTGTACTGGTTTTAGTTTCTGTCTTCAAAATGAAGACAAAAAGATAAATGCAAATTTGAATCTCTAGAAGAAATAATTATGTGTCTTAAAATGTATGGGAGAGATATAGGTATTTTCATAGGTTATATTGTCACCTACTTGCAAGTTTTACTTCAGTAATTGTAATAACATGTGAACATTTTTCTAATATATTTTAGAAAAATATTTGTTAGCTTACAAAATGGTATAGGCAGCCATTGCACTTCCCCCCTACCAACAAAAAAAATGTATCTTTATTAAGCTTTAGTGAAATTCATCATTTGGGAGTGCAAAATAAATCCATGTCAAACTGTACTTACATTTGGGGTATGCAGTGGTCCAAACTACCAGAAGCATGGACCCTTCACTGCTTTTACTTCCCCATCATAATCCTCCTGAAACAATTGGTCTTTTTGTCAAGGTGGAAGCCGGAAGAAGAGTGAAGGGAACAATCATTTTAACGCATCTGGTAGATGTGCTGAGCAAGTGTTCCTGAGGGGACATGCAGGTGATTAAAGTTGATACTTCTGTGAGTTCCTCAAGGCTCTCTGAGTGTGGCCTGATGAGTTCTGAGAACTGAACATTTTCTCTGAGCCTCTGTGCTTGGCGCAACCTCTGGACAGCATCCAAAAGGCTAGGTTGGTCCTTCTGTGCCATTCATATGTGATTCATGGTGATGCTCAAATGCATCCTCCTCTGAAGTCCTCTCTCAAGGCCTCTTGCATCCTCCACCAAAGCAGTGAAGAACCCCTAACTACCTTTTCTCAGAAGGAGTCAGGCTCCAATGACAGCAGACTGCTTCCATATTCTCAGCTGTGCCTTGCAATTCCCTATGTATGTAAGAGCACCCCAGAGATCCTCAGATGTTTTTCATGATGAATTTCCCAGGCCAGGAACTTGAGAGTGCCCCCAAAAGATGGAAAGTGGCTTATATTAGAGAAACTGCTCTCTCTGAGGGAACCCGAGTGCTAATCCAATCAGTAGTACATTCACTCTGTCCACTGATCTTCATGTAACATTGAGGAGATTTGAGACCTCAGGAAACAGACTGCAAAGTCTGAAAACCTGCATGACAGATAGCTTCTTACACAAGTCATTTCTGGAATCCCTGAGAACAGCAGCTCGGTAAACATGAGGCTGAGTGAGGTTCATTCGAACATCTTTTTAGGACTTTCACTCAAAGGAAATTTTAGCAACTTTTGTTTGTTTGTTTGTTTGTTTTCTGTTTTTCGAGGAAGGGTCTCACTGTAGTCCAGGTTGACCTGGAATTTATTATGTAGTCTCAGGGTGGCCTCGAACTCATGGTGATCCTCCTACCTCTGCCTCCCCTGTGCTTGGATTAAAGACGTGTGCCACGCCACTGCCCAGCAACTTTGAAACACCCTTTTAAGCGGATGGGTTCCTGGAAAGTAACTACAGCATTTGACTACTGTGCTGAAGACCTTGGTCTAGATTCCCAGCACAGAGGTTGTGGAGGAAGCATTTGCAATCATATTCAAAGACATAAATTTGAGGACAATTAACAATACATTTGTTTATATTGGAACATATGAAGAGGGTTCCTTAGGAATGAGAGGTTCATGGCCAAACCTCCCCTTGTTGGATCTCGTTCTCTGAGTGGATGAGTCATTCTTTCTGCCTTGCCCCAGGAAGTTGCAAAAGTGTAAAATACAGTTTTATTTTTTTTCAGCCCATTGTGCTTTTGAAAAATATATAGGTAACTGATGAGTGTATTTTACAGATGTCCTTTGTGAATCAGAATGCATTTTTCTTACAGTCTTATAACATATAACATTGTATTTTGAGATAGAGCCATGATCTTAAGACTTTTACAACATAAATAATATTGATCTTAAAATCACATCAAGCATTTAACAAGTAGGAGAGTGAAGTTTCTTACTTAGTTCATCATCTGTGTTTTATAAGTGAGAAAGTTAAGTGGCAAGCTATTTGAAATTAAACATTCATCTTTAAAATTTTTTCTTTGTCAGCACAAACTCTAAGCTTTTCACTGAATAAACAGTGGCTATTTCTTTTAGAATATTAATTTTCATGAATTCTGGCTTGAAACAGCATACCATGGATTCCCATTTCATCCACCTACTGGATAAGTACATGTACCAATTCACTTGAAAAGAATATGCTGGCATTACAAGAAACTTTACAGAACACATAATCCTCCACAGAGAACTAAAGAGAAACATGAGTGCGCTTTGTGACCATTCAGCTTTTATCATCAGAATTCTACCCACACACTATTATTGGCGTTAGCTTGCAGATTTAAACAGCAGATAAACTGGAGTATAAAGGATCATAAAACTTTTCCTGTGACCAAGAATATTTCATTGTTTTAGAATACAAATAAGCACAACTGGTTCCTTCTGCTTTAGCTAGCAACTTGTGTGATTCTCGAGTGTGTAAATTCTCCCCAAACCCCTGAGCAGAAGCATCTAGAAATATTATTTTGACTTACAAAAGAAATGGAAGGATTTTGCACATTTTACTATTAGAATATTGCTAAAGTTATTCATACATCTTACTTTACCTAGAAAGAATCTCAGTTATTGCAAATAAATGTAAGAGCATAGTTTTCATAGTTTGTAATGGAATTTATATCACGGCACATTATACAATGAAATATTTTGAATATATCTGGAATTTGAAATCATGTATTTATGTTTTAAATTTAAAGTATCTCTAGAGTATTAATGAAAAAAATATACTTATTATAAACAAGAGGCAAATAAACATACAAAAGTTATCAGAACATAGTTATCTGTAACAAACTACCAGAATATTTAAAGAGAGGTATGTTACATTTTAAAACATCTTTGTATAATTGTTCATGCGAGTTAGTTGTTCCAGTTGAAGGTGATATGTTTGGGCATCAGGCTAAGTGGAACTTATAATGACATGTCCAGTAGTCATATCAATCATTGGGAATGATTTTCTTTATTTCTAATAATGGAGTGAAAAAAAGTACCTGATGGCAGGGTGGGCATCCTAGGACCTATGTTTCATATAGAAATTTACCTGAAATGGCTTTCCTTCCTTGTAGAGTAAAATCTTTGTGGAGTTTTGAGAATTGCATAGGGAGTTTTCAGGAAAATATTATTTTCAAAAGCATCAGCTTTTACAGGGCATGGTCTTTATTAACAATGTTCTTCACCATTGGCCCTGATAATCTTATACTTATTTCTTAGATTTTCACATAAATTAACTTCAAAAACTCGAACTAGGGATCTGGCTATCTTCCTTGCAAAGAGCTTCTCAGTGAAAAGTGATCGAGAGGGAGGGGCCCCATGACTCAGTGGAGCTCAGCAGTGCTGCTGAGTTATTGCTGTTCACAGAATTGTCTCCTTTCTATGTGCTTTGGCAAAGGAAATAACATTTAATGTTTTTCCAGTGTTACATAAAGTAACAGAGTGGAGCAAGCAACAGCCATTATAACTTTTTGTTGGTCATGAGAGATTTTCTGACTTGTAAGTAATAAAATGGTTTCCTTACAGTGTATTGCCACCATGCTTGTCAGCTTTCTATCATGGTGGTAAATTCCTGAGATGATAAACTTACGAAGAGAAGATGATCATTTTTGTTTTAGAAGTCTCAGGACATTATGAATTAGACCAATTTCTTTAGGCCTGTGGAGAAGTATCAAATCTTCGAGGGAGCATGAGGTTGTGGAAGTAGAAGGAAATCACTAATCTCTCTGCTGGGAGCAAAGAAGGATAATTTCTTCAAGAACATCCACCACAATTATCTAAAAATGTCTCGCAAGGCCTCACCTCAAGAGGTGCACATGCCCCCCAATAGTAACCACTTGGGGATCAAGCCTTTAACATATGGCAGTTTTGGAGATATTTAATATACAAATTATAGCAACCAGCAAAATATAATAGCACTGGGTATATATTATATACAAGGGAGTAGCAATCTAGCAAGAACACAAGCTATACAAAAAAAAAGAAAAATCTCTAATCATGTTTCAAGGTTACTAAGACTTTTCATGAGTGTAGTAAAATGCATATAATATTGACCTTGACATTGTAATTATCTTTTCTGAGATGAAAAAACACACATCATAAACATATGTAACAAACATTTAAATTCAAAATTTAAAGCATTAATGTCCTTATAACCTAACATCCAATATCATAAGATCCTTTCATAATGTTGTTTCAGAATACATTACATAGATAATTAAGAAAGAAACATAAATTGTATTAACAGTTGTCAAACTTCCTCCTGAAGCTGTTTCTTTTTCACTCAGTAATTTTTTTAATTG
Organism: Jaculus jaculus; assembly: GCF_020740685.1. Taxonomy (NCBI): domain Eukaryota; kingdom Metazoa; phylum Chordata; class Mammalia; order Rodentia; family Dipodidae; genus Jaculus; species Jaculus jaculus. The sequence continues at coordinate 26,951,379 of NC_059121.1, forward strand.
TTATATATAAAATAAATATTTTACTTATTTATTTGAGAGAGAGAAAGAGGCAGAGAAATTGAGAGAGAAAGAGAGAGAGAGAGAATATGGGTGTTCCAGGGCCACCAGCCACTGCAAACAAACTCTAGATGCGTGCGCACTCTTATGCATCTGGCTTATGTGGGTTCTGGAAAGCAGAACCAGGATCCTTTGGCTTTGCAGTCAATGCCTTAACTGCTAATCCATCTGTCCTGCCCTCACTAAAATATTGTTATTATACCTAATTAGTAGTGGAGTGAGTGTCCACTATGGTGGCCATATATACATTTGAACAAAAAAGCCTGTTAGGTCTGAGTTTTTCTAGGTATTTTCATAGCCTACCTCCCACTACTGACCCTTTGGGACCCAAGACTTTAGCATGAGGGATTGTGGGAGTATTCAATACTAAGTGTCTATCTCTATTTCTGTTTTTATATTGCTATCTGTATGTATGAATGATTATGTAATAACAGATATATGGTCATAAATTTATGTATAATCATCTTTTTTTTTTCAAAAAGTCAATCTTAAAATCTTAAAAGTCTCTTAAAACTTTTATGAAAATCAAGAAATACACAATAGATTTGGATGAATTCTGGAAATAAAATTTTGTTTATTTTATGGCAGTATTCTCATTCATTTCTTTTATATTTTCATCTAACCAGAGATAAAGCAAACCATTTAGGTAAAGAAATTTTTAGCACTTCCGGATACAATTAGAGGCCATGTGAAGTAAAATTTCTATGATGTACAGTTCCCAGCAAGGGAAAGTTTCCATGAAAGGCATGCAAGGGGAAAAAATACATGTCAGATACCCAGCTTGGATGGGTTCATGCACCAATGGGTGGAGAGCTGTCTCTCAAAGACCTTCCTGTGCTGAAAAGTTACATGAGTTCTCAGGTACGGCTGGAGGAAATGTTCTGATAAAGCCTGGCTCCCAGCTCATCTGCAGCTCAGATGCAAAACACTTGTTCCAGAGAGAGTCCTCCCTCTTTATTTAGAGTTGTGCTGAAAATTGGTGCTCTAGTTTATTAAATATTGTTGTTAAGAGAAATATCAAACTCTGTCCCAATTATTTTAAGTACCAAACTACTGAACAGTAGGGTAGCTGTGGGATAATGAAAAAGATTTTTCATTAGGAATTTGGAGACCTGGCTTAATTCCTGACATTTACTAACTAGATATAAAACCTAGGAAGATGAATTTGCCATCCTGGGTTTCTTCTTATCATCTGTGAAATGAGAGGATTGGAGACAATTATCCCCGCAGTGCCCTCCAGCTCTAAATGTCTCTTCGTACTAAATGTATGTTAATCTCAGCTGGAGGACCCAAAAGACATCTAAAATGTCTTTCAGGTCATCTTTATGCACATAATTCATTAATGTATAGCACTGGTTTGGGATATGGGCTGAGTAGATCATTTTTCTTAAAAACACCTAATTCTTTTATTCTGTATAAATGACCTTAAAGGCTTTATGCCAACAATTATTTCTCAGATTAAATACCACCTTTCTATACCACTCTCTTGGGTGATATGTTCTCCACTAGCTTTGCTGTGAGCTAGTTGGCTATTGCATTGTTTGTAGTGATGCCAAGGCACCCAGACACCTGACTTTCAAGATTTTCAAGTAGGTCAGTCACAAAACTAGAAATTATTGCACCAAAAGTTCTTGAGTCTTCTGGAAATAATAGTCAACATGCAGCTTTACCTTTCTAAGTATACAGCTCTTTTATTTTTTTTTTAACTGGCTTAACTAAAACTAATTAAAAGCTTGAGGTTAGTTTTAGCAAGCACTCCTATAATAAGGTCAATTTTTATTAAGTACTCCACTAACTAATGCTACAAAGATTAGGCTGCTGGAGAATGTAAAACAGACCTCAGTGATGTTGGAAAGTTATAGGGAAAAAAGGAAAGTGAAAGGAAAGGAAGAGAAAAGGAAGGAAAGGGGAGCAAGGAAGAAGAGAAGGGAAGGAAAGACTATGTCACAAAGAAAAGAGTAAAGAAAATGCAGGAAAAGGCTACAAAAGAAATGGAGAATCCAGGAAACTGATTCTTGAGCATAAAGGATGGGGAATTATATCATGTGAAAAAAATAAGGAAAAGAAATTCAAACTTATGAGATAATCCAAATAATAGCTACTGCATTTAAGATGCATGGGGTTGCTTATGTGAACCATCCATGAAAATTTAAATTATGTCTCATTCACTCCATTTACTGTGCCAAGAAGGAAAGAAGGAAAGAAAAGGTTGGACAGTGACTTAGAATCACAGCGGATCTTAGCAGCTAGAATGGAGTTTGAAGGTCATTGAAGTCCCAGGAACACAAAGGGATGTCTTAATGTCATTTTTATTTAAAAATGTAACACCCTGACCATACTTCACAAGAATCTTTGTTTATATCGTGGTAAGAAGCTGTTTCTAATTGAGACAGTCATAATGCAGGAAACTGCATTTATTTAGCACTTTAACGAAACATACTATGTTTTATTCATAAACATGGTCTCTGTAACTTGTTTTATCACTGTATGAGACAGAGGCACAGAAAATGAAGACAATCAAGTTATACTTCAAGATATACAGTATAAAAGGAACAAAGATGAAATCTGGATTCATATTCATTTCTCCAAAGTGCAAGATTCATGCACAATGTGCTTCCTTTCCTCTTAAACATTGTAATGAGAGCCATACATAATGCCATTATTCTCTGTTTTAGTTACACATTTTTCCCTCAAATTTAGAGAGGAATACATTTTCAAAATGATTTTGTGAATGATCACATTTTCTCTTATTACCAATAATTAACAAAATTAAAAAGGTTCAACCATCATGAACAGAAGAGTGTAAATGAGGCTCAAGGCGAAATGAGACAGTGTGTAACTTCTGTGAAATCTTAGAGCTCTTGTGGGCTTCACACATGTATCCTTTGATTACTAGCTTTTGCCATTCTCCTTGATCTTGGGCCATCCACTTTGGCCTAAGCAGTTTTGCCAAGGCTACAGCTTCACACGGCACACACTGACTTGAGAATATTTCAATTTTCACACCTTAAGCCTCTAAGAATCTAAAAGAAACCTCCTAGCCATAGTCCCTACTTCTGCTTAGGGAAGTGGAGATTGCTAAATTAAACTGTTTAAAAACTTTTTTCTCTTCAGGAGTAGGATTTGATGTTTTCTCAATAAGTCCTTGTATATCCTATTTGTCCAGGAAACCTTTTTCTTATTCTCAACCTGAGCTGAATGTTAGAATCATTTTGAAACCATTAAGAATAATGTCATATGGAAATAGCAACTGATTTTTATTGGTCTGTGTGTCCACTTCATTCATATTGTTGGAACAAGCATGCCTTACTACAGCAATGTCAGGAAGGGGAAGAGTTTATTTTTGGCTAGATGTGAGGGGCAAACAGAGCCATATTCTGACACCAACATGGATGATATAAAGAGGAGAAGAATGCCAAGTGGGGCAGGGGCGTAGCCCCTCAAGGCCAGCTACCAGTAACACACTTCCTCCAGCAAGGCTCCCCCTCCCCAAGTCTTCTCAACCTTCCCCAACAGTGGCACCAATTGCAGAAACAGGATTCAACCAATGAACTATATTCAAACCAGCACAGACTCATTACCGATATGCAGCAGTTAATGTACCAAAATATGGGTAATGGGTTCCAAGTCCTACAGGCAAAGGGGAGTTGCTGTGCAGGCGTATACAGGTTGATTATGAAGAAAAGACAAGCTTAACCAGGTCTGCTCTTGCTCATGAAGGGTTGGGGAAGACCAAGGCCTCTGCAGGAACTGTCCATCACCGTACATGTTTCCACTGTGCTTAGCAGCACCCATTACGATTTAGACAAGTGATTGTTCATCAAGCTCTCATCATCCACATCTCTACTCACTCCATTCTCATCTATCTGTGCCATGCTCTGCCTTTTATAACTTTATGATAGTTTTCAGTTATTCATTCTTTATCACAATAAATATTACAACTACAAATATCCTCAAAACACCCATATTTATAGGTAGTCAATAAGGGAAATAAAAGAATCCGGGTTATTTATTACGTCATCTTGTTGAAATCAGTATCATTATTTTTTTTTATTTCTTTTCGATGGTGCATGAAGCAAAGTTTGTCCTCAGCATTTATGTGTGTTTTTGCTTAGCTAAGCATCATTCCGAAATCCACAGGAAATTTTTGTAGTGTTGGCTCTGTGACCGACAAGCGCTGTAGGCTGAGAGAATTGTCCAAAAGTACATGAGAAAGAATAAGAGAGCACACATTTGTAAATATAGTTAAGTGAAATATAGCTCAGGAGAAAATATAACTCAAAAAATCATTATGACAAAATGTTAGTGTATAGATTAGTATGACTTGTCCTATTCTGAAAATATATTTAAAAGTACAAATCCAATAACATCTTCCACAATTTATTGTTTTTTTAATTTTTAAAAATATTTTATCCATTTATTTGACAGATGTAGAGGAAAGAGAAACAGAGACAATGAGAATGAAAGAATGAATGGGCAGGCCAGGGCTTCTTGCCTCTACATACAAACTACACACACACACACACACACACACATATATATATATATATATATAAAATCACTTTTTTCACATGGCTTTAAGTGTGTATGTGGGTACTGGGTTAGCAAACCTGGGTCTGTAGGCTTTGCAAGCAATTGCTTTAAATTGCTGTGCCTTCTCTCCAGTCCTACAATTTATCATTTTCAAGATATTTCAAGGCTTTACATTTATTAACATTGAGGAAAACTGATGATGCAGGAAACAGATACGATATGTTTATTTTCTTACTTCTCTGGCACTTCTCACCCCCCCTCCACACACCCACCACTCTAAATAGTTCCCGTCTACTTGGGGAGGAGTTAAGCATGGATGGTAGCAATAAGGAAGGAAACAGAAGTGAAGGACACATACGACCTTTTGGATCACTGAAACACCTTGGCCTTCTTTTTCCGAATGGAACACTTCTAAGGTTTAAACAAAGGTGTGTGATGGTCAAACTTGCATTTTAGGAGAATAATATTGGTTATTGAGTTGAGAATGCGTTACGAGTAACCAAAAATATAAACAGAATTGTAAGAAATCCATTCAAATGGTCCACATAAAAATATAACTGATGAATTTATAGGGATCAGAAGCAAAAAAAATCTACCAATATGTGCCATAATATTGATGTAGCTTGAAAACATCATGCTCATCGAACACAGCCACGATGAAAGACTAAATATCATATTTTCTCAGGTATGTACATGTGTTAAAATAAGAGGAGAGTGAATAAAAGAAAACTAGTGGACTTCTGTGGCCAGGGCTGGAGAGATGACTGAATCACAGAAAATATTGAGGGAAATTCCTTTAAAGTCTGTGGAATTGATTGTACATGTATGAGTTTCAGAAAGCATCAAAGAAAAAATCATCTATAAACAGTTGCTGACAGAAATAATGCATGAGAAAAAAATATTGTCAAATTAGTCAAAGTTTTGCTGTCCCCTGTTGGCAAAAAAAAAATCCTCATTATTGGAAATGCAGAAAACGGGTAGGATGATCTTTGTGTGGACATACATCATATGAGGCATGTTAGCTGGGAGATTCTTAGCAGACCCTCAAGTCAAAATACCAGTCAGGTAGTTGCATATGGGCACCTTGATTGACAGAAATCGTATAGGTTACATATAGATACATGATGGGCTCATCTGTTGTTTAAAGTCAGAACACTGGACTAGAACATAATTCATCGTTGAGTGACATGGTTATAGCCAATACCAGAAGACCCTCCCCCAACATGCACACATCTTAACTACAATAAGATCAGTATTCTCTAGCCTCTCTTCTTCCCCTTACCTGGCCTAGCCTCAGCTAAAATGCTGTCCATTCACAGTAACTATCCAATGACCTGTCTTCTTAACATCATGCTGTGTAGAGATAAAACAAAGTGTCAGCTTCTTGAAGCCTTAGCTGATGTTTTGAGAATTACTTATAACAAGTATAACAAAATATGAAGTTTGTCTCCTCCTATTACAAAAAAAAGTAATAACAACAAATATCTTACCAACTGTCAGCGCTGTAAATCTTTGGCCCCTTGGATGTTTAGGAGAAACAGGACTGGAAATTCCTTGGCTATCGTCTCTCCTCACCTGGTCTTAGTATCTGGCTCTCCAGGGAGCCTTTCTTGTATTTCCAAGATTCCGCTTAATTATGCCTGGCCAATAGCAGACAACACCTGTCTGATACTGTATTTCCCTTGACTCACTCTCATGACGTGTTGGAAATAAATGCCTGCATTACAGCAGGTACGTAATTGTTCACTCAGCATCTGCTCTCACCTGTTAAGATGTTTCCCCTGGAAAGCTTGTCTCATTTGACCTTGATAAATGATTCAACTTAAATAAGTCACTACTAAATTTATGCTAAGTTACATTCAAAGTTGTTGAACATTCTCCTCTACTTTAGGAAATATATTTTGGAATTTACTGTAGTGATTTTCTTTTTCCTGAAAAGCCAATATTTGGATGTAGAATATATCCGGCAACTATTAAAACAACTATTATTGAAAAATTTTTAAAAATGAACATATATTCGGAATCCACACTTTCATATTTTGATATGTATAAATAAAAAAAATCATTGATATGCATTCCTTTTGAAATCCAATCACCAATACTAAATAATATGAATTAAGTCTGAAAATCTGTTTTTTTTTTTTTTTTCATTCTTGCAGTAGCATAGCCATCAGGACTCTTTCAATGTTATTTTCACAATATATTAATTGTACACATTGGTGGGTAGCATTAGTACATTTGCATACCCACATATAATGTACTTTGATAATAGTCACCCACATTATCTTTTCTTCTCCTTTTCTCATTTTTCCTGTACCCCTTTCACTCCGTCTATGTGGTATTCCTTGTGCTTATGTCATGCTGTCTAGTGACCTAGAGTGCTTCATTAGGATTTCTCCCAGGAGCATTTGTAAGCGACTGCTTTACACAGGCGTGGGAAGCGTATGGTTGCCATGCAGCTAAAGAAAATGTCCCATCCCAGCACCAGTAATGGCCTGCATATACTCAGCAGTCCCTGAGCATCTGTAGCACAGTTTCTAATGGTACCTTGTGCTTCCTTGATAGGTACTTAGCCAAGGTTATTATAGTAATTATACCAGGAAACTTCCCCCATTGAATTAACACAGGTATTTAAATCGCCTGCTGGAGAGTTTGTCAAATGATCAATACTGCAGTCTGAATCATGTATTTGCCTAATTGTGTTTAATTGAACTTAATACATGTGTTTGCTGCCTAATTACTTCATAATACCACACCGTTCTAGAATTGGTCTAGTACTCACTTGTCTTGTTTTATATCACACACACAAAGTGCCACAGTTTTAATTTGCATTGAAAAAAATGCCTTCATTAGAATGTGTCACTTTTTTTGAAAATTAATTAATCCAAGCAGCAAAGTTAAGCATTGTTAAAGCTCCTTTCTCCATCACATGGTAATTTTCTGGTGAGTCATTCATTAATTGTCTTTTCATTTTCATCCAGATGTTATTTACTCTTAGTAACTGTGTGTATCCTCAGATATTCAGTTGCTTTGAAATAGGAAATCCATGAGCAATGAAATAGAAACAGTTGTGTTACAAAAAAACCAAGGAGGGGTGGAGAGATGGCTCAGCAGTTAAAGTGCTTGGAACCCAGGTTCGATTCCCCAGTACCCATGTAAAGCCAGATGCCCAAAATGGCACATGCATCTAGAGTTCAATTTCAGTGGCTAGAGGTCCTGGTGCCCTTATTCTCTCTCTCTCTCTCTCTCTCTCTCTCTCTCTCTCTCTCTCTCTCTCTCTTTCTCTCTCTCTCTCTCTCTCCCTCACTCTGTATCTTGCTCTCTCATTCTCCTGATTGAAGTAAAGACTCTACCTCAAGAAAATAAGCATGAGTGTTCTAGAAGGACACCTCTGTCTTTCATACACAAGTGAATGACATTTGTATCCATATGCATACATGTGCATACATCACAGTAATGCACACGACAAATCACATACTATACTGCACATACTCTACACACACATAAACACACACACACACCACGAAAAAAAAAAAAAACTCAATAAAAAAATCAACTTCCAAAGGCTGGGTATAGCACAGTAATAGAGGTGGTGCTGCCCATACACGTGAGATTGATCTTTAATTCTAAAAAACAAACAAGCAAGCAAAAAAAGATAAAGAAATTAGCTCCCAAGAGACAGAGCTAGATTGGATGAGTAGGTTCTGATATTCTCTTGCACATTAGGATTACAATAGTTAAGACCATACTGTATATTTCAAAACTGTAAAAGTCTAGGAACATTACCAACATACAGAAATGATAAATGCTTGAAGGGAAAGATGTGGTAATCACGATTATTTATTCATTACTCCATGCATTCATGTGTTACTACATTATATTGCATCCCATCGTGCGTATGATTGTTAGTTATCAATAAATGTAAGGTAGAAATGCATGTGGCTCTAGTCAGCATGTAGCAGATAGCTGAGGATGGAAAGCCGTAACTACTGGAGGGCAGGGGATGATTCTGAGGCATGATGGGAGAGGAAACTCCAGTGCAATGGGAAGATTAGCTTTAAATAAGAGAAGACCCAGCTTTTCCATTGTTTATAGTAGACAGTAGAAAAAAATGTGTCTCTCTAAATGAGTTAATAGATGTTTTGTGGGAAAACATATTTACTTTTGAAATTTTATATAAAGTTAAAGAGGAAATAGTGGTGTTGAGATTATGTCAAAAGTCTGAATGATCTTTCTTGGCAAAACAGGTTATATTACCAAAAGAAGACATGTTTTATATATATATATACACACACATACATGAGAGTGTCCTCTCCCATCATGCCTCAGAAACATCACCTGCTCTCCAGTAGTTGCAACTTGCCATCCTCAGCCATCTGCTACATTATTTTTGAGAGAAAGATGGAGAGAGAGAGAAGATCGGGTCACTAGGGCCTTTCAGCCACGGTGAATGAAATCCAGATGTGTGTGCCCCCTTGATCACACATGCAACATTGCAAGCTTGTATCACTGTGCTTCTGGCTATGAGAGACTTGTAGATTGGAACATGTGTTCTTAGGCTTTGCAGGCAAGTGCCTCAACCACTAAGCCATCTCTCCAGCCCTCAATTTATATTCTCAAACAAGTAAATACCAAAATAATTTACCTGCTCATGCCAATAAAAATTTCAGTAGTAAAGATCAAAGTCATTTAGATGAGCAAAGCATTCCAAAGGTATGTTAAAACATATGAGCATATGGCAAATTTGTTATATATAAAAATGTTATGATAATTAAAAAACATTTATCCTCTAGACACTTATGTATAATTATAAATGTTGACCTTCTAAGGATATTTCATATAGGCAATGTACTTTGTTAGTAATTAGTATTTTCTTCTAATTTCTGAATCTGCTAACATTTCATTATTACTTTTTTCAATTACTTTGTTAGTTTAGTACAAACAGATGATAAACTTGAGTTTGACACAATGCATGTTCAAGTAATAATTAATCAGGAAATAATGTGTGTTGTGTAAACAGTTTCCAAGTGTCTTTTTAAAGCATATACTCTTTAATTATTTTGTTATTTATTTGAAAATGATAGACAGAGGAAGAGGCAGACAGAGAGAGACAGAAAGAATGGAAGTACCAGGGCCTCCAGCCACTGCAAACAAACTTTAGGTGTATGTGCCCCCTTGTGCATCTGGCTAACATGGGTCCTGAGGAATTGAGTCTTGAACCAGGGTCCTTAGGCTTCACAGGCAAGTGCTTAATCAGTAAGCAATCTCTCTGGCTCTTAAGCATATACTTTTGAATAAATGGAAGTACAGTTCATTATGAATGTCTGAGTGCATAAATAGGTTTAATAAATAAGAGGGTAATTATCTCTTTACACAGAAAATGATGGAATGACAACACATTTTGCATTGCAATGTTTCTGCAAGGATTCTACCAGCATATCTGTTTGCTATTTTAATAGTTTAAGGATGTAAAATACAATATGCCAACAAATCCATGTCCTTATTTTGAGACCAATATGATTCACTCACATATAGAGAAACGTCTGTGTCATTATATGTCTTTGAAAAAAAACAAAAATTAGTATGAAATGGAAATTTCTTTTTTTCCAATATTTTATTTTTATTTAATTGAGAAAGAGAGAGAGAGGCAGGGAGAGAGAGAAGGAGAATGGGCATATCAGTGTTTCCAACTACTGCAAATGAACTCCAAATGCATGCACCCCCTTGTACATCTGGTTTACTTGGGTCTTGGAGAATTGAACCTGGGTCCTTTGTCATTGCAGGCAAGAGCCTTAACCACTAAGCAATTTCTCCAGCCCCTATTGAAATGGGAATGTCTGAGGAACCTTCTGCAAAAAAATTTATAAGAACAGCCATCTGCTTTTCTTCCTTTGTAATTTTTCTTTAAGTTTTTCTATTTAATTTATTGAAGGTTGTATTTGTCAGGTATCTCTAGAGGAACAGAGCAAGCAGAAAAAAATGTATTAAAAGGAAAGTTATTGGAGTAGCTTACAGGAGTCCAATAATAGCAGTTTGCCAGCCTGAGTGTCAAGGCGCCTGGTAACTGCTCAGTCCACAAGGCTGGATGCCTCTTCAGTCCCAAACCAGCAGTGAAGGCCTGGAGGCTTCTTGGAGAGCTGCCGTCTTCAGTCCATGAACAAAGGGAGCAAGCACACAAGGCAGCCAGGTGAAAGGAAGGACGTCCTTTTCTCCAAGAGCTTCCTAGGATCAAGTCCCCCTCCAAGAGGGGCCATCCACCCTTGGAGAAGGAATGTCTGTGGATTCCTAAACAGATTAAGTTGACACAAAATCTTAACAGAATTACAGAAGACAAACACATTTAAATGACTATTTTTGTTAAATTGTAACTTAAATAATTACTATGCTGTTTAGATTATTTATTTTTGATTTTTGAGGTAGCCTCTAGCTCAGGCTGACCTGAAATGCACTCTTTAGTCTCAGGGTGGCCTTGAACTCACAGTAATCCTTCTACCTCTGCATCCTGAGTGCTGGGATTAAAGGCATGTGCCACCATTCCCAACTGTTTAATTTTTAATAACAAGGAGTTCCTTTACAATAAAAAATAATCCTCAGGATATATGAGTTGAAAATATTAGCATGATTATAGGACAAACTTCTTGTTTTATCTTACTTTTTCTTTATTAGTTATGTACATACTCAGTGTGCATACAGCCATGTTGGTACCATCGTTAGCCTCCTCCCTGTCCTCCCCTCTCTGAAGGGACCCTACAAATTTCTAAATTAGTGTAGCTTGCTACAAAAACTAAAAATAATACATGATAAACTATTTAACACCGAACATAATACTTTTAATGCATAAAAGGTATTCCTATATATTTAATTATGAGATCAAAATTGCTGTGTAAATAAATAGTAACACTAAAAAGTAGTAATAATAACTAAGATAATTTATTAATAATGACTTATTTGAACATAAAATGTAATTCATAATAAACTGTTCTTTTAGAAAAAGTTTTATTTTATTGACAATTATGTTTAAAGCCTGCTCAATAAAATTATTTAAATAAAAATTGTACAGCAGTTATTCTGCAAAAAAGTCACTTAACAGCTCTTTTTATACTATTATATTTATATGGATCATGAGACATTTATATAGTTGAAGTATATCTTTAAAAATAATTAATCAGGGCTGGAGAGATGGCTTAGTTGTTAAGGAGCTTGCCTGCAAAGCCAAAGGACCCAGGATCGATTCCCTAGGACCCATATAAGCCAGATGCACAAGGTGACTCATGTGTCTTGAGTTGCTTTGCAGTGGCTACAGGCCCTGGTGTGCCTATTGTCTCTCTCTCTCTCTCTCTCTCTCTCTCTCTCTCTCTCTCTCTACCTGAATCTCTCTCTCTCTCAAATAAATAAATACAAAATTTAAAATACATTAGAAATAATAATTAATTAACACTTTTATTTTAGTTTTGGAAATAGGATCTCATTTACCATGGGTTGGTTTGGAATTTGCTATGCAGCTAGGGATGACCTTGAACTCTTGATCTACAAAGTTTTGTAAGTACAAGTATGCATCACATGTTTGGTAGTTTTCATAACAATTTCATTTATTAATTTTGCCTGATACACTCTATATATGAGAACTAACTCATACCCCCAGTATGATACATATTACCATTATAGATAAAATAAACATTGAGACATTTGAGATATACTCAATCTATGACAATATAATAAATAAGCAACTTATAGACAAACATATGACAATAAATAAATTCATATTCAATGTTAAACATAAAAAATAGCCATAATTAAAATTGATTTCTACTGATTTCAACATTAGTGTGTGTTTTCAGGAGAATAATACTTATCCTTTTGTGAACTTATTCTAATATACAGTGTGGTGTGTCCCAAAATGCTATTAGCAAAATCCAAAAGGTTTAGTTTATTTTTCTCTTTCTTGCCTATTTTTAATACTAAAAATTATTACTTATATCTTCTGGCAATACAATGCAAAGCATTTGTAATGTTTGTAGAACTATTACACATCTAATCAACACTTGACGTACTTAGTCAAATATTATACTTTATAATACATAAATTACTTGTAATCATATAAAATAGTATTCAATTAACTAATGTATAAGTGTTTATGTTAATAATACTAAGTATGCTTTTATATATATATATATATATATATATAATTAAATGATCATTATGTTATTTGAGTAAAAAACATTGGAAACAGTTACTACAAATATAAAAATTGCATAACAGCAACTTATTTTTGCATTAAATGCTCTATATTATTAACACTTAACATCACACATAAACTTTTATATATTCAGGGGTATGTGTAATATCTGTATGTTTTAGTCACCTTAGCATTGCTTGATAAAATGTCCACCCCAAATCAGCTGATAGGAGGAAAGTAGTTGATGTTGGCTTACAGTCTTAAGGGGAAGCCTCAAGATGGCAAGGGAAGCATGGTATAAGCAGAGGCTGGACATCACCTCTGCCACTGCAGATGGACAACAGCAGCAGGAAAGACAGCTGACCTCTATCAGGGTTGTCTGGCTGTAACAGCCCAAAGCCCACCCCTCTGACACACTCCTTCAGTCCATCAAGGCTCCGACTGCCAAATTTCACCATCTGGTAACTGTTATGGGGTCTGGTCTTGCACAACGACTCATGGAATATGAGGCAAAGTATTTCTGGGTAAAAAAGACAAGAAAAAAGAAAAGTCTGGTATACTAGGTCTCCATACCAGGTTCTGAGTGAAGCCCTGAACTGTTCAGAGTGTCAGCTTTTATTGGAAATAACCCCCTGATGTTAGATAAAAACGGGATGGGAGTTAAACCCTAAATCACAATTTACATTTGACAGTTACAGCCATAAAAGTTAAAAAAAGGGTGGGGGGGCTTGTAAACAGACCTGTTGGTCAGTTACAGGAAGCACCATCTGGGGGGTGTGAGGCAGGCCTGTGACCAGGAGCCCTGCTTAACTTAAGGAGCTTGCTCAACAGTGCAGGCCCCAGGAAATGCTCTTCCTCCCAGCAGAGCCTCCTGTTTTTCTGCCATCAACAGAGCCTTCTGCCCTCTATATGTCTCCAGACTAGGTATAAAGAGATGTTGAGAAATAGAACATTTTGCTCTCTTTACAGTAATCCAGCATTCTGAACACATGACTTCATGGGTGACCCCAGAACACCATCTAGTCAAAGTGACTTTTATATTCACTGTTATCTAAAATTTTATCATACTCTTAGAGTATTAAACTTGTCTTAAAAACACTCTCTCAGTGATATAAGTAAAACTGCAGGATGAATAAATTCATATTTTATGATAAGCTATACATTAAAGAAACATGTTCAGAAGCAATCAATACATATCTAATATAGTCATTATTTGAAGGCCTGCTTTGTGCTTGTGTTTTATTAAATTAAACGTAACTTTTAAATTTTTTTTTTTAAAAAAAGGGCTAGAGAGATGGCTTAGTGGTTAAGTGCGTGCCTGTGAAGCCTAAGGACCCCGGTTTGAGGCTCGATTCCCCAGGACCCACGTTAGCCAGATGCACGAGGGGGCACACGCGTCTAGAGTTTGTTTGCCCTGGCGCCCCCCTTCTTTCTCTCTCTCTCTATCTGCCTCTTTCTCTCTCTGTCTGTCGCTCTCAAGTAAATAAATAAAACTAAACAACAAAAAAAAAATTATAAAAAGTAATTTATTGGGCTGGAGAGACAGCTTAGCAGTTAATACACATGCCTGTGAAACCTAAGGACCCAGGTTTGATTCCACAGAACCTACATAAGCTAAATGCACATGTGTCTGAAGTTCCTTTGCAGTGACTAGAGGCTCTGACACACCCATCCTCTCTCTCTCTCTCTCTCAGAAGTAAATAAATAAATAAAATGTTTTAAAAATTATTATTATTTGTTACATTTTGATGTCAAGGCTGATGTATAGAATCCTCAGTTCTTAAAAATGAATAATTTGGATTGATTAAAATTGGTTAAAGTAATACCAATCTTCCATACTTAAAAATATATTTTCTGCCAGACTGGTGGTACACGCCCTTAAGCCCAGCACTTGGGAGGCAGAAGTAGGAGGATCACTGTGAGTTCGAGGCCACCCTGAGTCCACATAGTTAATTCCAGGTCAACCTGGACCACAGTGAGACCCTACCTTGAAAAATCAAATTATATGTATATTGTCAGGCCTGGAGAGATAGATGGCTTAGCTGTTAAGGCGCCTGTCTGCTAAGCCTAAAGACTGCACATGCCCACTAGGTGGCATAAGTGTCTGGAGTTTGATTGCACTGGCTGAGGGAGTGCCAATTTCTCTCTGTTTTTCTTACCCTCTCTAAAAGCAATTTAAAAAATATATTGCCAGAATGATGAGCAATGGCAAAAAGTAGTAATATAATAGCGTCCCAACTTCAACTTGTGTGGGAGAATACCCTATCTCACATCCTCCATGGCTGCTTATTCTGACTGAGCGGAGACAGGCTTCACGCTCATTGTCTCCTTTCCATCCAGTGAATTTTCTGAACTTCATACAGAGGTACACCTGAGCAGATTCCCTTCCAAACTCGACAAGCAAGGATAGACTTTTAGAGAAGAACTCAGGTGCACTTACGGTAACAGATGCATGCCCAGCATTCTTTCTAAGTGTATAGCAAAAGGGATTTTGATCTTGTATGGGATCAGAAAATACTTCCCTAGTGTGGTCCCGCATGAGGGGAGAATCGAGGAATAAATTAGCTAAGAAAGAATATAGTGAAAGAACATTCTAGATAGAAAAATATTTAAACAGCAAGTGTTATGAGTCAGCTGGTTTAAAAATAGCTGAGTAATGGAGAAAGAGGCCATGGAAACTGAAAGGACAAGGCTGAGCAGGGAAGGCGTGCTACACAAAGTCACAGGAAGGGGACTTTACTCTGAAGGTAATGGGAAAGGAGGAGAGGGTGATAAGACAACCATTTGAAAAAGATCCTCGGCCAGACTTATGGAAAATCATTTAATGTTGGAGGAAAGCACATGCTGAGAGACATAGAAGTGTGGTTAGGAAATTGGTCTCTGGAATAATGATGATGCAGAAAAATTAGGGCTTTCTGAAATTCACATGACTTAGACATGTCCTGAGGATTGAGAAGAAGAAAAAAATATGTAACAAGTAAGGCTATTCAGTGTTTTAATAAGGATATCTTATTTTTCATCTGAAAGCAATAAAAATGAGATTTAAATATTTTTTCCACTTGTTGAATTATTTGTATTCATCAACTTTTTATTTCTTTCAGATAATGTTTTAGCTCTCCTTTTGTATTCTGAGCATGTCAGAAATACTGCATTTTCATTTTCACTTCTCATATCTATTCAGTTTCATATCATTACAAGTTGCTTTGCTTTGCCCCCACACTCAGCATGATACATGTGTGAACAGGAAGAGATTGCCAAAGACACTATTGAAGCAAAATCCAGTAGATATTTTTAAACATACCACTTCTTTAATATATAAGAATGCCAGAGAAATAAAGTCACGTCTTAGAGTATTCTTTACAAATTTCATGTTAGTTCATTTTACACTCACAAATTATTATTTAGAAGTCCAAAAGGAGAACCTTTGGAATTAATGATTTCTAAGATAGATCTATTACAGACGATCAAATTCAATTCCAGAGTGTCAACATCTAATTCATGTTGCTCATCCTAGACTATAAACGGAGACATAAATTATGATACATATTTCTCCAAATCATTAAAAATGAGAACTTCTATGTGATTCAGTTACATCAGTCTTTGCTACAAGATCAACCACAGCCAGCACTGAGCAGAGGTGCCAGAATCCTAAGTTTCCTTTGGCACTATTCTCAGTGACCACATTATGAAACCAGCCTTGATGCCCATCAACAAATGAAACGCCCACAAGTATGGAAGGGTTTTTATTTCCAGTCATCAAGTAACATAAAATTCTGTCATTTGTAAGACCTAGATTAAACTGGAGATCAACACAGTGAAATAAGCAAGTCCCTTAAAAACAAATGTCCCATTTTAATCTCATATATGGAAGGAAGAAAGCAATAAATAATGACAAAAAAAAACCCATGAAAGTCAAAGGAGAAGGGAAAATGAGAGATGAGTGAGGGGTGGGTGG
Source organism: Jaculus jaculus (assembly GCF_020740685.1). Classification (NCBI taxonomy): domain Eukaryota; kingdom Metazoa; phylum Chordata; class Mammalia; order Rodentia; family Dipodidae; genus Jaculus; species Jaculus jaculus. Next base: position 26,968,100 of record NC_059121.1, read on the forward strand.
GAAGACCTCACCAGAGTATGATCAAAGTACATCTGTGTATGTATGGGTATGATACCATGAAACTACTTTATTTGTACAGTTAAAACATGCCAGGAAATGATGGAGACCTTAGTAATCACATTTCCATACATAGAAAGGTTCAGGAAACTGACATCCCACATAGCATTTCTTAGCTGCTTCCTTGAACACAAGCAAAGAAAACACAAGAGAAACCTGGTATCTGGGAGTCGCACAAGTATGTTGTAGACAGAAATTCCCCAAGAACGTCTCTGTAGAATATCTGATGCCTGTCAATTACAACATTGAGCCTGAACAGAGCAGAGATACCAAAGTGAAAGATAATGATTCAAAATACAAAAGAAGAGTAAATGTCATCAAGTATGCACGGCTTGACTTGGTCGTCACTGTTTTCATGGTCACAAATATGTA